>NC_079320.1:40961520-42161520 GCF_029931775.1 Euleptes europaea | reverse complement strand
CTTTATCTACAATTGGTCTTCATTTGCCCCTCCTTCTGTTTCCTTTGAATGTTGAGGCTGATAAAAATAATATAGATGCAGTTCAAACTCATGTCTGCCAGCCCCCAATCTTGTTTATTTTTTATTTGCAAAACATTTCTTCCTACTTATAAGTCTAAAACTTAATGGTTGTTTTTGGCTTGACAAGGTTGTGATAGTATACAATGCCGTTTGGTTTTTGAACAGCCATTTAGATCCGCCATTTCCTTTAAATGACATTTGGGACATAGTGGGGATGCAAATTGAGGTAAAGTTCAAGTGCAGACTCTATAAACAAGCCCACCAAGAGGAGCAACGGTGTCCAGGGAAACAGAGAACAGAATGTATCCTCTTTAATGAATGACAAAATCATCACCCAATTTGTAAAAGCGATTCCCTCCCCAACATGTCAAAGGCAGTAGTGGGCAGAGGGATTAAGGAAAGATATAAAACAGAAGGATTAAGAAGGGTTGGTCAGTTCTGAACGAACTATTAGCAATTTTCTATAATTGAATCAAAACAGATCCCAGAACTAGATAATGAGAGCATGACCTACGAAAGAGGACTTTTGGAAGGCAAAAGGGTTTCTAGCATGAGGCTTCACAAAGTCATGTGATGTCAAAGTGTTCACTGATTTTGTAAATAATGATGTTGTCTCTGGTTTCCAGCCTGCTGACTTCTCTCTGCCTCGTGTGTCAAGTGTAATACTTTAAATCATATAATTTATCTCTTAATTGTGCAAAATACTTCATGAGGGTGTATTGTAATATATTATAAGAAAATAGCATGCAACCCTGTCCCCCCCCCTTTAAGGTAAACTTAAATTTTCATTCTGTAATTGCAAATTAGATTGTACAATGCCAGAACAGAGTACATGACTGGGATGTAAACTGAAGAGTCTTGCGTTGGTGAATTTTGGCATTCTTTACACTATATTTTTGAATGAAATTTTGCTACCACATAACAGTTTCCTAAATTAAAATAAACTTTAAAGCTTGTTGCTTTTAGAGCATAACCGTTGCTAATGAAAGGCTGATAGCCCCATTCTCTCTGTGTTGTCTGTCACTGATGGGAAAGTTGTTTTAGTTTTGATGTGTTATGATCCTGTTGTCCAATGCCTTAAGCATGCTGTAGGCCTAGTTTTTCTCACCTTTTGATTGTTTGGCCCTATACAAAGGCAGGAGTGAAATGTAATGGGAAACCCAGGGATATCCTGAAGCTTGGGTGCACCATTTTGCCTTGCCCACAGCCAGCTAATGAATGACTTCTTTTTTTCATGGCAAACCATAGATTGTTGGTATCTCTGAACTACAGATTGTGATTTTCATTCTTCTCTACAAGTATGGATTTTCAGTAACACGCAGACCACTTTCATTCACATGTGGGGAAAAAAAAACTATGATTTGTTATAATGCCTGAATGATGCCAAACTGAACTGGAATCTGACAGGAAAGCCACCTAATTTCATCTTCAAATCTCATACATCTGAGCAGGTGTAGATGTCACACTAAGGCTGTGTTTGGTCCTAAATGTAGATCTGGAGTGGGTATTTTCCAACCCAAGGTGTTTGCTGTTCATTGATAGCACCAGAACTGGAGATAGGGCAATCAGAATGCACCTGCTGTGTTGATCAGATAACCTCAAAACGAGGATCTGTAGAATTCAAAGAATTCATATACATGCCACCCATGCAAGCTAATGTTACGTATGTATCTGTATTTCTTTTTATGCCTGATGGTGGCTCTTAGTCTCAACTACAGAATCCTAGATAGCTCTTTAGCTTGAATCCTGCCCTCAGTCTGTGAGGTTCCTGGTTCAAATCCTGGAGTTCCTGAAAGTGGACTCTGTGCTGATGGAATGCTCACCAATGCTTTAAGGGATTGAGAGCAGACTGTAGATTGTGGTCCTGTACACAAATCTTTCCTTCTGCTCTTCACCAGGTTCGGCATTATATTTGCACCAATATTCACCTTGTTTAACTTAAACTCAAATGTGCTCTGAGCCTGAATAAACCATATGGAATATGTGGTCCCCAGATCTCAGGAGTGCCTGGACTTTGTTGTGGGTCATACAATTTCAAAATTCTGAACAACAGCTCAGACCTCATCAAACACAAATACACTACCTTTGATACTCAGGAAGATGTTACCACAAAAAAACCCCTTAATAATTAAAAAAAATACTCTTGTCTGGTCTTCTAAATGCATATAATGGGGAGATGCTGTGCACCTCAGCATGCAATTCATTGCAGAGGGTAGGAGGTGTGGTCCTGAAAACTCACAGTCACCAAACATGCCACTCAGAGCACAATTAGTAGATTCTGAAGAGCAAAGTGTAATGGGATCATGCCCTAAGATGTGAATTCCAGTTTTTGTATTTAGCAGTTATATGCGATGGATTTAAATCTGCTGATGACAAGGAACAAAGAACATTTTCTCTAGGGAAGGGATGTAAGGTAGGGTTTGGTTTTCTTGCTGCAATCTGTCTGATCTCCAAATACATATTAGGTTTATCCAGTGATTATTCTGCTCGCTTGCCCTACGGGGCCTCCTAGTATCATGCCATTTTGTTCTTTGCTTGTGACTCGCTGGAAAACTTTATGCCCCTTTTAGCTTCCAGGCTCTGTGAAAGTACTTCATCTGCTTGTAAGAGTCCTCTGTGTAGTCTTTTTTTTTTTTTTTTAATAAAAGGGTTTCTTATTTATATATTTGGGAGGGTAGTCTTATTTGAGGAGTGTTTAGAAGGGATGGTGCACAGATAATATTTTCTACATCACTGCCCATCATTTATTTTTTTACCATTTGAAACGGTAGCATGCATATTTTGCCAACCTAACTATGGACCCTGCAGCATTACATTTTCAATAAATTTGCTTTTTGTTGCCTTGAGGGGCTGCAGAAAACTGAGATTATCAAGTATCTGGCAGGTTATAATGTGTGGATGGTTGGCTGGGTTCAGCTTTGTGGATCACAAGTTGTGCAGGGCCTGATCTTTTGTGTCATCCATTCTTTATTTTTTGTTAGCAGAAAAATTGGTCGCGGGCTCTTCTGTGTTAGGGTTTGGACACACTGCTAGACTCTCAAATTTTTCCACATTGCCCCCTTAATTCATGAAAAATAGCTTGAGGAAGGTCTTTTCTTCAGCCCCTGTACATTGATTATCTGACCTTTGACCCTGTTGTGGGTCATAAGCTGGGGCAGTGCCTTGAAAGGACTTGTCTAAGAGTGAGCAATGCCTTTTCCACATGGAGTATTCTGTTTTAGTGCATTAGCCTAGACGTACTGGTAGTTTCCTAATCCTCTCTTGTTTGACTCTGCTTGTTAACCCCAAGCAATCCTCTCAGGGGCTGAAAGCAGCTGTCTTTGGTGAGGAAAACACAGCACAACAAAACAAATATCTTTTGAAGCTTCCCTTTCAATGTTGTATCATCATGCCTTTTTTTTTTAGCAGTATTAGTAATACTGGGTGATTTGTGGTCGAAGCATACAAAGGATTAAAAGCTAGATTCCTGTGACATTTCTAGGACAGTAAACGAAAGGTAGGAAGACAGCCGAAAACCCTTTCCTTGAACCCTTGGGAACACTGCCATCTTTAAAAGTACATTGAGAGAACAGGAGAGAGAGTTCACATAAGCATTGTAAATGGTCAATCAGGTGCACAATGCTTACTAAATATAGCAGTGGGCACTACAGCTCATCACAAAACTAGGCACCAACCAACTAAAAGCCACAATAAATCACCTTTGTTAGATCTGCTGTTCTGATGTCACCTGTTTATGCTTGAATGCTGCCAGCACATATGATATGTGAAATCACCTTTTTCGTTCTGACCCCTGACGTAAGTGCAGGAAGCATAATTCAGGATTGTGGAGCGGCTTGAACTGAGATTTTCCCCTTGTGATGAGTCCCCCCTCTTCCTGTGGCAACCAAGTTGTATTATGTAGGCTACTCATAGTGTTTAAGATGGAGCAGGATATAAATCAAATTAACATACTTTTTATTTAAAATTGAATTTTGTTTTCGTTACTGGACCAGTGGATAGTACAGAAGCTCACACCAGATTTCCAGCAAGAAGAATGTTACCATAGTTCAAGACCTCCTTATCAAGAGTGTTCCCAGATATAAAAACAACGCCTCTGTGTGGCACAATATCTTCTACATTTATTGCCCACTAGTTCGATGATTTACCCATAATCAGAATCCGTCTTATAATTTGAGACCCACTGAAGCTGAGGAAGGGGAAAGAGGAGTGACCCACAGACTTATGCCTGCCAGATGTGTGCCTATAACAGATTTTTCTAGCTACTTCCTGTTCTGCCAATCCTTTGCCAAAACCCCAAAATCCATTTTTATATTTCCCTGGGTTTAAAAATTGCTTTGTGGTTTGCAGAAGAGGAAATAGCCAGGAGACCTTTTGGCTTGTAGGCACTCTTGACTCCACTGGATTAAGGCCAAAGGGTTTAGAATTGTGTCCTATTTTTTTTAAAATCCAGATTCTGTAACATGAAGAAAGTTTTGCAAATTATAGTCACAATTAATAAGCCTTGCTTTGTTGCATTGTGAAGAAGGAGCATCTTTGCAGAATTTGAAATGTGTTTTGTTCGTTTTTTTCAACAATGGGAAAAGGAAGGATGAAACTCACAGGGGAAAAGTTTAAAGGTAGGATAGAAGATGATGCAGGGATGGTGGTGGGAAGGGACTGGGAATTATATGGAATGCAGAAACTACACTTGACTGCTAGGAGCTTCCTTTCTTACTTTTGCCTCTATTTGATGTCTAAGCCAGAAAGGAAACTGACAACACAGGTTTGCCTTTTTAAAAATGAAAGTTATGATATTTTAAATTACACATATGTTAGTTACGTGTGTGACAGCCAGGAAGACTAGAAACTTCTTCAAAATACATTATCAGAGATGAACGGAATTGATGGCCTTATATTAAAATATTAATAATGTTCATATTTTTAATATTTTCTGATCTTTAAAAATCGACTGCCTCTGTACTCCAAACTATGTTGACTCCTTTGTCCAGTTAATGTGTACACCTAGAGGCAGGCTTTAAGATTAACAGAACCTTGACGTTCAGGGTTTTTTTCCCTTCAGAAGCATAGTAAAGCATTTTTAATTTAAATTGCCAAAAAAGTTCTGTGGGAGGGCACTATTTAAAGATGGGCAATTCAGTTGTCCTGAGATTGCAGATCACAACCAGACATTATACTTTTGATGTAGGCTGTTGCAAGGTGTGATGCCTTTGGCTCAAACATCAGGGAGCCATAAATAGTTCCTCAGTAGCAACCGTAGTTACATCAATCGCATAAAAGGATGCTCTGCGAATTTCATAAGAATGTATTGTAATATAAAAACTATACCATGGTGCCAAATTGAAGCTGATAACGAAAAGGGCTGCATGGAAGGTGATGTTTGCAGCATAACTACTGTTTTTACCATTTCATACTTTTTTACTAAAAAAAAAATGCTACTGAAAATTTTGCCCACTTCATAACAACAGGAAGCTATCATACATCTCATCTGACAAAAATCTAAGAGGATACATTCCTTTTAGTGAAAGATCAATATTCTTTTAGTTCAAGTTGTCAGGTCATCAAATCCAGATACAGTGTGCTCCAACTTTACGGTCCAGCCATGAAGCAGATATAAAGCTTAAAGGACATAATCCTAGAACTAAAACCAAAATGTGTAAATTTAATAGATGGCATCTAGCTGTTTTCCTGGGGGGGGGGGAGAACCTCTTTTACTGTGAAGTGGGGGCCTCATCTGCATAAGATTTTGCATATGGCAAAGAGATCTCTGGCATTTGGCTGCTTTATGGTTGTTCTTTTGTAGAGGCTGATTGATATGCCATTTGTTTATAGGCTTCCTGTAGCTAGTCTGTATTGATGGAGGCAAGGCCTCACATCTCAGAGAACCTGAGTTATGCCAGCTGAGCTGGATGTGATTATTCCTAAAACTGCTTACACAATTCTTCATCTGCATACTGCTTCCTTTGTGGCATGGCAGTGGAAGAGGGAAAAATGGTTGGAGTTTAGAGGATGGTTGGGGAACAAGTGTGGAAGGTAGATGGAATTGTAGGCTTGTTTAAGGGTAGGTCCTTGTCTTCTCCATGATGCCACTGTAGTATTACATCCGCAAAACCTGCTGCAAGTTAAAACACTCCCGTTAAAGTCCATGGAGAATTCCCACCTCCAGGCTCCCCTATGTCACAGTGGAAGATGGGATTTCTGCAGCCAGTCATAAAGTATATAAGTGTATATAAAAGCTAGCAAGAGAATCATATGTATTGAGAGAGTTCTTATATATCAAGATGCGTGGTGCAGTGTTACTTTTTCCCTGTCTAGAGTACTAGGAGCACAGAAGTGATGGAACACTTTGCACAAACAATAAACACCCAATACAGAAGGAGAGCAAAATAAAAATAAAGGACAGATTAATGATGCCTGCGTTCTTGGAAACCTTATAGGCATGATGGAAATGGTCTTTGTGGTTACAGGGTTCCCACAGAGGAACTTGTTCCCTTTTAGTTCTTCAGGTGGGCCTTCTGCCTTCGGTGTCACACACACATGGAGGCACAGTGGCTTATGACTTCCTGATTGGGTGCAGAGAGGGTTATGTCCTGGGTGGGTGACATCATAAGGTTGTTTATTTAAATTTTTTTCCATATGGACTCAAAGTGGTTGTTTGGTGACCACCGTGTATTGGTTGGTTCCTTCCATTCATAGCATTGTGGTGTGCAACTTAATGAATGACAGAGTTTTGAGGAGACACTGGAAGCATCCATAGGTTTTGCTGTGTTATTTATTAGCTATTTGGGCAAAAAATTATACCACCTGTCAAGGGCATTTGCCAGAAGCAGCTTACAAAGCAAAACGTAATAAAAATATAGAACATTAAAAAGTTATTAATTAAAATAACGGAATTTTAAAAACCTGAAAAAAAGATAAGTGTGCAGCTTCAATAACAGTTTTCTGACTTAAAAATCATACTATGAAGTGGTGTTAAAAGATCATTCCTTTAATTAGAAGACTGTACAGGAATGTTTTCGCCTGGTGCCTATAAAAGCAATGTAGGTGCCAGGTGATCTTTAGGAGGAAGTGCATTCCATAAGCTGGGTAGGCCCTAAGCCATGTAGGGCTTTAAGGGTAAGAAACAGTATTTAGAATTATGCTCAGAAATAAATGGCCAACCAGAGCAGATATTTCAAATCCGGAGTGATTTGATCCTGGATTCTCATCTTCAACAGCAGCCTGGCTGCGGCATTGTAGACCACCTGAATTTTCTGGGCCATTTTCAAAGACACAGAGTGCATTACAGTAATCTAACCTGGATGTAATTAGAGTGTGGACCACCATGGACAGATCACACTTTTCAATCAAGGGCCATAGATGGTATCAGTCACAGTTGATAAAAGGCCCTGTGTGCCACAGACGATCAGAGCCTCCAATCGTAGGCCAGGATTCAGCAGTAAACCCAAGCTATGTATCTGTTGCTTCAGGGGGAGTGCAGCCTCCTTCAGGATATGCTGAAGTCCTGAAGCAGATTCATCACTGACCAATAGCATCTTAGTCTCGTCTCAATTGCATATTGGTTGCGCCTTGCTCCAGGTCCTCTGATGTTCTCTTAGTGGATTTGTGTAGATGTTAAATGGACAAAATGTAACCCTACAGGACCCCATAGCATAAATGCCACGGGGCCAAGCAGTACTCCCCAAGTACCACCTTCTAGAATTGAACAGTCAAGCGTGATGTGGTGGTTAGGAGCGGTGGACTCTAATCTGGAGAACCGGGTTTGACTCTTCCACATGAGCAGCGGATGCTAATCTGGTGAACTGGGTTGGTTTCCCCACTCCTACACATGAAGCCAGGTGGGTGACCTTGTACTAGTCTCTTAGAGCTCTCTCAGCCCCACTTACTTCACAAGGTGTCTGTTGTGGGGAGGAGAAGAGAAGTTAATTGTAAGCCAGTTTGATCTTCCTCCTCCTCCTCCTTCCACAACCACCAAAGAACTGTAGTCCCAATTCAGCCATCCTCTCTAGAAGTATACCATGGCTGATGGTATCAAACGTCACCAAGAAGTCACCAGGGGTATCAAACGTCACCAGGAGAATCTACAGGGATGCACATGCCATGTCACTGTCCCAGTGAAAGTCATAAATCAGGGCAAGCTAGGTGTGCTCTCACCTGTGTTCAGCTGCATTCAACTTAAGTTTTCCTCCACTTGCGCTCCAGCCATCTGTCCAACCACTTCATTGCTCCAAGCTCCTCAATATACCAAGGAGTATACAGGAGAGAAGAGGGCATTCCAGAGAGATCACATCCACAGCCCAAATAATCTCTATATTTCAGATTGACCAGGGCTGTGACAGGAGCACCAACATTGCTAACTGGAAATCTCCAACAGCTGTCAGGAAACCATCTGGATCTGTCAGTCTTCTGGAGCAGACTATTTGATCTCTCACCCTTGCAGAGGTTCTGAGTGTCTAGGAGTCTAAACCTCACCAGGTAATGGTCGGTCCATCACAAGGGAAGTGTGGAAAATCCTCCCATTACCAGGCCATGCGTTTTGTTCCCAGAGAAAACTAAATCGAATGTATGTCCTCTGATGTTGACTGTGCTTCTAGTTCACAGATTTACAGTTACTATGCTAATATTAACCCTGGTGTAGCAGTTGTCTACCATACCAGGGCAATAGAATTACCCTCTCAGTCACTCACTTAAGTAGAAAACCACAGTATTCTGTTGGTAACAGAAAAGAAATTCTCATGTATAACCTTTCTAATTCATGGGTATAGATTTATTTTTATAATCCTTTTTTTAATATGCCAGTTATAATCCTTTTGAGGCTGTCCCGGTAATTTACAGCAGTCTTTGTAATTTAAAACAATTGTTTTGGCAATGTGTTCTTGTAATAGGTATTGATAATGTAAGCTAAAAACCATCTCCAGAAGACAAATAAAATTCAGGGAAGGAGATAATTGACAATCTATCAGTTTTAGAAGGTTGACTATGGAAAATTTGGTTCTGTTGACTTGGCAAATAGTATATACCAAACAGAAAAGTTTTGCTTGCAGATGAATAAGCAGTTAGTTTGCCTCTGTTTGTTGGATGACTTTTTTGGTCATCCTATGAAATAGCTTGTAATTGATTTCTTATTTAAAGGTTCAGTTCAGATGTAACATGAAACCATGGCTTTTTTTTATCTCTGGTTAGTTGGTGAAACTCAGGGACTCAATCTTGAGGCAAGGTTTCAGGACAGCTTCCTTCAAGGTGGTCAGAAGAAGTCCTTCAAAAAACCTTTAAACAACTTCAGGGCTTAACCGGTCACACACATTCTTTCCAGCAATGAGTAGTAAGCCAAGATGAGTAATGGATGAGGCAGCTTGTCCACTTTTTCATATTCCAGCAAATGCAAACTCAGCCTTGCAATTGTGACTCGACCATATTCTAATAATGATTTATGATTCATTTGTTGAGGAGTGGCCCAGATTGGTGTGAATATGAATAATTCTATCTGTGAATGGTCTTGCAAGCAAGATGCCTTATGTCTTCAAGTAGTCATCTTGAGGATTCAGTTGCAGAAGACTGCCACAATTAAAAAAACTTTGCTGACAGCTTTAGCCCAGATGCTGTGGTGATGAAGAAAAAGATGGGGACTAAGTCTGGTCTGGGAACGGAACCTTGGGTTACCTGTGAAGGTTCCTTCTACACTGAGGGAGGAGTACATCTTCATCAGTGGGTTTTGTCTTTCCTATGCTCAGGGAGGCAGGATCCAAAAAACCTTTGCTTCCTGTCACATGTGCTAGGACCGCCCTCTGATATCCAGTTCAAGGACTTCCATAGCAGAATTTTTAAAAACAGAAAGACAGATGTGCACCCAAAAGAACAAGGAGCAGCCACTGCAAAAAACATAGCTTAAAACCAAGAATTAGTAACAAGTAGAACCTGAAAATACTTTATTCTATTTCCCCTTATTTATTATTCCTATATATAACGTATTGTTTTCCCATTTTTAAAAAAAAATTAATTTAGCTTTATCTGGACAATTGACATTCTTCATCTTGATCCAATGTACTCCTCCCTCATTGTAGAAGGAACCTTCACAGGTAAGCCAAGGTTCTGTTCTCACACTGAGTTTGGAGTACATCTTCATCAGCGGGATCTTCAAAAGCTGACGTTCACTGGGAGGGAGTCTTCATTGATCATTTGATACAACATTCTGGAGGACTCTCCTGCTGAATGCCACGTCAGATGAAAAACAGGCATTTATCTTGTAGTGTCTTATGAACTTAGAAGGGCTCGACCAGGTCGCAGCCTTACAGATTTCTTCCACGGATGCACGGCCATCAAATGCTGCTGAAGTAGCGGCTCTGCGGACTGAGTGAGCGGTAATTCCTAATGGCACTGGTATGTTGCTAAGTTGATAGCACAACTGGATACACTGTTTGATGCACTTGCTGTTAGCTGCCTTTGACATTTTGCAACCTTTATTGGCTGATGAAATAGAAACGAATAAAGACTCCGAGTGCCGGAAAGGTTCCGTCCTTCTCAAAAAGATGCGTAAAGCTCTTTTCACGTCCAGAGCGTGCCAGTTCTTCTCCTTTGGATGAGAAGGGTGAGGGCAAAAGAATGGAAGATGGAGTTCCTGTTGTCTATGGAACTTAGAATTTACCTTCGGGATAAAGGCCGGATCTGGACGTAGTACTACTTTATCCGCGTGGAAGACGCAGAGGCTTTTTCTAGATGACAAAGCCGCCAGTTCCGACACCGTTCTAGCTGATGTAATAGCTGTGAGGAAGAGAACTTTCATCCTAAGGTGACCCAGGGAAGCCTCCTGTAAGGGTTCAAATGGGTGTCGAGTCAGAGCCTGGAGTACCACGTGAAGTCTCCAAGTCAGAAATATATGACTTGTCGGAGGAGAGATGGCCGAGGCTCCTTTCAAACAAGTGACTATGTGGGGATGCCTTGACGTTGGGTAGCCTTCCAGTTGGGGAACAACCGTCGCGATCGCCGTCACCTGTCGTTTGAGAGTAGATGCCTTCAGCCCTTGAGCTAATCCCTCCTGGAGAAAGTCAAGCAAGTTGCCAGTGGAAATGGTCACTGGATCAGTATGTTTTCTCCCGCACCATCTAGCGAAGGCCTTCCAGGAAAAATCGTATATGTGTCTGGTGGATTGTTTCCCAGCTTCCAACATGGTGTCGACGACCTCTGAGGTATAGCCCGTCTCTAGCAACCTTGACCTTTCAAGAACCAGGTGGTCAGCTTTAACCAGGCTGAATCTGAGAGTACTAAGGGGCCCTGTTGGAGAAGGTCCTGGACTGGAGTAGGGTCCATGGCTCCTGGATCGATAGCTCTCTCAGTGTCGCGAACCAAGGTCGTCAGGGCCATCGAGGGGCTATGAAGATGACCAGGGCCCTCTCTTGTTTGATTTTTCGTAGAGCTTTGGAGATCACTGGTAGAGGTGGAAATGCATAAAAGAGACCCCGTGGCTACGGGGACAACAGTGCGTCTATTCCCTCTGCCCTTGGATGCATAAATCTTGACAGGAACCTTGGGAGCTGGTGATTTTCACCTGTTGCGAAGAGGTCCATGATGGGTCTTCCGAATTTCTCCATTATTTGAAGGAAGGTCTCTCCAAGGACACTCCCCCTCGTCCACATGCTGTCGGCTGAGCCAATCTGTGTGCTCGTTTAGTACTCCTTTTATGTGCTCTGCCCTGATGGACGCCAAGTGAGCCTCTGCCCAATTCAGAATTGTTATGGCTTCTGCGTGAAGGGAGGAGGAACGAGACCCGCCTTGCTTGTTTATGTAAGCTTTTGCTGAGACATTGACCGTTCTCAGAAGGACGTGGCTGTTCTCGATTCTTGGCTGAAACTCTATCAAGGCTTTCCGGATTGCCCGTATCTCCAGCCGATTTATGTGGAGGTGACTCTCTTCCGGTGTCCAACGACCCTGTGCTACTTGTTATTGCAGAATCGCCCCCCAGCCTTCCAAGCTGGCATCGGTGAAAATCTGGATCGTGGAGATCGGGAGATAGTTCTGGCCCTTGGCTAGGTTGTGGGACTTGGTCTACCACCTTAAGCTGTCCTTCACTTGTCTCGGGACGGTGAGGCGTGGGTTCCTCTTTTGAGTTATCTGCAGTTGAAATGGCTTGAGAAACCATTGCAGGTCCCTCATGTGGAGGCGAGACCATGGCACAATCCCTATGCATGCTACCATTTTCCCCTGCAGTCTGACTAAGGATGACAGGCCGGAGGATTTGGAAAGAATCCCTGTCCTTGTCAACTTGACAATGGAGGAAAATCTTGTCTGGCGGAAGGAAGACTGCATTCTGGTTCTTGTCTATGAACACCCCCAGGTGATGGATGAACTGGGACGGAGAGAGGGTGCTCTTGATCCGGTTTACTAGGAAACCCTGTGGAGTTCTAGAGCCCGGAGGACGGTCTCCATGTGCTGTAAGGACAGTTGTTCTGAAGGAGCGCTCACCAGGATATTGTCTAAATATGGGATGACGTGGATCCCTACCTCTCTCAGGTGAGCCACCAACGTCACCAGGACCTTGGTAAAGACCCTCACGGCCGATGAGAGACCAAACGGGAGGGCCCGAAACTGATAGTAATCGAGATTGTACGCAAAGCGGATAAATTTTCGGTGCTCGGGATAGATGGGGATGTGTAAATGTGCTTCGGTCAGGTCTATCGACGTCAAACGCTTGGGGACGGAGTGCCTCTATGATGGACCTGAGTGTCTCCATCCTGAAATGTTTGAGCAGAATAAATTTGTTGACGTGCTTTAGATTTAGGATTGCGCGCCAATCTCCGTTTCTCTTCAGAACGGTAAAGAAAATGGAGTATACCCTGGCGCACCGATCTGTCTGGGGGACTGGTTCGATTGCCCTGATTTGAAGCAGGTGGTCTATGGCTGCTTGATTGCGGGCTATCTTGTTCGGTTTGGAAGAGGAGGGGGAGAGAAAGAAGCGGTTTGGGGGGGATTTGCGTAGTTCTAGGCTGTATCCCTCGTGAATAATCTTCTGCACTCAAGTGTCTTGGTGAAGGGAGTCCCAGGTATTGGCAAAAAGTTGTTGTGCGGGAAGGAGTCCTTCAACTTGCTCCTCGTCTCCTGACATTAATTCCTCTGAAGCCCTATCTTCACTCTCAGACGTATTGTAAATGGAGGAGGGGGGAGGGGAGGGGGAGACAGAGGCAAAGACAAGGGAAAACAGTAGATACAAGAGGAAAAAGCTGCTGGGTGCACACAGACCAAGATTAGGACTAAGAAAAAACACAGAAATAAAGTTAGACAGGAATAATTATTGAAGTGCAAAGGCTAGGAAAGAAGGTTTGCTACAGAGCTAATCACAAATGCTGCTTCTCCCTCTAAGGCAGGAAGAGAACTGGATATCAGAGGGCAGTCCTAGCACATGTGACAGGAAGCAAAGGTTTTTTGGATCCTGCCTCCCTGAGCATAGGAACGACAAAACCCGCTGATGAAGATGTACTCAGTGGGACAATGGCTACTTCTCTGAAGGTCTTCTGTATGGTTCTTAAGACTAACCTTTTCCAGAAGGTTTTTGAGTTGGATTAATAGGCACGGTGCTGAAACAGGGAGAAGTAAATAACCTACTGGCACTTCTAGAACTGCTTGTGGGAATTTTTTGATATGGTTTTATTGATTTTTTTTAAAAAGATTGTATTTGGTGATAAATGTTGTAAACCACCTTGAGGGCCTTCAGTTGAATGGTGACCAATATATGGACTAAATAAATAAAAAGTGTACTTCGCTGTCATCATCACCACAAAGTTGGCACAAATATATGTGCTTCTATTCAGTTGTGGTCACTCTGACAAAACACTAGATTGGGTGATGGTTTTGCAAAAGATCACAGCAACGTTTGCTGTCTGTTCACCACGTCCAGGCTGATTCTTCACCAAGTAAACACTGGAACAAATTAACTCTCCCAGATTCATCCAGTCAGTCTTGGTTATATAAGCCGGGTCTGCTTCCTCTTCCAATCCTGTATGTTTTCCTATGGACAAAACATTTAGACTTGATGGTCTGTTGAAAAAGCAATCCTGGTAACTCCAGTTGAAGAGTGAACAGATGGTACTTGTCCGATCAACCTTACTCTTAGCCTGCTCTTCTCCGTCACCACATACCTTGCTGCCCAAATGTAACCAATAGTTACTTTTCTTGCCCTCCCCCAGTTTTGCAGACATATTAAGGGGAAGGAGATCGCTTGACTTTGAGGAGGTCAGTGGTAGAATTTTTGCACACACAAGTTCTCAGGTTCAGTCCCTGGCATTTCCTGGTAAAATATCTCAGGCATTAGGTCTTGGAAAACCATTGCCAGTCCCAGTAGACAATACTAGTCTCGATGAATGAATAGTATTGCTCAGGATAAGAGAGCTTCTTGTGTTCCTTTGCAATTTGATCATTGTGCCACAAGCAGCAAATGGACACACCTGATGGTATCTGCAGAGCAGCTGGCTCAAGCTAGCAAGCCAATTTACCTTTGAAATATGTTTTCCCAAGTACTTTAAAACAAATTGTAGTCTTCTTCATCTTCTTTTTCAGCTGGGTATTAATATGCCTTTCGTGGATCCTGCACAGTTAACTCTTCAAATGTACAGAAAATGGTTTATGTGTGATGGCACATTCTTGTGCACTCTTCGTACAAGTCACTCCTCTCTGCACCCTCTTTCTCCCCTGGAAGAGAGACTGCAATCTGGTTGCCTTGGCGACCCTGGCAGGTTTAAATGAGTAGCTGCACTAAAAATTGTTGCTTGCATCAAAGTGCATTGATGTTTTAATCTGTGTAGCCTTTAAAAAAAATAAAAAAGCATTGTAGTCTTCATTGTTCAAAATTATTAGCAGGCTGAAGCACTCTTGTGCTGGCTCTAAGTGCCCACCAAGGCTTTCAATACAATTTTGATGAGGAGGAGCCTCTTTCTTTCTCTTGGGAGACAAGGTGGGTGTTGGAGAAGCTGATTACAGGACAAGGGCAGGTTAGGGTCAGGCAGTAAAACTGATTAGAGGCCCTAGAATGGATTAAACAGAGAGCTATCAGTTAAAGTAGACTTTCAAGACAAAGTTTAACCATCTATTTTTGTCAGTTTTGCTTTTTTTTGGTAAGCATACAAAAATGTTTCTGTTTCCACATTATGCTGTTGTCCATGTGACTGTGGTTCTCAAGGTGAGATATGTGGGCCATCATACACAACACCTTTTTGCCAAGTCTTTATGCACTACAGAAGTCTTACTTCCTGTGGTCCCCTCAAATCTATTGGCTATAGAGTGCTCCCAAATCCCACTTAGAGCTAGAGACAACCTGAAATCATAGGTGGTAAGAAAATGCTAGTACAGTGAGAGAAGCTTCAGCCGTTTTTTAATGACTTCCTTTCACAACATTCCTACTGCTATAAAAAAGTGTTGACTTGTGGAGGCACCTGAAATACCATTAAACAAATCCGTTTGGAGTTGCAGTCACTGAATCTGACTGAGCCAAGCCATGCATTTGACTGAGCTGAAGATTTAACTTGAAGAAAAAATACATTTCTTGTGCTCCTCATCTGTTTTAAGTTATCACCGTATGCATTGCAACAGCAGCATCATATTAGTAACGATTTTTATGAAGCCAGGGGTCAAATTAGCATATATCATTCATTTATTTAAATGCTAGGAAGAAATAACGGTAACCTTGGCCTTAATGTTTTTCCACAGGAAAGGACCTTTGTATTAAGGCATAACATTTTCACACTACTTTGCAAACTCACATCCCTGGTCTGTTGCTTCGGTACTATTTTTTAGTTCTTCCTTCTTCTTCCATGATGTTGTAGTCACAATGAATTGGGAATCTTGTTGTGGAAGTGCTGATATCAGAGAAGGCAAATGAAGCCATTCTCGCTCTGAGGTAAGGAGGGCATCTTGCAACATTGGGTGATTCCCACTGGTTGCTCAGGGAGGCAGGATGAAATTTCATCTTCCTGTCTCCTGGGCTGGAATCGCCCACTCCTCAGTTCGTTTCCTGCCTAGCACAAGGAGAGCCAGCTGCAAAGCAGCTCTCTGCTGCAAATTAGTTTCATTTTTACTTTAGGAAACTCACTTTGTTCTCTCCTTTTGCTCTCTGCCGCAAATATGTTGCAAGATGCCCTCCTTACCTCAGAGCAGAAGGAACCTTCATGATAAGTAATCCAAGGTTCATTCACTTTGCCCTTTGTCTAAATAGCTGGATGGGAGAGGGAAGGCAGCCATATTTCCAACATGTCTGCATTTCTTATAGTGTTCTAGGTACCTCAGGTTCTCACATTCCCAAACTATCTGACTACTTTATCAGGAAGCATGCCATTGAATGTAATCATGTATTTGTGTGGAGACATCATGTGAGCCTGGGGAAAAAAGAGCCCAGTATTATACTCAGTAGAAGCATAACAGAGGGGGGCAGTGAAAGAAGTCAAAAGAAGGTGCCTCATTTTCAAGTAAGAACGTTTGAGAAATCACAGTGTTTGCTTTGACTTTGCCCTAGGGAAAAAGAGATTTCACAAAAACCAGGAGTAAAACTGAAGTGGTTCCATGCACAGCTTTCTTGCAGGTCAATTCTATGCATATTTATTCAGAAATTCAATAGGATTTGCTGTCAAGTAAATGTGCATAGGATTGTTACTGCAGAAAACTTCTCAAACTATTGTGGACAAATCAAATTACTTATTCTCAGATGATGCATCTTTCCTTGATTCTTTTCCATCTGGCCTCATCTGCCATGGGTCACAGATAGCTTTGGTGATGAGGCTCATGAGGGGCATGTCTTCTTATTGATCTTGTTGGCTTTTATGTAGTAAAATACCCTTTTCTTTTGGATTGATTAAAACATCTCATAGGAGTCTCAGGGAGTGCTCGCCAGTGGTTTTCTTACTTTATGTGCTGTAGGACTCAAAGGTTTGTCTTTGAAGAAACTGTGTCAGCTCCCTGGACCCTGTTGGGTGAAGTACACCAAGGCTCAGTGTTATCGCCATTGTTGTGTAGAAAGCCACTGAGTGAGACTATCTGTTTGGAATTGACTTTTATTAATACAGTGATGTCATTGAGTCCTTTATTTCATTAAGCATCCAGGAACAGGTATCTCTATTCTTAACAAGTGCCTAGAATCTGTGGTCAAATAGAGGAGACAACAAAGTTAAATTGAATCCTGTAAGAATGCGGTCATGTTGATGGGAACACTTGTGGTCTACATGAGGTGGATCTGCCTTTGATAGATGGGATTTTGTTATCAGATCAGGTAAAAACCATTGAGGTGCTCTTGGGCCCGGCTTTGCACTTTAAACAAAACAGGTTGTAGGGATTCCATTGGAGACAGATTGGAAATTTCGGTGCAGAATGCAGTTGGACACCCCCTGTAAGAAACTGGGAGGTGTGATCCTGTTTTGAACCGGTTACATTGATTTACTAGTTCGCTTCAGAGTACACTTCAAGGTGCTTCTTTTAAAGCCCTTTGTTGTGTGGGGCCCACATAACTCTCTCTGTATGAGCCCATGCACCAATTAAAATCAGGTAGCAAATCCAGGTGGGATTTGGGAATCCCCTGGAATTACAGCTGATTTCCAGACTACAGAGATCAGTTCCCCTAGAGAAAATGGTTACTTTGGAGGGTGGTTCTATAGCACTGAGGTCCCTGTCCTCCCCAGGTTCCATCTCCAAATCTCCAGGAGTTTCCCACCCTGGATCTTGCACCCCTACCCCCCATGCCCCGCTGGTGACCGGGGGGACCTGGCAACCCTAAAATCAGTGCAACAGTTGGCCTGGCATACTGTGTTGTCACTGCAGCAGGTGAGGATGATGGCAACCAGAAGCAATACATTTACTGTGATGGTAGCTAACCTAGGGTGCAATCCTAAGCACAATTACACTTTTCTGAGTCCATTGAAGTCAATGGGTTTAGAAGGTGTAACTTTGCTTAGGATTGCACCGTTATTCAGGAAGATGTTCAGAAAGCAACATCTTTAACCAATTTCTGGAAAGAAATCAATATATTCCTTTTAGGGCAGTTGAATGATTTGCGGTTTTGCTTAGTTTTTGTTCTGGGGATTTAAATATTTTGCATTGTGTTTTTATTGTTTTATTTTCTATATTGATACTATTTTATTGTTGAAATGCTTTGCTCTCATGTAAAAGTAGCATAGATGGGCTTTAAATTATATTTTTCTCCATTCCTGGTTGCAAGCTCTTTCAGAGCTGAGGACAACCCGTTTGATTTCAGTTAGTTTAGGCATGGCTTGCTGTCCATAGAATCAGGCTGCGTAGCGATTATGCAGCATGTTTCTAAGTGGTAATCAGTTTTTGAAAGTAAGCTTTGACTAACCAAGGAAAACAAACACTTTATAAGGAAGTTTTATTTTAGGACAAATATTCAATAGTTGCACAAATTTAGAGTGCTTTTTTGAAAACAAAGTTCCTTCCCTCACAATATGTCATGTATATTACACAGGCAGATGTATGAATAGGCATGCTCATCATTTTATTTGTTATTTGGAAAAAAAAAACCCACACTCAGAATAATATTAGTGAGGAGTTTCACTGTTTATACACTAATTCAGCAATTGTGTAATATTTTGTGAGCTTGATGCAATTAGATAACAATTCAAGGTATAATATCTGTCTGTGCCTTTCTCCAAGTAATTGGAAGTTCTGTTGACATCACTAGTCAATTCGTTTGTTTAGTCAAAGTGCTTCCTGTATAATCCAAACATCTATGTGATTAGATTTTTTCTAAATACTTTGGTATTTCAGCATGGTATTTCTTTAACTCTTTTTACTTGCTGGCACATTTATTTTTTAAAATGCAGTTGCACTAATAATGATAGCAGGAGGAAGATATACTATCCATTTAATGTTAACCTTGCTGTTGTTCTTGACTACATTTGGAATGGCTAGTCTGGTGCACAAAAGCTGTTTTGGTTATGTCTGTATCTCAATGCCCATTGTGAGCAAGAGCAATCCAGGGTCACTGCCCTTTAAACACTGCCAGTCAGATCTCAGGAGAGAGGAGATATGTTAGAACTGCCAGTGATGAGAAAATGTGGTAAAGGAAGCAAACAGTCTTCAGTTGAAAAACTACAGTTCTACTGGAACTGCTCGTCATTTTAACTTCTTCCTTTAGAATTCAGTGTTATGAAAGAGCATTTCTACTTCTGTTCAAAAAGTGTGGCTTTTTTATTTTACAGGGGAGCTCTTGATGCATTATTGTCTAGAGAATATACTTCAAATACCCAGAAATATCACTATGTTATAGATAGCATAATGTAGGATTACTGCTTCTTAAAATTGCTAAAGGCTCAGGTGTGTGCATAAAACACTTTCACATGTTTTCTTGGAAGCAATCCCTTGCACAGCCATTGAGTGTGGTCTCCCAGTATTTGAAGAATGCAAGGGGATGAGATTGGAAGGGGACCTGAAAGGTCTTGGTACAAGTCAATTATTTTACTATGAATGGCCTTAATAAAAATGTGTCGTTAGTGAATCATGTAGGTTTATGTATGTAAGCAGTTACATCATTCTAATTCCATTGAAGCTAATGGGTTTAGAAGGCTGTACCTCTGGTAGAATGTCACTTAATTTTTCCTTTTTGTTTTAAATAACATCTCTAAGTACATGGTTAGCTGCTGGTATCAAGTATTGCAAACCTATGCAATAAATGCATACATGGTTACATCAAAACCCTAAAACATAAGCATTTTTTGTGTTCAAATTTGCAGTTCTTCTGACCTGAAATTCTTGTCTTGGTGTAGGCTTGTAAATCTTTTCTAAAGATATGCCTGACTAAGACTTGTTTAGAATCTGATTATTAGTAACTTAACTACGATGCATTGGCACATGCCCATTACGTATATTTAAGTTACATTTTCATTGGGGAGGGAAAAGGTGTCAAAATAATAGGAAAATATTTACAACTGAATATGTGTGTGTGATATATAAATATCACAAATAAATAACTTGGGTAGAATTTGAAATACAGACATTCTTTTTGTTCTCCTTAGATGGTACTAGACAAGAAGAAGCAGAAGGTGAACTTAGTGAGGAAGAGCACTGGTTTGGGAACTCTTCAGAAACCCCATCAGAAGCATCCTATGGAGAAGTTCAGGAGAACTTCAAATTATCCTTTGAGGATAGGATCCAAGAACAATCCACATCTCCAGACACTTCCTTGGGGAGTGCAACTCCTAGCAGCAACACACTGGAGCTGGCAGCTGTTGAGAATGAGGCTATAAGGGACGTACTACAGAATAAAGAACACCTATCTCCCGGTGTGTCTTCTGTTTGTGAAGATGACACTCCTGGCCCCAATAAGCCACTTAGTAGTAACCTGAGACGTCTGCTGGAGGCTGGTTCTCTCAAGCTAGACACTAGTGTCTCAGTTAACGGCAGGGTTGAGTCCCCTGTAAATCTTGCCTCAAATATCTCCTTTTCTTCACCTACTCATCATGCTCAGCAGCTAAGTGTCCTTGCTAGAAAGCTTGCTGAAAAACAGGAACAAAATGACCAGTACGGTGGAAATAATAACCGCTTTATATGGAATCAAGGCAAGTGGTTGCCCAACTCAACATCCTCTTGCGGTTTGTCTCCGGATTCAGCTATTCTAAAATTGAAAGCAGCAGCCAATGCCGTCCTTCAGGACAAGTCGCTTTCCCGGACTGAAGAACCTATAAGGTTTGAATCCTTTTCTTCACCGTTTAGTTCACAGTCTGCAAGCTCCACCTTAGCCGCGCTATCAAAGAAAGTTAGTGAAAGAAGCATGACTCCTGGGCAGGACCACCCACCGCCAGCTAGTTCTTTCCTTTCTCTCGCCTCAATGACTTCTTCAGCAGCCCTACTCAAGGAGGTCGCTGCAAGAGCTGCAGGCAGTCTGTTGGCGGAGAAGAAAAAGTCACTGGTTGCGGACGATCCCCTGCAGCTTTCAGACATGAAGCAAGAGAAAGTAACTCCACCACAGTCTTTGGAATTATTGTTACTCCCGGCCCCTAAAGGAAGGGCTTCTAAAAATACCAATCCAGGTACGAGTTACCATTTTGCTATAGATTGTGATTGTTTTACTTATCTTCAAAGTGTTTCTGTCCATTTATTAAGAAAAAGGAATTAAGCAGAAATTGGCTTTTAAAATGCTGTATGAGATTGATCAGAACTTCTTGTGTTTGAAAGCAAACCAGTTATCAGTTTGATTCTTTCTGTATTCTGAACAGATTCTCCACATGAGGTTTGGAATAGATCCATATAAGAATTTCTTAATGGGGGAGAGTACTTGAAGGGAAGCTTGCAATATTATTGAATGAGTGTTTCTTTTTTCCTTTGAATTTTGGAATGGGATACATCTTAGTCGTGCTGCTGTTGCTGTAAATTCACTCTGTGGAACATGTGCCCTAATTGAAGATATTATGCTGACAGTCATATTTTTTATAATGATTCTGTATAAAGGTGTACACATCTTTTAGAATTCACAGCCAACAGCCACCTTCCAGTTAGCCCAGGACAGGGCCTGGATATCCACCTGCTTCCTGTCCAGGCACCCTTTTCCTTCTTCTATCATCCCCCCTCTGTGCCTCTGTCACTATTTCCCATAAACTCTTAGCTGCTTTGTTCCTCTCTAACTCTGTGCTTGTTCTCCCACCCCATACAGATATTACTTCTTATCGTTCTTCCTTGCACTTCTTCAAATCAAAATATACCCTCTTTTCAACTGAGATCCTCAAAACAATAAAGTGGTCGGTATTGCTAGCAACTTCAGGGTGTACTTTCCCTTTATACTCTAAGCATGACTGGTTGGGCCTTAGCAATGGAGTGTGGGATAAGAACTGCTGGCACCAACAGCAGAACTATGGGGCCACTGTTAATGTGTAGTAACTAGATCTTAGCACTTTCCTTCTGGGTGTTCCACTGAGGAGTACTGTATCTGGATAGGCCATTCATCCAAGATAAGTGGATTCATACAGAGGGTGTCTGATAATATGCAACAACAATGGACTATGTAGGTTTCTTGAGACTTCTGATTGTATAGCTCCATTGCTATAACCCAGGTCTTCAAAGCCAGGGCGTCTAATTTGCATATTATGCAAACTGTTTGCTAATTTTCAATCAACTTTTCTATCAGCTTTTAAAAAAGAAGCTCCTGGCACGGACGACAACAGGTTGGGAAAGGTACCGTGGCATGACCTTCTTACTTGAGCAGTTGTTCATACTGGAAAATGGGTGCTTCTTTTATCTGTCCAATCTTTCTTTCCTCTCTGAGAACACAGCAAAGTGTGTTGAGGAAGACTGTGGCAGACTGCTGTGTTCTGATGTAGCTGCTCTTTCTGCCCCATCACTACATAGTTAATATAATGCGAAAGTAGATGTTCCAAGAAGAACATGGAGCTCTTTTTATTCTCCCAAGTCATCTCTGTATTAAAAATGGGTGTTGCTGCTGTGGCAATTTCAAATACCTCTTTTGCCAGTTTTTCCTCCTCTGTTATTGGTGTCTAGTACACAGCTGACACCATAACAGGCACCCTGGAAAAACTACATTTCCCAGAGTCCCTGGTATGGGAGTGGGGAGGGGGAATCCCCCTACAGCTGCTAGTCAAGCTGATTGGAAGGGTCAAGAAGGAAGAATTTTGGGGCTCCTTGAATGACAAGAGATTGCAAATGAATTTAGAGCTCTGGGATAGGAGGGAGAACTTTTTTTCCTGAACATTTCCTAGTGATACCCATAATTGCAGACCCCATCCTGAATCAAACCTGGCGTAATTTTATCCCATCACTGCTAAACCAAAGCATTCTCCCTAATCTTGTAGAGGCTACTCTTGGTTGAAAAAAAAAAATGGGATGGCCTCATAGTCAGCAGGTATACAATTTAGGTGCAATCCTGTACCCCCCACCTGTTTGGAAGTAATTGCTATTAATTTCAACGGGAGCCATTTTTGTGGAAGACACCAAATTATTAAAGCATGAATGAGTATTGTGGAAAGAGGGTATTTGGGGCATACAGCACGTTATGGAATCCTGGGAGGAAATGTTTAATCTGAGCTGCATAATGTTGTTCTAGTTATAGACTTTTAAATGTCAAGGACCCTCCCCCCACTGCAGTTGGTCCCACCTTCAAAAATAAATCTTACTTGGAATATTTGAAGTACTAATAATGGGTACGGCTCCACAAGGTATGTGCAGAATGCATTTTCATTACAACTGTTAACACCTTGAGAACTTAATTTTTGAATATATTACACATCTGAAGGATTGTTAGTCACATCACATGTGCTACTATGCTGACCCCAGCTAACATCTTAGCCAAGTTGATTTTAGAAAGCAAAGAACTGTTGTTATATTTGATAAGGAGGGCTGTTTAAATCCTGATTGTTTCTCTATCATTCATCAGCTGTGCAGTTGGGGGGAAATATGAAATTGAATATGACCCCTTACATATATTGAGGTCACTGAGAGCCAGTGCCGTGGAGTAGTTAAAAGTGCTAGACTATGATCTGGGAGACCCACGTTCAAATACCCTCTCTGCCAAGGAAGCTCCCTGGATGTCTCTGGCCCAGTCACTGTCCCTCAATCAAAACTGTCTCACACGGTTGTTGTGAGGATACAAGGGGAAGGGAGAATGAAGGGAGAACACTACCCTGATGTTTTTGGAGGAAGGGTAGGATGATAATGAGCTAGCTAGCTAGATGTTCACCTGTACCCTGGAAAACAGGAACAGCCTTCCTTCTTATTTAATGATTGGACAGAATACTGCCTATACATTTTCCCTTGTGTCTGTAGAACTACAAGCACCAATTTTTATAATGAAAGCTAAGAATCTGGACTATCCAATACTCTGTGGGCTCTGGGTTGCATACCTAGAATCTGGGGAAATCCAACTATCCAGTCCATTTGGTAACCCAGTCAGCTAATCCCCTTTTAACATCTGAATGTTGGCTCCTCGGCAGTTGAGATACTTCCCTACTAAAGGCACCCACTTTAACTGCCTTCCAGCCTGGTTGAAAATCTCTGGATTCCAAAAAGGTGTGACATCCCCTTTGCCATCTAGTGACACTCCAGTCTGTTTTCAGAGTTTTTAAGTCTCAGAACTATTGGTGTCTTCTGCCTTTTGAGAATGGAATATCTGCTTATGTCCCAGTGATAACAGAGCACATGCTCAATTGCTGAGGATTTGGTTGACTTCAGCCTTGTTAAGGCAATCTTCTGGTACAAATAAATGAATGCGAAGCAGGTTTGGGATTGTACCTATTGGTCATGCCTGTGATTTCCATGTATTCAAAGGTCCCATGAGCATGAAACTTATGGAGCATGCCTATTATATTAGGTGCTGTGGAACACAGGCAGGATGGTGCTGCTGCAGTCGTCTTGTTTGTGGCTTCCTAGAGGCACCTGGTTGGCCACTGTGTGAACTTGATGGGCCTTGGTCTGATCCAGCAGGGCCTTTCTTATGTTCTTATGACATTCCTGGATCCTCTGTTTTCGAGGTTCTAGATCATGTCTGGATACCTGCATGTGTTCAGGTGTGTGTGCACAGTTCTTTTCTTCTAGTTTCTTCCCAAGTGTATGCAGCCTGTATATTTTTTCCTCAAGTAATATGAGGTCCAAAGATTTTTAAAGAAATGATTAATATTACTAGTGTTCCAATCCTACTTTGATTGCTATGGATGGGATCCAATCAGCTTTTCAGCTGGTGAAAAAGGAATGAGGGGTCCCTATTGCCCACTAAAAAGGCTTTGCTGGGGATCATGGGGACCTGTGTGGACAAAGGCTATGCAGGACAGGGACTGTAATAAGGAAGGGAAATCTCTGAATGAAAAAGCTAGCTGGGTTCAGCCCAGGGTTGCCAATCTTCAGGTGGTACATGGAGATCTCCCGGAATTATAATTGATCTCCAAGCAACAGAGATCAGTACCCCTGGAGAAAATGGCTGCTTTGGAATTGAGATGCCAGCCTCCAGGTGGGACTTGGTGATACCCCAGAATTACAGCTCATCTCCAGACTACAGTGATCAGTTCCCCTGGATAAAATGGTTGCTTTGGAGGGTGGGGTATATGGCATTGTACCCCACTAAGGCCCCAAACACCAACCTGCCTCAGGCTCCACCCCCAGATCTCCAGGAATTTCCCAACCTGGAGTTGGCAACCCTAATTCAGCCCTGTATTTGTAATAGATATTCATGTAGATCTGAGTTTGAAAAGTATAACTAGGGAAATAGGCGTGAAACTTGAAAAATCCTAATCATATTCTTTTCTGCCATTCTGCTGGGCTAACAGTGGCATCTTCCTCCCGTGCAAGAGCCTCCTATATCAGCAGAAGGCTCCTTGTACCAAGAAGATACAAGTTCCTGTTACTATTGTTAACATTACCATTATTATCAATAACCCTTTGAAATAAGCTTTGTTCGTGCTTTAAAGCCGTTGGGGGGGGGGGGACTTTTATTGCTCTTATAAATTATAGCTCTGTAGTTTAGACAAGAGGAATGCTCTTTAAGTATATGCAGTGCTGGCCTCTTATATGTTGGATGCAATACAGTGAACTTTCTAATATCCATAACTCTTTTTAGAGACTAGTGGGCAGCAGTACATAAAGATAACAGTAATGTTAGTCTGCCTTAAGCTTTTAGGTACTGTCTGAACTTTGGAGGGAATGTTCCTACAAGTTATATAGTCTAAAGGAGTGAGGCCTGGTTGCCAGTACATGGCTAGGTCAGAGGAGAAACTTGCTGTTGACCCTTTATTGACAAAATATAACAAAACCACGCAGCATTCTGAACTAGAAGAAGAAAATTTTATGTGGAAGAAAAATGGCCACAAATTATTTATTACAATAACAGCTGCAAGCATGGCACAGCATTTGGGCAGGATCCCCAACATCTGCCAACCCCAATGCGGACTGATGTAGCCTACTCCAGCGGTCCCGCTGGAGTCACCAGGGATGGCTTTAACCGGAATATACCAGGGCGTGGGCCACTAGGTAAATCCCACGGCCACCTAGGGAGAGGCCTTCTGGCTGCCCCTGCACTGGCTTGCCTTACTGCTGTGCCTCTCCCCGAAATCCCTTATTGGGATTCCCTGCAACAGAAGAAAGGGGCTTGCAAACCGCTTTCCTCCTTAACATATTCTGCCCAATGCTCACCTCGCATAAGTTGTGACAATAAAATAGTACAAGCACAAATATGAAAACCGTTTTTAAACAACCACCAAAATAGGGAAAGACGGTGGGACGAAAGCCGGTGACAGACTGAAGACCTCGGCAGCCGGCTCCCTCTTTCGTACTAGAGGAACGGATCAGAGTGAAAAGCTCACCTCTGGTCCATTCCTTGCCAGCCCCTCCCCTCCCAGAGCCCCCTCCTCCCATTGGCCCCTTTGCAGAGAAGGGGTCATTTGATTGCCCTGCCTCTTGCAAGCCGCCTGCTTTGCTCTCCTCCTGCCCGGCACTGACAACTTGGGGGTCCAGGTAAATCTGGAACCCTTTGAATTCTCCAAACCATGCCTAGACTAGCCAATACCATCTGTAACATGCACCACAAGTAAGGAGGAGTAACAAAATATGGCAGGCTAGATATAATGAAACAAAGAAATTGTTTAATAAGCAAAACGGATATGAAACGAGTGGGCAAACTCCTTCCCCGTCTCCCAAACCACCCCATGGTAACTTCCTAGAAGAAACATCCTTTCTTGTCCTCTTCTGGAAGACAGAAGCAAAATCTGTTGTCTTTTCCTCAGAGAAACTATTATCTTGTGTGCAAATTTGCACCACACTGTTTACACTATCACATTAAAGTCACTTTGGCCCTTTAGGGTAGAAAAGGTGGGAGACAAATATTATAATAAAATAAAGACAACCATTTTAATAAGAGAAAAGTAGGTAGGGAGAATTTTTCTTGTCATAGTAGGCTTCTGTGAAACACCAGATTAAAATTAAGCCTTGTTTAAAAGACATAATTGGTGCTCTTCTGGAAATATCCTACCCGGAAATGTCATTGGACTCCTTTATTTTCCTTTTTGGCTTGACAATAATTAGTTGGATGATAACGAGATGAATTAAAATCCTCTAGCTTTTTGAGGAGGATAATTGTTTTTGAAATATGTGGCGCGCTCAGTGTGTGCCTGTGCTGCAAAGACCAAGAGCTTGCAGAAAGAGGTCACTGTTATGCATCCTTTGAGTAACAGAAAGCTGTAAGAAATTGTGCTTAATATGGAAGCTGATGTATATTTGCTATGAAAATAAATCTCACACATTCCTTTGATTCTTCTCATAACCGGTTTTATGGTGCTCTGAACATAACATATTGCATTTTGTGAAGTTTTGTATGTTATTTTTGTAGGCCTCTTGCTCATTTAGGCATGGGCCCTGCCCAGTTGCCAATAAGATAAATGGGATTTCCCTCAAGAAATATATTGGCAGCATTTCTTATATACTGTACGGGTAGGTAAAGAGAGGCTACTCTGTTCTCCATTACATGATTAATTAGCTTCTCTCACCACTGTCGTTACTCCACTTATCCTCTGAGGCCCGCTTTGCGTGTTCCATAGAATCAGCAAGAAAAGAAGCACCAGCGGGGCGCCGTTCTTCTCACCCTGCTTCCAAAGTCTATAGAATGCATATTAAGCTCAGTACAGAAGAGAAAAAATGAAAGTAAGACAGGAAATGGTGGAGGCAGGACTGGAGACGACTCATTATAACCTAATAGTATTTTAGCAACCCTACACACCTGCTATATTGTTCTGAGCGTGTATAATAAGATAGGGGTGGAATTCTAACTCAAGAAGAAGGCAGGCTGTCGCAGATGATGTGCCGCCACCGCTATATGCCATAGTGCAGACCAGTACAATATGCCACACTGAGCCACAAGCACAAAATGAAAGTATGGGAAGAGTTAACATTGCTCCAACTCTGAAGACTGTTTAAATATTTTTGTGGTTTTCTCTTAATCCAACACAGGTAAAAGATTACAGGAGACGCCAAGTTAATAAAAACCAGGGAGGCTGGGCCTACCCAGGCCTGCCCTGAATTCCCCTCTCTGGTGGGATTTTAACTGTTCTGGCCCATGTGTATCATATAAGGTTTTGTTATAGTTGCATTAACACAAGCCTTTCTTTATACCTTCAAAGCTATATACTTTTGTAGAGTCACATTGTTCATTATGGTGCTAGTTGGGGCCACCACTGGAAGGAACAGGTACAAAACTCAGGGGGCTTAAGTCAGCTTGAAGGCCTTTGAAGCTAGAATCATGCTGCATTCAGCAAATTCATTTTAATATATTTTACTTTTACTGCTGCTCTGTGGAGATAATATTAGCTATTCTGATTCCCTTTATTTTTTAGTACTGGAACTCCCATGATCATCCTGAAGCTGTTGGTCAATTTTGACACTCTTAGCTTTATTTTCTGATGAGTTAGGACTACCATGGATGGATGGATGGATGGGGTCTGCCAGGTGTCCGGTCAGAGCGGCAGAAACCCCCACCCTCTGGTACCATTGTCCGCTGCTGCTCAGAGCGGCTGAGGGAGAAAATTTAAAACAAAATTTAGTTTTTTTGAACCTGCAATGCTAGCTGCAGTGTTGCATCACTTGCAGTAAAAACAAAACAAAGTGACAAAGGGTAGCTCTAGGCATCGCCAGAAACTCTATGGCTTTACTATGGAGTTTCTGCCGATTCCTAGAGCTACTTATGGTGCTTCAGGGTTGTTGTTTTTTATTATTACTGCAAATGATGTGATGCAGCCAGTGTTGTACCCCCCCTCCCCATGACACTTCCTGGTAACTCTAATGGACAGACATATATCCATGTGGATCATTTTATTATTATAAGGTTGATGGTAACACCAAGCCAGGTAATTTGTTTTGTTATGATATTTGGCAGCCCAGAGAGAATATTTGTGCAGGAGCCCATGGTACTTTTTAGCATTCCTGGTTCTAGTGCTAGCTCAGAGCAGTGGAACTAGAAACCAGGACTGGCAAGCATGGATAGAGGCAATGTGGAGCTCACAGAATCTTCTGTGTCAAAAGTGTAAGCTACTGGTGAATTAATCTACAAATATTGAAATTTCATATAAACTATTCTGGGGTGTCAATAACCATGTTATAGACAGCTCTCTGTTTAAGGCTCACATGGTGCTGGTCAGGTTTAACAAGGCCAAATAAATTCCACCTTGCATGGCAGCGAAAGGGATCAAGGAGGATCACTCATTAGACCTTTTCCTGCAATGTTCTTATGAACCAATTTAATGATGGAAGATACCTTTTGTGTCAAAAATAAGGAACATTTACTGCTTTCAAAAGACTTTTCCTGTGCATCACAGCCAGAATCTCTTTTTCCAGTATTGTTTTGTCTACCATTTATACTTCCTTTCTAAACTTTTGGTTGGATATGATAAAAGTCTGGGTTTTGTTTCTCTAATTTCAGATGTAACAGAATCTGAGTAATACAAAGAATTGATTCTGAATATATACAGTAATATATCTTTCACAGTTTAATAGTGGGTGAAATACATGCCTTTGGATACTGAAACATTTTCCTCATAGTTAAGCTGAGGTATGAGGTAAAATTTGTCTCGTAGGCCACTTGCCCTACAGCAAGTAATTGGATGGAACCTCCCATTGGCAAGCACATTACATTTCTCTGGCATTTACAGTATTTGCTTATGGGGAAAGCAGTGTTTTAATCTCATTTAGAAGCTGGAAATGGTGCAGAGAAAGAGATGCCACCTTCTAACAATCAGTTATCTTTCTGTCATCAGAGAACCTTTGGTGCATACTTTTAAACTGTATGATTAGAATAAACTGCCTGAAACCCTGTTTCTTTAAAACATACATTGTGATTGTGCAGCCAGATCCTGTTGCATGTTTACTCAGTAGTAAAACCCAATGAAGGACTAAGGTTGCAGTCCTAAGCTTGCTTACCCAGGAGTAAGTCCTATTGAACTTGGTGAGATTTAGTTTGAGTAGACCTGTTTAAGATTGCCTTCTAAGAGAGTGCTCCCAAGCAGGTGTATTCAGAATCCTACTGGGGTCTATTTAATGGGTTTACTCCCAGGAAAGTGTATTTAGGATTACTCCTGAGTAAAGTGTACTTGGGTCTTAATCCTGAATTTTTATTTGGCTATCCTGCTATAGGGAGAAACTAAAGTGCGCTGAGCATATGGATTTTCCTTAGCATGCTTATATCATAGTTTTGCTGTTTGCATTTGTATTATCTGGACTGATCCAACTAGAATTCACCTGTAATTAGAAAACCCTCTTCTAATATTGGTCAGGATTTATTTCTCTCCAGCAATGTGTGCTGGGTAGTGGGCTGTGTACAGGAATGATGTCGTCCCCTGGCCAAATAGCTTTCAATCTGCGTTGAATGGACAGGACAACACTGAAGGGGAGTTAACGTACTGACAATGAATAGTGGGAGCAGATAGGAGAGATTCCGATAGCAGTGGAGGTGGAGGCAAAGTGAGGCTAGGCAATAGAACACAAGAACTAAGAAAAACCATGCTGGATCAGAACAAGGCCCATCAAGTCCAGCAGTCTGTTCACACAGTGGCCAACCAGGTGCCTCTAGGAAGCCCACAAACAAGACAACTGCAGCAGCACCATCATGCCTGTGTTTCACAGCATCTAATATATTCGGCATGCTCCTCTAATCCTGGAGAGAATAGGTGTGCATCATAACTAGTATCCATTTTTACTAGTAGCAGGTGTCCCAGTGAATAGAGAGTGGGAGGGTTTTCCAGCGTATAGATGAATGTGGCAGAAGGCATGAAGAAATATTTTTTTCTGCATTTAAAAGTAAGAAACAAAGAATTCGAGATTGATATTATTCCCCAAACACAGTGGTGGAGAAACATTATATAATTAAAACAACAACAACGTAGGAACTTTTAATCACTTTCTGTCTGGTTGATTAAGCTAATATGCAGGGCTGTGCATATATGCAGTATGTTTGGTATAGACCACAGAATTATGGTATAGACCTGTGAACGTCTGCTGAGTTGTTTAAAAAGCTGCGTTTCTACACCTCTAGGCTTTGACTGTGCACTTTTAGGGCTATTTTAAATCTTAGGCACCAAGACAGTAAGTTGAGGAAATTTGTTTAATTTACATAATATGGGAAAGTTATTTATTTAAAGTATTTATATCCTGCTTTCCCACAATACCCAAGGTTGCTGTTTTGGGAGGTACAGAACACCCTGGTGTACAATGTATATGTGTGTGTGTAAAGTGCCGCCAAGTCGCAGCCAACTTATGGCGACTCCTTATGGGATTTTCATGGCAAGAGACTAACAGAGGTGGTTTGCCAGTGCCTTCCTCTGCATAGCAACCCTGGTATTCCTTGGTGGTCTCCCATCCAAATACTAACCAGGGCTGACCCTGCTTAGCTTCCGAGTTCTGACGAGATCGGGCTGTACCATGCTGCCTTCCCTCCCACAATGTATATATCTATATGCTTATTTATTTTAGAATATTCGTATACCACTTCTCATCACATTGTGCAAGAGACAGTTAAAATGTACAAACAACATAGGTTGCAATCATTAAGAACATTTTCCTGGGAGTAAACCCCACTAAATACAATCGGACTGACTTCTGAGTAGACCTTCTTAGGATAGCTCCCATAATCCCCTAAACAGCCAGCAAGAATATAAAATCAGCTACAAACTAGAAAATAGCTAAAACCACTCAAACAGCTGAACCGACAGCAACAGCTTACGGCAAAGAGCAGAAGACAACAACAAAAAATTATAATCACCAACAGGAGGAAGCAATCAACAATATTAACCGCAAGTAGGCTGAAACTGGGAGGGAAGGCAGCATGGTATAGCCCGATCTCATCAGATCTCGGAAGCTAAGCAGGGTCGGTACTTAGAAGGGAGACCACCAAGGAAGACTCTGCAGAGGAAGGCAGTGGCAAACCACCTCTGCTTCTCATTTGCCTTGAAAGCCCCTTGCTGGGGTTGCCATAAGTCGTCTGTGACTTGATGGCACTTACCTCACACACAAGCTGAAACTAAAAAGCCTTGGCCTGACATGTTTATCAGGCACTAAGTGCAAAGAGAGATGGAAGGCATTCCACAACAGTGGGGCACTGAAAAGGCCCTGTCCTTTATTGCAGAGGTACCCATTCTACAGCTCTCAGAGAACCACATTCACAATTACTCTCAACCAAAAGATCCAGATTTACTTCCATTGCTGGCATGAGGCCTGCACTTCAGGGAGGCTCGTAGCTTATTTGTTTCAAGGTAGGATCCAACCCCAAGCCCTGTGGGGTGAAGGCCTTGCCTACTTTCCTGAAATATGCAGCAGGTGCCAAATTGGGGAACAGTGCTCAGACGAGCCACAGGTGGCATGTCGAAGAGCCAGAAATGGCCCCCAAACCACTGAGTATCTCTGCTTTATAGTATCGCCAGCCTCACCTCTGAACTGGGGGGGGGGGGCAGGGGGATGACACAAATAATGGCCTGAGATGCAGAATGCAGTGCTCAGGCAGGACCATATAGACCACTAGTCCCAAGCCATTTAAGCATGGTTAAGTATATACAATCTTTCTAGTAAGATTCCTGCAGCCAAGTGAATTAAGCCTGTGTCTTTACAGCAGCAGGAAATTATCACACCAGCTTTATCACTGTATTCCCATTCACAGAAAGTATTGACACTTGGATTATTCGAGACAGAAAATACAGTCGCTGACTAATACATTTGGAAGGGATCTGTAATTTTCTGAAAGTAATCCCCAAATATCATGAGAAATGTGCTGCCGACTTCTGCAGTTTTGAAAATAATCAGATACCCTTTCAGCAGTCATGGAAATGTCTTCCGTATCCACAGTGACACTGTAAACTTCTTCATAACAGGTGTAGGAATTTGCAGTCTAATGTCAGATGGTTGATTGTATCAACTCGGCGGGCAGAATCCTCTCTCCTTCTTAGCAGCTAAGACTTAATCTAATGATTATCCACTAAAATGATAAATTCTCAACAACTTTTACCTTGCCTTGGGAACATGTATTTCAGTCATGACCGACAACTGTATTTCTAAGCTGTCAGGTGTTGGGGGACAAGCCTGCCTAGATGCTATGACCTTTGAACCAGCTTCTTAATTCTGTGCGCTGGCATTGGCTTAATATGCTCTGTACATGTTCTCTCTAGTTAGGCCACAGATGCAAAGAACATTATTCGCAGGTCATAACGGTTAAACGTGTTTCCAGAAATCCACGTGGCTGGAATTAAGTGCTGCTCAAACAGTTTTTTTCCTCTTTGGAAGCCAGGTCTTCTGAACAGTCTTATGACCACGGAAGGGGTGTTCCTAGTCTGCAATGAGTGGTTTTTATTCTATATCCAGAATATATCCATGAAATAGGAATAGAAAACTATCAGAACAGAATAGAAGATTGTCTTTCTTTAGCAGGAGGAGCCACATTCAGATTGTTCACTGAAACCAGTGGTTCTTAAGTGCACTCAGCGTTCTCTGATCACTCACGCTGAAAACAGAGTTTTAGAGCTGCCTTTGGCTCAAATGGAGCCCTGCATTAAACCTCTTACATTAGACTTAATGTACTATCAAACTGAGGAGCAGCGCTGAAGAACAACTGAATAATGACCCCAAAGATTCATCTGAATCTGAGATGTCGTCGGCGGTTTCTTTGAGTCAGAACAATCTCAACAGCGGGGACTTCAAAAACTTGCATTGCTGGGTTTGTCATGTTCATAATTCTAGCATGGCTTTGGGTCAAGAGCTGTGGATTACTGTGTACGTAATCATGTAACTTTTCCAGGCATATTTCAGCTGCTAAGCAGAAAGCAAGTAAGCAAGCGGTGAGCGCTTTCTCTATATTTCATAGGTCAAACAGCAGGGAAATTACCAGCAAGATGGTATTTATGTGCCTAGGAAAAAGCACAGTAGCATCCTCTGCTGGTTGTCCACAGTAAGAATGGGACTCTGATATATATCTTCATCATCACTTTCATTCGTAGGTTACCCATTTGAGGGAAGGAAGGGGAAGCAATAAGGGTTCTATTTGCTAAAAATTCTGCACTTAAAAAGAGAATAATTCAGACATTGAAGGAATTTGACGAGAGCGTGTTCCTGTGGAAGAAACACTGAAGCTGATAGATTAGAGGAGGAAAAGCACTGAATGGAGTTTTAATGGAGTTTTCTTTCTTTTCTTGCCTTTTATTCTAAGCCTCAGAAGAAGAAGGTGGGAAACCTTTCCAGTGCCCAATCTGTGGCCTGGTTATAAAAAGGAAGAGCTACTGGAAGCGACACATGGTGATTCATACAGGCTTAAAAAGTCATCAGTGCCCTTTGTGTCCATTTCGCTGTGCACGCAAGGACAATCTCAAATCACACATGAAGGTAAGGTCACTTGGTTCTGGCAGTGAAGAAATCTAGTCCATAAAGCTGCTGTTGAAAGTTTAAAACCTGCTCCTAATAAAATCCAGCGTGGTTTTCTGTAGCATGTGTAAAAGTGCTGCGAATTCATTTTGACCAGCAGAAGAGTTGGCCAGTAAAAGCAATAGCCTTAGTGATGCCTGCAGCAAATTCTTGCCACATTTTGGCCACAGTCCAGTGAATCCGTTAGCCTGCATACCAGAGGTTGCCTGTAGTTCCCGTCTCCCTATACTGCCCAGAAAGTGGTTCAGTGGGATGTGGCGTCTGTGCCCAAATAAACATGAGAAGTTTGACTGTGCATAGCTCTTCTGGATCACAGCCTTACCGTGCAGTCCTAAACAAAGTTACACCCTTCTAGATCCATCGAAGTCAATGGACTTAGAAGGGTGCAACTCTGCTTAGGATCGCATGGTCAGTCTAGTACAAGCAGCTGCCAGTCTGTGGTTAACGTGCTTTATAAGGACGAAAATGTAGTTGTCCATAATACAGTGTACTTGCAAAGAGAAAGCAGCCAGGATGGAGGCACTCCAGAGACATGTACAATACAAGGCACACAGTGACTAAAAGAAACTGAGATCGCCTCTATATTAGCCACATGTGGCAAGGGAAAACAAAAGCCTGCAGCAACATCATGCAGTCTCCCTTTGGAAAAAGATACTATCCCATTACTAATCATGGTTATGCTCTAGACCCTGTGCAACTCAGCAATTTACAGTGATGGACTTCACATTCTACTTTATATTGTCTGTGATATCTTAGAGCCAGAGCAGATCTTAGATTTCCATGGGGTGTTGACAAAAATGCTAGCTCTGTGGTGTTTCATGCCCCTACCCAAGGCTGTAACATGTAGTTGATAGCTACACATTTTAGAGATGATCAGGACTATAAATTGAAAACATGACTATTCCGAGATCAACAGATTTATTTAGAAGTTAACGTGCTTAGTATTAATGTTTGTGTTGTAATCACTGATAGATATTCAGGCTAGGTTGTATGTATTGATCCATTGGAATAAAGATAGAAACTTTATGGGGGGGGGAATTTTGCTTTTGGAATTGAGTTGAGAAACAGTGTACTTTGTAGTGTGATGTTGAATAGTGTTGTGACTCTTAGCAAGTGACCTCTAAATGAAGATCCTTATTGTGAAATAATGTTAACCATTAAATTGTCATGTATAAATAAGAGAGCCATTTTGAGCTCATAATACTGGACCTCTTCTGATCAGGTCTTTGAGATGTGAAGGCTCAAAGAATTCTGTGGCTTAATTTTAGCTGAAATGTGAGCAAGCTTGGGGAATCCCTGGGAATGTGCACTCCCTCTTCTCCTCCTTTCAGACATGGAAGTCAAATGGCTTGCGCACACTTTTGTGTCGTGGTAGCTGGTCGCAATAAAGGGTGTTATGTGGACAGCAATCGAACGAAAGAATTCCAGATTTGCAGGAAGCAGAGCACTTGGTTGTTACATCCAAACCACAAACTATAATTTTCCTTGTTCCCTACAAACCAGGGTTCCAAAACAAATAAACTAGGTGAAGGGCCAGTCCAAGGATTCCCTGGGCTTATTCCATAGCAAAGTTAACGTTGAAATTATTCCTGTAAGGATGCTGGATCAGTGTGGTGTAGTGGTTAAGAGCGGTGGTTTGGAGCAATGGACTCTGATTTGGAGAACTGAGTTTGATTCCCTATTCCTCCACAAGATTGGTGGAGATTAATCTGGTGAACTGGATTTGTTTCCCCACTCCTCCACATGAAGCCAGCTGGGTGACCTTGGGCTAGTCAGACTCTCTCAGCCTTGCCTACCTCACAGGGTGTCTGTTGTGGGGAGGAGAAGGGGAAGGTGATTGTAAGCTGGTTTGACTCTTCCTTAAATGGTAGAGAAAGTCGGCATTTAAAAACCAACTCTTCTTCTTCTTCCATTTGTCTAAAAGTAGTATTTTTTTTACATTGTTGACAACTGAACCAGGTTCACCAACACCAGGATCGTGGAGAGACCTTTCAGTGCCAGCTTTGCCCATTTACCTCCTCTCGCCACTTCAGCCTGAAACTCCACATGCGTTGCCATCAACACTTCCTGAGGACAGAAGCCAAAGTGAAGGAAGAGATCCAAGAAACGGATGTCAAGGTGTCACCGCAGCTAAATGATGACTCCAGAATGGGACAGCAGATGGAAGGAGCAGCTGACCATGCAGGGACTGCTGCTGCATCGAGAACACCTGAGAAAGCCGGACAGACAGGTGTTGCCATCCCACCTCTGCTGGTAAAAGAAGAGCCCAAAGATGATAACAGCACCTCCTCACCATCATTTGCTCTCAGTGTTGTTGACAGAATTGCCAACAATACAAAGCTAAAAGACTCCATTGACTTTGTGACCAATACAGCGTCAGCACTTTTCAGCCAGGACATCTCTGTCAAAATGGCATCCGATTTTCTCATGAAGCTCTCAGGTAAATGGGCAGCAGCTCCTTTTCCTCCTGACATCATGCCTCTTAGTGTGCATAACTCATATTGTAAAAAACTGTAATCTTATAGTGTTTTACAGCCCATTCCTGACCTCAAAGGACGAAAGTCCTTTGGAGGTCAAAAAGGAGCTGTGCCGGTTGCCGTCCCACTTACACCGTCCAGGTGGGCTTGGACACTGCTGGGGGGACCCGGGTCCAGTCTCCTGGGCCTTCCAGCGGCGTCCCAGGGGGTTTTCCCAGGGCATGCCGGTGGCAGGAGCTGCCAGTAGGCAGCTTCCTGTCCCCTTTCAGCCTGGCACGCTGGTGGGGAGAACGGCGTTGCTGCGCCTGCTTTTTTGCTGGTGCAGCCTCGCTGTTCTCAATGGGGGCAAAATGCCCCATTTAAAAATTAAAAAGCCTCTGAAGGGCTCAGGAATGGGCTGTTAGAGTGAAGACAAACTTTGGGTCACTTCAATAATGGACAAGAGCCTGATTAGTGGCAATGAATAATAGTACTTGGACAATGTTCACTCTACAGATATATATTTTCACACACACACACACCTCTTTGAATCCAGCCTGTGTGTGTTTGTGTCTTGTGTGAACAAAAGGCACTTCTGCATAGGGGATTTGCGATTTCTATGTATTTCACTCAAGATGGAGCCCCCTGCAGTGTATCCAGCACTGCTCCCAAGGGTCCCCCAATCCTTTTTGGGTGGCAAAGCAGGCTACAGAAGACAGGGGGCAGTGACCACATTAATTCTTCACAGAGAACTCCCACTTCTGATTTGTTAGACCTGATCTGTCTATTAAGCTATTGTTGTGCAGCTGCACTGATGTGTAAACGTCATGTGGATCACAACAGCAGACAAGAAAATCACAAGTGGGATTCACAGTTGCAGTATGTTCCAGTTTGGCATGGTGTCAGCTTGGGGATCATGCCGTTCCTGTACACTGGTGGGTAGGGTATTTTGCATCTCTGCCTGCTGCCCCATTGAGAACAGAGGAAGGGCTGCGGGCTCTAAGATTCATGATACATTTTTATTATTATAATTTATAGCTTTGCATCCAGAACACAATTTAAAAACTAAAATTTCCCCTCCAATATATTTAGTTCCACCACCCCCAGTCTCTCTTAGAATGCAAAGCTTGATAATACTAAAGGGGGCCAACAAACTTGAAGAAAAATGTCCTGGCCCTTTAACAAGGTTTTAATATGTGAAAACAGGCAGCTGAAGCTTTTCATGGCATAGAGATAAATAATATCACCTGGTAAATAACATCTCATTACAATTCTGCTAATGGATCAGGATGTTTTTTCCCTGAGCAGTTGGCAACCCTAGATAATACACACCTGGAAAGAACAAACTTCATTTTCCGTTTCAGTGTTAGTGTAGCAGAATTAGGATGGTTATTATTAAACTTTTCCGAGAAGTTTTAAACTTGAAGAGGATCAGAAACGTGGAAGCAAAGCTGGTCTATCCTACATGGCATTGACAGTCCCCAGCATAATTAACAAATGGCACTTCACTCTCTGGAGAGTGACAATGGCCTTTTAAATGGAGATTAATTGGTCACCAACTTCCTTTAAGTGGAATGTGAGTTGCATTTCAGTAAATGCCGTCATTGGCAGGTGAGCCAGAGGATCAGCGGTGCCTTAATGACTCTTTGCTTAGTGATATGTTAGTCATGCCTTTTGGATCAGCTTATTGTCTTCATCTGCCCTAAATCGCTCTACTTCGTAGGAACTGTAAAAACTGTAATATGCAAATACAAGAACAGAAAGAAATTTTATACAGGGAAATTGTCAAGAAAAGAATCTGAATTAATGCAGTTTTGAGGCAGCTAAAAGGATGGATAGCAAGTTATTTCTACCAGATTTCTAAATATGCTTATGAAAGTAGTTGATAGATTGATTAGAATCAGAACCAGAGCATCTTGGTATTTTTCCTCCTGTTTAGCAGTTACTAATCTGGGAAATAATTATTTCTACCTGGGATTCTGACATTTTTTCAAATCCAATCCTGTTAATAATATTGTTGAAGGCTTTCACGGTCAGAGTTCCTTGTTCTTGTAGGTTACCCAGGCTGTGTGACCGTGGTCTTGGTATTTTCTTTCCTGACGTTTCGCCAGCAGCTGTGGCAGGCATCTTCAGAGGAGTAACACTGAAGGACAGTGTCTCTAGACCACGGTCACACAGCCCGGATAACCTACAAGAATCCTGTTAATGTTCATTCACTCAGTAAATTTAGGCTTTGTCTTTAATGAATTAAGAGCCCCGTGGCGCAGAGTGGTAAAGTTGCAGTACTGCAGTCCAAGCTCTACTCACAACCTGAGTTCGATCCCAACGGAAGTTGGTTTCAAGTAGCCGGCTTAAGTTTGACTCAGCCTTCCATCCTTCCGAGGTTGGTAAAATGAGTACCCAGCTTGCTGGGGGTAAAGGGAAGATGACTGAGGAATGCACTGGCAAACTACCCTGTAAACAAAGTCTGCCTAGTAAAGGTCAGGATGTGACGTCACCCCCATGGGTCAGGAATGACCTGGTGCTTGCACAGGGGACCTTTACCTTTAATGAATTAATGTTAAAGCCCATTATGGCCAAAACAGAGGCAAAAACATATGTTTTGAGGGAAGGGCCCCCCTGAAAACTGAATGTACCATCATTCCTGTTGTCCGTCTATATTTACAATTGACAAATAACTCATTAATTTTTCGCACGCAGGAATGCTAAGAACACAAATGGTCATTTTTTATGCAAACAGGCCGATGTGCTGATTTCATAGTGGTTTAAGTAAAGGTTGTGAAACCTGGCTTGTGTGCACTGTTACCTAGCAACGTGTTATAAAGTCACTGAAGGAGTGAGATATATCTCTAAGATGAAAATGTAAACTTGGTAGATACGTCTGTGCCACACAAGGGAAAATATGTTAAAAGAAGAAATTAAACCCATTGATCAGTGAGATGTGTATTCAAAATAGCATGTTGACTTGTACATTTGACCAGTGCTGTGATGCTTATGAAGTTCTGGCCCACAAAGTGATGATGTTTTATTTAGTAGCTTCCTATAAATTTACTAGCAACATTTTCAGAAAACATCTCCATTTATTAAAATATGTACTAAAACAGAGCGGGGAGCATGAGGATAATTCTCTTTTTTCTAGAAAATTAAAACTCCCTTCGTCTCCACTTCCCCCAGTTGTTGTTGTGTGTGTTGTTTTTTGGGGGCCATGATAGATGTACTGCAGGCTACTCTGAAAATGAAGAAAATTGAAGGGGCAATGAAAGATGAAAAAGGGGGAAATGCCAGGGCTATATGTTAGATTAGTACAATCTGCTTTTACTCCCCTTGCAGGCAGTAACCAAGGAGTCTATTGGATGGGCAAGTCCCCTCAATTATTCTATGAAATAAATTACCTCTATAGACTCAAAGCCTGACAAAGATCCAATACAAGGGTAGGCAACTTTGAGTTCTGAAAAAACACACCATCTATCCATGAAGATATTGTCAAAGGCTTTCACGGTCAGAGTTCATCGGTTCTTGTAGGCTATCCGGGCTGTGTGACCATGGTCTTGGTATTTTCTTTCCTGACGTTTCGCCAGCAGCTGTGGCAGGCATCTTCAGAGGAGTAACACTGAAGGAGTAACATCTTCAGAGGAGTAACACTGAAGGACAGTGTCTGAGAGACACTGTCCTTCAGTGTTACTCCTCTGAAGATGCCTGCCACAGCTTCTGGCGAAACGTCAGGAAAGAAAATACCAAGACCACTGTCACACAGCCCGGATAGCCTACAAGAACCGATATCCATGAAGAGTTTGGTGTTCTGGTAAATAAAAAGAGGAGTTTGACAGGAGTTGTACTCAGCTGCACTGTATTTGTGGTATATAGTTTTAATTTTTCTTAGGTGTAATTAAGGGACAAAGATAAGGCTACTTTAGAAATGCCAGTATGCAACATCACTAGTTTTGCTTTCCACGCACACACTTAGGAATGTGTTAGAAGTGAATGCTGTGTGTAATATATTTGATCTGAAAAGACATTTGTGAGCAATAGTTTATATTCAGTGTTTCGCTTTTATAACTACCATACCCGAGTATCTAATTTGAAGCCAAAGCTGCTTTGAGATTCTTCTTGCTTCTAGCGTGCCCTTCCATCTCCTAGTTGCAATTTGAGGCTGACCTCCCCCCCCCCACCCTCGCCTTACTTCCAGGCACATGAATTTCAGCTGAGAAATAGGATGGTGGGCCGAAAGGGTTTGAGGGCAGCAGGTTACAGTAGGCAACCTACTAGTTTGAGACAGAGTCCTTATAGGTCTTGACTCCACTGCCACCCCAGGCAGCCCTAGTCCCTTCTGGCCACGCCTGAAGGAGAGGCAGTGGTGCTTCTCCTCAGAGAGGGGGTAGCAAGACATGTGAGGCCAGAAGCTTCCCACACCCACCTCACAGTGAGTTCCCTGAGCAGCAGTTTTTGCAAATTCAGACTAGAACACCTGCTGTGGGCATGGGAATGCAGGGCCAGAAAGAGCTCTGATTGATGATGTCACTATTTCAGGTCCCACAAAAGTCCTAGCACAACTACTGGTCTGCAACGTTAAAAACACTTTTCATATTTTTTCTTCTTCTTCTTTTCTTCCTGTTTACATTTGTTATACTGTCTTTAAGCTTTTTTCCTATCTGGCCCTAGTTTCTCACTTAACAGAATTTCCCCCCTTCTTTTCATCAGAAAATTTCAAAGTTTTGTGCAAACGAAAATTATTTTTTAATTACTAGAAATGAAAAAAACAATTAAAAACATCACAGTAATTATGTATATTTGAGCTGTCTTTTATGACCCATTGAAATCTGAGTATGCTAATTCTGTGATTTGTATGATAGATTCTTTTTTGCTTGCAGATATTCTTTTGTAAAATGATGGCACACGTCCCTTAACTTCTTCCCAATTATTTTTTTCCTCATTATCCCATGCCTTCCATAATGGCTGGCCAAGTTGGCTTTTGCTATCTGACCATACATGACTGATTTTATTAAATCTTTTCCCCCTTCTCTTAACAGCTGCAAATCAAAAAGAACCTTTGACTCCTATATTTAAAGTGAAAGAAGAACCTAAGGATGAAGAAAATACAAGCTCCGCTTTGCCTAAGCCCGGCTATGTTTTCAGCCACGAACCTGAAACTTCTGTCCCAAGCATCCCTGAGGAGAATCTCAAACCACTGGAAGTGCCAGCAAATGTATTACGACAAGACATGTCAGTCAAAGCAGCTTCTGAACTTCTCATGAAACTGTCAGGTAGTTATATTCAGCATCTTGTTTTTACATTCATCTTTATTCTGTCACTGATAGGTGAGAAGTTGATCTCTGCTTCATATCATTTGTTATTTACTACTAAGAAGTTGCCAGAACTCCAGTATATAATTGCAGTAGGACTGTAAACGTTCCCTCCACATAAGCTTGAGACTGTATAGACCTCGTCAACAGCCAGGACTCTTTTGGAAGCTCTAGGAAATCAAGGAGACATTATCCCCACCCGTCACATATGCACTGTTGCATTCAATTTGTGATGCTGTAGCATTCAGCCGTAAATATTGCATTTGTGGGCTTTAAAATATTCTTTGTTTTTATTTACTTCATTTTACCCGTTTTCTTCCCATGGGGACCCAAAGAAACTTATATTATTCTCCTCTTCTCCATTTTATCCTCATGACAACCCTGTGAGATTGGTTAGGTTGTGAGTGCGTGTCTGGCCCCATATCACCCAGCAAGCATCCCTGGCAGAGTGGGCATTTGAACCTTGATGGTATTGACTTCAGGATGATTCTTTAGTAATGTGTCTTACGTTTCTTATTTTTAAGATATTTTCAGTGATTGAAGTAACCTTGGAAGGAGAGGTCAGTAATAGGGGTGTGCAAAAAACATTCGTTAACATTTTCGGGAAACCTGAAATAAGCTGAATTTCCATGCCGGTAAATATGGGAATTCGGTTTATTTTTGGGTTTCCCGAAAAAATTCAGCCCTTGGGGGGCATTTTTGAGGTAGTGCCACCAAACCTGCTGGTGGCAGGAACTCCTGCTAGCTTGCAGGAACTCTCCTTGCAAGAACCACCAAACGTGGTGAAGATAGGGTCAGGGGGTCCGAAGTTATGGGTTCTGGAAGAGGTCACCCCCTCCCACCTCCATAGACAAGCATTGGAAGGTAAGAGATTCTCTATTCGCTAATGGGCTAATGCTTGTCTATGGAGGAGGGAGGAGGCAACCTCTACAGAGCCCATAATACCAGACCCCTGACCCAATCTTCACCAAACTTTGGGGTTCGTGCAAGGAAAGTCCCTGAAAGGTACCCTGAAAATTTGGGACCTCAACCCCCCAAAAATGCCCCCACAGGAGCTTCGCAAAAAATCCCCTTTGTTTCCTATTGTGGGAATTTTCCATTAGCTGACTTTTGCTACATAGACGCAGTCCTATGAAAGTTGGCTAATGGAAAATAATTACCCATTTTTGGGGGGAATGGCCAATTCGGCTTTGGCTTTCCCCCCAGGTTTTGGAATTCAGTAAACCCGAAATTTACCAAAATGTTTTTTAATTATCTTTCGGGTTTATCGATATGCACAACCCTAGTCAGTAAGCTTTTAGGCTTGAGGTGTGAATATACATTCTAGAAAGTGAGCCATAGTATGAACCTAAAAACCATAAAAAACCAGGATCACAGCTGATATTTTTCGTGTGTTTCATGTATCATCCATACCACTGTTCTTCCTCCCTTCCTGCACAAATTAAGAGAATTCATGGGAGGTGGTAGCTCTGCCTCTTAGCTGTTGCATCAGATATAGTGACAGCACATGTGCTGTGGGAAGGTTTTTCCTCCTTGGCCTCTAGAAGTCCTTTCTATGAGTTTTTCAAGCTGTGGCCACATTTGAAGAGTACTTTTTATAGAAACAAACCCCCTTCTAACAACACACCTCTATTTACTAAGTCTTTCCTGCCATTGTGATGGGCTCGGGGAACCCATGTTATTCATTCTGAGGGATGGGGATAGTGAAGGAAAAGCTTTTCTTAGCAGTCATCTTGGCAGGCCATGCACGCCCTAGTCTCTCTCTGGTCTGGAGGCATATATTCATGAGCCCAAGTTTACAATGTTGGGACGAAGACAGTTTACTCACGTACTGGCATTACTTCATACATGCATGGTTTATGGCTTTGCATATGTCATAATCTGACAATAATTACAGTGCCTTTTCTGATCTGTGTTTTCTATTTCTGAAAGTGGCTAATAGTATTTTTGGCACAGAGATAAAACAAAGGCTAGAATGTCATACAGCCTGAACATCTGTTGCTAAATTTAAAACTTTGATATGCCATGAGACACTGATATTTTATTCCATCTTGGTGGTGATTACCATTTATGCCTGGCATTGGTAATTAGACTGACAAGCAGTTTTGTTTAATACTGGAAATGTCAATAAGGACTGCATTGGGATCGGAATTTCTTGATTTGGGGCAAATGGATAGAATGGAGGAGAAAAGAACAATTTTGTAAACTCTGTTGGCTGCCCATTGGGGAGAAAAGCAGGGTATAAATTAATATAAAGGAAGCCCCAAACTCTACATTCAAGCATCCGAAAAAGGCGCTGTAACTTTTTTTTCTAGTTTTTGAATAATTTTTTTCTTAGGTTCCCCCCCCCCCCTGAAATGTTTTGGGTTTTTGGGTGGAATGGGCAATCTATTGATCTGTACTTCTGTTTATATCTATTTGCTACCCTAGGCTTGCCCATCGCACCATAACGTAGATAGCATATTTGCAATAGTAAACTACTGATGATTGGACAGCACTGAATGCATCTCAAGCTATTCAGAAAAAATATACTTTACTCTTCATAAAATGTTCAGTTTAATAGAGACTTTGAAAAAAATTCTAGCAGAGTGCAGGGTAATATAACATTTATTTTCTCTGATCAAGAACATGTGCTTACGGGTATTGTTCTGGATATAAATATGGAAATATTTGTGGTGAAAAGAGCATGTCTTCTTCCTATTCTCATGAATATTATGTGTTTGCATTTCTGTTCTGGGGGATTGGGAGGTCTGTTATTAATTATAGTGTATATAGTTATAAACAAAAAAATCCATTCTTAGTGAACGTTTTCAAGCATCCTAACAATATGATTGGGAGGGGAAACAGTGTGGTATAGCCTGATCTCATCAGATTTCAGAAGCTAAGCAGGGTTATTACTTAGAAGGGAGACCAGCAAGGAAGACTGTGCAGAGGAAGGCAATGGCAAACCACCTCTGCTTCTCACTTGCTTGGAAAGCTCATTGCTGAGGTCACCATAAGTCTGCTGCTACTTAATGGGACTTTACACGCACAATGGCCAATTATGCAGGGTTGATTCTGCTCCTCACTCAGTGCTGATTTCCTTCATTTGCATAGCCATTAGCAATAGTCGTTTGCATAGCTAAGCCGTGGCTGGGATTCTGCATGCTTCTTTCAGTGAATGCTTCGATGTGGGGGCGAAGCAAATACAAAAGGTCACATTAAAGGGACGCTTAAGAAATGTGATGCAGGTATGCACCAGCTTCACAGTAACCTCTGGAATGAAGGTTCGGTGTGAAGAAATCAAAAAAATATGTGAGGCACTTCAGTCTGGAATGTGCTGCTAATTACCAAGCATAAACAGCCAATGATATGTTTAAACAGATACCCATCACAGGCTCACAGATGCAGTATCTGGGAGCAACCAGAAATGTAATAGATTTTTAAAAGCTGCTGGTGACATCAGAAGATGGAGTTTGCCTCTTTCAAAATGGTGTGAGGCTGTACTTGTGCTGGAATATAGTGTTAGAGTCATGAGTTGCAGAGAATGCCCTAGCCAGACATCAGGTACAAAAGGGATGAATTAACTTGACTGAGCAGAAAGGAAGCGACAAAGTCAATCCTTAAAGACAGTGGGTAGCTACCAGGCCCAGCCGAAGTCTGTGATCCTCCTGATCTATGTGTAGTATTACTATCATGTATTTGTATTGGCTGTAATATTTTTCTTAGAAATATTTACTCACTCACTATGATGGTTTCTTCTATTTTTTTTACATTGCTATTCAAATGAAATTGTTGAGAAGCTACACATTAAATACGCATTCCTTTATGAGTTTTGAACTCACTATACTGAAAGCATGTATGTTAGAAATACATTAGCAAACCGTTTATTTTATTTGTGTGCGTTTTAAGTAATTCAGTAAAAATCGCTGATGGTGGTGTTTCATCAATAAGATTGAAAGCAAGGAATTAATGGAGATTTACTTAAAGAAACCCACAGTTGATCTTTCTGTGCTGGCCAGCATTTGGAATGATATTAACCTCATTCTTTAGTTCTGTATTTATTATATTCTTTATGGTTATTTATTTTCAATTCCCAAGCATTTGAAATAGCATAGAACATAAGGATGATGAATAATATCTTCTGAATGAAAAGGCCTTGTCTAGCTTATTTCCTGTAATACCATTGTTCCCAGAAATACTGAAGTAGATGTCACTGGACAGCCCTTTTAAATAAACACATGTGTTCTGTTCAAGCTTAGCTAAATCGCTTAAGACTTGGTTGCAAGTTTTGCCAGAAGTACACTATGCTGGCTTTTGCTGTTTGCTATGCTGTTTCTTTAGCGCGTTCATGCCTCAGCATACTTGGCAGCAACTCTGATTTGCACTACAATCTCTGTGAAAGTTTGGGCTGTGGTTTTTCAACCAAACAGTGCCCCAGTTTCTGGGTTTCTCCTTAGGATCTGAAAGTCTTCTGAAGTCTCAGCTGCTATCTTCTAACTCCAGATGCCTTGTGTGGTACAGGAAGTCTTTCCTTTCTCATTCCTTTTAATCTTTGTTTGATCTGTAAATGACGGTACAAAGGCCTCAATCCCAGATTTGCCATTTCTAAGGCAGTGTCATAGCATTTTGCCCTGAATTTAGTGCTTAGCGCTTCACATATTGATATCATCTTCTTCAGTGTCTCCTGTCTATCTTTTGCCTTACCCCATAATATAATTGTGCTTCTGGATAAGTCCCTTCTGTCAGGAATCTCCAAGTAGAGTTTTGCTGGCTATGCTTAGACATATTTGGCCAGTCCAGTTCTACTGCCTAGACCCTCCCTTTTGAGTTGTATCTCCTTATACCCTAATTCAGAAAAAACGGGGGGGGGGGGGAAGAGGCCTAAACAACTTTATTTGTAAATAAATAAATAAATCTCTATATTCTTTAACATTGTTATTACAACTAATTTGAATGTAAAAATTCATGGCAGGGGCAGTGCTCATAAATCTTCAGCTGTGGCCATTATTTTGCTGCCTGGCCATATGCCTTAGAGTTCACAGAAGTCTGAGTGAGGGGAAGGGAGTAATTTCGCCAATGTATAACTGACAGACAGAGCAATCTACAAGGGGGGGGGCAGAATGTCCTTAGGAGCTGGCGTGACCCCTGCGCTGGCGTTAGTGCCACTTGCGCCAGCTAAATTGGCACTAACCCCAGCATAGGGCCACTTACACCGGCGCCAGAGATCAGCACAGCAGTGCCATGCTCAGGTGTCAGAGCAGCTGTGGCAGCAGCGTATCTCTGCCACAAGGGCTGACGCAAGCACCAAAGGGGGCGTACCTGGAAGCAGGGCTGACTTTAGTCAGCTCCCTAAGCCCTTTCACACAGAAAATACCCCCTTTCGCAGGCGCGAAATTGCTCCTGCAAAAATCAAGGTGGAGCCCCGTGAAACTCTATGGAGCAGTTTCACAGGGCTTGGGGCGGATTTATTTTATTATACCTACTGCACCACTGTAAGCCGCTCAGGAGGCGGCATGGCGGCACCGTCCCCAGGCGCTTCTTAACTACCCCCATTTTAGGGTTGCTGTGATAGTTACACAGATGTTGCCACCCAAAAAGATCCATCTCTCCAAAGTGCTCACTCACTGGATTAGGGAGGGATTTGATTCTGTGTAAGTAGTACATCTTATTTGCTGGACCAGTTCTGATCTCTGGCGCTGCTATGCACAAATGGCAAATGCATACCGCACACTGAGTAGAGGGAGGTGCAAGTGAATGCTATACTTCTTCTTCTCTTGTCCATAGGCAAATCTGCCTCTGAGGGGACAGATCAAACGGGTTGCTGGGGGGTGGGTGGCTAGAGATAAACATATATTTCCTTATCCCCATGTACACCAGATGCTGACTTATCTCAGTGAGCAACACACAGAGACTACAGTCCCATTCGGTTGCAGCTCTGTTCATTAAAAAAAAAAAAAATCAAATCCCAACTGTGATAAGGAACATGGAAACTGCTAGAACTGTTTGTTGTTTTGCCCTTGGAGAAAAACATCCACTAATGATGCAGAGCAGGCAGAAGGGTTGGCATCCTGAAAACTTAACTGAACCCAGTAATATTTGTATCCCTTGTATCCCTCCTTGTGGGAGAGATACCATTAATGAGAATTTGGGTGGAAAGATCCATGAAGAAATGTGTTTGCCTTTGAAATCAGCTAACTAGTTTTATAACAAATGTAACAAACGTAAAGGAAAACCAGAAATTTAGAAAGAAAAATTACTGAAAAAAATTGTCTCTTTCCCAAAGAGATTTCAGGTCCTGGAACTTCTAAAATCCAAACAGAATTAGCTGTTCTTCCCTGTTTGCTTAACACTCCTTTATAGGGCCGTCAATACTGGCCCGGCCTTTGGGGTTGATTTTTTTCCTCTAAGTTTGCATCAGTTGCTAAAAAGTTGGAGGGCAAGGCCTTATTCCACCTCCACGAACCAGATTTTCTTTTCTGGACACATGAAGCTGCCTTATGCAGCGGATCCCGCTCAGGGGATCCGGATTTGCGGGCCCGCGGGGGGGGGGAACTGAGGGAACAGGGGCTGGTTCCCCTCACTGGCGGCAGCAGCCGATCCGGGCGGCTGTGCCGTTCCAGGCGGCGGCCCAGGGGGCCCCCACCGGCCTACGAAGGTGGGGGGGCGGGCCCGGGTCCGACGTGCAGCAGCCGGGGGGGACAGTGGCGGCTGCCAAGCTCCCGTCCATCCCCGCTGCTGCCCCCGCCCCCTCACATGTTTGGCAGGCCCCGTCGGTGGTCACGGGACCCTCCCCGGCCAATTGGGTCCCCGCCAGCCGGCATGCCGGGGGGGAGTATAAATGCGGCCCCACCCGTGGCCGCGGCCATTCTGGCCCCTCTACGCCGCTTGTTCCGCCCACCCTCCCTTTGGTTATAGGGTTTGGTTGGGTTATTGTCACAACTAAAGGTTGGCGGTTTGGGCATGGGGCCGGATCCAGTTTGGGGGAAAGATGGCCTGCGTGCCCCGCTTCCCATTCTGGGGACCCTAATAAGGGGTTTTGGGGGGAGGCCAGGAATGGTTAAGCCTGTCTCGGGGGCTGCGGTTTGGCCTCCTCCCAAGTGGCAGTGGACCACACAGTTGGCTGCCACCCACGTGGGTCCCAGCATACTGCCATCTCAGGCTGCACCCAGCAGGCGGGTTGGGTGCAGGGTGTGATCAGCTGACAGTCGGGTCAGCTGATCCCTGGATCCCGCCCCTCATGCTTGCCAATGCCTAACGCTGTAATCAATAAAGTTGTGGCCTGTTTACTCCAGCTATTGCGTACTAGTCATTCTTGGTAAGATCACGCCTTTCCGTCACCAGGGTATGGGTAGCCCCTGGGGTGGCTGTGACCCCCCTTTCCCCCCAGGTTCCACCCCCCATAGGGCTGGGGCCGCAAACTGAAGCAGATTATTGGTCCGTCTGGCTCAGTATTTTTGACTCTGACATGCAACTGATCTCCAGAATCTCAGGCAGAGAAAGGTCTTTCGAACACTCCCCAGGTCAACTTTTGCACTGGTCTGTACTGACAAAACTGCGGGGTCCTACCCCTGTTCTGGGTTTCTACCTCAGGCCCTGTCTGGCACCATAAATTTTAATTTCCAGAGCTGGCAAACCTAGAGCGTTCCTACCCTACCAAAAGGCACGATGGTTTTACCATTCTCTCTTGTGTGTTTTTGAGTGAACTTTTGGCTAAACTAAAACATCTTTTTTTAAAGGGGTTATGTCCACCTTCACATAGCAGGGAGGCGGTAGCTGATGTGTGCTGTGAGGGAAGAGAGCAGTCTCTCAGTTATACTGCTTAATACTTACATTACATTTTAAGTAGTGTGGCAACCAGGTGGAAAACTGCTATTTGCCCAAGATACAAGCATATGGTAAGGATTAAGAAGGCTACATTAGGTAACTACTGAAAGTTGTTTCAGGTGCAAATTATTTATCAGACTAGAAAGGAAAGGAAAACAGGACACGTCAGTATTTATACAGTATTGTTTGGATTTCATCATTTCTATTCAGACATATAATGCAACCCTGTGTCGCTCTTACTGTATTTATGCAAGCAAGTATAGTACAATAGCTTATGTTATTGTAACATATCTTTAGGTTCTGAATAATTTTAACTAGTATAGTTGCCTTTTTACAATCTAGTTGAATAATAAAAATAATCATCCTCTGTGTGTTTGCATGAATCATTCCCACCCAGCCTGTGCTTAGTATAGTGCAATAAACCTCACATCAAACATATTTTTGTATATTCTGTCCCCAAGAGAACGTTTCCTATTAGTATTCAATGAAAATGAGAAGTAAAATAAATATTTTTATAAATCAATAAATTTCCGAATATTATGAGCAGCTCATACAAAGAAGCCTTTTCCATTATATCCTTGTCGTATTTATTTAGCCGTCATCCTTTTGAAAGCAAGCAAGTTTTCTAGCTGCATACAAATAACCCTCTGTTGATAACTTTTAAAATCTTGTGTTTATAGGATTAATAAAAATTACAGATTCTTTGCATTTTGTTCTAAAATCTACTTGCAGTCACACTCAGAGCCTGTTTTATCTCTCTTTTACTTCTCAGGCAGGGAGAATGTTTGTTTGCAATTTGTTAAATGATGACTCCAAAACCGATAATATTTAAATTTTAATACATGTTCATTTTGTTCATGTTTGACTCTTGTGACTTAGCAAGTTCCATTGAATCAGTTCCACTTCAGAGGCTCATGATCAGATACTCTAGCCTATTCTTTAAATGCATTGCATTCATTACACGGAAAAAAGAGTGTTTGTTGGAATGGAGTGGTTTTGCTGAAACAATGATGAAATAATTTCCTGCTAAGATTGTTTTTTAATTTGTTGCTTTGAGGCAAGCGTTACTGGTTTTCATTTAGAATGGTTTGGGGGGAGCGTCTAACATTTTGCCATATCAGTCATACCTAGTTTAAACCTTTTAAAGGGTAACTAAGGATTGATTCATGTATGGGTTTCTGAGACAATGGGATTCTCACAGTCACTGCCTCTGTATTTCACAAGTGGCATGTGACTGAATTCGGCTGCATAGGAAAATGGTGAAACAGTACAAGGGAGAAAATTAGCTTTCTTTCTAATTTGGAAAGTACTGTCATTTTCATGAAGGTGTAGAACTTCCGTGTCCAAACACTGAGAGGGCTTTTGTGCTTGGAATTGTTCTTACTTCTAAGAATTTTGGAGTAAGTCCACAGCTTGGAATTCTCTCTTCTGTACAAACTTCTAAATGCACACAAAGCTCCTCAAGCATAATTTAAACTCAATGCTGGCCAGACAGAAGAACTTGTCCATGTGGCTTTGCCTATGGCCATCATCTCAAACAGTTGATTAACTTGTGATGACTTTGCCACCTCAGAAACTTTCAACTGAATAATCCCTAAAGCTAATTTATTTGAAATATGGTGTTGGAGGAGAGATTTACAGATACCATGGACCGCTAAAAAGACAAATCAGTGGGCGCTAGATCAAATCAAGCCTGAACTGTTTCTGGAAGCTAAATTGACTAAACTGAATCTATTGTGCTTTGGTCACATTATTAGAAGACAAGAGTCACTGGAAAAGACAATAACTCTAGGAAAAGGCAGCAGGAAAAGAGGAAGATCCAACATGAGCTGGATTGACTCTATAAAGGAAGTCATGGTCCTCAGTTTGCAAGACCTGAGCAGGGCTGTTAACGTTTTGGAGGACATTGATTCATAGGGTTGCCATGAGTCAGAAGCGACTTGACGGCACTTGACACACACATAAAATAGTAGCAAATGTTAGTGTTGCCCATCCATCCTCTGCATGCTAATGACCACCAATCAAATTATGAAAATAAAAAGCATGGAAATATAACAGAGTATGGAAAAAAGCATCTTAGGCACCCACACAAAGTGTGGTTAGCACTAACATTCAAGAGAACAAAAGACTGACATAGACACAATGCATAGTGGTAGAATTCCACTTGTCACTCCAGCTTCCAAGCCAATCAGATTATACATATGATGAGTTTACATTTCCTGATTTCATACCATGCTGTTATAGGAAGTGTGGAGCACTGTCATGGAGAACCTATATGATATTACTGTCCACTCTGTTCTCTTTCTATTTATATGAATGGGGCAACATTATGTCAACATTACAAGCCACCTCTAATCTCTGTATGCTTTAAGGGAGTGAGGGTGGTAAACTAAACATACTGTAACCTATCCATTTTTGTAAGGCATTTGGAATCTAAAAATAAATTATGATGAATACTGTTTATTATGTAAATTCCACAATCCAGTGACTGAAAGTAATCTGAATTGTTCTACGGTTGATATTTTCATAGAGAGTTGCTTATGACTGGATGAGATCATCCTTTGGAGAGGGAACACATAGATTCTAAAAATAAAAAAATGTTGGCGTTTCTGCTAAGAATTTAATTGGTAGCTTGCAACATTTTTGGCATATAAATGATAGTACTGAGTATTGCAGAGCAATAGAAGAAACTTGCTGATTTGGTAAATTAAGAATATTGCTTTGAGTGTCACAAGAATATTTCTTAGGTCATCTGAGAGATTTATACAGCTGAGTTGACCAAGATAAAGAATCTTGAGAATCTGCGCTATTGCAGTCTTTACACAGTCCAAATGTAGAAGGGTTGTAAGGGTTAGTGAGTTAGTGGGAGAACATCTGCTTTACATGCAGAAAGTCCGAGATTCAATCTGTGGCATCTCCAGTTAAAGCATACGAGGTAGCAGGTGTTGGGAAAGATCTTTATCTACCTAAGATCTTGGAGAGCTCCTGCCGATTAGAGCAGATAGTGTTGACTTAGTGTAAGGCAGCTTCATATATCCAGATATTCCTGATGCTCACCTTTATTCATTCATTTTCCTCACAGTCAAGCCAAAGTTAAGCACATTCTTAATTATCTCAATGAACTCAGTTGTCTTTATAATGCTTAACTTTAGTCTGATCTTCTAACACAACAGTTCAATTAAATCACGTTTTCCCATCAATGGGCTTTTCCACATTCTCATTTTCCTCACTTGTGTGTTCCTGTTGCTGTGTGTGTGTGTGTCCTGTTCCACACATGCTTTGCTCCCTCTAGTGGGTGATTCAATATTACATCGCTTTGTGTCTGGCATAAAAACCTGCAGTTTAAATCTGCAGGGAGATATGCCAGACATAAATTGATATAATATCAAATTGACCACTAGAGGGAGCAAAACACATGCGGAACAGAAATACGCATGAGAGCCAGTGTGTAGTAGTTAAAGTGTCAGAGTAAGATCTCGGAAACTCAGGTTCGAATCCCCACTCTTCCATGGAAACTTGCTGGGTGACCTTGGGTCAGTCATACACTCTCGGTCTTGACTCTGGCAAGTATTTGGATGGGAGACCTCCAAGGAATACCAGGGGTGTCATGCAGAGGCAGACAATGGCAAGCAACCTCTGAATGTCTCTTGCCTTGAAACCCCTATGGGTTATAAGTCAGCTGTGACTTGACAGCAAAAAAATCTCCTTGGTATGAGGTAGGAAACCAGATTAGTATCTGTCAATCTCTGTCTCTGTCTCTGTCTCTCTCTCTCTCTCTCTCTCTGTGTGTGTGTGTGTGTGTGTGTCTGGCACACACTCACAAGGAATGCACACATCAGTTGACTTCTGTTTAAATAACAGGAAAAGCCATTTTGGGGTAGAGGAGGGAGGAGCAGGATGAGTGTGTTGGTGCTCTTCGCTTCCTCAGATTGGAGCAGAGGTGCAGGTAGCCATGTTAGTCCACAGAAAAAAATGTTTTTCTGGCCCTGAAGGAAAGGCTTCTGGTCTGTAGTTTGCACAGGATGTATTGTAGCCTTAGAGAGCAATCCTAAGCAGATCTATCTGGAAGTAAGTGCCATTGTTTTCAACGGGGCTTACTCTCAGGGAAGTGTTTTTAGGATTGCATCTTTAATTAGATTAGGTGGTTCTAAGTGTGACTGGTTTAAAGTTGCAAGAAAACCCCTTGGGAAGAATTGAGAGTCTCCATTTAAGAATGCCAAAGCCAGTGGTTAATCAAATGTATCTCTCGCATTAGCCTGAACACACAGAGGTGAAGACAGAGGAAAAACCTGGTAAACCTTACATTATTGAAACTGGAAATTAATTTAAAACTATGTACTAGGTGCACAGAGGAAATGGAAGCCAAATTTGGTAATATTACTTAGTGGTTGAAGGGCAAGAAACCCATTGTAAACTGGTCTACTAATAATCCTACTGAAATATATGCATGGGTCTTCCACCCAGGAAAGAGTACTTAAGATTACATCAATTAAGATCAACCCACATGTCATTAAATAGTGCACAGGCTTTCAGACTGAATGACTCTTGTCCTTCCATCAGGCAGTGAGAAAATCTTTATTCTCCTTTCTCTATTTCAGATATTTTAGAGAACTGCTGTCAGAAATAAAGAAGGTTGGTTTTAGTATGATAGCAGTCTCTTAAAATTTCTGAAATAGAGGAAGGGAAATAAATATTCTCTGAATGCCTGACCGAAGAAAAAGAGTCATTATTCCAATTTGAAGGCTAAGCATGCCTGGTTCCTCCAACTTAATATGATATACATTCCAAGCCCATTTTCAGCATTCTTCTCTTGGGCCCTCTCCAGTTTTCAATGTCATTGAAATGTGGTGTTTAAAGCCAGGCACCGTATACTAAATACAGCCTTACCAGTGCAGAATAGAGTACTATTCAGATACTGGTTGAGTTACATTTGTTTTGTACATTATGTGTGAGATTATTAGATCTCCTTCCCTGAAACCTACAGGCATGCTAAAATAAATTTTAAAGAAATACCTATTCTTCGAATGATTGTGGTCTAGAATTTACTGCAAATGGCAAAGCATTTAAACTTTTAGATTATGCTCCCACTCTGTTTAATTAGCTTTGGTGTTTTGAGATGGAAGGAGTTTTACTTTAGAATGTGGCTATTATTATTTACTGCCCCATATTCTAAGGAAATTAGCTCAGATGGCTATATCAGTTAGTGACGATAAATGTCAACTAACCATTTTATTAAAAACACTATCTGTATCCTTTAAAATAAATAATTTTTTTAAAAAAACAACACAATTAAAAAAGACATGCAAATTACCCTGAAGAGATTTGTCAAAAATTGTTTGATGTGTGGGTTAACTGACTGGTGAGGTAGCAGCTGGTATTCCCTGTAACAGTATTCCTCTTATAGAAGGTATGAACACTTGTCAGGAACTTGTACATTTGGTATGTAGGATAGCCATGTCAGTCTGTTGTGACTGTAAACAAAAACAAATATCATGCCACCTTATAAACTAGCAGGCTTATTGCAGCATAGATCTACTTTGTCAGATGCACGACATTACTTCTCACTGGTAGTGTAAAGTGTCATGAAGTCACAACCAACTAATGGCATCCATTTGTCAAGGCAAGAGATGTTACCACACCCCCTCAAACATGTGAACATACATTCAAATTAACATGGGGAATTAGCTTGCGTGTTTGTGGAGGGCGCAGCAAACTAGAATCTTTTACCTAAAGAGGTGGCTGGGAGTAGCAAGTCATTAGGAAAAGGATGACATAGACCTGATTTAACAGGAATATAGAGTTTGTTGAGGGATTTAGTACAATAGTTTTTGTGTGTGTGTGGGGGGGACTTATCCTAAACAAACATTAGAAGTGCTAAACCAAAGCACAGACACATTCCTTGTCCCAATTAATATAGCAACAACCATATTTGCACCACATAGAGATCAGGCACTTTGCTCCTTTCCGCTCTGAACACCTCTGCTGAATCATAGTGTGCTACAAGGTTTTAACATCGACATGAAGATGCAGGGACTGGAAGAAGTCAACAAGGGAATTGGAATACAGTGTATTATCAGTACGCTGATAATATGTAATTATATCTCCCCTTCAATTTCGGTGAGGAGACAGAGTATCAACAGATTTCTGGCATCTGTAAAAGGCTGGATGAGAGCCAAGAAACTAAAGCTCAATCCAGATACATTGATCATATGAGGATCCTTTGATCAGAGAGTAAGTAGATGAGGTTCTACCTACCACCCACCAAAGGTGACTGTAATTTTGGAGGCCAAGTTTAGATGCTTGGCTCTCAACTGGTAGCTGTGCCTTTTCCATGCCACCTTCATCCTTTTCTTGGCAATGGTGTCCATGCCTCCATGATATATGCCTTGGTAACCAAGATTGTATTGCTATAATTATGCTATGTAGAGCCAAGAAAAGGATGAAGGTGGCATGGAAAAAGCACAGCTACCAGTTGAGAGCCAAGCATCTAAACTGGTAACCAGTGCAGCTCTTACAAGTTAGCTGTAATATCATATATCCTGCAAACCAAAATCAGCAGGACCAAATGTAGTTTCCTATAAGTCTTCAAAAGTTACATGGTACACAACTACCATCTTCCACTTTCAGTGCTCATATAAAGCATGACCTGTATTCAACCTTTTCCTGCTAAACACTAGAAACCAATGAATACTTGCCAGTCTGTTAGCATACCTGGGTATTTGCAATTATAAAAAATCCTATTAAAAATAGAAACATAACAATACAGTAAAAAATTAAAAAATAAAATACAGGTTTGCTTAGTTATCTTGTTATATTGCAACTGACATCTGGTGACAATTAAGCAGTGCTGTATGGCATATCTGCTTTTCCAAAATACTTACGGAAATTTAATTAACCTGTTGGTGAGCTACATTTCCTAAACAGTATGCCAATTTAGGATATTTTTTGTAGTTTGGTCCTGGAAATGGCGAACTGCAAAAAGTTTATTTCAGATAATTAACTTAACAACTCTTTCCATGCTCATATAAATACATACATGCATATATATAGATGTGTATATATTCAGCCATATAGTCCAAGTAACATGAATACCAGTGAAAACCTATATAGTAAATAGCCTTGGTTCTAATGCCTGTTCATGCATGAAGCTCACTTTGGCTAAATTATTTCACAGCATTATAGCAACAAGGAACTTCTTAGATGAATAATGGGATACAATACTATTATCATTGCTATTGTTATTTATTATTAATAATAACAACAACACTGTTTATTTATATCTACTAAAGACCCGGGTGGGAAGGAGAATGAATGGCAACAGGCAGCTTTCTAAGCAGACAGAGTGAAATCTATTTGATTGGAGATGGTGAGTTGGTATATAACATAATCTGATTCCCCCCTCTTCCTTCTTGGGGTTGTTGCAGACCTCCAACTCCCCACCTCACTCTGTTCTTGGGGAGCATTTCAGGCTGCAGGAGCGGTAAAAACATTCTGATCTGCTGATGGAAATTCCTCCCTTCAGCAGAAAATCGTGCTGAATCCAATTCTACTGCACTGGCATAAAATTCTACTGAAGCAAATGAGCCTTGATGAAATCTCTGAAATTTAGCAGCACTTTTTGTGTGTGTATTTTAACATGCAAAGCAAAACTAAAATTTGCTAAGTTGATCACATTAGTACTATTTGTTGATCAGGATTCTTGAAAATGGAAACCAAGAACTAAAAAAGTAAAGAACAGATGTAAAGCCTGCTGGGTCAGACCAGTGGTCCATTTAGTCCAGTGTACTATTTCAAATAGCAGCCAGTCAGTCACCCTGGAGGGCCAAACAAGCAGACAGAGGCCCTCCCCTGAAGCTGCCTCCAAGCACTGGTATTCACAGGTTTGCTGCCTATAGGTGGAGACTGTCTTTAGTCACCATGACTAGTGCCATTGATGGCCCTCTCTTCCATTAATCTGTTAAAAAAAAAACCTTTAAAGCTATCTATGCTTTAATCTGTAAAAATACCCTTTAAAGCTATCTATGTTTGTGACCATCACTACCTCCACTGGCAGCGAGTTTCACAGTTTAATCACTCAATGAGTAAATTAAGTAATTTTTTTTGTCTGCCCTTAACCTGTTTCCAGCAACTTCACTGGGTGTCTCCAAGTTCTGCTGTTATGTGAGATGGAGAAAAAGTTTTAGAATACTATATGTATCTAGAATACTAGAATCTAAAATGCTAGATATATAAGACAGCCAGCTATTACACATGTTTACAGGTCCACTTCCACTGTTCACACATGATATCACCATATTAATGTAACACAGTTCAGCTTATTGTTAAGGAATATATTTATTTTCTTCATTTATATTCTACTTTTCTCCTCATAGTGGCTTACAACATTCTCCCCTCACAACAACCTCATGGGGTAGCTAGGGTTGCCAGGTGCCTCTTTGCCACTGGCGGGTGATTTTGGGGGCAAAGCCTGAGGAGGGCGAGGTTTGAGGAGGGGAGGGACTTCAATGCCATAGAATCCAATTGCCAAAGCAGCCATTTTTTCCAGGTGAACTGATCTGTATTGGCTGGAGATCAGTTGTAATAGCAGGAGATCTCCAGCTAGTACCTGGAGGTTGGCAACCCTAGTGGTGGCCCAAGGTCACCCAGTGAGCTCTCAAGGTTGAGTGGGGATTTGAGCCTACGTCTCCCAATCTCCCAAAGCTTAGTATGACACTGTAGCCACTACACCTCATTGGCGCCATTAAGCATTTAGAAGACATTCTAGAAAATGTTTCTCCACTTTATGAATGGGGGATGATTAGGCCCTAAACACAATGAATAAATCATAGAATCATAGAGTTGGAAGGGACCACCAGGGACATCAAGTCCAACCCCCTGCACAATGCAGGAAATTCACAACTACCTCCCCCCTCCACACCCCTAGTGACCAGAAGATGGCCAAGATGCCCTCCCTCTCATCATCTGCGTAAGGTCACAGAATCAGCATTGCTGACAGATGGCCATCTAACCTCTTCTTAAAAACCTCCAGGGAAGGAGAGCTTACCACCTCCCAAGGAAGCCTGTTCCACTGAGGAACCGCTCTGTTAGAAAATTCTTCCTAATGTCTCTAGATGGAAACTCTTTTGATTTAATTTTAACTCGTTGGTTCTGGTCCGACCGTCTTGAGCAACAGAAAACAACTCAGCACCCTCCCCTATATGACAGCCCTTCAAGTACTTGAAGATGGTTATCATATCCCCTCTCATAACAGACAAATCCCATGACAGACAACTGGAATGCCTGCAGACCAGATTATTCAAGGTCAAGGAACGACACCTACACCCCAAACCCTCTGTTGAAAGCTCCCCTGACCCCCGTTGAGCTGCTATCTCTGTTTGCTCCATACTCTGTTGCTGGTTGGCAGTTGGCCAGTACTGGTGATTACAGCTTCTTGCTCCCTAGCTCTCTTTCTGGGCAGGTGACACATCAGGTGAGCAAGCAGACAAGTGGATGCAGGGATGGTGCCTGGCTGTTGGCTGCTGCCTGTCTTTTTTCCCTTTGTTGCCACTATGCTGCTGCTTCTCCACTTCTTTAGGGAGGTTTGTGGAGACTACATCCAGGCACAGTTCAGTGACCCTTTGAATTCGGCCTGTGCCCACACCCGCTTCTGGAATGCCTGGCCGTTAACTGTGCAGAAGTACATAACATATGTGTGTGCAAAATACACACTTTTAAAAAAGTAATTAATAGGATCCTAGTTTCCCCTTTTGTTTGATGAAGGCATGGATCAGATGCTTCAAAACAGCCAGCCCCGCCCCAGTCATTTGGCTAGCCTGTGAAGAATATGATCAGTGGGTTCTAGCGGGTAATTATCAACCAATATTTATATGATGGGGAGAGGCAAGGACGTGGCTTACAAGTGTTTAGGTGCTGCAACCATCACAACATCCATTCCCTATGAGAATAATTTATTTGGAGGCTGATAACCATTCCTTGTGCCTTCGCTGTAGAGAGATATGAAGATGAGAGCCTTTAACCCTTGTCTTCCTCTCTATTTGGCAAAGGGACATTTCCCCCCCAATAATGTCTTGAAACCTGGGGAAGTAAGTGAATTTTGTATCCCGCGCTATGTATCCTTGAAGGAGAAAATGTTCATATTCATATTGAGGTAGCATTTTAATCACAGTGCAATGTACTTTGTAGTTTATTAGATTCTGGTAGATAATCTGCCTTCAAATAGCTTTGAGATTACATCAGATACTTCAAATGACCTTCTGTCTTTTTTTTATATGTGTGTATCTAATGAAAAACATGTTAATTAAAAAAAAATGAGATCATTTGAAATAATGTTAAAGGGCAACAGTTTAAAATGTATTCAGCAAACTTTCGATGAGAAGTTTAAGCTAACAGCTGTGACCCAGTACATATCTTTGCTGTTACAGTTCTTTACTCGAAGGACCTTCAGAGCTGGGGAAATCTCTTGTCTAAACAGGAGTCTCCCTGGTGCAATAGGAACTGTTCTCTGCCCACCCGTTCCCGGAAAGAGGGGCATTTGGGGTTTCATAAATGCTTACCACGATAGAAGAAGAAGAGTTGGTTTTTATATGCCAACTTTTTCTACCACTTAAGGGAGAATGAAACCGGCTTACAATCACCTTCCCTTCCCCACAACAGACACCCTGTGAGGTAGATGGGGCTGAGAGAGCTCTAACAGAGCTGTGACTTGCCCAATGTTACCTAGGTGGCTTCATGTGTAGGAGCAGGGAAACAAATCCAGTTCACCAGGTCAGCGTCCACCAATCATGTGGAGGAGTGGGGAATCAAACCCTGTTCTCCAGATCAGAGTCCACTGCTCTCATTTATTGTACCTACTGGATCCTGATCTTCGTGAATCTTTTAAATCCCCCTGCTTGGTTCTTTGTCTGGTTGAAGTGCCAAGGGAATGCTTTCACATTCCCTTTCTTTCCCACAACCAAGCCAGCCATCTCATTCACCACCTTCCCCTGCCTTACTGATAGTCAGGCCATGCCTCTTGTTTTAGTAGCGTGCTGTTTTTATCCTGCCCATGCCAGGCACCCAGCCCTGACCCCACTTTCTTTAAGGGGTTTCTGTGTCCAAAGCATAGGCCTCCGTTCTTCCTTATAGAATCTCAGATGTGCCTCCTTCCTTCAGCTCATCCTGTGCATGGGCACAGCTTCTCTGCTCAGGTGCAGAACCCACGCGTATCCTTATGCAGAGAGTATGAGGAGTGAGAAAGTAGAGCACAGTGTCATTGGCAGGTGCTAAATTGATTACTGAAAGAGGTATCCTTATGGTTGGGCATAGAGTCTCACTGTTGTAAAATCCATCTTGGTGTCCTCTTTTCCCCCTAATTGCTTTTATAAACACTGTCAAAATGAAGGCTGCTTCAAATATGACATTCTTCCCAAAGAGATGTACACGTTTCCCACCCACCCATCCCGGTACCTGTGTAAGGAAAGTACGCATAAAGCGGTACTTGGAAATGATAATCTATTTAGATTATCATTAGTCAAGTTGCACACCGACAATATGTATAATAACCTCACAGGTTTTCTGAGTTAAACCACTTGGTTTCAGCAAACTGTTTCCTGGCTTTAATGTTTTATTTAAGCTGTCTAAGTGCACATTTATGTCTAGCAAATCTGAACAATTAGCATGATAAATACCTTCTTCATCCTACAACATGACCTGCTACTTAATAATAGCTAGTTGATAGTGAAAGTGAATTAGCAGATTTATTTATTACACTGCAAAGGAAGGATAGTTGTACCTCTCAAAAATTGGGATATTTGACAGGCTTAATGCTTTTTGTTATGAGATACGAAACTTCTAGATTTGAGGTATGAGTTCTAAAAATGAACTTCTGAAACTAATCTTAAAACAATTTATTCTTCTGCAGTTAATCTTTTAATCCGTCTGCTTTTATTTTTGCATTGGGAAGTCACTGGGTTTATAACATTAGTAACAGCCCTATAAAATATGTCGTTCCCAGTGTTCTTAATATGACAAATGTTTGATCTTGAACTTGCCACATTGAACAAAAAGAGAAACCATTGATTGAAGTGGTAGAAGTTAAGCTGGATGGAAACTTCAAGAAAATGAGATTTAAGCAGTTTGTGCTTATATTTGGATTTAAAATGTACCATTATTGTCCTGAAAATAATACACAACGGCTCTGGTTAATAGTGTTAGTATACAACTCACATAATTACATGGAAAAACCTTAATTTTGTTTTAAAATACCAGAAGATTTTGCACACTTTCTTACCTGCCTGTTCAGAACAGCAGTGTGAATGTTTGTCAGCATATCCTTTGTCCACACGCAGAGGAAATCCCTGCAGGAAGTCTGGGACAAGGGAAAAAATGGAGCAAAAAGGAGAATCTGAGGGGTAAATGGGAAGGAAATAAGATTCTATTTTTATATGCAAGAGCTTTAGAAGCCAAGCAATACTTACAGATTAGAACAGGGGTGGGGAACCTTTTTTCCACCAAGGGCCATTTGGATATTTATAACATCATTCGCGGGCCATACAAAGTTATCAACTTAAAAATTAGCCGACCAAGCCCCAAGCAGGCAGCTGCTCCAGGTGACCCCCCCCCCCTCCGCGGGCAAGTAGGCAGGCATCCAGCTGGTGGCACAGGATGGTCTGTTGCACCAGCCGGGTGTAGCTGTCCAGCCACACACCGGAGTTGCTTCTGCTCTGCCTGGTCAGGGCCGAATTCTACAGCTGGCTCCTGCTACCTCTGCCTGCAGGGATGAAATGAGGACACACTGGCTAAGAACTCACCCCCCTGCTGAGCATTCTGGCCCTGCCCCCTTTAACCTCTCCATTGTCACCACTTCCGCCCCCAACCTTCTTGTAGTTCAGAGGGAATACGTTTCTCCACGGTCTGGGTGGGAAAGGGTTAACACAGTTTCTTGGGTGGTCCTAGCAGCTCCATAGCTAATGACTCTTCTGCAAGGGGGGGAAAGGTTCCTTTTCTTGGCAACACATCCTCACATCTGCCTTGAATAGAGGCTATTCCTGTCTGCGGGAGGGGGCGGATCACCAGTCTTACATCCTTCTGAGCTAGAGATGTGCCAAGATCCATGAAGGGCCAGCCCAAATGATTCCGCGGGCCTTATACGGCCCCTGGGTCTGACGTTCCCCACCCCGGGTTTAGAACAAAGAATTGAGAGAAAACTAGTACACGCAAGCAAAGCCATCTTGCAATGAAAGCTTTGTTGTTTTAAAAACGCTCATAAATCTAAACATTTAATTTATTCTGCTAATACACTTTTATATACCCAGATGAAAACTGTATACAATATAATTATCAATTCTCTACTGGCTGAACATAATGTTAGCTGTCATGTAACGTAGAAAAGGAATTGAAACCTGCAATTAAATAAAAAAGTAGAGGGGGGAAAAAGTTGAAGAAAAATCTTCCTGCCTTATTTTGTTAGATGCAAAGTAGCTTTCAAAATTCCCTAAAACACAAGATATGAAAAAGCCATAAAGGCCATCTGTTTCAAAACAAAATTAGACATATGGTTTAATGTGCATACCAAAAAAAAAAATCAAAAATTCTATAAAGATTGTCTAAAACAATCACTAAATGCACAAACTTCAAAAAGAAGACCAAATTCTACCTCAACTTTTTTGTGTCTCATAGAATCATTGAGTTGGAAGGGACCACCAGAGTCATCTAGTCCAACTCCCTGCACAATGTGGGGCATTCACAACTACTTTCCCTCCACACACCCAGTGACCCCTACTCCATTGCCAGAAGATGGCCAAAAAACAAAACATAAAAACTCCTCCAGGATCCCTCGCCAATCTGGCCTGGAGGATAATCACTTCCTGGCACAAAAGTGGCCAGGAGGCTTCAATTAAAGGGACAGACACTTTTTCTCCAAGCAGTTGGCAATCCTATAAGGGAAGGCATGGGATCCTTTTTCTAAAATGCTTTATATTTAATAGATATATTCTTCTGCTTTTAATTTTGTTGGGCTGGAGTAAGCCTGATCTCATCAGATCTCAGAAGCTGAGCAGGGTCAGCCCTGGTTAGTACTTGGATGGGAGACCACCAAGGAATACCAGGGTTGCTATGCAAAGGAAGGCAACGGCAAACCACCTCTGTTAGTCTGTTGCCTGGAAAACCCTACTGGGTCGCCATGAGTCAGCTGCGACTTGACAGCACTTTACACACTTCTAGAAGCATTTGGAAGTGGTATAGTCTATAATTCTATTATCACTTTAGTCTGCCACTTCATTCTGCTGTATGTGTAGATCAGGCCTAATGTCTTCTTTGATTGTGGAAAGGAACAGTACGCTGCCACCTACTGAGAATTTGTTGTGAAACTGTATTGTGACCCCCACTTTTTTCCTCTTTTGTTTGGTTGTCATGTCAGATTAAAGAATGACATGCTTTTTAAAAAAAAAAACTGTTGCTTGGGAAGAAAAGAAAGATAGAAAACTGTGAAAATTGCTCTTAAGCCTAGCCTAAGCACACGACAGCGTGAGGTGATTGAATTCTGAGGTAGTAGAGTAGGCTGTACCACTTCAGGGTGCACCTGAGGTATGTTATTTTTCAGTCCTCCCCTGCATAAGCACTCTTGTAAGTTATCCCCCTTCCTAATCATCAGGGAGACAGATTCCAGGGTTCCTCTTTTCCTGCAGGCTTGTTTTTTATGTATAGAGAATTTTTTAGAACATAGTAGAACATGATCTGGCTCTTTCAGCCTGCCATCTCAGAATTCTTCCGTTAAATTTGCTGCATGTGCAGATGAGGTCTTAGATATGTAGAAGTGGTTCAGGACGTAAAAGTCAAAGGATCGCAGGGTGTTATTACTGGTTGCCTCTACCCGGGTCTCGTCTGTGTGTGCCAGACAGAAGTGTTAGCAGAGCAGAGGATTAAACTGTGCATGGAGCAGAAACAGAAATAGAAATAATGTTTTGAAAGAAAGGCAGAGCAGAGAAGGTCATCTTGACTCTCACACCTAAATTTGGAGTCCAGTGCCGGAACTCTAGAGGTCAGACATCTGAGGAACACATTTGTTCTCTCTGTTAACTGAGATTTTCATAAAGATACCCAGTGCATACCTCTGAAGAGCCAAGTTCATTCTTAATGCACAGCTTTTGGAGGGCTTGCCTTTCACCCTCAGCACTACTGAGAGACAGTCATGGGAAACAAACCTAATAGGTAGAAAAAAATGTGTTTCAATATTTCTAACCTGAGATTTTGAAATAAAAGCCTGTTTAAGGTTGAAATAAATCCACTTATAAATAGTGGGCATTTTTCCAGTGTTTTGTGCAATGTTTTGCAGTCAAGGATTGTCATGGCAAAGGCCAAAAGAGCACTACCTCTTTCTTATTAGCAGCCGTTTTTACTAGTAAAGTCGTTTTTCCCCCCTTTTACCCACATGAACATCTCTTCTTGAAACCTGGAAGATGAAAATTATTTGAGTCAATGAGGTACAATCCTATACAACATTTGGGTGTAAGTTCTGTTAAAACATAGTGGGTCTTGTTTCTGAACAAACATGCCTAGAATCAGGCTGCATGTCAATTGGAGTCACTATTTCAGTATTAACCTTAACATATTATGATGCTTTTGTGAACTGGATTCCGTTCTGGATGAAAATGCAAGATTTTTATTCTAAAACCATGTACAAAGGCTGTGGATTTATAGGGAAGCTGTGCCATTTATCACAAGGCATGCTCTTAAAGATTACGTCCTTCACAGAAAATGTGTGCCTTAGTTTGACATTTAGCAGATGGGTGAGAATAAAAATGGAAATGAATGAAAGTGGCATGTTAGTATGTTACCAGCTTAATTGAGGTAGAGGTGAAGTGATGGAGAGCTGAAGTTAAAACAGAGAAAACAGTAGGGTTCCAAAGCTGTCTAAATGTCTCATCATTTCACAGACAAGATTAAGGGCTTCTTCACATACACCTATTTCTTCCATTGATAGCTTTTCTGCGCTGTCACACACAATGAATGTGCATGTATCTGTCTAGGTGCATGTACTTGCATAGCTAACCATTGCTTGCCACCCACCATGTGCATCGCTGCTGAACTAGGCGTGTTTGCACTCATCATGTGTGACAGAGTGCAAGTAGTCTGTACATTGTTATTGTGTGGAGAATTTTATTTGTGAAATAGCACAGACTTGTGTTATGTCCTTCATCCAATGAGCTATTCATAGTTTCATTTATTAACCATTGTTTACACCAACTACTGGGGTGTCCTCCAGCTTCACCCTCCCCAGAAGTCCTGTGTTCTACATATCTGGGTATTTGTTAACCTCATACAATTGCAAACATAAAATTAAAGCTTCAGCAGTAGAAGCCATGCCATGACCTGGATGGCCCAGGCTAGCCTGATCTCGTCAGATCTCAGAAGCTAAGCAGGGTCAGCCCTGGTTAGTATTTGGATGGGAGACCACCAAGGAATACCAGGGTTGCTGTGCAGAGGAAGGCACTGGCAAACCACCTCTGTTAATCTCTTGCCATGAAAACCCCAAAAGGGGTCGCCATAAGTCAGCTGCGACTTGATGGCACTTTACACACACAGTAGAAGCCATATTTAGTTCAATCCACTGAAGGTTAATTAATATAATTTACATATACCCAGGTTGTGTAGCAGAAGCAGAAGACAGACATTTCCTTTTCAGCTATCAGGGTTATGACTGAAAAACTGGCACTTCGTGTGCGTCTATGTGTGAGTACACCGTATGCAAACCACTTTGCTTTTCCAGACAGATTCTCTGTAACTGGATGTGTCCTGTGGTACACTTCCTGCCACAACCAATGGCATGCACGCACACACAATTTTTGTTTTCTCTCATTACTTCCTGTCTCTCCAGGAAGAGGAGAAAAGATGTCTCTTGGGCTACTGGTAACGCAAAAAGTGTCTGTCCCCATTGCTTGAAGCCAGTGAGATTAATTGGCTGCCTCACAGCCTATCACCTGTTGTCAAGCAGGAGGAGGACAGTGATCTGATACGTTAGCATTTGACCTCTTCAGTCAGCCTTGAAACCAGGTCACAAGGTTGTAAAGTGTTGGCAACATGGATGGACAGCTTCATGGCACACAGTAACGGTAAAACAAATGAAGGTGCTACTTTATGTGTCAGCTGCTTTTGTCATATTAAAAGCACAAGCTGAAATAATGGTTCATTTCCTTCCATTAAAAAAAAACTCATGATAGGCAGCTTCTCACCTAAACCTCTGGCTTTAAAATTTTTACAAGGCAAATGGCCATCGCCTTTATTACTTCACAGCTTCATAAAATTCTGTCAGGTTGGAGGATAATACTGGCATGCAATATTTATTCTACTGACTATGTCCCCTGGTTTTACCCCTGGGTATTGCAGCAGGTACAAAAAATGTTGCCTTTAAAAATTAAACAAATCAGACAAATTAAACAAATCAGACATATGTGCATGTGTGAATCAGTCCACAATGATGAATGAGTACAGAGAGAAGTTTCATCTTATCTGTTATTAACTCAAACATAGTACTTTACTTTGGAGACCATATAGATGTCTGGTTGAGTCAACAATGTCATCAAGGAAGATAACAACAGATGATCATGCATGTGTGAGCTTTTGGTTTGTGCCATTGGCAAGATGACCGAATGACAATGTGACTCTTTTACATGGTGTTTCCAGCGGTGAATGATATAACCCATTTTCTTTGGCTCTCCACCTCCATCACCATCCTTTTGGGGATCACAGGCATTTTCTTTGGGAAGGGAAAAGTAAAAAAAGATCGGCCTCCACCAATGTATTCTGCTTGCAGTTCATAGAGTCTAACCCATAGTAATGCATGCTACCCAAAGAAAGTTTGTCTGGGAAACTAAATAAGATTTTTTAAATTTTGAATGCATGAGTCTTTATGAGTTTGTTTTCAGTTTGCAGTATTATTACCTCTGATTGTGCATTTAGGTTTTTAAAACTGTATTTTGAACTATTTTTGAGCTACATGGAGGGCTCTTTGAAATCATAGTGTGGTATAAAACTTTATGCTATGCATGTTTACTCAGAAATAAATGCCACTGTGTCCCATGGGACTTACTCCCAAATTGGTATATATAGAATCGTAGGCTCAGTGTCACTGAAAGTGACATTTGTTTAGGTGTAATTGGTTTCCTCAAAACCTAAGTAAACACAGACATATGTGGACAGAACCCAGTGTGGATAATAATGCTATCATAATAAAGAATGATACAGCTAAATATATACTAGTCTCTTTGTATTGTCAGACCTACATTAGAATTTTTCTGCTGAGCAATAAACTCTGTAATAGGATAGGGCTGAGCTGTCTACAGGTGTTTGGCCTTGAGAACAAGTCATAGCAGCTAAAATTAACAAAGCTCAAATATCTATCCAAAGACACTAATGAGAGTCATTATCAGCAACAGAGTCAAAGCTCTGGAATTACTCAGTAGAGATAACAAGGCACAAGCTCAAGATTCTGTGCCATCTCTCCCCATTCAGTGATACCATCTTTGCACTGTGCCCAGAACAACAGAGCTTTTCGGTCTAGACATGGCAGCAAAATAAACATTGCAATACAAAAACAAATAATACATGTGCCTCATCTGCTGCCCCAAGGGACTCTTTTTTATTTTGGAGCACTTATTGATGTAAAGCCCTAACAAACAAGATTCACCCATATATGAGGAATAGACAAGTGTGTCTGAAAAAGTGCCAGGTGTACTTAGTAAACTTATGGAACTATGTGCACATTTCTGTCTTGCCCTTTCATACTTTCAGATTTTCCTATGCTTTCTCCATCTTCTTCAGCTCCTTTCAAATGTTGGGTTTTAATTGTCAACATTAACAAGGATATTGACTCAGCCCTAGTTCAGATTTTTAAAGCAAAGTTGCATTTCAGATTAGACCATCTGCTTTACTAATATTTTGTGTGTCAGGGTCAAGTTTCCTTGAAGTTCAACCGTTGACCTCCTCTTTAAAGAGAAGAAAAACTAGTACTTCAAAAGGTGGTCATTCCACCTGTACTCAAAACCACAGCATTTTTTCAGTAACTAAAGGCAGTCCAAGAAGCACAGTGGGTGTGTAAAAATGTTTTTTGAGACTTCTACAATCATTTCTCAATTGAAAAAGAGCAAGGTTTTAAAAATGCTGAGGGGAAGTGCGATAAAGAGGTGGTTAATGATGTCTGATAAAGAGAGTTAAGTCACAAGAATTCAGCAGATGTGTTATAGTTTTAAAAATATCTCCATTTATGAAATATTTAAAAACAGAAAGGAGAGCCTCAGAATTATTCATTATTATTCTTAATATTAATGGCATTTGACAGGGTTTAAACACACATGAACACTGAGTCAGACCACTGGCCTCTTAGTATTGTCTACTCTGACAGGCAGCTTGGCGGCATCTCAGGGAGAGAATCCAAGAAACCCTGTCTAGGTTAATCTACATTTTAACTTGAAAAATCCATATGGTTTTCAATTCCTGTGGAGACTTTTTCCCCCCACTCTGAGTCTCAAAGAATTCCCATTAGCAAAGCTTTTATTGTTGTCATTTTTTATCAAAAATGCAGAATATTCCTCTTACAGTAGATATTTGCGGTTTAAACTTTCTAACCATTCTAGAACTATGGAAACTTACATATTTAGGCATTTCCTTGAATTTAATTGTGTTTACGACCATATGGTTTGCAGTGATACATATTACATACGTATTAATATTACATACTATTATTACTCATGTAAAACTAGTATAATGTGCTACTCTTCAGTTTAGTTTAATAGTTTACATAGACCAACCAACCATTAAGTGATCATGTGGTGTCTCTTTTTCAATTACATATTTGCAGCTGAAAGTTACAAGGAATCCCATACAGTAAAGATTAAAGAAGAGCCGATGGAAGTTGATATTCATGATTCCCAAGCCTCTCCTTCACCCAGCCAAAACATCAGTTATAGCACTTTACTCAGGCAAGAGATATCTGAACATATACAAAAGATACCAGAAGGCCGAGTACTCCCTGAGAGAAATCTCTTCAGCCAAGATATATCAGTGAAGATGGCTTCGGAGCTCCTTTTTCAATTGTCAGGTAAATAAAGCAGATGGAATCACACAGTGCACTTTTCTGGCTTTAATATTCTGAATCCATATGTGCTAATCTGTTGCTGAAATCCTAACAGCATATTATGATGGGATCATAAATTCAGTCAGATCACACTGTTAGAAATTTACAATGCAGTCCTAAATAAAGCTGATGCCCTTCTGAGCCCATTGACTTCAAGATGGCATGACAAAAACGCTTGCCAGTTAGAAACCGACTTGGGGCGCTATCCAACGCACTAATTTGAGAGGAAGTCTCATTACGATCAGGCTGTAAGTTTATATTGGATCTGTGCTGTAGGCCAAAATGATGGTCATGCCCACTTCTGCGTGGTGCCAATTCATTCTGTGCCTCCCTGTTCTGTTTTTTTTAAAGTTTGGCAGCATACTTTTGTCTCTTCTTGCCCTGCTGAACCTATGGGTCCCAGTGGAAAGAATTAAAGTCCTTTTCTCTGTTCCGTTAGACATTGGTACAAAGAAGTCATGGCTGGATTGAAACATTTCAAGTGAATGTGGAAAGTTAAAATTTCCCTTCTGTGTTCTAGAAAAAATAATGAAATTATTTCTGCCAGCAGCTATACTCATCCTGAAAGAGAGAGAAAAAATAGGGGAGTTTCATTCTTAATATTTTTCTAAGCCATCACCTTTGAAAAGCATATTCATACATTATCTAGAAACAAGAAAATGAAGCATGGTTTTTCCTCTTTCTTTCACCATTTCTATTGTAATGTAAGAAATGAGTGTTGCGCATCTTACTTGCAACACGAAATGAGTCACAGATGACATATTGTGCTGCTAGTTTGTGCTGCTCTAGATAACGTATGAATAGCATCAATTTGTTCTAACTCCCTAGATACTTTCTACTGTGTAATTACCCACTTCTAGTCGCACACAAGAGAACTCATAATATCACAGGGTAACGCATAGAAGTTGCCATCCAAGCTAAAAAAGAAATACAGAAAATGCAATTTTGGATCATGTTGAAAATTACTGCTGATAGAAAGATTTCTATCAGTAGTGCACAACTGTCTTCTCATTCCCACTGCAGCTCAAAATGGCCCCCCATTCTGGTCCTGTGGGATGGAGGGGATCCCCAGGAACAGCAGAGGGGGTCAAACAAAGGTCTGAAGCAGGAAAGAGCATCAGCTAAAATTGGCTCTCCCCTTCCGCTAGTTAGGTGGAATCCAACCCAAAGTAAGAACATTTTTCAGCAAGGAAAGTACTGGTATATTTTTTATAATTAAAATTAGACGTTGGAAGGAATGTTTTAATACTAAGCTGCTAAATCCGTACAAAAGAAATGTCCCCCTTTTAAGATAGTCACAAGTAAATGTGGAAACTTTGGTTGGTTTGAGTTTTTTAAAAACAATTTTTTTTCTGCAGAAAAGGTAAGCAAAGAGCACAATCACTCTAAAGATAACACCATCACAGCTACAACTAGGTAAGTAATATTTATGATATAGCATGCGATAACATGATAGTATATCTGTGCATTGGTGTATTATGAAATTTACTTTAAAATTCCGCTGAGTCTCTGTTGTTGGGATCTGTGATTGTCTGGGCGGAAGGGGCTTTTTGTAGGAAAGCACCGTTTCCTACAGAAGAGCACTTGGCAGGGACTTGTGGTAGGGATGCCTCAGCTGCCCCCAAAACTTTAGAACCCCCTCCCCAAGGAGGTATGATTAGTCCCATACCCATAGGCCTTCTGGCCCAACTCGAAAACATGCTTGTCCCGGAGGGGGAGAGGGTGTTAAATTTTCAATATTGTAATTAGCTATCTGATTTTTAATATGCTATTGAATTTTCTTGGTTTTATCTGTATGTTGCTTTGAGCATTCTATGAATGGAGAGGCAACATAAAAATGCAATAAACATTGGAAAATCATTTAGCCGTGTCAGTCCAGTCAAAATTAAGTACTTTTAAGTCTCATAGTTTCCGAGGAAACAATTAAGAACATACTTTAATCATTCCTTCTGAAATCAATATGATTGATATATTTTGGTCTGACATATGATTAAAAATCCATGTTAATCAATAAGCTTAAACTGTAAGGGAAACTAAGAAAAATGGTAACATTGGAATTTATATATTCATGAGGTGATTATAAACTATAGGATTGTAATTAGGGTTGCAATGTCCCAGAATCCCAAACCTTGAGAGTCATAGGGTGGGGGCTGGTGATTCATTGGGAACCATTTGGAACCATATTTGAATTGCAGTATTATAGTTCTTTCACACATGGTTTAAAATTCAGATTCAAGCAACCAAGCCGGGCCACATATTAATAGAAGATCATTGGAATATCAGTCTCCAAACAATATGGTTTAGGTTAAAATCCCTCCCTGATTCTCAGATATAGCATACAGATAAACCTAAGCTATGTATAGTATACCTGGAACAATCCTCTTTTGTTTCTTGCCCTATTTTATTCAGATTCCATCTTGAACTGTTTTTCAAATATTGTTCCCACCACTTCACATTATCAGTTGGACTGGAGTCACACATCCTTTATCATACAGGTGCCAAATTATTTGGCTGTTGGGTTCATCATGAAGTGAGGCATTTTGGCCTTAGTACAAATTAATTCAGTGAATAAAGTGGCATAAACTAGCACACAGGGTTCTCCATTCCTAGATCTAGAGCTCTGAGTCATTCCTGTCATTGTTTAAAATGGCTTCCCTGATTAACTAATGGAGGCCGAACTAAAGATGAGCAGACAACGGAACAACTATGGCAGGATCTGTTAGCTTCCTCAAGGACAAATACAGTTTGCTGAGAATATGAACCTGTCACTAAGGTCCACACACTGGAAAAAAAACATTGCCCTCCTTATAGAAAACTATTCCAACAGGATGTGTCAGTCTTCATGCTGACATTTACTGTATCCACACCAGCTGAATTAACTTGGCCTGGGCCTGCTCCTGGCACATATGTTTGAAGTCTGAGCACTTTGCAATGTGGCACCCTATAAAATCTGATATACTATACCTTGTCCTGAAATTCCTCTGCAGAAATGCCACAGTGCTACAGGAACATGTATGTTGCCTTAAAACACATCTTTCAATACTACTTTTCTAAAGCTAGGCATAGTCCATGGAAGAAAATGTTTATTCATAAATTACAGAAGGAGCAATGTGGACGTTAGGCTACAAAATTATAAATGGTAGGTTTAGACGTTTTACAGCAAATTCCTGAGCTCTAAGGGCAAAAGCCCTTAGGAGGCCAGGAAGGCACTGCAACAGCATCCAGGCCACCCGTGCCGGCGTCCGGGCAACTTACACTGATGTTCGTGGCTCGAACACTGGTGGGAAGGCTCGGTTGCCGGCTGCTGCTGTGGCAGCACTGCCCTGGGACGCCGACAGGGCCTTCCTCCAGCGTTCAAACACCGTCAAAGCCTGCGTCAGCGTCCTAGGAGGAGTTGCCGGGGTGTTCCGGCGCTGGGCTGGGGAGGAGCCGCCGTTAGGCAGCCTCCTAAGCTCTTTTGGGCCGGGAATGCCCCCTTTTTGGGGGGGGGGCATTCCATGCAACCCTATGAAAGGTTGCCCGGATTTTTAACGGCGCGAGAAAGTTTCGGCGGGGCCAAAACCTCCTTTGGAAGCAGCGCAGCCACATTGCCTCCAATGGACCAGCACAGGCATTCCTCTCAGGAATGCACTGTCAATTATCACTTATCCCAGCATTTCTACAAAACCTCTTTTAGATTTTGCCACATAATTTGATACACAGATAATCAGGCCAGAATTCAGTAGCAGTGCTGCGAAATCCAATTTGCAAACATCTGTATTATTTTCACGTTGACGGAAAAATTAATTCAAAGGGATAACAAAGAAATCAGCTTTTATTCTAAATTCTAAAATATCTTGTCTGTACACTGCTGAGAATGAATTCATAATCAGAAGTATCAAACATATTTTACTATTCATCGCAACCTATAATTTCCTAGTTACTTTCTTGTCTTATTTCTTCTTTAGCCCTTTTTTTCCTGAAGATACATTTAGACAATCACCATTCACTTCTAACGCAAAAGACCTCCTATCTAATGAGACTGCTGTTCATGGGAGGACACCTATACCAGGTATGGAAGATAATTTCTTTATTAACAAGAAGCTTGAAATGTTGTGATTAAAAGGCCCCGTTGTGTTCATCAAGTGGAAACAGTGCAAATGCTGAAAGAAAAATAATAATCCTGTGTTTAATTTCCAAATGAAATCTATAAAAATCATGGCTTTTAGGGTTAAGAAAATCTTCAGCCTTTAAAAAATTAGTTTAAGGTACTTTCCAAACAAAATATGTAAAAGTCACATGACAAGAATGGAGCAAACTCTTCGCCTTTTTACATTTGTGTGAGTCAATGTAACTTTTCAGTAACTTGGGGATGGATTCTTCAGATAGGAGAAATAATAATAATTTCCACATTTTTCAGAAAAGTACTTCAAAGAAGTCTTTTCTGATCAACAGCAGTGCATGAACCTAGACAAATGCCCTGAGACGTCAACTAGAAATTCCTCAATTCATAATGGTTGGATGCAGCGAACCATGAGTGGAGTTCCATTGGGGAAATAGTTCTTCCCACATCCCCCCTAAGAATCTTCCCCCTCCCAAGCTGTTTCAGGGTGTTAGGGGACCCTTGGAATAGAATGAGACATACCATGGGAGGCTGCAGCTCAAGGGGAAATCCATAGAAATTGTGCAAGCATCTTCTAGTTGGGCAAGGGAATCTTTGGATCCAAGCCAATATTATGGAAGTAATATTCATTTATAACTGTTACTTTATCCCTCAGACTCAGCCTATACAAATCTAGTTGCAATTTTGTCATGATATGATAAAGATTGCTTTTAAAGCTGTGGTTAACACTCTAAAAACGTTTCTTCAGTTTCATCATGTTAAACTACTTTTCCTTAAATTATGCCAAGTACCCCAGATTACATACAAAACATTTTATATTTTCAGTTTTCCAGTTCTGTAAATGGCATTTAAAATTGTTGTGCTCCAACCCAAAAGGTTTTGGATATCTGAAAATATTTTCAAAAGCATCCAACAAATTGAAAAGAACTGAAATTAGAACTTTCTGGTTTTAATACTATTAACAGTATATCATCTGTATAGATGAGGATCTTACTATTGTTGTTGATGTGTAAAAATTTAATCTGTGTATGTCTTTAGTAGCCTGAATGGCTCTGGCCATAAACCACGAACATTTAAATCAAACAGTGGAGTAATAAGTGGCAGCTTTGGCAGATGTTTCAGCACAACTGAAATGTTTCTAAAGTTGACCACATTGTGGCTACATTAGAAAGGAGATGATCATACAACAATTTAATCCATATAATAAAATATGGCCCAGATCCATATTCTTCGAACACAAAAGCCAAGACAGTATCAAAGTCCTCCACATTTTAAAGCTAGCCTTGCTATACAGTTCTTTAGAATCCCTTGTGGCAGTTAAAATATTTATCAGCCTGTGCATGTTGTTGCAGCTCTGCCTACCTTTTCTAACATCAAGGAAGCAGGAAGCGATCACCATCTGTAATTTACCTAGCAACAAAATTGTGTGCTTATCAAATGTCTACTATAACTTGACATGAACTCCAACTGAAAATTCAGTATGAGAAATTCTAGATTCTCATATCTTTTGTGGGATTTCCATGGATCTTAGATCTTGATGTTAATGGAATTGCAATTCCAATGAAGAGGTTAGGACCATAAACAGAGCTGGTGCTTTTCTTGCTGTTCTAAACAACACCAGGCAGACAATCTGTGGGGTTTTTTTAAATGAATGGTGTCTTATTTATTCAGCTTCAAAAAAAATTTTTAAATGTGAAAACAAAACACTGGCTGTGTGGACACAGTTCTTTTCTGCCTGCGCATATCCTTTCTTTGGTTCATGTCCCTAATTTGAGGGGAAAGAATTCACAAATAAATTAGAATAGAAGTGAATTTAAATATTCAGCAGTAAAAAAGCAGTATATTCACAGTGATGCATTCAAGGTACTCCCTGCTCCTGAACTCAGAGCAGAAAATCAGAGTTGTAGAGAGCCCCACAAGCAGCACTGGCTGATATTCATAAAGTATGTTCCACTAGGGTGGCATGGTACAGTAGCAACAGTGAATGCTGCCCTGGTGTAGTGGTTAGACTTGGACCTGGGACAACTGGGATCAAATCCCACAGTAAGCCATGGAGATACAATATAGAAATGTTTTGTGTGGCTATTAAAATGGGGGTTCCTGTTTCTTCCCCTCCCTTCCCTGTTTTATATGTGTACAAATTTGGCATCAGTGGCATGTGTGAAGGTTAATATTGCTTTTAATTCATGTTCCTTGCAAAAGATGAAATTTAATATATGATATGTGAGCCCATCAAAAGACTCTAACAAAGGATTAATTGATATCATGGGAAGATCAAATTATAGTCATAAGACGAGGTCATAGCTTGATGTTAGTGGGAGTGCAAGAGCTCAGGTCTTTTGCCTGATGGTCATGTTTTTCCACTGTGATAAATTAGGGAAGAAGAATCTGCCTTGGGTACAAGAAATCTTGCCCTTGCTGCCAGTATACAAAACCAGCTCTCATCAGACTAAATGCTGTGCTGAGAATACATTGCATGCGACTCATCATATCACAAAGTGAACAAAATAGGCTCTCAAAACAGCTACTGTAAATAAGCACAATTGTTGAAGGAAGAAGGGCAAACATCAGGTTAGCAGGGAAGGAGATAGGAGACTTGTGATCTGTACTGAAGGACATAAAATATGTTGCTGGAAAGAGGTGTAAGATAAAGTGAAGTCAGAAGTTCCAAATGGATGAGGATCCATGCCATCTACCTTCCTCAGAGCAGGAGTGGAGGAGGACCTTAAAAGCAAGTTAAAGCCAAGCATCAACCAACATAATGTGCTGGAGCTTAAAGAATTGTCTACTGGGATAGTCTGCCAGGAATAACATCCCAGATTTTTAGCACTACCAACAGTGACCAGCTAGATGGTCAGAAAGTTTCACGGAAACAGTATAATGTATAATAATGCATGAGCTACACCATCTTCTAGTGGATCTAGTAGATTCCGTCGCCCCCCCAATTTATTTTTGGAAATCTTGACTAGTCACCCTTGATAGTGCCATCACTCATAATTTATCACATCCTATTTAAAAGAACTGAACGTTGAAACAAGTTGCATAGGTTGATTATTCACTGAGTGAAGGAATGTTTCCTTTTCTTTGTCTTAAACTTGCTCAGTGTCAGTAGATGAGGGTGGGTTTTTTTTAATTCCGAGAGAGTGAATGAGCTTTTCAATTACCTCTCTGCAAACCATTAGTGATTTTATGAACATCACTTAGGTCTGCCTTGAAGTAATCTTTTCCTGCTAAAAAGCCTCAACAGTTCTTCCTGTGATGCCCTCTAATCATTCTGCCTTTTCCTGTTGCATTTTAGCTTTCTAGAGCTGGGATAATGCAATGTCCCACATATGAGTATACTATGGATATTTAATGACATAGTAATGCGCTGTTTTATTTTGATCCCTTTCCATTCCTTACACTGAGTTTTGTTTTTGTTTTTTTACTGCCATAGCACACAGAACTCACATTTTCTGTAAACTATCTAGTAGAGCTGGCCCCTTTTAAAATAAATTACCGTGGAGCCGATATCAAGAGCCTAAGCACCCCTGAAAGCATTCCACACAACGGGGAGCATGGCTCATCGCTTGGAAACCTATATAGCAATCAATATGAAATATAGTTGATCTCATCCCAGTGACAGATCTGCTGCTGACAGCACCACAGCAGCTGACTCTTAGTTTCAGTGTGAAAAGAAAGGCAAGTAACTGCACGCAAACAGAGACTGAAGTACCCTTTTCACTCCATGAGACATCATCTTGAAGGCAGCGCTGAGGAAGCTGTCAGTGCCAATAGACATATAATGCCTAACATCCTGTGAGTGATCGCATACGTGCTTTTTTGCTCCTAGGACAGCTGCTGATCGGTGTAGTTGAGTCCTGCCAGCATTTCTTGCTTGGTGTGTGGATTGGCTTAAGTCCTCCGAGAGAGCTAAGAATAGGAACAGCAAGTTCACCTGAGCAGGAAATGAAAGGCAAAACCTGGCCAGGTAGATAGGACAGAATGCAGTGAAGGAGAATTACAGGGTGACTCTCAGTTGAGCTGATGTCTGTATTGCAGTTCAGTTGGTATCCAGGATCAGAGGAGGAGATGTGGCTCAGTGGTAGAGCATCTGCTTGGCATGCAGAAGGTCCCAGGTTCAATCCCTGGCATCTCCAGTTAAAGAGACTAGGCAAGTAGGTGATGTGAAAGACCTCTGCCTGAGACCCTGGACAGCCACTGCCGGTCTGTGTAGACAATACTGACTTTGATGGATCACGGGTCTGATTCAGTATAAGCCAGCTTCATGTGTTCGTGTGTTCAAGAACTGTAAAAGAAATTGCTTAAAAGAAGCTTTAAAACTTGCATCTGGCCCTCACTGTGACCAGGATATTTTTTTGATTGGGATTTTGGGTGGGTTTGGGTACTGTGTGGGTATATCCCACCTTTCTGTCAGCATTCATTAACTCAAGGGTGGCTTGTGAGACCAAGAAGGAGTAAGAGGAGCTAGGTAGGCCGGATGAGGACCTCTGGGAGGCAAATTTGAGTTTGCCGCTGCAAAATGACCAAGAAATACAGACCGTTGCTCAGTAATACAATATGTTTATAAACACTAGTCATTAAAAAATAAATTATAAAATTGTTTAGTGCTGCTGAGGAGAGATTCCTGCATTTTATGTTGGGGGGGGGGGCATAGTGAGAAAATGCTTTGCAGATGTGTCCCAGAAAGTGTAGTGAGGACAAAAATGAATCCCACTTCAAAAAGATTGAGAACCACTGCTTTATATGTCTGCGCCTGTTAGTAGTTCTTGCCTCTGTTTTCCCTCTCTGTGGGTTCTCATCTGTGCCTCTGTGCAAGGTCTGTCTCACTGAATATAAGCTCTTCTGTAATTTTTGTTGAGGCTACAGAGGTACAGAGATACAGCATAAAATCTATCCCTCAGAGTTTGTGTAAGGGCTTTCTTTAAAGATTTAAATGTGGGTCATTTGAAGGTAATTTAATGGAGTTATGTAACACCCAAAGTCTTGGTATTGGTGGAGTCCAAGTGCCACATGGAGGAAGATGTTGACCAAATAAAGGCTGGATGCTGATACTATGATTTTCAGATACCAGCGGGTAGCAGTGTTAGTCTGTTGCAACAGAAATAAAAAGCAGACTTGTGACACTTTGAAGACAAACTTTTGACAAAGGCTTTTGTGAACTAGAGCTCACTTCATCAGATGTTTTAGTTGTGTCCTCAGTTGGCAGATATATAAATTGTGTCCGTTTATTCTTTTTCTCAGAGACTAGTTTGTTAGTTCTAGGTAGACAGCAGAAGAACATTGTCTGCAATTCTATTCATAAATTAACTGTGATAGCAGTTTTTTAAAAATGCTATTGAGATAGGTTATCCGGGCTGTGTAACCGTGGTCTTGGTATTTTCTTTCCTGACGTTTCGCCCCCAGCTGTGGCAGGCGTCTTCAGAGGAGTAACACTGAAGGACAGTGTCTCTCCTTCAGTGTTACTCCTCTGAAGATGCCTGCCACAGCTGCGGGCGAAACATCAAGAAAGAAAATACCAAGACCACGGTTACACAGCCCGGATAACCTACAAGAACCAATGAACTCTGACCGTGAAAGCCTTCGACAGCTATTGAGATAGTTTGCACAGATCACGTTATGCTAGAAATCCATTGACAGCTACTCAGATCTCCATGCTTCCAGCTACTCTCTGATGCTGCAAGACTTGCAGTAAAGAAATAACAGCACCACGAGACCACCAAATATATAGAAGATCCTAAATAACAATTTTATAATGCAGTCCCAAAATATCAGTGCACAACTCTATAAAAAGTCTACTAAGGTTAACATTATAGATGCCATTCAAAACCACATAGATTACGCCATGAATTCTTCGTGTATATAATCAGTCTAATTCAAGTCCAGTGTGCATGAAAAGACACTGGTTGAAACGATCGTGATTGAAAATGGACGATAGAATTGAAGGTGAACGTCACAAGTTGAAGACGACACCCCGGTGTTCAGTCGTTTCGCATAGCTTCCTGATTAGTTGGAGGCATATTACAATATACTTATTACATATCAACTATAATGTAAAGTCTTTAAATTCAGTCTCTTGGCCCAGCCTCCCAGTTAATGTTAGAACATGTGATTCAGAGTTCATATGCCATCGTTTTTGTACCTATAAGTAATCCAATCCATAATTCTTTTGAGAAAATAATAGATCTCTTGTGTTCTGAAGCAGCTGTGAAAATCTCTGCAGGCAAAAAACAACAAACCCACAGACAAAACACAGCAACCCTGGGACCACGAAGCAATCTGTAATGAAAGAACATAAAAGTATTAAATAGAGTGAAGAGCCAGTGTCAGGAGTTTTAAACTGAAATGGAGTAAGGAAGAAAATATTAAAAGTATTACTTTGAAAAACAAAGGTCAGCAGTACCAGCACAACAGACTTCTAATAGATAGGAAACCTGTGAAATAAGATTGAATTGTTAACGGCTGCCTGAAATGAATGTGGAGATTTGAAAAGTCAGAAGGATGACTATCAGTTTCTCATCGGATACTGCAACCCAAGCATATTGGTAATTTCTGCTGAGTTCTTTGGTACCTTGCTGAAGGAGAAAAGAATCATATGTTAGTGTTAGACCAACAGCCTGTTTGGATGTGCTGTGTGCCAGAAAGGATGGGGCCTATCAGCACACACCCCCCCAAAAAAAACTCAGTCCTTTGATGGTGCTTCACTATATACTACCTGACAGTAATATTGCAAACAGATGCTGCAGTTCAAATATTTTGTATTATGGTTCCACATAATTATTTGATAAACTTTTATAACTTATCATTCATATCTTGAGAATGTGCAGATGGAAGAAGTATGTATGTTAGAAAAATCCAGAAAGGGTATCTCTACCTATATGCAAACCAAATCCAGAGTGATGGAACCTTTACAAGATGCCCTTCAACCCAGAACAGAAGGAGCCGTCACAGTGAGTACACAAGGCTCCGTTTACAGCGCATTCCTGAAAGGAATGCCTGCGCCGGGCTTAGGAGGCACCCCAGTGGTGTTGCCTCCTAAGGAGGTTTCGGCACTGCCGAAACCTCTACCCAGCGCAAAAAAACCATGCAACCCTCAAAAAGCTGGCTTATCTCAAGAAAATAAAAAAGGCATTCCCTAGCTGAAATGGCACCACAACGCCCCAGGATCACCTCCCGGGGCGCCGGAACGCCTCCCGGCTTGCTGCCGCAGCCTGTGCCTTCCGGGCGCCAGTGGTGTGGGCCCCTGTGCCGGCAGAGGCCAGCGGAGGCCTCCTAAGGCCTTTCGGCCCAATTTCAGGAACGGGCTGTTAGACTACATATGGAAAGAAAGAAATGTCAGCAGCATTTTAATTATAGCCCTAGAGAAATCCAGATGTGATTCAATCTTCTAAACAATTCTAGAAATCCTATCAGGAAAAGAGCACCTTTATTAGAGATGGCAGACAGATCTTCGTAATCTAAAGGAGGGAGCATTTACAGGTTCCTGGATGTGGTCAAAAGCAAGGAAAATGTAGAAATGTGTTTATTAGTGTTAATGTTCATGTCCTACTTGTTCTTCAAACTCCAGGCAGCATAAAATAAAATATGAAGACTTGCACAGACAGGTCAAAGGCTATGTGTCTAAGAATGTCCAAATAGAAGTGCATGAGTAGATTTTATAACAAAAAAACAACAACAAAACAAATGTGAGACTGCATTTGAGACCAGGCAATCCATTAATACAGTTGCGTACACACCAGCATATACTGCTAGAAGGAACAGGAACAAGTCTTTCATGTATACAGCTGTTCTCCTATAATAACAGTGTTGCTGGTATGTCAGACAGAATCTGCCTATTCTACAGATTAGTTCTCACCATGGGAACATAACATATTCTCTAGGTAAGGTTATGTTTCCAGGTCATTTTCACTGCTAGAACAATAAATTTTTTAGATTTGAAATAGGAGATGGCTTTCCTTGATGTCAGGCCGTTTTTAGAACTTTTTAGAAACCAATACTAGGAATCTGAGTTTCTCTTTTGAAGCATTAGCCTAATCTGTTTTTCTCTGGACTTGAAGAATGATTTGGGAGGAGATTACCCCTGAAGATACATGGGATGCCCCATGCCACTGAATAAACTCAGCCAGATCTTTGGGTTAGGAACCAAGTTGTGTCTTCCTGATAAAGCTGGGCTTTCATATTTGTCTCTTTAGAGATTAAACATGTCTAACTATGCCCTCTGCCCTCAGATAAATGCTGGAATATCAGAGCAGGTTAAAAAATGTAGCTGTCAATACATTCCATGTGCCTACAAGAACTTATGTAATTTTGATACTTGCATAACATTGAGTCAGAACCAAATTCATAGTGACCAAAGTAATTTTTACAAATGCTGTCTGATATAGACCTGATTCTAATATGGTTCAAGTGCAGTGTACTCTGGTATATCTCTCTCCTTACTATAGAGGGGAAACCCTACACTCAGGGATGTGTTGTGTTGCCGCACTGTGCATGCTCAGTCTGACAGTTCCCTCAGCCCTGAAAGTGCCTGATCCCCTGGCAAGCTGGGCATCAGGAGGACAAAAGGGGACACGAATGAAGGTCGTTTTCACACACAATGCCAAAAATATTCTTTGGGCTCCTCATACCTTCTGGTGAAATATAAAACCTATATTTGGCTTGATTGTACATTCAGTTCTAAAATGGTTCCCTTCTGCTGTCTATGCTACCTTAACAAATTTCACATGATCACATAAATGGCATGGGAGGGGCTTAAAGACATCTTTAGTATCATGTACGAAAGGCTTGAATATGGTACTACTCCCAGTGTGGTGTGGTTAAGAACAGTGGTTTGGAGCGGTGGAGTCTGATCTGGAGAACCAGCTTTGATTCCCCACTCCTCCACATGAGCGGCTGAGGCTAATCTGGTGAACTGGATTTGTTTCCCCACTCCTACACATGAAGCCAGCTGGGTAACCTTGGGCTAGTCACAGCTCTCCTAGAGCTCTCTCAGCCCCATCTACCTCACCGGGTGTCTGTTGTGGGGAGGGGAAGGGAAGGTGATTGTAAGCCAGTTTGAGACTCCCTTGTGGTAGAGAAAATCGGCATATAAAAACCAACTCTTCTTCCTCTTCTCCCCCCCTCCCCAGCACCACACAGGATGTTGGCACTGATCACAACAGGATGTTGTGTAGTCCCTTTAACTGGAGATGCCAGGGATTGAACCTGGGACCTTTTGCATCCCAAGCAGATGCTCTACCACTGAGCCACATTTTGTCATTGCCTTCCTCCACATCACGACCCTGGTATTCCTTGGTAGTCTTCCATCCAAAGACTGACCAGGACCAACCCTGCTTAGCTTCCAAGATCCGGCTAGCCTAGGCTGTCCAGACACATTAAGACTAGGGATCGTTGAAATCGGCTCTAATTATATAATCTAAAACTTGTGCAAACAGAAAACTTAAATTCGTTGACTGCAATGATTTAAGCACATTAACAGATTGCTTTATTGGCCACTCAAATCCTCTAGACTGAGAAGTGGTTGAATCCCAGTCCCCAACAGCTCTGTGCAGTGTCTGAGGATAGATTGTTAAAGGGGACTGGGCTACCCTGTCTGGTGATGTCTCTATGAATTAGAGAGAAGGGACCTTGTGTATGAAAGGGTCAGGGCTCTGTATATTTTTTAAAAGGGAAGACTGGTGGCAAACTGTGACCGCCTGACCTACCTGTAACCCTGAACCTTTGAGATAGAGATTGTGGAAAGTGGTAGGATGTGTGAATGAGTGAAAAAGATGTCACACCATTGTGCTTAAGATGACCTAAATCTGCACAGGACTGGGCCGTAATCACATGCCCAGCAGAATATGGACTTATGGCGTGGATAGGTGTTTGGCACCAACATGAGATTATTAACCCATATAGTGAGAATAAGTAGGATGTATCTAGAATGAATTATACCATCAATGGTGTCAAAAGCTCCATTCAAGCACATCAGGATTTCCTAACCGAAACATCGTCATTGCCTTCTTTTAAATCATTTCTGTAACCATAATTGCTTTAAAAAATTGCTTCCTTTTAAAGATGAAAGGGATGTGAATAATGTAGTATAGCCCAATCTCATCAGATCTCAGACACTAAGCAGGGTTGGTACTTGGATGGGAGACCACCAAGGAATACTTTGCAGAAGAAGGCACTGGCAAACCACCTCTGCTTAATCACTTGCCTTGAAAACCCTATGGGGTCACCATAAATTGGCTGAGACTTGACAGCACTTTACACACACATACAAAGACCCCTATGGGGTAGCCATAAGTCGGCAGTAACTTGTTGGCACTTTACACACACACACAAAGATGAAAACTGAGTTGCTCAGGACTGTATTGAATACAACAGCAAAGTTTTGTGATTCACAACATGCCCTTAACCAGACAGTTTTTCAGTTCCTGTGGTTATAAACTCTTGATCAAGGCAAGCAATTACTTAATTTTCTCTGCATCTTTAAAAAAAGATGTTCAAATTGAACAAGCATGGAGAAAAATTCTACCACATATCATTTTGTGCCTGACTTTGTCAAGAGGTCCTGTAGAGTTATGGGTGTAGTGCGTTATTGGTATAGATCTGTCAGCAAATTAAACATTTGCTTGTCAGTTGCCTTTCTTGGTGCTGAGCCAACCTGCTTCCCTTTAAAAAGTTTTTTACCACCCTGCTGTCACGTCTTATAAGTCAAACTGAGCTCTTGATACCTGGATAAGTGTTTTCCTTTGTTTCAGTTTTCTTTCCACTTTAGCATTGTGTCCAGAGAATTTCAGCTATTGTCAGGCTTAACCTTCCTTTATTTCTGAGTGCTGTTGCATAGTGCAATGAAATATACATTATTTTCAAACTCATTCATTATAGCTGAAGTTGAACAACCTGATTTCCCCCCTTTTAGGACCAAAGTGGCTAATTTTTGGTTTCCTTTTTATCATGGAAGAGAACTTGCGAAGTAGCTCACCTTATTATCGAAACTTCTGAATATCAGAAACTAGGATTCCTTTGAAACACCTGGTGTTTCATGTCCATTTTCAGATACAGAATTCTGATTTGCGATCAGCTGCAGGTTAAACCTAGTAGTAGCAATGTAGTTCTCTATGGAGGGAAATTTTGAGAACACTGCCAGCATGACATTTGCTATATATCTAGTGAGATGTTTGTAAGTGTGTATTTCATGTTTATTAGGCTAATGCCTCAAATCTTATGAAGACATTGGGTATAATTGACCCACCCCCAATAAAGCTACACCTTTAATTTTGTGCTCATGAAATAACTTATTGTCACAACAGTCTGTTGTTGTGGGATGTGAGGAAGATCTGGCTGCGACATCTGTCACCCAATTGATCGCCAGGGTTGATTCGGCTGATCTGGCTGGCTAGGCGGGTGTCCCCTCCCTCCCTCACCGCTCCATGTGCATCCTTCCTGAAGCTTTGCGCTCGGTGGAAGAGGACGACCATCCCAGATAGAAGGACTGTACCGTTCTTCGGTCAAGGGTATATGATAGCTGCGCTCCCCTGCTAGAACCTCCAAACAAGAACAAGTCTGTTTTTGTGCATCACCCTGAAGGCCGTCAGAAGGACCAGGTAGCCTTGTACTTTTATTTTGGGAACATGTAAGCGAATCTTAGGATCTTTCAATGGCAATAATAGGATGCATTTACAATACTGGAAAGCTGTTTGCTCTGCTGCAGCGGAAAGCAGCCCCCTTTAAGCTGAACTGCCCCAGGACAATAATTCTTCATGTTTATTTATATATTAAATTCCATTTGTGTTCTTCTTCCAAATGGTCTTGTTAATTGCTTTCTGGCAGCAGGGAGACAACTTGCAGGTTTTTGATTGTACGGCTTCTCTTGGAGTTAAGGCCTAGGGAAAGCTGACAAAGCTGTAGGGGAATTCGTGAAATAAATCGGTATATTTGTGGTATAAATCAGTATATTGCTTCTGTGAAACAATGAGGCAGTTAATAGTCAGTAATGCTGAGATGCAGTTTGCTGTTCTTCTGGCTCCACAGTTATTGTCCCATTGAGATAATGTGAACGATTCACGCTGTACCTTCCATTGTCGACATGTGCCTGCCAAAAGGCTTCAAATACAGCTGCATTACTTGCTGTTCACTTTATGAGGATTTCCTTAGCAATTGTAGAGAACCATCGTGTTTCCAAAGTGAGCATTCAACGCTTGCCTTTTTCTCATTTATCATTGTCCTGAAATGTACAGGACCTTTATGCAAACTAGAGTTTAAAAAACCAGGAGTATTGATGGAATCCTGATTAGATGAAATATTTGTGGTATTTTCACATCAAAACTGTCTTGAAATTGCCCCTTAATGAGGCTACGTCTTCATACAATGCAAAACTAATTTATTTGCTGCCACAAGATAAACTGATGGGTCCTACTTTAGGCAGTTTTAAAAGAGGATTAGACAAATACTGTACATGGAAGCTATGTCTATCCGCATTTATTAGCCATAATGGCTTAACAGACCTTCATGTTCAGAAGCAATAAACCCTTGAACACCATTTATTGGGTCACAAAGGCAGTTACTGCTGTCTTGCCTTGTGATGGGGTACAGGGGAGGCAGAGATGGTTTGCCACTGCCTTCCTCTGCATAGCAACCTGAGTCTTCCTTGATACTGTGACAAGCTCAGCCTAAGGGTTATTCAGGCTGCTTAATGAACTATAGTTATGTGCTTTTATCAGTCATTCTTTTCAGTACAATGAAAACTCATTTCCTGAAACCAGTGGCAGAGCTAGTTAATGCTACCACGCGGTGACTAGCATATACTGATCACAGTGTTGCTAACTCGGCACTCACACATAACCCGTATGCCCATAAATTGGGGAATTTTCCTGAAACCGCCTAACAGATTAATTTGAGTTATTTGGGCTGTCTATTTCTTACTGTTCTCTTGGAAGCAATTATCATGATTTCCCATAAGCAGAAAACATTCCAGAGTATTGTGTATTCTTTCTACACTTTGTTATTCTTTTTACACCCGTTAGAAAACAGAAAATTTGTCAGCTGGTATTATTGCTCTTTAGGTTCTCATAACAGAAGAAATAAGACTCAGTACAGATTGGAGAAAGCTGGTCCTGGAAAATCAGTTTGCTTGACATGTGATGGAAACAAACATGTTCAAAATAATACTTATTTTGGAGACATTGATTAACTGATTTTTTGTTTTCCAGCTTGCTTTTGCAGTAAGCAGTGGAGACTGTTCCTGCTTTAGCACATTCCATTTACTCATTTTGTCCCACGCCCTTTTATCTCAAAAATTCTGTAATTAAACACTTATCCTATGTGTAGTTTAGCATTTTTGTTGTTCCATATGATTGCCAACAGATAACCGGTGCACAGAGGCTTAATTGGAAAATATTCCTAGATTGTCGTGCATGAATACATGTAGATTGTCTAATAGTGTCATAAGAAAAGTTGGGTTACCATTGCAAAGTGTTGTTTAATTTACAGCTATCTTTTCCCATAATATACTTTTCATACAACCTGTTGCCAAAAACTGATGAGAATGTCCTTGTCTAATAATGAATATCCATTGATGCAATGGTAACAATAGAAGCTAACTGGGTGGCCACTGTAATTAATGTGAGGGTAAAGTGCCATCAAGTTGCAGTCGACTTACAGCACCCTCAGCAAGGGGTTTTCAAGGCAAGTGAGAAGCAGAGGTGGTTTGCCACTGCTTTCCTCTGCAGAGTCATCCTCGGTGGTCTCCCTTCCAATTACCGACCCTGCTTAGCTTCCGAGATCAGACAAGATCAGGCTATATCATGCCGCTTTCCTTCCCGGCCACTGTAATAATCATAACTAATGGGCCTCTGCAGTCTAATAATTTCCTATTGTATTGATGGGAAATTTTCCCAGAACAAAAGGAATAGCTGTGCATACTCCAAAGGATGGCGGGAGGAGTGTCTGGCTGTGACAGGTGATGTCACTGGCCCTAGCAAATAGGGTCCAATCATTCTTAATACTTCTATGCTTTCTAACCATTCCAACACAAGGTTTTGGACACATTAGATGATGCCATGCTTCTCCCATTAATCTGGTATAGGGAAGGCAAGGGACAGGAGTTGAAAATCACTTTGTACACCAAAAGCACATTGTAAATTCTCAAAAAGATTACTAGGTTCATATGTTTTTCAGGAGACTAATGTGTCTCATACAATGCATGACATTTCTTTGCTTTCATTTCATTGGAGTCCAGATACAGGAATCTTCTCATACAGAATGGAGAAAGACCTGCAAGAATAGTCCATCACTCTGACAAATAGGAGCATCTTTTTTTCCTTTCTTTCTTTTTTTACCATTTCTGGCTTTAGGAAGGCATAAATTTGAGTCAGCTGTTCAGTTAGGCTGTAAGGCAGAAAGACAGCATAGCTGGTGAAACAGCCTGAACTGTCAACCTACATTTACCATCTTTTGATGACTTTTGTTTCATAATGTTTTTCAGATGACCTCAGGTTTAGAAGTTTCATCCAGTGTTAATAACCATTTTCTTTTTAGAGCCTGCTCCACCTGTCCCCTCCAGGATGTTTAAGCTGCTCTGTAACAGCCTGGTTCTCACAATTTAAACAGTATAAAGTGATAAAAAAATCCAGAGAAGTTGTTTGTTAACAAAACAAAAATAAGGCAGCATCAAACTCTTGTAGTGAAGTTTCATTTTGGAATTCCGTAGGGATATTTTTGTATGTGCCTGCTAGTAGGGTGGACATTGGGCCCTTGAGATATTGCCTACCAGACTCTTAGGAAGCTCCGATTAATTTCAATGAGTCCAACACAAGGCAATTCAAAGCTACAGTCTGTATAGGAGATTATTTCTATGTTTAGGATGTTCTTTGTTTTCGCTTATAGTTAAACAACAAAAGTGTCCTTTCAAACTGTTTCTCAAGTAAGTACCCAATTTAAAGGGATTTCATAAGGGTGCGAAATTATCACTGTTTTAGGTGTACTAAATTAAATCCTAACCTTTATATGATGAATCCATTGAATGTATGAAACACATTTAAATAATTTGAGAGCCCTGTGCTTCATATTAAAAGTATTGGTTTGAGTGAGACCAAATTTAGTTTGATTTTTACCAGTACACAAGTGATCTGGAATAAAGAACTAATGCTGCATAAGAAACTAAGAAGGAATTAATACTGTAATACTCCTTAGTACTACCAGGGAGCCACAAAGCTGGTTTTGTAGAAAGTATTATTAGGTATTATTAGATATACAGAGCATTTTGGTTTTCAGTGATGTCAAATAGGACTTTTTGCACAAAATGTTTTTGTAATGGTAGTTGTACTCTAAAATCCAGTTATTCCTGTGCAAGCACAAGCTGCTCCCTCCATAGCATGGGAGGGAAATTCTGCACATGCAAGTTCTTTGTGTGCCACACTGTACATAACAGAGCTCTTAATGAGGACCCACAACTTAACCACTTCCCATGAATGGCAGAGACTGTGTGTGTGTTAAGTGCCGTCAAGTCGCAGCCGACTTATGGTGACCCCTTTTTTGGGGGGGTGTTCATGGCAAGAGACTAACAGAGGTGGTTTGCCAGTGCCTTCCTCAGGACAGCAACCCTGGTATTCCTTGGTGGTCTCCCATCCAAATATTAACCAGGGCTGACCCTGTTTAGCTTCTGAGATCTGACGAGATCAGGCTAGCCTGGGCCATCCAGGTCAGGGACTAGAGTGCTGTTTATACTTTTTATCTCTTACTGAACAGAAATCATCAGCTAAAATGTGTCTGTCTTAAGAAAATGAATTGCCTTGTACTTTGGAAATGACTGGAAATGCTCAAGAGCAACTGTGGAAAGACTTGTTGGCCAACAATTTGCAAGTATTCGCAAATTCACGTTTTCTCTTGGAAATTAGGACATGTTTCCACCCAATCAGATGAGGAATTGCAGAGAATGTGTCCAAGCATAGTTGACCAAGAGAGCAAATTACAAAATATTGGAAAAACAATTCCCAAAAGATTGTACATGAGCGGTAGGCATTTTTTAAAAAAAATTAAAGCAAGAATGGTATTGTGATCTAGATGGATGCAAAGTAAACTTAATTAAAATATAGTTTAACACTTCTGGGAAAATACAAAAATAGTTGTTTTCACTTTCTTATGGAGTTTCTACTTATCTAATTTTACATAAGAAATATTGTTCTGATGTTAGCTACTTTAATATAAGAGGACCAATTACTGATGCTGAGGGGAATTGTTAAGAGACATATTGACTTCTACTTGAGTCTGCTTGTTTGCTTTGTATCCAAATTAATCCAGTTCTGTAGTGGCCAAGCTTTAAGAACCAGAATATGCTTGACATTTTCTCATAATCATTACCATATTCCTCCTTTGAAGCACTGTTTTGATTAAGTACTCAGAAAGCTCGGCTAAAACATCTATTATTGCTTCAGAGTCAAATGTCCGTTGTCTTGAACTCAAGACTAGTAATTGAAAGAATGATTTGCAGTTGATTTCAGAGAAGTTAAAAGTATGATACATACTTCAACTGGTTCCCCTCCTTCTGCCTTTTAAACTTTACAGAAGGGCTAATTTAGCAGAAGCATGAGTAATCACACATTAAGGATAATTTATATTATTGTAAAACAAATAGCAGATAATGGTAGCACCCAGAGGGCACCCTTCAAGTGTCAAGCTTTTGTTGTTCCAGGTGCTGTGTGAACTGTGGCATTTCTGGGAGGTGTGTCCCACAATAAATAGTGTGTTGTGATGGATGCACGGATCTCTGACACTGGTTTCAGCTGGGTTTCATGAGTTGCTTCAATTAATCACAGTAATTCACACAGGCACTCCCTGATTGACAGTTTATCCATATTTTTCTATCCTTATATGAATGGAAGAAGAGCAGTTCCTGGTAGTACTTTTACACTGAATAGAGAAGGGGTGGATCCTAGTTAATAAGATTGGTCACTAGTTGGTGCTGTAAATCCTCCTTCCTCTTAAGGTTTGAAGAACATGCTGGTTATTTTACATGTAGTTGTGTTTATTTACTCCGTGTTTAGCCTGCCCACTTTTCAAGGGACTCAGGACAGTGTACATGGTTCTCTAATCCTTCATTTTACCCATCATTTCCCATCACAATTTTTTGATTTTCGCTCCACACCTGTCTGGTAAGTAAAAGTGAGAAAGAGCGACTGGTCTAAGGTTTCCCAGTAAACTTTGTGGGTAAGCAGGGCTTTGAACCTTGTTCCCCTGGTCCTCATCTGACATAGTAGCTGCTACACCCCTTTGGCTCTTTACTTGTACATTGTGAGCGGTAGCATTGACACCTGCCCTGTTCAAACTTGTGATCAGTCTGGCTTAGCCAGATAATGTGGGCTGCCAGGAGATTAGAAACCACTGTGTTTTAGCTCTAGATAATCCTCAAAAATAGAAGGTTCACCAATACTTTGGTATCCCCCCTCCCCCCCCAATATGTCTGGTTACCTGTGTTTGGTTTGGTAGGTCATTAGCAGTGCAAGCCTAAGCCACATATTTGTCCAGCTTGTCAGATATTTTTTGTGTCTTCTCTTGAAAATGATTAGTAGTTTTCCTGAAGAGGCTTTTAGTAAATACATGCTGCATCTAGATTTTTTGGGTCTATTATTTATCTATGGGAAGCCACAAAATAGAAGATTATGGAAATAATGGGAAAATCTAGTTTTGAGCTCCCTTCTACAAGATAGTCAGAGCCTTATATAGTTTTCTGTGTGACAATAAAGTATAGATTTACTTCAGGGTGTTGGAGGCATATCCTCCCGAAGTAAATAGAATGCTTCCTAATGGAGAAGAATTCAAAGTAACTTTCAAAGAAGTACAATAATAAATACAAAAATTGTAACAGTTTTGTAATTCATTGTTAACAACCCCAACCCATAGAGATTTTTTTAGTTACTTTGCATGCTGAGGTTAGCTGAAGAAATCTAATAAACAGTGGAGTCCATGGTGGTTAAACTTTGGGCAGGGCAGGTTTCTGACGAGTGCTCAAAAGTGAGGTAGCCACAGACTCCATTGTACTTTGGACCCCTTCAGACAACTCAGTCATACAGACTTCCTGAGGCTTTTGACACACAAGTCACCATAGCTCAGGAAGAATGCTTGTCTGAAGTCAACCAATGTAACAAAAAGGTAATCATCATAAAATAGATAGTTGTGGGAAATTTAGGGGAGACAAAGAGTAAGCTTGCTGTTAACTGTGGTGGTTTTCATTGCTACATTCAGTCAATTTAGCATCTTTCTCTTTCCCCAAGATATGCTTTAACTCAACCAGAACTTATGGGCTAGATGCAGGAATTACTAGGTGATTTTTTACAACAGTTTTTAAGCAGAACGTCAGGTTTGATTACCATAATGGATACCTTCTTGACTTAAAAGTCTATGAGTCTATAAATGATTTCTTTAGAAAAGCAGGTTCACAGATCAGTAATTTCCTTCATTCTGTATTGCTATCCTCTATTATTTTATGGCTTAAATCTCTCAGCTTTGCAAATTTTCTGATATGAAGTGAATGCACATACAGAGCTATAGCTACTGATATCATGAAACAGAACTCCTTTTGTAGGTGTTAAAAGCAAAGTAATAATAACTGTGATTGACTGAATTCACACCAGCAGAATCATTGGTTTCCTGTGTGAACTAGCTTGGAAAGTAAATCTACCACTCTAGGGTTTGTACCTTACCACTAGTAGCAGAGTGTTAAATCTGATTTAATAAGTGTTTGAACATTCCGCAGCAGTTCCAAGCACCCCAGTGTTAGAGAAAACTGCAGATAGCTATGAAATTGACTTTTTGTCCTCCTGAAGTACTGTATTTCAGATGTTCTATACATCAGACTCATTGCAAGGAACTATGAGACGGCTACAACATTTTGTTTAACGTTATTTGGAGGGAGGTAAACAAGGGGACAGTAGAAATGGCTAGAATATAGTAGAAATATGCGTACTTTAGAAATGAACTTGCTGATACTACTTTTCTTGTATTCATCAGTTAGCTAAAACAAGAAAAGGCTATAAGAGCTTGGGGCCGTTCAGTTTATTAAAAAGACTTAAGTGAGGACAGGATCAAAGTTTTTGGTGTGGAGAGAATGGATAGACAAATCTTTCTGATCCTTGCCCCACTTAAAATCAGGGGATCCCCAGTAGATTTGATGGGCAGTAGATTTAGGGTAGTCAAGAGAAAGCATTTCATCATACAATGCACTGTCAAAGGATATAGTGATGGCTACCAGTGGATAAGACAAATTCGCGGAAAGCCAGCTCATCAGTAGCCATGATGGTTAAATATCACCGCCGTGTTCAAAGGCAGTATGCCTCTGCATAGTAGTTGCTAGAGGGTAATAATGTTTCGGGTTCTGTGTCCCTGCTTGTGGGTGTTCTGGGGCATCTGGTTGGCTGCTGTAGGAGGCAGAATGCTTGATTAGATGGGTCTTTGGTGTGATCCATCAGGGTTCTTCTTATCTTTAAGGTAAAGAAGCAAGCACCCGGTCATTCCTGACCCATGGGGTGACGTCACATCCTGATGTTTACTAAGCAGACTTTGTTTAAGGGGTGGTTTGCCAGTGCCTTCCCCAGTCATCTTCGCTTTACCCCCAGCAAGCTGGGTACTCATTTTACTGACCTCAGAAGGATGGAAGGCTGAGTCAACCTTGAGCCGGCTACCTGAAACCAACTTCCGTCGGGATGGAAATCAGGTCATGAGCAGAGTTTGGACTGCAGTACTGCACCTTACCACTCTGCGCCACGGGGCTCTTCTTATCTTACTATGGGGTAAAAATGAACCTAGAACAATGATGTACTTGCAAGTGTGTATAGACTAAGGTCTTTGAAATTGTCAGAAAAAGAGGCTCTATATGTGGAGGATAAATGTAAAATAAAATACCTACGATAGTATTATGCTTTCAGAGTCTTGTGGATGGATTTGAAATTATTCATCCTAGTTTACTTTGCCACTTTATAGAGTTCTTTGTAGCCATGATTTCTGAAGACATTCCTGTTCTGTCTAAACAAGAAATTCTTATTAGTGTGATGTGTGTAATACAGGAATGCTAACAGAGAAGACCGTCATTTAGTTTGATCTATGGCTCAAAGGATCACACCCATGTGCCATAAACTCCGGGACAGCATCATTGTATTGCCCACGACAAGAAACATATGGAGTCCATCTTCACCCATAGCATGGAATCCAGAAGTGCTTCTGAGTTGTTAATATTAGAATTGTATTTTCTCCTTTTTTGGGGACTAGAAACAGAGAAGATAGGGCTGGAAGCTGGAAATGGGTTGCCATCTTGGAAATTCAATGACCAGCTCTTTCCCTGTGATGTGTGTGGAAAAGTGTTTGGCCGACAGCAGACGTTGTCCCGACATCTCTCCCTGCACACAGGTAACACTTTTTTTTTAATAGTAGTGTTGGGCAGTTTCAGCATTTTTTAAATATAATTTTTATTTATATATTGGGATACAGAAAATAAAGTAGGAAAAAAGAAGGAGGGAGGAAAACAAATAGAAAATAAAAATACGTCTGTGTCCAAGCTTCAGTATAATAATACAAGCCCACATCCATCATCAACTCTAATCTCACCCTTTCAGATTCTAACTCTAATTACTGATTAATGCCAAATATTAGTTTACTATTTTCAAGCTGAACATAATATATTACAAAGAGACTAAAGGCACTTAATAAATGGTTACTAATCAAATGAGAGCTATTGCATTATTGTAAGTTTATACCCTTTGTTCTGTCAGTAAACTAGGACTATATTCTGTAGTCTTCAAATACTGAAAGTCATTTTAACGTTCTACCTCTATGCCCTTGAGAAAACAGAAGAACTTAAAACAGATGAGTATTTATCAGTATTTTTTCATGGCAATAAAAAACATTTATTTGCATTTTTTAAAAGTGGCTTTTGATGTGATGGGAATGAGCCTGGACTGAGGCTGACACACTCCCTCTTCTCCATCCAGCCCTGCTTCCCCATATCCACTGGGATTCCATCCTTCCCTCCCTTGTTTGGGGCAACTGACAGTTTGCTGTTAGATCCAAACTGGCAAACTAAGTATGGTTCATGTTTGGTTTGAGCTTGCCCTGCAGATCAGAGTTATAACCTGTAATTTGATCTTTGTTTGCAGTTCTTCTTTGGAGGGCAAGCACAAACCATAATTTGCCAGTTGAGAACTATAATTTGCCAGTAACCAGGAAGGGAGGAAAATAAATGCAGCATGAGAGGGAGGGGGAGGGAGGAATGGTAAATGGCAAGCCCAAGGCTCGATCCAAGCTTATTACATAGCACCAGACCGTAGTTGTGTTGAAGCAGGCCCATGGGAGTCTAGCTAAACTCCATAGCTAAAATGCACCTTTGACCTGCTTTAGTGAAAGGCCCTGAAAGGCATGGTTTGCCAGAGCCTCACTAAATCAATTTGTTAGTGGCACTCAGAAGGAAGATGATCACTGAAGTATAATTCTCCATAATAGTTATCTGTCCCTGCTTCTGTTTTGACTCTTCTTCCTTGTGTTATATTTTGAAGGGCATGAAGCTTTGGGCTTCTTCAGAACCTTGCATGTGATGCTCAGTTTCAGAAAGGTGCATCTGAAATAACAGCAAGTAGAGAGTCTGGTCCCACTGTAACCTCCTGAGGAATGCTGGCCGGCCCCATGTCAATGGCAACTGTCAGGCCAGTTCAGGGGGTCAAGGCTGGAGCTGGCCAGCACCCAACTCTCCTCTCTCACTTCTCAGAGTAACCCTCTAGGAAAGCTAATTGCTGACTAGGACCCAGAATGGTTTGATTCATGGCACCGTTGCTAAAATATCCAGTGGCCTATAGAGTGATCCTGTGACCTAAAAACTTGCTGTATATGTAAAGATGTTGTTGCACAATATTGCTAATTTCTTCAGTGGGTGGGTGGGGGGCAAGAATTCCTGGTTGCAGTTCTGCATCTACAGTAAATGACAGTGTCAGTCTTTCTTAATTTGGTGCTGACTAAATGATGCATCTTTCATTGCATCTCCCTGCTGGGTGTGAGTTGCACTGTGTGGCGTCCCCCCCCCCCTCTGCTGGGTGCAGTTCCAAGATCGCCCTTGGTGAATTGGGCTGTTTAACTTTCATGTTAAACTAGTGTTTGATGCTATAAGATAGCGGTAGGCTTAATTTGCTCTACTTGTTTTGTTTTGTTTTCCAAACGAGGATAACTGGAAGATGCTGCTTTCCCCACCATTCTGTTCCTTAAATGTGCATTCACAAACAGTCTGGCCTGACCTTTACTGTGACATTCAAGCAGATTTGCCAACAAAATTAATGCAATCAGTGGATGTGCAAAAAGCAGTTCAAAAATATAATGAAAAAATCAAAGTCCGCAAATAACACCATAGTTCTGCTGAAGTCTTACCATATGCCATGGTGAATACTCAGTAATATACCTTTTCTGCAGAAGAAAGTGAGCAGGTTTTAGTACTGAGGTCAGCTAATTCAAGTCATTCTCAGTCTTGCATTCTTTTCTGTCTCAAAGCAGCTGTTATGAAATACCAAATGTGATTATGTGACCATAGATGATCCCATTTTGCTCTGGGCCTCTATGCCCAATGAAAGAGCCTGAAGGATTTATTGTAGAATAATGCTTTATAGTTATAGGTTAAAATTATTTTTCCCCTGTTTTTAGTATTTCAGTTGCTTTGGCAGTCTCTAGCATAGCCATATTGTATTAAGAAAAAACATACTTTTCTTAAGTAGTAAAAAATTTTAAGTTAATCTACAAACCTGCGGAACCTGTGATATTTGAGTTTAAACTGATTGATTTTAATGGGTGCAGCTAGACAAGAGTCAGGTCCGTCAGCCACATGTCTCACCGCTAGGAACTCACATGTCACCACAGCCTCCCCTCACGGCTGTTTTCCTGACTTGAAATGTCCCCAGATGGCACTGTTTGCCCCATTGGAGGGAGGGGGCTGTACATTTAGCCCACCCATACCCTTGCAGATCCCTGAGACTGTTGCTAACTTCCACAGGAGAGCCCATGGGGAATCCAGAGATGCTGGCTAAAATACAAATCCCGAGACCTTTATAGATTTGAAGTCTCTAAACATAATGTCAGGCTACTCCTACCATGAGTCACCAGTTCAGGTGCCAAGAGTTAGTACAGATACTTTTTAAACACTAGAACTGTGTGATGAGTTCAACCTTGAATGCTTGTAGGAAGAAGACAAACAAAACATGTATACAGCAGTGAACCCAATTAGAAGCACTCCTGCTGCATTCAGTCCCCTTCGTCTACCGTTCCTTTCCGGGATCGAGCGCTGAAAAAATAGCTTTACTAGGTTTCAGCAGTGGGTGGATGTTGGCCGTGCTGATTGGTTGACCCTCTGTGATATCAAGAACATCACAACTTCACCCCCAAACCCCAGAATAGCTGTGTTTTGGAAAGTTAATAACATGACAAATGCATCAGTGTTTTCCTAGCACTTCTAACCATCAGAAAGGGTAGACAGCGTGGTGTAGTGTTTATGAGCAGTGGTTTGGAGCAGTGGAGTCTGATCTGGAGAACCGGGTTCGATTCCCCACTCCTCCACATGAGCGGCAGAGGCTAATCCGGTGAACTGGATTTGTTTTCCCACTCCTAAACACGAAGCCAGCTGGGTGACCTTGGGCAAGTTACAGCTCTGTTAGAGCTCTCTCAGCCTCACCTACCTCACAGGGTGTCTGTTGGGGGGAGGGGAAGGGAAGGTGATTGTAAGCCGGTTTGAGTCTCCCTTAAGTGGTAGAGAAAGTTAGCATATAAAAACCAACTCCTCTTCTTCTTCTTCTTCCTACTTCTGCCTACTTCTTCTTCTTCTGCCTACTTGAAGCAGTATTGAGAAACGGGATGCTCTGAGAACTCTTCACCCCGCCCTTCTCTCATCACCCCTAGAAGGGCTTTGCTTGATTAACTGCATCTCTTTATTCCCAGGTTTTGCTGCAAAACTATTCAACTCTGAACTTTCAGACAAATTTCTCCCAAGGCATGACTCTTTTGAGTATCGTTAGCTACCACAAGTGCAGTGATGTCCCAACACAAAACGTATCATAGGCACCTTTAACTGGATTGTATTTACTGTTCTGAGAGCCTGCTAAACCTCTTGTGCAAATTCTTTTATATCATCCTGCAATTATGTTTAAGGCCCAGGTGCTTGGAGCTTTCTCACAAATATGAGGAACGTGTGAAAAGGGAAATGGAACTTCTTGCTGAGCCAAATAGATTTAAAGTGTTTCAAGTTTTCAAAGCCAGAGGGATATGGTTAGAGAATTAGTCTAATAAAAGGTAGCATGTCTTCCGTATTTACAGTTTAACAGTCATATGCAGTCTAAATGTTTCCCATGAACTTGCTGACATGTTACGTTTTTGAAATGTTAAACAGTAGGTGTGACTTAGCCAAAGTTAAGGTCTCTTAAGCCACTGGTTTCAATGGAAGAGCTTTTACTGTCTCTCGTTGAAGTCAGTGGGGCTCAAAAGTATTTAAGCTGGATTGTGCCCAGTGTTGTTTGGGATGGTTTTGTAGGATCCAAATATGTTTTTATCAAAAGTATACATTTTCTGTATTAGAAGTGACATTTTAAAAAGTGTCTTAGCATGGCAATGCTTTTGCATTTGTCTTGTTCTCCCCCCCCCCCCCCATGTAGAGATCCGCAGCATGCAGACAGGCACATGCGGCAAGGGGAGAGTCTGTGTCCTTTCTAAAACCTAGGCTGTTACCGCACTTGTATTCCCAGCGTTGTATTAAGAGTTTGAAAATGTTATAAAAAATACTGTTCGCACTTTCTAGGTATTCCCACCGATGTATTAAGAGTTTGAAAACATTATAAAAAATACTGTTCGCACTTTGGCCCCTTTAGCTGTGAAGACATTTTCCAACCATTTATAAGCCGTGGTATCCAAAAACCCTTTTAAAGTGATGTTTTTTACAACATTTTCAAACTCTTAATACATCGCTGGGAATACAAAGTGCGGTAACCCCCCTAGACCTCTGCATGCTGCACCAGCAAACTCTTCAGATTGCTGAAGATACGCAATGCTTCCTTTGTTACACGTGCGCTTCTCTTTGTTAACGGAGAGCTCAAAGCGTACCCGTTAAGCGATTCTCACCGGATGCCGAGGAGCATCGGGTAAAACTGCCTGAGCCACTTCGTGGGAGAGTGGGCTACGGTGCAGTCCTATGTAGAGTTTCTCCAGTCTTTACCCATTGGAATCAGTGGGCTCAGACTGGAGTGAACTGTGCATAGGATCACCCTGTGAAACAGGCGTGCCGCTCACACTCACGTTCTTAAACGTTTCTTTCCAGAAGAGAGAAAATACAAATGCCATTTGTGCCCCTATGCTGCTAAGTGCCGTGCTAACCTGAACCAGCACCTGACTGTCCATTCCGTGAAGCTGGTGAGTACAGACACTGAGGACATTGTCAGCGCTGTCACTTCCGAAGGCAGTGATGGAAAGAAGCACCCTTATTACTACAGGTGAGGACCCCGTTGAAAGCCAGGCCCAGAGACCGGGCTCCGGCTGCCTGTCTGTGTTTTCAAAACAAAGAACAAGCCCTGTCTGGTTTGCTCCTGGGGCACGGTGACAGGTGTCCTTGGCTCACCTACCCTTGACTCCCAACAGTGACACCCAAATAGGCATCGTGATCCTGCAGTGCACTGTGAAAGCCCACACTCCTTACGAGGACCTCAGAGGTAAAGGGGGCCTTCACAAGCATTAACTGTGGCTGCCGGTGTGGACAATATCAAATAATCTCAAACATTAGCCCTTTTCAGACATTGTCATCATGTATACCAGGAGCCCACTGACCATATATAATGGGAACGCACTACATCCTTTCGATCTGCACACTCACCACGTTGCGTGAACATGGGCAACACACTTATTTACCATTTTTATAGAGCCTCAGTATACATGAACCTGAAACCTACATGTGTGTGTGTGAAGTGCCGTCAAGTTGCAGCCGACTTATGGCGACCCCTTTTGGGGGGGGGGGTTCATGGCAAGAGACTAACAGAGGTGGTTTGCCAGTGCCTTCCTCTGCACAGCAACCCTGGTATTCCTTGGTGGTCTCCCATCCAAATACTAACCAGGGCTGACCCTGCTTAGCTTATGAGATCTGACGAGATCAGGCTGGCCTGGGCCATCCAGGTCAGGGCGAACCCTACATACCAAAGTTATAAATTCACGCATATGTTCACACAGCCGTGCACTGTGATCCCATTCCATGTGGTTGGTAGGCTCCTGGTATGCATGGAGAAGGTCTGTGCCCTTATTTGTATGCAAGCAGTTCTTTGATGAAGCAGTTGAAACAAATGTCCGGAATTAGTAGCACCTGTCATCACTGTGTGTGTAAAGTGCCATCAAGTCACAGCTGACGTATGGCGACACAGTAGGGCTTTCAAGGCAAGAGACTAACAGAGGAAGTTTGCCATTGCCTTCCTCTGCATAGCGACACTGGTATTCGTTGGAGGTCTCCCATCCAAGTACTAACCAGGGCTAACCCTTCTTAGCTTCTGAGATCTGACGAGATCAGGCTAGCCTTGGCCATCTAGGTGAGGGCTGTGTCATCTCTACCACACTAAAAAGCACTTTTGTCACCACTCCTCATTGTTATAATACTGTACCATGAACCACTTGTCTATCTAGCTCAGACACAATGCTTATACTGAGCTACCCTATGTAGGGGACCAGCTGCATGGCGGCTTGAGCAATCCCTAATGCAAACGAAGACAAAAAGTAGAGATTGGTGCAAGGGAAAAAATCCATATTTAATGGTTAACGTGCCTTTATGCGTTTCACACGAGCTTCTTCAGGGGGATCTTTCTCAAGCGTGCCGGGCAAGCAATAAAACAATTCTCTTGCACCAATCTCTGCTTTTTGTCTCTGTTTGTTTTGGTGCGGCCTTTTTTCTTGTTGCAATCCCTAATGCAACCTCTTTGTACCCTCTCCTCCCCAAACCCTGCCCTCCCCAGGCTCCACTCCCAAAATCTCCAGGTGTTTCAGACCTGTCAACCCTACAGGGAAGCAAAGAGATGGGGAACTGAGTTCAGCTCACCTAAAACAGACTTTAGATGAGCTGGGATTCGAGTCACCCAAAGCCTAGTCCAATGGCAACACCAGCTGATAGCTTCCTTTTCCTTATAACTAGTGAAATGCAATCAGCCCCAGTGCTGCTCCCTTATCACCAGCAGCACTTATAGTGTGTTTTGAGCTTATGGCTTGTAGGGCCTGGGTCACAGGGAACAAGCTGCATAAGGATGCAATCATGCGCTCGCTTTCTCGGGAGCTGTGCAAACTGAACTATCGGGCCTTGTGTCTGAGGAAGCACACTTATGCCTGCATACAGCCTAGCCTGACTCTGTCGCCAGTGCAGGATTGATCTCTGGAATGCCGAGCAAAGCTGTGTATCTAAACAGGCAATTAATCAACATGTTAATCAGTTCATGCAATTAAATGGAAGGGGAGAACCCTCTGTACGCCACCCTGAGCTCTTAGAAGAAACGGTGGTATGAAATATAAAAATATGGGTCAGTTAAAGGAGAGAAGCTGCAATGCCTCAAAGCTTCACAAAACCAAGATCAGATTATGATTTTACAATAAATCCTCAACGTTACAGGCAGCTAAAAACTGGAAGGGATTCGTTATTATATTTCTGTATCTTGATTTAGCTGCCAGAAATTCCACTTTCAGCTTATCTATCCTGTACCTGAATTCCCAATCCATTCACTTCATGTTAACTTCCCTTTCAAGAACTCGAATGACTAGCAGTGAAATCTGAAGCAGAGTTAACATTCTTCTAAGCCTTCAATGGACTTAGAAAGATGTAACTCTGTTTAGGGTTGCACTATTATTGACTGAGAGAGAGCGATCTGGCAGGGACCGTAGCCACTCTCTGTGAGTAGGTGGCTGAATGGGTGAAATCTTCTGGAATCCCTTTTGAAATATGAATTAAACCAGAACATGGTGAGTTGTGATCTTACCACTCGGCTGTGTCAAAGCAGTCACACAAGCTGTAGCCCGACGGTTTCACCACGTTATTTAATGGTCTCTGCTCACTCTATAAAAAGGACTAGTGCAAACAAAGAAATGACTGTTGTAGTGGCCACTTGAAATCCAGATCATGCACAGGCCACCCCACACCTGCATTCATGCGTAGCAGCCTGCCACACGTAGAGCTGTTTGCCGTGGGCACCATAGTACTGGTGCGCAGCAACGTAGTCAAGTGGATACTTGTGGCTGCACAAAACAGCTTCTCACATAACGACCACCTCTATACTTTGGTTGTCACAGGTGTGGTGTGAGCATTGGCTGACCAGCCAGCCGTATTTCAGAGCTGGTATACTGATAGCTTGCTTGAAAGATATATATGCATTTTTCAAATGTTCTGACTTTAAAAAAAAATAACAATGGCTTCAAACGGTTGAGAGACTCTGAAAAGAAAATGAGCTGGAGATTGTTTTCACCGGGCATCGACATTACCGGGACTACGAGCCGTTTGCAGAACGTCTCTTGTGTTTGCACGGCTGCTCCGTGCTTTTGCCCGGGGTCAGGTAGGAGGAATCCTGAGCCCACTTTGGGCAGCTTGTGCTGAGCACGCCAGGCATTTCTACACAAGACCCTAACCTGACGTGGGACTGTTTCCAAGGCTTGGGAGCTCACGAGGTGTGCCGGCAGGCTCTCCATTTGTCCCCGTGTCAGCCTGACTAAACAAGTTGGCAAGGCTGCAGCACATCTTATTGCCCTAAGGAACCGGCTAGGTGACGTGCAGCATCTGGAACCTGTAGTTTTTAATTAACTTTATGATTATTTAGCATCATTACAGCGTGTTCGGGATTGTTGCCTTGTGCCTGCCCCTTAATCGGTTTGGCAGAGCTGCCAGTTCAGAAGCAGTTCAGCGGGCAAAAGAATACCCCAGTGCCGTTTAAGCAGCATGGAGAAGACAAAGTTTGTAAAACCAGGGGTTTGTCAGGTTGAATGAAGAGATGTGGGGTGCGGCTGTCACCGAGAGAGGGTCTTGTCCGCGCTGCTCCTTAATTTTTCTAACTCTCTCCTGCCTCCAGTTGTCATGTGTGTGGATTTGAAACCGAGATGAATGTCCAGTTTGTCAGTCATATGTCGCTTCATGTGGATAAAGAACAGTGGATGTTTTCTATTTGCTGCACAGCCTGTGATTTTGTTACCATGGAGGAGTCAGAGATGAAGGCTCACATCGCCACCAAGCATGCAGGTGACAACCCATCTCTGCGTTCGGAGTTGGCTCAGGCTTCCCAACCTGACCACTGAATTTGTTTGCTGGTGCCACCCCACTTGGACACACACACCCCTTGGCAAAATGCACATGAACACATGAAGCTGCCTTATACTGAATCAGACCCTTGGTTCATCCCAGTCAGTGTTGCCTACTCACACCGGCAGTGCCTCTCCAGGGTCTGAGGATGAGGTCTTTCACATCACCTACTTGCCTGGTCCCTTTAACTGGAGATGCCAGGGATTGAACCTGGGACAATCTGCATGCCAAGCAGATACTCTACCACTGAGCCACTGCCCCTCCCACAATTCTGTTGGTACAAAACTCTTGTGCATAATTAGGGTCCAAGTTGGTATTAACAGTCTTACTCGTGTCATGTGTGAGAATTGCATAGTTTATCGTTGTTTCCTTATTTATTTATTTATTTATTTATTTATTTATTTATTTATTTATTTATTTATTTATTTGGTGTGATACTTAAATAGCCATGGCTGTTATGTGAAGAGCTTTGGGGTGTTAATTGTTTCCGTTAGATGAGAGAATGTAGGAAACCCACCAGACACCTCTTCACACTTCCTGTGTGTGACTGCATTTGAAAATGTACTGTATGCTGTAATGTAAGAATCCTCCCGGACTCTTTGCACATTCTCATAAATAGAAATAAGTAGTGCTGAGTTGTGGATGCAATTCCATAACACGCCAGACTAACACCAGTTCCCCTTCTCCCCCAGTTACAGTATCTGCAGTGCCCAGAAAAGATGCATTATAGGTAGGCAGGGATATGGGAACTTCAGGAGGGACAGAACCCAATAAGAAGCTTCAGTCTAGACTTGGTCTTCCCATTGATTAGTGAAAGAATAGGGAACCCCTTCCTATCTGAAACGAAGTTTCTTTTGGAGACCTGTTCTTCCTCCCTGCTTCTGAAATGAAAGGGAGTCCCAAGATCCAGGATGTAAAGGGGTCCACTTAATACAAACACAACCATGATCTTTGGCCACAAAACACATTGGCCCAAAGCACCCAGAGCTTAATGAAACAGGTTTTCCTAAAGGGCACACACAATGCGGAGTTCCAAAGCCATTCACTCTTACAGACGTGTTTCTTAGAAATGTTAATTTCTCAAGCAAAAGCAGCTTCTCTAAGGAAAGAAAAAAGGTAGCCACGTTGTTATGGGTGTGTAATGAGCCCTTGCTCACTTTCCCACTATTGCATGGAGTTTACTGTTGATGAAAAAATAAAATAATGTCACTGCCTCGGTCTGCTAAGGGTTATGTAGCCACAGGTGATTGAAACTAAAAATGCATTACAAGTCCACGGAGACATCTGCAGCAGGGATGTCAAACTGGGCTTTCCTCTTTAGTGTTGAGGCAAAACAGAGAAAAAGAAGAAGAAGAAGAAGAGTTGGTTTTTATATGCCGACTTTCTCTACCACTTAAGGGAGACTCAAACCAGCTTACAATCACCTTCCCCTCCCCACAACAGACACTTTGTGAGGTAGGTGAGGCTGAGAGAGCTCTAACAGAGCTATAACTTGCCCAAGGTCACCCAGCTGGCTTTGTGTGTAGGAGTGGGGAAACAAATCCAGTTCACCAGATTAGCGTCCACTGCTCATGTGGAGGAGTGGGGAATCAAACCCGGTTCTCCAGATCAGACTCCACTGTTCTTAACCACTACAGCACGCTGGCTTGTTATATGAGGGCATGAATCTGATACTGATAAGCATGGTAATGTGTTAGGCTGATTTGTTTCTTTTTTTTTCTGCGTAGGTGAAGAGAGAAAGACACCCAGTGACTCAAACAGTCCTTCTTCTTCCTCCCTGTCAGCACTTAGTGATTCTGCCAACAGCAAAGAAGATGTCGAGATCAGCCCCAAACCCAAGGGTTCAAACAGCCTATTAGTTATTTCCGTAGTGCCTGGTAGTCAGACCTTATTAAGCACGGAGGAGAAGTCAGAGAAAGGTAAAAAGCTGGCGGAATAGACGCAAAGTCGCATCCTCCACTTACTCGAGGCTGAGATGTGTGACTTAGGTAATAGTATGTGTGGTTTTCCTTTTGCAGGTTTTGAATGTGTTTTCTGTAACTTTGTCTGCAAAACAAAAAATATGTTTGAGCGCCATTTGCAAATCCACCTGATCACGAGGATGTTTGAATGTGACGTGTGCCACAAGTTCATGAAGACTCCTGAGCAATTACTGGAGCACAAGAAATGCCACACTGTCCCCACCGGTGGGCTCAAGTAAGGAAAGCAAGTACACAAATTTTTACTGTGTTCAGTACCTCAAATATTATGGGCGCAGAAACAGACGCAAATCTGGAGGGGATTCATTTTGGTCATAGAGTCAAAGCCTGGGATGTTGACTCTGAAGATTGGGTTTAACTCGCACTCATCCCCCCGTGGAGGAGTAATCGCTGTGCTGAGCAGCAGTTGACATGGCTTTCATTTGCAGAGACTTATGTCTCCGTTGGTGCCTCTGCAACTAAAGCAGCTCCTTACAGCCGGGGAGTTTCTACTCCTTACATGTAGATCTTTACAACAAGTATCAATGTTATCTGTGGCTGGTTAGAAATGAAAATTGGGAGTCAGGTCTCACACTTATTGCAGATCTTTCCCACATTCCCCTCCTTCCAGCACTTCTTTCCGGCCCTGGGAAACCTGGGAAAGTTTATTTCCGGAATTGAAGACCCACCTGGACTAATAGCCACACAGGTCAGGAGGCTGCAATGGAGTGGGGGAAGGGAATGAGATGGGAGCGACAGAAATAGTGATTTTGCACCCTCGCATCTAACAATTGTGGGTTCCAACCCAAGAAATTGCAAAAAAAAGAACAATTTTGCCTGGAGCCTTGTATGCATTCAAGTGACCACATGAAACTCATGTATGTGGAAGCTGTCCCCATCAATCCAGTGGAAGGGGCAGTTTGGCACACAAAGTGATGCATGTATGGTTCTGCCTTTGAAAGGAACAGTTCTTATGGGGAGGGGAGCTCTGTTCAAGTTCTGGAGCCCCCTCATATGTAGGAGATTGCTGGATCAAAGTGTATATATATATATATATATATATATATATATATATATATATATATATATATATATATATATATATATTTGGCAATTCCTTTGTTTATATCCATACTTCAGGAATTAAGAGCAGTTGCTGCTACCCTGCGCTGTTCACTTTTTGTTGGCATGGTTTGCCAGAGCCTCACTAAATAAATTTGTTAGTGGCACTCAAAAGGAAGATGATCACTGAAGTATAATTCTCCATAATAGTTATCTGGCCCTGCTTCTGTTTTGACTCTTCTTCCTTGGGTTATTTTTTGAAGGGCATGAAGCTTTGGGCTTCTTCAGAACCTTGCATGTGATGCTCAGTTTCAGAAAGGTGCATCTTACTATTAATCAATAGACTCCAACACTTTTGGCATTGTGCCACGATTTGCTGGTTATTGAGGAAGTTTTGCTTCTCATTGAGAGCTGAAATAAGATTAAATTGTGAGATCAACACACATGAAGCTGCCTTATACTGAATCGGACCCTTGGTCAATCAAAGTCTGTACTGTCTACTCAGTGGCTTTCCAGGGTCTACCACTGAGCCACAGCCCCTTCCTTCTTCGAATATTCAATATTGGAAACTATTTCTCACTAAGGTTGCCAGATGTCCTGTTATGGTGAGAGACCTCCTGCTGGCAACTCCCCACTCCGCCAAAAAATAAATTTAAGAATTGCCGTTGGTGCGATGGTGTTATGTCACGTCTGGGGAAAACCCAGATGTGATATCACTCCACACTTAAGAATCACCAGAAACTCTTAGGAAGGTTTTCCCTGGAAGTGACAAAATGTTATAGTGCTGATGCCCACCCCAAGACTTCTACCAATTGCCAGTGGCTAACAACCCTGTTTCTCACTTGATTTATAAAACATCCACATCACCTTTCAACTTAAAATGCTCAACACAACCTTACATCTATGAGTTACTCACATGTCTGAAAAGATAGGCATATTTCATTGAAATTACTGATACTTCACCACAAGCCCCATGAATGACCCCATAGTGTCTCATGAATCACAGTGGGAACTAGTCGGGCATCTTCCTGACAATACCTCAGCCCTGACCAGGTTCTGGTTATGGAAAACAAAGCACTGCACGTGGTCATTTGCCTCAGATGGAAATGATTGTCCCCTTCACGTAATGCAGCCATCACATTCCAATAGAATCTGGATAAGTATCAAGATGGGGATTCACATCTGGATTGCAGATCTCCCCTGCTCTGGGAATAAGGTGTCTGTGGGAGAGGCAAAAGGACCCATAATGTTTCACTTCAAAGAATTCAGCATTTGTGTCGCTTGCCACTGCCCTTTTATGTTTTAAGCATCCTTAAACTAAGTTTGTACTAAACCAAGCGTACCACATTCTTACTGTGAAAGAGTTTACATATCTTGATTGGTTGAGGTGAAATTAGCGAAACAGAAAATGAGAGTTTACCTAGAATCATCTGTCATTATTTCTTTGGTTTTTGACAGGTGCCCATTCTGCATTTACTCCACAAACCGTCCAGCAGCCATGGAATGCCATCTGAAGACCCACTACAAGATGGAGTACAAGTGCCGGATCTGCCAGGCAGTGAAAGCCAATCAGCTGGAGCTGGAAATGCACATCCGGGAGCATCGCCTTGGCAACCATTACAAGTGCGACCAGTGTGGCTATCTTTCAAAGACAGCCAACAAGCTAATAGAGCATGTGCGCGTGCACACTGGGGAGCGCCCTTTTCACTGTGACCAGTGCAGCTACAGCTGCAAGCGCAAGGACAATCTCAACCTGCACAAGAAGCTCAAGCATGCTCCTCGCCAGACTTTCAGCTGCGAAGAGTGCCTCTTCAAGACCACCCACCCGTTTGTCTTCAGCCGCCACGTGAAGAAGCACCAGAACGGGGACTGCTCCGAAGAGGAGAGAAAGGGCCAGGGGGCGGCCTCCAAGGAAGCCGGTCCTCTCCTCGGCGCCAGCAGTCCCCGGAGCCTCTTATCGCCTCTCTCAGTGATGTCCGCTTCCCAGGCTCTGCAGACGGTGGCCCTGTCGGCTGCTCACAGCGGTGGGGCTGAGCCAAATGTGGCACTTAAGGCCTTGGCCGTCAACGGCACTTCCCTGTGTTTTGACAAGTACCGAAACTCTGAATTTGCCCACCTGATTCCCTTAACCATGTTTTCCCCCAAGAACCACTTTGATATCACATTCCATCCTCCCAGGCCACAGACTGCATGCCTGGGCGACTGTTCACCGAAGCACTCCTTCCTTGCCTACCTGGGACTTACAGAAAGGGCAGAAACTGTCTGAAGGCAGCCACGTTCTGTACCAAAAATATCCCCCCTCCCACAACAGACATCCAGCAGGTATATGCATTGCTATAAACCATGCACCCGAGAGGTATGACTGGCTGAACATTTGTACTATAGATCATTAGTAGTAAGGTATAGACAAAAAAATGGCTCTGTGTGTCTCCTTCATGCATTGACATGAAGGCTGCTTTATTAAAATCTTCAGAGAGGTGACCTCCTGCATACTTCTACCTTCAGAGGCATGTCCCCAGTACTCTTTATCTAAGAAACTCTTTTGTCTTGTTTAAGCTGAACAAGAGTGCCCTTAATGGCAAAAGATGACGTGGATGCATTTTCCTTTGGGTTGGCGAGTGTGAGCGTGTCTGAAAGGAAGCCTGTCCGCAGTGTGCCATGACATTGCTTTTGCACATCCTTTTGTACTTTATTTAATAGGGACACATGAAGCTGCCTTATACTGAGCCAGACGGCTGGTCCACCTGGGCCGGTGACATCTGCTCTTGACAGGCAGCGGCTCTCCAGGGCCTAAGGCAGAGGGGTCTAAGGCCAGTGCTTGCTATCTGGTAGTCTTTAACCGGAGAAGGCAGGGACTGAGTATGGGACCTTTAAACATGCAAAGCATGTGCTCTGCCAATGAGCTATGACCCCACCCTTTGTTGATCGTTATTGCAGTTCTCCATGTTCACTTCCTTGCCTTCTTCCCTTTATTTTACAATTTTTGGAATGTGGAATCAACAGCTCTTAGTCTGAGGAGAAGGGTATGCCAGGCAGTACTGTTTGGAACTGCAGCATATAGTTGCTGCCTTGGCCTCGAATCAAGGTGGAACCAGGGTAGACGGAATTACTTCTAGCCCTGCAAAGCAAGGGGCATTTCACGTGTTACATTTTTCCTTCCTGGAGCTGATGTCCATGTGGGCAACAGCATGTGCACTCTAGTATTTGGTCGTCTTTGGCTTTGTTCACAAATTGGGTTCCTGCTGTGTGCATATGCGCTGCCCAAAATTAGCACTCCTGCCACCTTTAAAATGTCACAGTGAATACACATGGAAATGACCCCCATGCAGGAAAAAATGTGAAGTAGCCCTGAACATAATACAGCGGTGACCCACACGAGGGTACAGACAAACCTGTAAGCAGGAATTGCGTTCCATGCATGCACAAGGTCAGTTTCTTTCATTATATTCACGTAATTCAAGGCCACATCTTACAGTACCTTTTGTACTTGAGTACAGATACCAGAGTACAAAATGCATATGCCAGGCATCAGTTTTAAAGGTCACACATGCATTGCATTGAAATTGCTCTTTTCTTAATAAACTGTTTTGATGCAAGAGCCCAACCCTCTTCTGTCTACTTTGCCAAGAAAAAAAAGGCGATTTAAAGTTGCGGCACTGCATTTTGCCACTGTTGCAAGGCCAAGTACAAAAAGGTATTTTAAGAAGCAGCCCCTTCGATCAGGTCCCGATCATGGTATATTACCAACCACAGGCATTCTCAAAGAATGTAAATGCAGTGTTTAACTTGGTTTGCAAGAGTGTACAAGTAAAATTCTATGGTGGTTAAATCCAGGAAAGGGGATTTTAAAAGGAAGAGTTTGGTAAATTCTGGGTGTAAATACTCAGACTAAATAAAGGCAGGTTTTGCACAGTGCTTGAGTCTTGCACTAGTATGTTTCTCACTTGCAAAAAAAAATAAGAAAAGAAAGTGTAGAAGATGCAAATGTTTCTTTTTGTGGACTGAAGAAATATCAGATTGTATGTTTGAAAAGTTTAACAGTTTGTTCTTTTAAATGAAAAGACAAAAAGGTGCTGTTTAATCAATATGATTCTCTTTTATATGCCCAACCTTTCAGCTATATTTTCAAATTTTGAGTCTCTGTACACATTACCCTTCATGTTATTTGTAATCCTTTATATTATTTTGTTAATGCCTACTCAAGTATACCTTTCTAGGAAGCTAACTTTATATTTTCTTAAAGCTCTTACTTTGTGGTCATTAAAATGACATAACTATTGCACTTTATTGCAGTAAGAAGCAAATGTGGCATTCCTAATGGAAGATCTAAGTCAATTGATATCTTTTCCCACTATTTAATTTTCCCCCCTCACCCATGCAGTGATGTTTATTGTGTATTGGTATCACATCCAGTTTCTGCCACTAAACACATGTGGGAAGGAATCCAAGTCTGTGTGTATGTTACAATACTAGAAACTGTTTACAGTGGAGGATGGGAAGGAAGGATCCCTAAATATTAAGAAGTTATAACCTTAAAGCAGAATAACTACAATCAAGGTAATGAGTCCATGCGAGAATGTAGTCAGCATGTTGCTTCACCTGGCTAATCTATTACAGTTAAATGTCATTATTTGAGTTGTTCCTAACACATCTTATTAATTGCTCTTGTCTTGATTAAAACTGCTTTTTTGGTACTCATCCTACGAGTTGCTCTGCTGGCCAATAGGTGATTGGCATAAGGTCCAGTGAAGTATCATCATGACCTGAGACCTTACAGTGGCATTCTGCCCCCAGGTGTGATGGCATAGCAGGGCCTAGTAATAGATGCTCATCAATGGTGTGGCAGAGCATCATCATGCAAATTCTGCTGCCTGGCAAAGGGATAGGTGGAGAAGGGGGCTATGATGAAGGAAGGGCTGGTGACCCCTCAGCTGCACGGCAAAGCATCCAAGGGGAACAGCAGCCATGGTAGACCTACCTATGTCAGATCCTGCTGTGAGCTGTGTCGATGCAGTTAAGGTGGTGTTCTGCATAATACAACAGATCTGACCTATTTCCCTTTTCCAGAATGCTACTATCACTAGATTGGCAGACACTCAAACTGCTACATTTCCTATCTATCTGTCTATGTGGTTTTTGGGATATAATCTTGATTCATTAACTTAACTGCAGTCTTGCCACTGAGTGGAATGGGCTCAGTTGCATCCTTTGCTAGGAATTTTAAGAGAAGAAGAAAGACTTGCCCACTAGGAAGCTATTTACAATTAGGGTTTTTTAAAAATAAAAAGGGAGTTAGTTTATACCATAAATTATGGAACTTTGATGCTGTTAGCAATTGCTGTCATTAACTAAAAACACTCAAGGTGTTTCTGGTTGACTGTCCAAACGATCAAGCAGAGACCTTATTAAAAGTGAAAATACTAACTAGTCTGCCAGCTGTGAGCTACACACACATAGGAATGTTAAAGGAAGATGTTCCGTAAACCAAATGGTGCAATATACATAGGAACGTCAAGCAATGAGAGTATTATGATGCTGTAAGCAACTTAATGCCTTGGGTTTAATCATTTTCCTTTGTATTTTGTCTGTCATAGTTATGCTTAATGTAATTGGGCAGCTTTATTTAGCACTTTGGACACTGAAATTTCTGGAAAGTTAGTTATACATGACTTCTGAGTGAGGAAAAATAATGCATCTGGAGGTGTTTTTATTTTTTTAAGAAAAAAATATACAGTATTTATAAAGGCCCTTGCATATACAGCAATTGGTTTCCTGTTTGACACTAAAGAAAGGAATGCTCTCTATAAATATCCTTTGCTTGTTTCACATTTCTGATGAAGTCTGTCAAGACACTCACTTTGTATCTGCTTTTTCCGCTATGCATTCTTTAAGATAGGCTGGTTTCTCAATTTCCATGCAGTAATTTAGTTACCTTCTTTGAATACTTTTCTTGCTTCCCCCTCTCCTTTTTAACTTGCTGTATCATATTCAAATATCACACTGTCAAGGTTTGTGTACATTAATGGAAATTTGTATTGTATAAAGCTTTTTTTGCATTATAAGGCTGTACAGGGTCATTTTGACAGTAACTGGTATATTTCTTTGCATCTTACGTTGCATTGCCAATTTCTAGTGTATCCAGTTTGGAAGTATATATACTCTAATTAAAAACAAAGTTGGCTATACTCGGGCATCGTTTCTGCCTCTCTTTTCCACTGTTTTGTTATTTAGCAAGCACATATTTAGACATTGTTGTAAAATACCGAGGGGCAACTAGGAGAACTAAGGAATGAAGAAGCAAGTAAAGCCACCTAATGGACTGCTGTCTAACCTTTTCTATGCGTAGGGTCACAGGGTTATTTTTTTTAAATCTAGAAAGCCCTACCATGTTTAAGTTTATTTAAAAGAACACCTACTATATTCTATTGCAGCTTTTAAACTTAACCATCTTTACTACCTCTTGACTCTGTCATCCAAGTGCTAAGAAAGCCAGTGTGGTGTGGTAACTAGTGTGTTGGATTTAAATGGGGGAGAGACAAATTCAGTCCCCCTCATCCACCCATAAAGGTTACTGGGTGGCATCATCTTTGGGAAGTCACTTTCTTTCCTTCAGCTTTACATACCACACAGTATTGCTGTTAAATTAAATTGTCACTCTGAGCTCTTTGGAAGAAAGGCAGTGAACAAAAGAAGTAAGCCAGATTATTGTATAACGCGTTCTTCCATTGGAACTCCACTCCCTGGAGACCAAAAATGTATTCTGATAGTATGTCAATCTGCTGGCAGTGTGGCTATGTAAATGCAGATTTATCACATATTTGGTGAAAGCACTCTCACATTTTGGGATATTAATAATCACATTTTGAATAAGAATTTCTATATGATACAATAGTTAGAATAGCTGGAATACTTACTTAGGCTCAAAACAGAAGACAGATGTTTAATTATGGCTGTTCAGAGCCTGTTGGCACAACCTTGGAAAAAGCCTTGGAGATTTAAAAGCTACTCGTTTCCAACGTGTTTGAAGCTAGATCAGTGGTCGGCAAACTCATTAGTCAAAAGAGCCAAATATCAACAGTACAACAATTGAGATTTCTTTTGAGAGCCAAATTTCTTAAACTTAAACTATACAGGTAGGTACACCGTTTATTAACTTAATAAACTTTAATTAAAGTTTTAAGTCTTAATTAAACTATAGGTACACTGAATAAAACTTGTTATCTGTTGTGGGGAGAGGAAGGGAAGGTGATTGTAAGCTGGTTTGGTTTTCCCTAAAAGGTAGAGAAAGTCAGCATATAAAAACCAACTCGTCTTCTTCTTGTGTTCACCTGAAATTTATACTCTCCAGTCCTTACTTCCTGATATGAGTGGACCGCTTGTGCTTACTAAGCAGGGTGGAAAAGGCAATTTGTGCATGATCAAAGGCATCTTTTTCTTATTTTCTCATTTAATATTCCTGGACATTTTCTGGGCCTAAGTCCTTGTGAGTCTTATTGGCAACTGACTAATTAACAAATCCCATTTGCACCTGACAGAGTTGCCAACTGATCAGAATTTTACCAGTCCAGCCAGGAAGGTCCTTGTTTTGTGTGCTCTGCTATATATAGGGTCAGAGACCCTGAAAACGTAGATCTGTGGCTCAGGGCTAGAGCATCTGCTCTGCAGGCACAAAGTCTTGGGTTCAATATCCTGCTCCTCCTTTAAAAGCAATAAGTAAGGGGAAGCCAGCATGGTGTAGTAGTGGGTAAGAGCAGTGGTTTGGAGCACTCCTCCACATGAGCAGCAGAGGCTGATCTGGTGAACTGGATTTGTTCCCCACACCTACACACGGAGCCAGCTGGGTGACCTTGGGCAAGTCACAGCTCTCTCAGCCCCAAATTAAGGATAACAGTAAAATCCTTAGCTACAGTAAAAAAGGTAAAGGTCCCCTGTGCAAGCACCGGGTCATTCCTGACCCATGGGGTGACGTCACATCCTGACGTTTCCTAGGCAGACTTTGTTTACGGGGTGGTTTGCCAGTGCCTTCCCCAGTCATCTTCCCTTTACCCCCAGCAAGCTGGGTACTCATTTCACCGACCTCGGAAGGATGGAAGGCAGAGTCAACCTTGAGCCGGCTACCTGAAACCAACTTCCGTTGGGATCGAACTCAGATCGTGAGCAGAGCTTTTGACTGCAGTACTGCAGCTTACCACTCTGCGCCACGGGGCTCCTACAGACAGAGCCTTTAATCCCTAATTTATACTTCTTAAGCTGTGGCTCACAAAAGCTCATACCCTGCCAAAAATTTGTTAGTCTTTAAGGTGCTACTGGAGTATTGCTCTTCTCACTCTGTTGGGGGGAGGTCTCTGGTTGCTACTGAGGAGAAGGGACCTTCACGGTAAGTAATCAAGGTTCCGTTTTCTCCTGCTGTTGGAGGACTAACACGGCTACCCATCGTGAGTTATCTTTGCAAAGAGAGACAGTCTTGAAAGGCTCATACTGAAAGTTGTTTGCAATGCAGAACTCGGTAGGAATATCCTGGCTGTTGGACGACGTCATTGCGGTCTTCTCTGCCATTCGGTTGCCTGAGATGAAAGATAAAGACAAGGAAAAGAAGCTGAAAAACATTCAAAACTTGGAAATTGTGTGCTGCAAAAGTGAAAAAAGGAATCTCAATGAAAATGTTAAAAAGGCAGAACTCAGCTCACCGTATTCATACGCATGTTTATTCCAGTGATGAATTGCATCAAGGGGTGTTACCGGTGATGCAATACTGGCGGCATTATGATTAATCTGTCATAAAAGGAAAGAAGACAAATTGTGGTACAGTGCATTAGTTACAAATAACATGTCTGGGTATATAGCTGGAGAAACTACTAGCTGTAACCTTTTGATGCGCCATGAATTGTGTTCTGACCTGTATTGAGCTAGATAACCAGCCACACATTCCTCTATGGGTTAACCTCCAGCTCTTAATTTTCCAGAAAGAGAGACCTCACCGCTCAGCTTTGGACCTGTAAGCTCCACTGCCAAATCCCTGAGGTGAGGTGACAAGCTGCAGTTAGTCCATGCTGAGGTAAATATATTCTACCAGCACAGAGAGATACTCTCTTTTGTTACTTCACACAGTCTAGGAATGAGGCCTGGCTCAATATAAACCCTAAAAATCCCTCTTTCTCAAACGAACTACAAAACCCAATAACGTGAACTCAAAAGGCTATGAATACTGAACACAAATACAAGCCTTTGTTTCTCTCCTCTGCTTCCTCTTTACAAGTAATAAACAATAATCATTCTCCTGGCAGAAACACCCTCTCCGTTATCAGAGCTTAATTTGAGACAAGGCTCACTAGAACATACTCGTAGAACGTGTTTTGTCTGCCAAGGCTCACGTGCCTTGCATTGATATGCCCTGCATTTTCCAGCCCCGTCATTTTTGAACACTGCTTGATATTGGGGCTTGTAAAGAGAATTCTCCCCCCAACATAAAGGACTTTCCGGCAACACCCGTTTTATCACTATACAACATAGCTGGAGCAGAGGGAATAAGCTTTGCATTAAGAAAGAAAGCATATTTGTTGCTTTAAAGCAGTGGTTCCCAACCTTTTTTTGACCAGGGACCACTAGGACTTTTTTGTTTGGTGCAGGGACCCCAAGGTTCAAAATAAAAATTCTGAGAATTTGAAAACAAACTTTAATCATAACTGTTAGTTAAACATTAAACTTAGAATAATATTTGAATATATATTTTTATAATAGAGAACTTTTAATTGAAAATATTAATTTATTATGGGTTTATAACTTTGTTTCGCTGACCTTAATTTAGTTCTCACGGACCCCTGGGGGTCCATGGACCCCCGGTTGGAAACCAGTGCTTTAAAGGGTGTGCGTGCATGCATTCACATGTGCACTAAGAGCTGAAAACAGAATTGTATCATAGAATCGCAGTTGGAAGGTTCCATACAGGCCATCTAGTCCAACCCCCTGCTTAATGCAAGATCAGCCTGGAGCATCCCTGACAAGTGCCTGTCCAGCCTCTGCTTAAAGACTGCCAGTGAGGGGGAGCTCACCACCTCCCTAGGCAACTGATTCCATTGTCAAACAACTCTTACTGTAGAAGAAACACACCTTGGCTCTTCTGCAGCACTAAATATGCCACACTTGCATCCCTTCACTTTTTGTTTTTAATTGCCTAGTGGCCACAATCAGCTAACCATTATTTCAAGGTAATCCTGCTGGAGTCAATAGGATTATTCTGGAACACACAGGTGGAAGACTGCAGGCTCTATCTTGCTGCTCTAGTCTATGCAATTTCCACTTGCTTATCTGCTCCAGAATCAGTCGCCCTCAAGTGAGCGTGCTTTCCAGCACAAAGCCGGAAAGAGGGCAATGCTGGCTGCGTGTGCCTCTTCCATCATTACAAGTCTTCATTTGGCAAGGGATTAAAATGCTCTCCTATATAGACAAGGTCCACAGACCTGAAAGTATTGGAGCAGTGCTACTCGATAGGGGGGGAAATTAATGTAACAAACCCTTGACAGCCTTGTCTTCTAAAGAAAGGGAGCCCCGTGAAGAGTATTTGGAAGAGAGCAGCAGCAGAGGGGGGGGCTTAACCCTGTATCCTCTACAACTCCCCCCACCCCCCCGTCCACTTCCCCTTTCACAGGTTTCTGGATGCGTGTTTTCCCTCAAAAAACACATTTGGCTCCCTCTAGGGGGGAATGGAAAAGCAGTGAAGAGGAGAAAGGCCAACAGTGCAGTCTTAAGCAAAGCAACACCATTCAAGCCGACTGGGTTCCATAGAATTAGGGCAAAAACTCTGGTTAGCGTAGCTCTGCACGTATCATTTTTCCACCTCCTGTGCTCCAAATCACCCTCTCCTTCCTGCACTTTTCCTGAGAAGCGCTAACTAGTCAGCGGGTTGTTATTTGTTTTTAAAATACTCATTTGGTGAAACACGTAATGCTGCCTTCGGTAACAAAACAAATCTGAACCATCGTGCTTACTTGCTGTGGCTGGAGTTGAGATTCCCCTCAGGCAGATGGGAAATTGCTGGAAGCTTCTAAATAACCTGGAAATGACTAACAACTCAGATGAAAGCTGCAAGGCGGGCGGGCGGGCGGGCGGGCGGGGGAGAGAACGAACAAGGCAAGGAAGCTTTTCCCCAGGACCTACGCTCAATCCAAGTCTTTGCAAACCACCACAAGGCTTGACACAATTGATTATCATTCATAAAGGAAACATGCATTCAATTAGGTAAGAGGCAAGTAAGCCTGAATAGAAAATTAATCTCAATTATCTCTTAATTCTCTTCTCTAGCCACCTGCCCGAGTCTACCTCATTGTTTGGGAAACCAGCAAGGAACAGCCCAACAGACACAAAAACAAAAACTCTTATCACGTTTCCTGGGCTCTGTGTTCTTTCAGAGGTTAAGCATTTGACATTCAGAAAAGATCATACATCATGATCCAACAAGGTTGACAATCCTGGGGGGACAGTGGGGGGGGACCTTTTTGGGGAGGGGGAGAATCTTATGCTGACTTGGCCTAGCAGTGCCTGTTCAGTCTAGCATTTGTAAACAGATAGATACTGCCAAATATGTTGTCGCCATAAGTCAGCTACGACTTGACGGCACTTTACACACATACCAAATATGTCACAGATTACTCCAGTACTCTGCCCCTGTAAGAAAAGTGATCCTGTCAAGTTGCATCTCCCCCTAATATCTGCATAGATGCTCATATGCCAAATGCATATGCAAGTACCAGGAGCAGCGGATGCTCCAGTAATGTTTAGTCACTCAAATATTTGTTGTGCTTGTGTGGCAACTTTGTGCTAGACCAGGTTGTAGTTCTGTGGGCCAAATTAGATATGGCCACAGGAAACCAATGAATCTCTGTTAAAAGCAGCTGGCAAGGGGGCAATTGAGATCACCCAGCTGTTCCCTACTTTAAGGTCTTTTGATGAAGGGCAGGATACAGATGTGCCCAGCAGACGATCAGTGTAAATATAGGCAAGATCTTGGATTTCGTACATCGTTTCCTGACCCATGAAGTACGCCTTAAAGCTTAAAGGCCTCTATATAAAATTATTGTTTAACCTACTCATGTTGTCTTCTAAGGTTCAGATAAGGTGACTTTCCCTTGCCTAATTATTCCCATTCTACAGATGAGGATCAGTGAGAGTCAGGGCTGCAGAGAGGTAACCCACAGCCTGGAACAAAACATAGTCTTAGGGGTCTCCTCCTGCCTAAAAGACTAAAGCAGTTGGGCAGGGGAGGGGGAGTATTTTGGATTAGGGCCATAGCACTGGAGGAAGAGTTGTGTTAACCCCTTTTGCTTGTGCTGTTTCCTACACGCAGTCCTCCCACAGCGGCTCTTCGCAACTCCATGGAGAAAAACATACAGGGATGGTTCCCACCCCCAGGCCGTCTTAACAGCATTATGGCCCCCTGGGCAAACCAGTGTGCTGGGGCCCCTACGACAACCACTCACAGGAATAAAAAGTAAATGGTCGATAGTAGTATTTATTTATGGCAAGTCACTTAACATACACAGATTAGCATAGGGCCGCTATGCTCGTGGGGGCCCCGGGCAAGTGCCCATGGGGCCCATGCGTTAAGATGGCCCTGCCCCCCCACCCCCCGCACACACAGTGTGAAGTAGAGAAAGACGGTGTGGGATATGGAGCAGAAAGAGCGGAGCTCACATCTATGTTCAGCTATGAAGCTCACTTAGGTGGCCTTGAGCTTCCTTTGACAAGTTGCTGTGGGCCCTAAAGAGGAATAAACTCCTGTATGCCACACCCTGATCTGCTTAGGAGAAGAAAGGGTAGCATGTAAATGTAGTAGATACAGATAGTTATGTGAACACTGCTGTTCTTAAAAGCTGAAAAGTTTGGCGGACTTGGAATGAGCATTGCTCTACACCACCATCTAGAGGTTGCATGCTAGCACTGCACCTCAGACCCATCCCTCAGCTGCTACCAGCTGTTACCCAAAGTACTTGTCTTCCTTCAGTTATATTTCCAGATGTTTTCAAGGACTTCTCATCCAGAAGCCTCTCGTTGCCTTTCACTGTTCTATTATTAATGGCTATTTTAAAATCATAATTGCTACACAACCACATCACTTCTTCAGAAGTTTTTTGCCTAGTTATTCTATTTTTTATTCCACCGTCCTACATGTACCTCAGGACACCATACAGTTTTCCCTTCCACATCTTCATTTCACAACAACCCTGTGAGGTAGGTTAGTCTGAGAGACAATGACTGGCCCAAGGTCCTCCCCACCACCACCTATGAGCTACATGGCAAAACAAGGATTTGAACCTAGGTCTCTAAGGTCCTAAATTGATATTCTAACCACTGCACCATACTAAACTGTACAGGTTATGTTAGTTTATTTTTACCACTGTCAGCTGCCACAGTGTGTTGAGCATTGCCATAGTGTCCAGGTATATAGTGAAGCTGGTTTACCTCTAAAAAAACACAAATGGAGAGATTGAGATGTTACTAAAAAGAAGCGAAGGAAAAGTTACCTCTACACAGACATTATGCATCATGTTATGGCTAGTTTACAGGCTGAAGACAAATCTTTCTTCAGTTTTAGTCATACAATAAGCAGAGATAAAGGAGAGATTTACCTCTTTCTCTATGTTCTCCTAAACTCATAAAACAGTAGTATGGGCCTACTTCACAACAGATTCTACGATGACTGTGTCCCAGTGATAGAAGAACTATGTCAGAAGCTAAAAACACCATTTATGACCTGGAATCTGATTTGTTTGAAAAAGCTTATAACAGCAAACCCTGACCATAAAATAGATTGGACCGTGTGCTCCCTATAGAACAGCCAGAGCAACATTGTTCTCAAAAGAGTTGGAGCAACAGAGGCTGCACAGCAATGATATGAGAAGTAGCTGTCCATCTCCTACATCCCAGATTACGCCCAGTGGCTGGAGATTCTTGCTGCTTGGAGGTCCGCTGAGCTGTGGAAGGACAGCGGATCTGCTTCCCTGAGCCTGCGGCACCAATGCAAGGCTACAAAGGGCACATGAGCATTGCATGTGCTTCAAGTCTGAAGAGATGTGGACAGCTTTAAACCGGTGCAACAGGGTTATCAGAATCACTACGGCCCCACAACTGTAGTAACTCCTCTGAACGCTTGTAGAACCAGATTCTGGGAAGTCAATCATTGAGGTGTACAGTCCCCACCCACCCACATCAAGTCAGCAAATGCAGAGGGTGGGTCTGACTGTAACGTAACAGCCTTTTCCCTAGAGATGCGTGTGGAATTTTTGGTGTTTCAGAATCAAGGGAAAATAAGTATGCTCCATAGGAATATTATGGACTTAGGGCCACCCAGCAGCAGCACTACCTACCCTTCCATTCATATATTGCCAGCTCAGCATGGAAGCTCCTTTCCTGTGGTTGAAGCCCAGGCTGCTCCGGGACTGCCTGACGAATGGAATCACATGTGACGGGCAAACATCAAGGGGAATTTCCATGTCAGTGCAACCAGCCACCAGGAATGTGGCCTGCCACTATGGGAACTTTCCATACGGTCCCATTAATCAAGCATTTCCATAGCAGCGTGAGGTCCAGCTGCAAAAGGAAGCCGCTCCAAAGCTACACTAGTTCTGTATGAATCAGGCCTCGGTCTCCCCCCACATTCGATTGCAGGACTTGCCAAGGCCTAGATGGGGATGAAACTTTGGTGCTAGGGGTTGTAAAATGGGTTGCCAGAATCCCAGGCTGTCTGTAGGAACTGTGCTTTGGCTTCTAAGGGGTGACTCCCCTGGTTTCTGATCAAGCCATTCACCAAATACTGGCAGCTGTTTTTCATCATAGACCCAAACTGGGATAAACAATGAGATCATTTTCTCCTCTCTGACAGCATGCAAAAACACACATGGGGAATTAGTTGTATTCTTACTAACCAGAAGGGATATCAAAGCACAGGGAGGCTCTTTGTGACCACCCAGAATCTTCCCAAGACTTCTTGAGACTTGTCTCACTGCTAGTCAGGTTTTTAAGTATTTCACAGTTTTCCATTTTTATTAGACGTTTAAGATGCATCACAAGAATTTCTATCATTAAGTAGATATGATACACTCAATTTTCTCAAGGTCTTTTCTACCGTATGGCCAATTCTAATTCTTATCTCCTAACACAAACTGCATGAAAGAAGAAGAAGAGTTGTTGTTTTTTTATATGCCGACTTTCTCTACCATTTAAGGAAGAATCAAACTGGCTTACAACCATCTTCTTTTCCCCTCCCCACAACAGACACCCTGTGAGGTAGGTGGGACTGAGAGAGCTCTAAGAGAGCTGTGACTAGCCCAAGGTCACCCATCTGGCTTCATATGTAGGAATGGGAAAACCAGCCCATTTCACCATATTAGCTTCTGCTGCTCATGTGGAGGAGTGGGGAATCAAACCTGGTTCTCCAAATTAGAATCCACCATTCCAAACCACCGCTCTTAACCACTACACCATGCTGGCATTATATTAAATTATATTGTACACATTATTGTAACCACTCTTAAAATGCTTGCAGAGTTTTGCTATCCACCTGAATTTATAGCAACATGTTTGCAGTACAAGAAATTGTGAGTAACGAGCTTACTTTTAATGCCTAATATTTTCTCTTAATGAGTAACAAGCTTTTTCTCTTATGAGTAACAAGTTTACTCTTAATGCCTTATATTTTCAGAACACATGGATTTTAGGATACCACTGTGTGTGTGTGTGTAAAGTGCCATCAAGCCACAGCTGACTTAAAGCAACCTCTTATGGTGCTTTCAAGGCAAGAGACTAACAGAGGTGGTTTGCCAGTGCCTTCCTCTGCATAGCAACCCTGGTATTCATTGGTGGTCTCCCATCCAAATACTAATTAGGGCTGACCCTGCTTAGCTTCTGAGATCTGATGAGATCGGGCTATACCATGCTGCCTTTCCTCCCAGGATACTACTAAGGGGCAGCAAATTCTAAATCATTTCATTTATTGTTATATTCTTTCCAATGGTGGCACAATATGGATGCAAAAGAAAATTCAGAGGTGGAAACCAGTCCATTCTACCACCTCATTCTTCAGCATATGCAAACTTAGCCTTAGACGTCTGTACATTTTAGAGATCTAGAGTAGTCAGAACCCTTACCTGGATGGCCCAGGCTACCTGATCTCGTCAGATCTCAGAAGCTAAGCTGGGTCAGCCCTGGTTAGTATTTGGATGGGAGACCACCAAGGAATACCAGGGTTGCTGTGCAGAGGAAGGCACTGGCAAACCACCTCTGTTAGTCTCTTGCCATGAAAACCCCAAAAGGGGTTGCCATAAGTTGGCTGCAACTTGACAGCACTTCACGCACACAGAGTAGTCAGAAGTTCCTAGGGTGACCTTGGGCCAGTCACATACTCTCAGCCTAACCTACCTCACAGGGTTGATGTGAGTATGAAATGGAGGAGAGGAGAATTATATAAGCTGCTTCGGGTCCCCACTTGGGGAGAAAAGCAGGGTATAAACAAATTAATTAAATAAAGTTGCCCTGGACTAGTTTCGCCCATTTTAGTGCTTTAATAAAGGGGGGGGGGCAGAATGAGACTAAAAAGCTAAACGGGGTTGCAAATAGCAATGCTGCTCTTTTATTTTATTTTTTTAAACTTAATTTAGCTTGAGATTTATACTGGCATCTACCCAACACCATTTTGTTATTATTATTATTATTTTGTAATTTTAAGAGTCCTGGTCAGGAAATAAAATGATAAACAGGAATATCTATCCTTTTTGAGATTCTTACACCATTATAAAGTTCGTGACCTTATTCTTTTATCATACAACAAAGCACGAACTCACCATTTACTAGGAAATCATTAACTGTTTTTGTGCCCCCTCCAGCATGTGTGAGTGTTTATTTTCGCTAAACCAACAAGGGGGGGGACTGTAAGAGAAAGTTGTTGTTCTGGTTACAAGGAGTTTTGCATCTGAAAGTGTGAAAGTTGGTATGACTCAATATCCAGCTTGAAAACCTACATCAGAGATGCATTACCACTCTCTCCAAACTCCTAACATTTCAATTGTGCCCTTAAAGTGCCATGATCCCTATTCCTGAAATACTTGTGTGTGTGTGTGTGTGTGTGTGTGTGTGTGTGTGTGTGTGTGTGTGTAAAGTGCCTTCAAGTCACAGCCAACTTATGGCAACCATACTTACAACAGCCAATATTCACTGGTGAAAGAGAATGCATGTTTTAAAAGCATAACTTTGTACTACCTTCATAATGCTCAGTAAAATAAAACCATATCTGTTACTGAGCCAAGTAAAGTCCAAAATGTGGGATACAACCTTTCAAGTTATGCAGAACTCTACAGGCAACAGTAAGTCAGCTTTTACACTTGGGAGTATCCTACGGGAACCAGCTAACTGATTGTATGATATATGATACTGTAAGATTGAATGAATTGGGGCTGAAGAAATTTTCTTGAAACGGCCGTCCCCCAGCCATTGCCTTCTGAAGATTTGAATATTTATAAATAGTACCTTAAGGACTTTTTAAAGAACTTCTCTACAACTACTGCTACAACAGAAAATCTTTTTGCACTAAGACTGCATTAGAAAAAGCATTGTATATTTGTGTACATAGTTGTATGTGTTCCCTATTTGTATCACTGCACTTTGGTTGATTACATGTTTAAGCACGATACTTGTGTCCACTTTGTACTGATCCTCCAGGTAGTAGCTGGAGATCTCCGGCTATTACAACTGATCTCCGGCCAATAGATACCAGTTCCCCTGGAGAAAATGGCCGTTTTGGCAATTGGACTCTATGGCATTGAAGTCCCTCCCCTCCCCAAACCCCACCCTCCTCAGGCTCCGCCCCAAAAACCTCCCACCAATGGTGAAGAGGGACCTGGCAACCCTAGGTATAAATGAAGTAAATAACTTTCACATAGCACCCACTGGGCCCAGGCCAACATTGATTCAGGAGACTCCAAATAATGCTGCCAAAGATCCTGGAGATGCGGAGTGGTGTAGAAGAGCTCGATCTCGTCAGATCTCGGAAGCAAAGCAGGGCCGGTCCTTGGATGAGAGACCACCAAGGAAGGCTCTGCAGAGGAAGGCAACGGCAAACCACTTCTGCTTCATCACTTGCCTTGGAAACCCTGCGAGGTTGCCATAAGTCGGCTGCGATTTGATGGCACTTTACACTCGCACCAGAGTTCCAGCAGCCCTCTCCTGTCCCCCTGGATTTCATTACCTGACCCACGTTTCCACAAAGAGGGAGGGGGATAGGTTGCCAGGTCCCTCTGTTCCACCGGCAGGAGATTTTTGGGGTGGAGACTGAGGAGGTCATAGAGTCCAATTGCCAAAGCAGCCATTTTCTCCAGGGGAACTGATCTCTTGCTTCCATGTATGGGGAGAGGGGTATGAGGGCTTCCATTATGTGGTGGTATGAGGGACTGAAAAATAGGCAGCAGAGAATCCCTGGTGGGGACGAATCTTCTTGCTGTTGCTATACAGGTGTTTTCATCACACTTCTGTTTACCCTTGCTCATCCACATCTTGTTTCTCCCTCCCAGATTTGAGGTTCTGGTGGTGATTTTTTTCAGTCCTTTCTGCTGCTGAAATTCCATGTACTTTGTATTCTTAAATGGGGAGGGGCTGTGGCTCAGTGGTAGAGCATCTGCTGGGCATACAGAAGGTCCCAGGTTCAACCTGAGCAGGAAATGAAAGGCAAAACCTGGCCAGGTAGATAGGACAGAATGCAGTGAAGGAGAATTACAGGGTGACTCTCAGTGGAGCTGATGTCTGTGTTGCAGTTCAGTTGGTATCCAGGATCAGGGGAGGAGATGTGGCTCAGTGGTAGAGCATCTGCTTGGCATGCAGAAGGTCCCAGGTTCAACCCCCGGCATCTCCAGTTAAAGGGACTAGGCAAGTAGGTCACGGGAAATACCTCCGCCTGAGACCCTGGAGAGCCACTGCCAGTCTGAGTGGACAATACTGACTTTGATGGACCAAGGGTCTGATGCAGTATAAGGCAGCTTCATGTGTTTATGTATTCTATCTGCTGGAGATCAGTTGTAATAGCAGGAGCTCTCCAGCTAGTACCTAGCAGTTGGCAACCCTAGTGTGTGTGTGTGTCAGAGCCAGTTTCATGGCACTCCTATTACCCAGGGTCTACTGCAAGACTTACTCGAAGACTTACTTTCCCAAGATCTAGCATACATAAGGATCACTGGATGAGGCTTGTGTACTATGGTAGGAAAGGGGTGGGCCATACGGCAACTGGTGGCAGCATCCAGTCCCTTATTTCCGTAAGCCCCACCGTAGGTTGAGGCACAGCCCAGCTCTGTTTGTGTGTGCCGTTCCCAGGCCTTGCCAGCAAAGCTTTTGATCCCTTCAAAGGCTCCAGGAGAAAGAGGGCTGAAGGGCAAACGCACCCCAGGAGCCAAGAACAGATACTTGGCCGTGAGGACAGGAGCTGGAAGGCAGCAATTTTACATACGCCTGATTATTTCATTTTTTTGGTTGTTGCTGCCGTTGTCAACAACTTAGTCTGCTGAACTTCTGCCGAGAGGAAGGAAAAGGGAAAGGCCTTGCTCTCCTTCATCAATGTTGCTAAGCAACAGGTCACGAAGTCAGCAGCATTCTAAACATCACAAAAAGGAAGGCAAAAGGGCAAAAAATGAAAAGGAGTTAAAGGTATAACCTACCTTTAGTGGGATCTAGTGGTTTGTCGCTCTCTTTAGTAGTTGTTTTTTTTTTAGCTTCTCCAGTCTGTAATGTTATATATTTAAATGCTTTGTATATATTACCAATTGTATGTTGACAATACTACTGATTTGACTTGTATTTTATCAAGTTACAATGCCAATATTAACGCCATCTTGTTTTATTATAATATGAAGTGTGAATTTTAAACCATGTTTTAATATAGATGTTTTAATATAGATTTTAATTGATGTTTTTATAATTATGTTGTGAGCCGCCCTGAGCCCGGCTTGCTGGGAATGAGGGCGGGATATAAATGTAAATAACAAACAAACAAACACCTCACTACTAGCATCTTAATCTTATACTAACTGAATTCACAGTATTTTCCTATTGTTGACTTTCTTATGGAACTACGTTTTTAATACTCTTATGTCTCACATTATTAATATTTGCTGCAGTGAAATATTTTCTCGTCCATACATATGTTCTGGATTATTTCAAAGTACAGCCTACATTTTTGCATAGGTTTAAATACACCTAGCAAAAGATAATTTGGACTTAAGAGTTCTGTATTCAGATGCACCAATCAGCAGCTCATTCATAGCAGCTCACCCTTGTGGCCGCTAGATAATTAGCTTGGCATCTTCACCATCACACCGGCTCCCTGCTCAGGCCGTGCGATCCTGATTGCAGTCAATGGACTTAGAAGAGTGTAACTCTGCCCACGGCACCGACAGCCAGTCACGTTAGTCTAAATCTCCACTTCAGATCCCAAACATGCACTGAGAAGCCGGTAGAACACCGGACCATTCCTTAAATACCTTAATTATGAGCAAGATGGGGAAACTAAATAACATTAATGGGGTAGAAAAGAGCAAGAGTCCAGTAGCACTTTAAAGACTAACAAAATTTCTGGCAGGGTATAAGCTTTCATGAGCCACAGCTCACTTCTTCAGAAAGCTCATACCCTGCCAGAAAATTTGTTAGTCTTTTAAGATGCTACTGGACTCTTGGTCTTTTCTGCTACCCATCATGATCTATTAATGGGGTAGATAGCATTTTCAGTACATGGTGGGAAAGGTAGACCACATTTACCTTTCAGTCTTATACCTCAGAACTCAAACACATTCAAGGATATCATTAGGAAAGGCATGTGGGCAAACAACTGATCATGAGCTGCATGAAAAATGTCCCATGGTGAACTGCACATGTGTGGAGAACTACAACAACCCTGAAACCACTAAGTTTGGGTCTGTGTATTTAGTGCCTAAGGAAAGGACTTCACTTCTGTGACAGTAGACAGTAAATGGAACCAAATAAAATCCTCCAATTTAATTTTTATTTCAAGGAACTTTGTTATCTATCTGTATCGTAGCGGTGTCTGTATGGCCCTAGATAAGAAACCCAAATGTCAGGAATAGGTGCAAGTTAGGGCATATAGGCAACCAAAAAGGTACAGAACTGGTTGAAACAAGAAAAATACCATATGAAGTAGAGGAGGACCACCTATGCTGCCTCAAAGTTTGTGAAGGAAGGGTGGGAGAAAAATGCTTTGCATTAGAACATAGTACCGAGTTATAATTTCACAGAAATATTTTGCTGTGTTACTTCTTAATTTTAAAAAAACTAGAGAGGTAAAAATAAGTAATAAGCACGCTTATGATTCATTTGCAAAACAAGACCAAAAACTTTAGATCAAGTTTTTTTTTTCTTCCAGAAAGTCGCTTGTTTATTTTAGTGCAGAACTAGAAAAAACAGCAGTGCCAAATTAGGGTAACTGCACAAAACAAGACTGACTTCCTGGGCAATTAGAAAGGAAAAGGGAGCACACACACGGCAGCCCTACAGAAATCAGGAAGCAACAGGCAGAAGGGCGAGACGTATTAAAGGCTACCCAAGCTTGTATTACAGGAAGTAATGGACTTACAAAGGACCAGTGCAGATTAGATATACAGGGGAGAAAAACTTCCTAATGAGGGAAAACACTGACACTGTAACAGCCAGACAACAGCAGGTCATTCAAGCAGCCTTATTTGAAGGAGAAAATCAGATCTGAGGGGAGCAGACTTGTCCAAAGGAAAGCAGGGGTGCCCTCCTAAGCAGAGTCCTAAGTCAACAGGCTTAGAAAGGTGTTAGCTCTGCTTAGCTGTAAATGTGCTCTCTGTAATGCAGCAACAGGATAAGATGTCAGGGATATGGTGGTGCTTAGAGCCTTTTATTTCTCATACCATGTGATGTATACCAATGGAAGCATCTGCATTGTGAGGTTTTCCCCACTCTATTTGAAATCTCTTCTTCTTGCAGTTAAACTGAGTCACCTGCTCCAAGATTGCCTATGAGGTTTCCCAATGGGTATTTTGGCATTAATGGTACGTCAGGGAGACTACAGGTGTCACATGGATTAAACCAGGGGAGGGGAACCTTTTTTCTGCCAAGGCCATTTTGATATTTATAACATCATTCACGGGCCGGGCATTCTGGCCTTGCCCCCTTTAACCCCTCCATTGTCGCCACTTCCGCCCCCAGCCCTCTTGTAGTCCAGAGGAAATACATTTCTCCACGGCCCAGGTGGGAAAGGGTTAACATAGTTTCTTGGGCGGTCCTAGCAGCTTCATAGCTAATGAATTTTCTGCAAGGGGGAAAGAAAGTTCCTTTTCTCGGCAAAACAAACTCACATCTGCCTTGAATAGAGGCTGTTCCTGGCCGCAGGAGGGGGCGGATCGCCAGTCTTAAATCCTTCTGAGCTAGAGATGTGCCAGGACCCACGAAGGGCCAGACCAAATTATTTTGCGGGCCTTAAACGGCCCCCGGGCCTGACGTTCCCCACCCCTGGATTAAACCAAACAGTTACAGATCAATTCTACGTATGTTTATTCGGAAGCAAGTCCTGCTGTGTTCTGGCCTTAGTCACAAACACGCACGCACAGGATTGCAAACGTAACATGGGCTGAAGACCCCCAACACACTCATACCCCAACACAAGTTGAGCCTGCCCACATAACCTGGGGCAGAAGGAACTAAGTGAGGCCTGTTCACATACGGAGACATGGGGCTGGATTCAGAAGAAGAGGTAATGGATAGGGTTGCCAGGTGCCTGCTGGCAGCGAGCAAACCCCCGGCAATTTCCCCCTCTGCCCGCCGACCACCTGAGGGTCAGCGGGCAGACGTGCACACACGCATGCATACCACATGCATCACTTCTGGTTTAGAACCAGACGTTCCGCCTCGCGAGGGGCCTTTTACCTCTTAGTTTGAGTGGTAAAGGGCCGCTTTACCAAACTAAGAGGTAAAGGCCCTTTGTGATGCGACACTTCCGGTTCTAAACCGGAAGTGACGCGCTTGCGTCAGTGCGCATGTGCTTGCACACACACACTTAACAAGAAGAGCCTCCTACCGGAGGAGGTAAGGTACCTGGCAACCCTAGTAATGGAAGGAGCCAAAGTGAATAATTCTTTACTCCTCCCTTTCTCAAGCAGCTTTCTGCTGTGGTAGTGGAAAGGGCTGTCAAGTCACAGCTGACTTATGGCGATCCCACAGGGTTTTCAAGGCAAGAGACGTTCAGAGGTGGTTTGCCATTGCCTGCCTCCATGTGGGCTGAGAGAGTTCTGAGAGAACTGTGACTGGCCCAAGGTCACCCAGCAGGCTTCATGTGGAGTGGGGTATCAAACCCGGTTATCCAGATTAGAGTCTGCTCGTCACCACTATACCTCGCTGGCCTTCTGTTACTAGTCCCCCAAACTCCTCTCTGAGGATCAAGATATTCTCACAGGCAAAATGACCCACTGACAGGTCATGTGGGCTGCAGAGATGATGGAGAGTATAAAAATGGGGAATGAAGTAACAATCACCGTTTCCCTCCCCTTCCATTTGCAGCTTGCATCAGTAGAGAGGCAATTTGACTTGATTCCCCTTCACTGCTGCAGCTCCTTTGCCCAGCGGCACATTTTGTTTTTGAGGCTCTCCTAAACCTCAGACAGGAGTTTTGGGACATAATGGCAGACTGGTTGAAGAAGGGGCAGGCGGGTAAAGATTATTCCCCCTAACACCTTCAGTGAGCTCTTCTGGTGGCTCCAGCTCACAGCTTAATTGTTTGGGATGTGAGCTATGGCTCATTTAAAGCGACGTCCATAGGATCAGGGACTGCTACTGGTTTGAGGCAGTGGTACTATTATTATTATTATTATTATTATTATTATTATTAATCCCACCCTTCCCGACCAAAGTCAATAACTCTGCTACCACAAAATAATTTTGCTTATGTTACTTAGGTAAAGATCTGGGCCACCCATCTTTTAATCTAGATTACATTAGTGGAGCTGAATAAATGAAACTGAAATCTTGTATTAAGTGAAAGACAAACCAATTAAGAGAAACAAAGTGCAATTCATCCTACAACACTAATAGTAAATTGCAATTGTACAATCAGCTGGAGGGTTCTAACAATAAAAACTGCAAGACCCATGTCTCTTCTCACAATGTCCATTGTCAGTGTAGGGCAAAAATTTAGGTACTACAATGCATACCTGACCCTAGTGTCTCTGGTATCCCCCTGCAAATAATCCATGAATGTCAACCAATAATGCAACACCTCCATAAAGCTCTGTATTGTGTGACATGATTTAAGTACGTAAGAATGACTAACATTTTCAGATCACTGTTTTTATCAGGCAAAGTGTGAAGTTCACTGAAGTATAAAACAAGAAGCCAAACAACAACAATAAATACATTTATATATTTGGATATCAGTGTTAGGATCTCCCCTTAAATGCTTTTAGCAATAGGTCTGCCGCCAGCCCTGGAGACAGGATCCCACTGACCACCTTCTCCTCCAGAAGCGGAATCTGATCTCTCACTGCCAAGTGACTCCGGAAATGGTCCAGCATGTTTTCTTGAATTACATTCCACATCCACACTTTCTGCTGTCTCTGCCGTTTGGTGATCAACTCGCCACTTGCAAGCATGAGGTCTCGGAATTCTGTCATCTTATCCCACACGTCAGAGATGCCTTCTCCAGTCCTGGCAGAGATCCGCATGACCTATTAGATTAAGAACAGTCTTTTTTAAGAGATACAAGACAAAAATTAAGCTGTTAGGTGGATCTGTAATTTGTTGACAGATTGCACCCAAAGAGTGCTTGTTAATGGTTCCTCATCCACTTGGGATCATCTGTCCTGGGCACTGTTTTGTTCAACAACTTTATAAATGATTTGGATGAAGGAATAGAGGGGATGCTTATTAAATTTGCAGATGATACTAAATTGGGAGGGGTAGCAAATACGGTAGAAGACAGAGCCAGAATACAGGATGATCTTGACAGGCTGGAGAATTGGGCTAAAACCAATAAAATGCATTTCAACACAGATAAATGTAAAGTTCTGCATTTAGGTAGGAAAAAGCAAACGCATAATTATAGGATGGGGGAGACTTGTCTGAGTAGTAGTGTGTGCAAAAGGAATCTTGGGGTCTTAGTAGACCAAACACTGAACATGACTCAGCAGTGTGATGCGAAAGCTAAAAAAGCAAATGCGATCTTGGGCTGCAGCAACAGAAGTATAGTGTCCAGATCACACAAAGTGATGGTATCACTTTACTCTGCTCTGGTTAGACCTCACCTAGAGTATTGTGTTCAGTTTTAGGCACCACAATTTAAGAAGGATGTAGACAAGCTGGAACGTGTCCAGAGGAGGGCAACAAAGATGGTGAGGGGTCTGGAAACCAAGACCTATGAGGAAAGGTTGAAGGAGCTGGGTATGTTTAGCCTGAAGAGGAGAAGACTGAGAGGGGATATGATAACCAATGTTCATGTACTTGAAGGGCTGTCATATAGAGGATGGTGCCGAGTTGTTTTCTGTTGCCCCAGAAGGTCGGACCAGAACCAATGGGTTGAAATTAAATCAAAAGAGTTTCCGTCTAGACATTAGGAAGAATTTTCTAACAGAGCGGTTCCTCAGTGGAACAGACTTCCTCGGGAGGTGGTAGGTGCTCCTTCCCTGGAAGTTTTTAAGCAGAGACTATATGGTCATCTGTCAGCAATGCTGATTCTATGACCTTTGGTAGTTCATGAGAGGGAGGGCATTTTAGCCATCTTCTGGGCATGGAGTAGGGGTCACTGGGGGGAGTTTGGGGGAGGTAGTTGTGAATTTCCTGCATTGTGCAGGGGGTTGGACTAGATGACCCTGGTAGTTCCTTCCAACTCTATGATTTTTCTTTTCCTGCTGCCTTCAACTTTTCCTAGTGTTATTGTCTTTTCCAGTGACTCTTGTATACAAACACTTTATATAAATAAAATAAAATAAAATTTTAACAAGTGTGCATTCAAACTGGCACATGTTAACTTTATGTTAGATTGCAGCTTGCAATTTTTGAAGATGCTTACAGTCAGGATCCTGGCAAAAAAGACTTTCCAAATTTATACACTTAAAGAATTTATCACCAAATGATAAAGTGGAAAGAGACCTGGAGAACCACACAGGTTCTGTAGTATTACAATCAATACCCTCTCACCTAAATCTTATATTTTCCCCAACAGCAAGGAAGATGAAAGAGGTTTATTTTGAAGGTACCAACCTTTGGGCTCCAAACCTTGGAGCGCTTGCGGAGCAACTTCAGCGCACTGATATATTCTGCTTGAATTCTCCGTGCTGGCACAATTAAATCTCCATCAGCTTTGGTTACAGCAACGAGATCTGCCATCTCAATGATCCCTCGTTTGATACCCTGAACCAAGCAAGGGGGGGGGAGAAGAAAAGTGGAACCCAAAGAAACACTATTATTATCAATAATAATCTCCTTCAGAAGATCCACAGCAATGCTGAAATCAGGCAAGAAACCTTTTTGCTGCCTTTCTTCTTCATCTTAAAATTTACGGTGCCAGATAACTGCAGAGGTGTAGTTTTAGAGCAGTGGTTCCCAACCTTTTTTTGACCAGGGACCACTAGGACTTTTTTGTTCGGTGCAGGGACCCCAAGGTTCAAAATAAAAATTCAGAGAATTTGAAAATAAACTTTAATCATAACTGTTAGTTAAACATTAAACTTAGAATAATATTTGAATATATATTTTTATAATAGAGAACTTTTAATTGAAAATATTAATTTATTATGGGTTTATAACTTTGTTTTGCATACCTTAATTTAGTTCTCGCGGACCCCTTGGGTCCACAGACCCCTGGTTGGGAACCAGTGTTTTAGAGGAAACCTTCTAAAAGGATATCCTGGTTCCTTGGACCACTTTGTTCAGAAGCCCAATATGAACCTTTCAGGTGTGCAGAGCAACGGCTAGCATGTGATCTGACTGCTGCAAGACTAAGAGCCCTGTGTTAAAGGCATGTTAGTAAAGGGCTTCTAAGGGAGAGCCAGATTTGTATCCAGTAGCACCCCAGGAACCAACAAGATTTGGAGGGTATAAGCATTAATGGATCAAAGGTCTCTCTTCTACTGCAGGCCAACACAGTAACCCTCTGAAACTAAGGAAGAACCAGTTTAATTTCTAAAAAATATTTGGACCTAGACCAACCCTGGGTGTAGGCATAGACAAAATAGCTCAGCTGCACTCCAACAACATGGCAATCAGTGTCACGGAACCACAAATGCAATAAATGATGTGCTAACACCTACATTTATAGTTATTGTTAAAAGTTAAAATGGGCAATACATTCTATTGGTTTATGGCAGCTTAAGGGGGACAGAACAAGACAAACAGCAGTAAATCCCACCCTCTTGGGAAAAAACAAGTATTGTAAAAATTAACACCATATTTTGTTGCTAGGAGAAGGCTGAATACTTTGGAAAACCTACTATTCTCATATATCAAGCTTTGCTTCTTGCCAGTCTAAAACAATCAGTACCTGTAATTCATCACCTCCTGCTGGTGGCAACAGCAATACAAACATATCAACCATATCAGCAACAGCAAACTCTGATTGCCCCACACCTAAGAATGGAAAGCAGAAATTAATCACTCACTTTGGGCTCTAATAGCAACATCACAAGGTAATTTTAAAAAAATATATTGACTACTGTAAGAAGGGCTTAGTGTGTGGGGACAACTGAAGAAAATGTTGATGTAGAGTAAAAAACAAATCAAACAAGAAGCAAACAAGATGAATCCAAAAAGCTCAGCCAGAATAAGGAACAAGAGAAACTCACTTAACAATAACACCGGGCAGTTTCATGAGCTTCCACGTGCTTGGCCTGAACAGCAGTTGTGCCACCAAGGAAAACACCCAAGTGACAAACTGCTTATGCCTAAAACAGGAGAGATGCTCTCTCTTCCTACATCACTACAGAAATATTCATGCAAACTTAGTTGCACTGTGTTGTGTTAAAGGGGTCCTACACTGCATATATGAACCCATGTGAAGCTGCCCTGTACTGAACCAGACCCTTGGTCTGCCAGTATTGCCTACTCAAAACCAGCAGCAGCTCTTCAGGGTCTTAAGCAGAGGCTTTTCAGGTGACCTCCTAATGGATCCTTTCTCTCTCTCTCTTTTAAAACGGGTGACACATTTTCTCTGGCAGCGCTTTAGCAAAGGGTAGCACTGACTCAGCGACACATGAGATTCGGGGTTTCTTTCTCTTCTAAGCCTCAGTAGGCCAGAAAATAACAGAGCCACTCAGCTATGTCATCAGAGACCACAATGTGGTCAGCATACACCCAAGGAAGATTTTCACTTACCTACTGTTTCCACGAGAACAATGTCATAGCCTCCTCCTTCACACAGCAAAATGACTTCATTAGTGGTCCGTGTCACACCACCCAGCGTTCCTCTGGTTGGAGACGGCCTGATGTAAGCATTCATGTCTCTTGACAACTCAATCATTCGGGTTTTATCACCCAACAGGGATCCTTCAAACATTGCACAAAGATAGTATCACAACAGATACAGCAAACTTTGTCCCAAGATTCAAGTCAATGCAGGCTTATTCAACTAAATGGAGAACCAGATAGTAAACAAGACTTACTGCATGCATCTCAAGCATGTTTCCTGCAGGAAAGAAAATAGTTAGGAACCCCCTGAGTGCTTTAATTATGTGAAGACGAGGTGGCTGCCCATATGGGAGAAAAGCACATGCTATTAAAGTCCAGGCCATATCTCCTAGAAGTGAAAACACTGCCATTATCCCAGCTGATCAATATTGCACGAAATTAGACAACTATACCTAGGAACACTATAACTATGAAGCCCCAACTTTTGGAAACACTCCAACATCCAAAGGTACCATTTAGATTTTTTTTTTCTTTTGGGGGTGGGCAGGTAGGCAAGATTGAACAGATTAGTTGACTAGCTTAGTACCTGATACTTCAATTCATATAGTTTGTGTTGGTTACCCCCTCTCTAAGTGTTCAGTATGGGCTACACCAATGGTACCCAGTGGCTTCAGAGAAATGCATTCCCAAGTGACAACCACCACAAGTGCGACATTTACTTCCATTGCTGGCCTGAGGCCTGCACCTCCAGTTGGCTTGCAGCTCACCTGTTCCTCTGGTGGTGGCTATTTCAAGGTGGGGAACCAGCTGCCAGCCACACGCCCCACTGAGGAAGGACCTTGCCCACTTTCCTGAAACAGGCAGGGGCCACATGAGGGAATGGTGGTCATAAGTGCCATACGTGGCTCCCCAGCCACTGAGGGACCATCACTCAGCTATACCATCCATCTAATAAAAACAACTACATTTGTGTTCCTAAACAAGCAGAAGGAGCGATTCATGTTTTCACAGACGTACTCACCACCACTTGTACTAGAGGAAGGGTCCACAGCCAGCACAGATACTTTGTGCCCTCTTTCTGTGAGCATTTTCCCAAAGCATTCAATAAATGTTGATTTCCCAGCACCAGGGGGGCCAGATAATCCTAGGTATCAGTAGAAACATCCTTGAGCCTAAGGCAACGTACAATCACATTTGAATTGCAGCACAACGTAATCTGCACGCTATGCAACATCACCAAGGTAAGCTTATAACTTAAGGAATAAGAGGCTCTGATCTAAACCCAATTAATGTATTGCTGTCAATACTCTTTCATCCCCTTGCCTTAATTGCAACCACTGCCCTTTCCTTCCAAAGTTACAAAAATCATAATCTTGAGCTTTTTCAAAAATGCAATTCCCCCCCAATGTATGCTTTTTTTTTTTTGCAATTAAGTCACAGCTGACTTACAGCGACCCCTGCTGGGTTTTCAAGGCAAGAGACCCTGGGAGGTGGTCTGCCATTGCCTGCCTCCGCGTCACAACCCTGATATTCCTTGGAGGTCCCCTATCCAAATACTAGCCAGGGTCAGGGCTGAGAGTGTCTGGCCCAAGTCACCCAGCAAGCTTCCATGGCACAAGTGGGGATTTGAACCTGGGTTTCCCAGGTCCCAGTCCTACACTTTAACCACTAAACCATGCTGGCTCTCCAGTGCACGCATACAGCTACTGAAAACTTGCACATGACCAATGCCGCCTAAGAAATAATGCATTTAACCATCTTCTCTAAAAGGATTACTTACTCTTCCTAAATCAGCTCAAATTTGACTTCTTTTAACTTTTTTCCTTCTCTGTCACCAAATCATATTATTATGTAAGCAAGTTTTATGCAAATTAACAACATCATTTACTGGATTCTTTTTAAAAAAATAAGCACATTAAGGAGCACAACCAGAATATTTACAGAAGTGTTAAGAGCTCACAGAGAGAGGAACTGGGAGGCACTTGAAATTAACAAGATGTTAGGGAAGCTTTTCTCTTGAGTAGGCAGGTTTCATGAGGGAAGCAGCTCCCACATAGCAACGCAGAAATACAACTGTACCGAGAACTACAACAACCCGTCATAATGGGTTCCAGCTCCTTTGTAATTTTCAAGAGTTAAATAAAAACATTTCCTTAGAACTGTGGCAAATCAAGATGCGTTAAATCATAGTAATAATTGCGCAAACAAAAAAGGACTGACCCACTCTAAAGGCTAGTGGCTTTCCTTTATTTAACTGTTCTTGTTCTCTGTGGTAGGATAGTACCTTCTGAAGGAGCACCTGCGCCATCTCCTTTTTCCTGCTGTGTGTGGATTCTACAAGAGTAATGGCTTCCGCCAAGCAGGCCCTGTCCCCACGGACAAGTCCGTTGTACAGTTTCTCTAAGAGTCTTTGCTCCTTAGCGGAGAGTTCCTGCAGTTGTTGTTCTGCTGCTGCTGGACAACACCAGCCAGTCTTCAAGCCCTTTGAAGATATCATCATTCGCCTTACAAAATGGGGCTGTGGCAAATTAGCCAGGCGGCCATACGGAACAGCAGATCCTGGAAGGGGCCTCAAACAAAAACTATTCAAAGTACTCTTCCTAATAGTCTTTAAAAACCGGTCAGGAGGAAATCGTAGCAGCATTGATGACGCATTCATTTCGTCTGAAGTCAGGGAGATCTGTTTTTCGACGGCCTAATAAGGGAAGAAGAAAAATCCCCAGTATTTCCATGTCTCTCCAACATAAATTTTAATTATAAAAAGCAGCACAAGAACACGAGATGCAGTCTAGATTGCTAGATGTTAAGCAAGGTGAAAACTACATTCATGAGTAAGAAAAGCCTGCGGGTGGGGAAGTTGGAGCATGTGGGGAAAGGGTTAATCAAGAACACACCCACCCACAGGCTTCCCATTACACAAGCCATACAACATGTACAGTACAAGTGTAGGTCGCCAGCCAAGGTAGCCCTTCCCTTCCCCCCAGTGTCTGCGGTCTAAAGGAGAGAAAACCCACTGACCAGCCAAATCACTCATGCAGTGACAGTGACAAGGAATAGGATTGTAGGCTATTGCAATGTTTATTCCATATACCACCTTCTTTTTACTGCACTGTCTTTTACTTTTACAACCCTCTTGCTGCATTATGGCATGCCTCACATGGTTTCTGTTTGTTTGTTTTGGTTTTTGTTGGTTTGAGTAATACTGCATTGTTTATTTGGAGGTCCTTGCTTCCTGATCAAATCTGAACACTTTGTAGTCTGCCTTGAGTCTCAGCAAGAAAGGCAGGCTATAAATGAGGTAAATACAAATAATTTTTTTAATAACAATTCATAAAGTTCAGCACGCTGGTTCCCTGTAGCCAGAACATACTCTCAGCCTAAAGTATTACCAAGCCATGAAGCTCAGTTCAGCTTCTTTAATTAAGGAAGTAATTTTGATCAAAGCTAGATGCACCCTTGTGTGTAAGCAACGAAGTTCAGTGGAAAGGTGCAAAGTCTTTTGAACATTCAAGAAGCTAAGCATCCTGTGATGAAACCAACACAAAGAATCGCTTTTTTACATGCGAGCTTTAAATTGAACAATTAGTCACTGCTGTCCGCACTAGAACAAAAGGAATAAAAGCCCACAGATACAAAGTACATCATGGTATTCAGGATTTCTACCATAAATATGTGGCACAGTTATGCATACAAGAGGCTCTAGCCTACAAACACTTGTGGTAAATGTATAAATACTGGTCCCATCTTTTACCTTGTATGGATACTAGGATTCCAGTGGAATACTGTAAGAGGTCACAAGTTCCTCCCACAATCACTGTGAATGTATTACTCCCATTGATACCAATAAATATATTTAGGATTGGGTAAAAACAATTCTAAACTACAGTGAAACATTCCAATTAACACATGCTCACAGTTCCCTAATGGCCGACGACAAAGCCCTATGCTCCTTGGATGCTTTGTAATCGCAAATATGCCAATAATAACAGAAAAATGCAAATCAGTTAAAGTCAATTCAGTTATTCATACTTCTACAAAGTCACATAAAAACCCAGGTACCAGTGAAAATGGGACTTATTATTCCCAGGACCTGAGCACGTGCTACTTCCATTGACTTAAAAAAAAAGATTGAATTTGAGTTACCATATGAAGACCATAAAAAACCCTACTGTTTAAAGTGCTGAAGGCTCTACTCAAAGCATGGATTTTCTTAACAAGCAGACATCTCCACCCATATCTGAATGAATAGCAGCCCTAGGTAAAGGAGTCGTGCCTCACTAGGGCCTGCTATGGTCCAGTGACATTAATTTTTATTTTCCACAGAGAGATTTGTTAAAACAAAACAAAAAAACAGTGAAGAAGAGGGTGAAGAGCAGGGCAAGATTCAAAATAGATACATGGGAGCTCCCGCAAGAAAACGAATTCAATGTTAGCTGGATACAGCACATTATTAGTAATGCTGTATTGAATTGTATAACACAATCAGTGGCAGACTGGCCAGGATGTCAGCTTGCCCGATGGCAAGTGATGAAGTGGGCCCCCTTAAACATTAGACAATATGTTTTAAAGGTTAATGACCTTTTAAAGGTAAAGGTCCCCTGTGTAAGCACTGGGTCATTCCTGACCCATGGGGTGATGTCACATCCCAACGTTTTCTAGGCAGACTTTGTTTACGGGGTGGTTTGCCAGTGCCTTTCCCTTTTGTGTGTGTGTTAAGTGCCGTCAAGTCGATTCCGACTCATGGCGACCCTATGAATGAAAGTCCTCCAAAATGTCCTATCTTTGACAGCCTTGCTCAGATCTTGCAAATTGAAGGCTGTGCCTTCCCCTTTTAGTCGTTTGAAAATATAACCGATTTCTTTAAAATTATTTATTTAAAACTATTTTTTAAATTCAGTTATAACAAGCTGTATTTACATTGAGTATCTACTGTATACTACCAGTATTGTGTACAATATATGTACAGTGTAATTACTAAAAATATACATTTATTTTGCAAAAAAAATTAATTGTACCTTTTTCCACTTATGTGTTTTTTGAAAATATTATTTATTTCTTATAAAAACTAAATGATAGCCTTACAGTTGTGGGTGGGGGCCCCTTTGTCTCCTGGCAATCAATATTTTTAGGCCCAGTCCGCCACTGAACACAATACACAGATCTCTGTGTGTATGTGTTAAGTGCCGTCAAGTCGCTTCCGACTCATGGCGACCCTATTAATGAAAGTCCTCCAAAATGTCCTGTCTTTGACAGCCTTGCTCAGATCTTGCAAACTGAAGGCTGTGGCTTCCTTTATTGAGTCAGTCCATCTCTTGTTGGGTCTTCCTCTTTTCCTGCTGCCCTCAACTTTTCCTAGCACCCCTTCTGGATGCACATCTTAACGTGGTGAGGGGGTTTGTGTGTGTCAGGGAAGCTGAGAGCAATACCGTAAGGGGTCTAGACTCTATCAAGAGACTAAACTCCTAGCAGAGTCACTCAAGACGGAATGGTCACAGCTGAGACACCAGACGAAGATGCATCCACCCCCTGAAGGGATCAACGGCCACATCCGCAGAAGAGAACAGGCAGTTCCAATGGGGATGGGGGCAGAGGAATCCCTGAAGGTTAGCCACTGGGCAGCAGCAGTAGTGGAAGGTGACACTGGCGGAGGACCTTTCGTAGACAACGGCAGTGCCACTACGGCTAACTCTGGTTAGTACTGTGCAGAAGGCGGCACTGGTCAACCACTTCCGACCAACCTTTACCTTGAAAACCTGATGATGAGACACAGATCTCTAGCATATATAAAATACGTTTATACAACTGTGTTTCAAGTGCACAGTCCGCACTATGCTTAACTCGGGCCCGGGGGGGGTTTACTCCCCAGCTGAGTGCGCCTGGGACTTGGGAGTCCTCCCACCCCCATTAAACCATACTGTCTATTTCACGGACTTCTATGCTAAGCTTGTTCCACTCAACGGAGCTGTGTGGCCAAGACTAAAAGCGACTGGACGGAGGAAGAGCAGTAGTCCATTGGCAACGCAGCAATGAACCACCCTACGGCCCTCCGTCTCCTCTCCGCAACACCCCCCCCTTTCCCTGAAATCCAGCCGCTGACAGGCGACCCCCGGAGACCCACGATATGCCCCCTCCCCGTCCCCGCCCCAACTGACAAGAGGGGTCAAGGAAATGACCTGAACCGCTGCGAATCTTTTACTTCCGGGCCACGTCAGCGCACACCGCTCAGACCACAGCCTCGTTCTGGCCCCGCCCACTTTCCCGGCGACGATGACTTTTGCGCCTGTGTACAGGAGAGTCGCGGCGGGCGGAGGCTCTCCGCGCAAGCGCAGTTGGAAGCTCCGTGTCTATGGTCGTTTGTAGGGGGTGTGGGGGGGTCAGAGATGGGCGCTTTGAGTTCTTTTGTCTGCAAAGCCTCCTCCCGCCGCTTTTTCCTTTTTTTTTAAATCCTTGGGTGTCAGGCGTTAGAATATAGAAACTATAGAATATAGTTTCAGAGGGTAGCCGTGTTGGCTTGCAATAAAGCAGTTAGGTTGGAGTCCAGCAGACCCAACAAGAGTTTCAGGTTAGGATGGCGACGATGCCAGCTGCTTATAAGAGGTAATGCAGAAATTCAGCTGTCTACCCTTGCGATGATTTGGCAGAAATAAAGACACGCTTTTCTTTTTATATCGGGGGGGGGGGATGTGGCCTATTTAAATAATCGCCTTGGCAATGCATTCTAGGATAGAAAAAGAGGAATACATTCTCCAGTAATATTGTCCCCGTGGAAGTTGAGAGGCAGCCTTGCAGTGCACTCAGTGTCCTTCCCGTACTGCGGGTTGCCCACATGTATGCGTACCCCTGAGTGACTTATTCAAAACAAAACTATGGTCCACTGTTTAGTGTTGACATCCCTGTGTTGCAGGTTTTTGAAGGGGAAGAACTGTAGTATAATCTTAAAATTTCATATGAGGGCTGAAATTGATAATGGCCGGGGGCAGATTGGTGCTCTGAGTGAGCATCAAACGTATGTCTTGGGACCCAAATGTGAGGCCTGACAACCTTATGGCCTGGTCGAGACATGTAGACTGAGATGGTAGAACAGACTGTGCGCATTTAGAAGGTAGGAGAGGCAGATTACATGGTTCAAAATTCCTCTGTATTAAGAATTCACTATGTGGAAAACTGCCCTGACCTGGATGGCCCAGGCTAGCCTGATCTTGTCAGATCTCAGAAGCTAAGCAGGGTCAGTCCTGGTTAGTATTTGGATGGGAGACCACCAAGGAAGTCCAGGGTTGCTATACAGAGGAAGGCACTGGCAAACCACCTCTGTTAGTCTCTTGCCATGAAAACCCCCAAAAAGGGGTTGCCATAAGTCGGCTCCGACTTGACGGCACTTTACACACACACACATGTGGAAAACTAGCACTACATGCTAAGGACACAACCATTCTTCTCGATGTACTATTTTCTTTTTAAAATTTGCAAGGACTTTTTACATGGGGAAGCATTACAAACTTGGTTGTCCTTAGCTGCAGTCTAAAGCGATAAAGCCAATTCCACCACCTCCCAGTTCTACCCTCTCATTCTGTGCAACATCAACATCTACCCTCCTTCCTGAGCCCTCCCATTCGGAAAAAAAAAATCAATAGTTGAAAGAGGAAATGGCAAAACAAGTCTTCTTTGTAGTCTTGGTAGCATATGGTACTTCTGGCTCATGCTCACGTGTAAGCCTAGCATTCTCTCTTCCTTGTGTATAAAACCCCTCTGCTCAGGCAGAACTAGCATGGGCAGGCTTTTTCTAGTAGAGTTTTGAGTGCCTTCTGGTGGCTTCTTGACAGGCAGAAATCCAGCCTATCAGACTTTCCACTTCTCCCCCTTCAAAAACCTGCAATACAGGGATGTCAGCTTGTATTGTACACCACCAGTGTGGTGTGGTGGTTTAGACTGGTGGACTCTGATCTGGAGAACCGGGTTTGATTCCCCACTCCTCCACATGAGCAACGGAGGCTAATCTGGTGAACCGGGTTGGTTTCCCCACTCATACACATGAAGCCAGCTGTGTGACCTTGGGCTAGTCACACACTCTCAGCCCCACCTACTTCAAAGGGTGTCTGATGTTGGGAGGGGAAGGTGATTGTAAGCCGGTTTGATTCTTCCTTAAGTGGTAGAAAAAGTCGGCACATATAAAAACCAACTCTTTTTCTTCTATTTGTTTGTTTGTTTGTTTAGCTAGCTTTGTAATAGCCTGCTTTTATCACTGAGATCACATCATCTTCCATGTTGTCAACAGCTTTACTTGTTGAATTTATGCAAATTTTTGATTTTACATTTGTCTGATATTTTAAATGCATTTAACCCACTTTCAATTTTTGTTTAACAAAGAAAGAAACATATACGTTTTTAAAAAATAAGTGATAAAGGCATAGAAGCCAGGTAAGAAAAGAGCTATCCTTGATACTACTACATCTTTTAGCCAGAAGGGGAAGCTACTACGGTAAATAACTTTAGTGTGGTATCAGTGTGCTTGGGATCTGTATATTTACATCATCATATCACAGTCATAAATCTGGCCACTCCACAGAACATTGTTCAAATCATTTCAGACCATTAAAGGCATTGTTCATTCCACAAACATTAAAAGTAGGGTTGCCAACCTCCAGATGGGGCCCAAAGGTCTCCCAGAATTAGAACCAATCTCCAGATGACAGTGATCAGTTTCCCCTGGAGAAAATAGATGCTTTGGATGCTTTTGGATGCTCTATGGCATGATATCCCACAGAAGTCCAAACTCCTCCCTCTCCAGGCTCTACCCCCAAAATCTCCAGATATTTCCCAACCCAGAGTTGGCAAGTCTAATTAAAGGGGCTGAATGTTAGCAGAATCTTGAAGCGCCTAGTAGACAAGCTCCTAATATCTATAGAAGTTTTGTTTAAAACACATGCATTCCTAGGGTCCATAAGATGGTTCATGGCCATGTGTTTCTCCAGATACTAGTCAAACAATTAATGGGGCAGGGTTGTGGCAAAACAGTGGAGCATATGCCAGGGGTGTCAAACTCATTTGTTACAAGGGCCAGATATGACATGTCACTTGGTTTGGCTGGGCTTCACCAGCCCAGATCGGGGATGGGGTGGCTGCCTCGCAGGCCGGATAAGAGCTCTCAAGGGGGCCAGATCCAGCCCCCAGGCCGTATGTTTGACACCCCTGGCATATGCATTGCTATCAGGTTACGTGTTCAACCCTCAGGCTCTTCGATAGAGTGTGTCACGGCTTTACCTGACAACACCGACTGTTGTGTTTTTGGAGCTTCCAACCATTTTTTAGAACTTAATTTTCAGGAACACGGGCACAATTAAGATTGAGAATGTGGCACATAGAGAAAGGGAGTTTTAAGGCTTTCTGAGTTTTGCTCAGTGGGATGAACAGCCAGTCCCCATAACCACTGCAGGTCAAAAGAATGGCACAGAGCGAAAGCTTAAACCTCCTTTTTCTGCACAGCACAGTCCTGGCTCCACCTTGGGCTCCCGTATGCCCAAAAATTAAGTTGACAAAAAGGTTGGGCACTCCACACACAGGCATCCAAACATATGTATGGGTAACTTGGGTAACTAAGTGTTAGGGAAGTCATTTCTCTGCCTGAGACCCTGAGGAGCTGCTGCCAGTCAGAGTAGATCGCATACAGGCCAATAGTCCAAAGATCTGTTTTTGATTCAGCCTCATATATTTATTTTGTGTGCTAGCTATGCAGAGCAGTAGAGCCTATAGCAAATGTACACTTTTCCTTTGTTACACAGCATAACCTATTGGTGGGCTTTACTTTCTTTTGACATCAAACCACAGATGAGCATAAGACACTTCAAATTTATATACACCCCTGAAATATTCTGTATATTATGTTGTGCCTCTACCCAATACCTGCCTAACGTATATTCAGTTACAAAGCCAACTCAATGTTGTCAGTACAACAAAAACTTGCTCATCCAATACCCCTTCACCTCATACAGGAGCTGCATAGCAACTAGTATTAGGAGGGGCAGGCCTTTAGCTATATGTAACGTGCCTTCCAGCCAAATCAGCTTTAAAATAACAAGAAACATCACTCTATATTTGTCTGTGAGATTTATTTTTCCAAGTTTTCCTATTTCAACAATCCAGATTTACAATTAACTCTTTTTTTTTTGTAAAGCAGAAGCTGAATTTTTAACAATTTTAAATCAAACCAAGTTGTGTCATGAGTTGCGCTCTCCATAGACCATCTCGTCTCACTATTCATGTAAAATGCAAAGCACAAACTGTCTTGGTGTTTTTGTCTGAAGGCTCATTGGGAAGAGGACAGATCATTATAAAACACAATCATTTAGCCTGTGGCATAGTGCAATATTTATTAGTTTGTTTTTGATTTGTTATAGAGGAATTGAAAGAAATTACAGCTCTCACATCCATGATTCCCGTTCAACTGTATGCGGTTAAAAAGCCATCGCCCTTGAAAAACCACATTCAGCTCCACTTATTTTGATGCCTGTAAATTTTAGTAGCAGCTGAGATGAACTGGACTGTTAAGTAGCTTTTCTTGATCAAATATCCTATTTCAGCTTGTCAGCATTAAAGCAGAAATGTCTATTTGATTGAAATAATCTTTTTGCAATGTTAGCTTGTTTTTCTGCTGATACAGTGTGTGTTGTGTAATAACACTCTTGCTGCCAGATACAAAAAACAGTCCCCCCCCCTTTTGAGCTCTTGTTTTAACTTTCGTATTGTGTGTATCACACAGAGAGATTTGGCAAGTTCTCAGAAGACTCCTGGCTATTTTACCTGTGCCAGCTAAACTGAACAGCCCATGAATTATTATTTTTTTGCTAAGAGACAGGCTGATTCCAGCAATCTTATTTTGAACACAGGGATGTTCAAAGCAACCGAGCCAAGCCCAGGACAAACCACAAGAAAATAGTTCTCTGTACAACACGTAACTAGCCAATTGAATTGTTCCAGGATATTATGAGAGCTACTGCCAATGGCTTATAGAAAAATCAGCTGCATTCAAGGTGAAAAGGTCTACCCGTTATGCATCAGTAGCTGGATAAAGAACAAGAGGCTAGGAGTAGGCATAGTCCACACAGTAGAGGGAAGGAAGAATAAGAGTTGGTTTTTATATGCCAACTTTCTCTACCTTTTTAAAGTAGAATCAAAACAGCTTACAATCCCCTTCCTTTCCTCTCCCCACGACAGACACATTGTAAGGTAGGTGGGGCTGAGAGAGTTCTGAGAGAACTGTGACTAGCCCAAGGTCACCCAAATGGCTTCATGTGCAGGAGTGGGGAAACCAACCTGGGTTCACCAGATTGGAGTCCACCGCTCATGTGGAGGAGTGGGGAATCAAACCCATCTCTCCAAATTAGAGTCCACCACTTCTAACCACTACACCACACTGGCAAGGGCCTGTATTAGGACTAGTGCTATTTATATCCTTTAGCAATTTCCTTAAACACATTTGGATATTAAATTAAAATATATAATGTTGAAAACAGTGAACACTTGAGGAAGTTCTCAGACTTTTTCATGCTATACATTTTGAATACATGAAATGCTTCTTAAGGCAAAGTTTGTCTTAAAAAGAGAATGTTTTGTGTAGGGGTTTTGTTTTGTTTTGGTCTCCCCACAATTTTTCTGCTGGAAAAAACCCTGAAAAAGTCTTCAGGAAAAACCTCAGAAAACACAAGTCCTGTGGGCCTTCACATCTCTTTACAAACCCTGCACTTCTAGCATTCCATTGAAAAGTGTGATTAGCTGTTACTGTGTATGGATGGAGAGTGGCATCTTTCTACAGCAAATAGTGTGAAAACCATTCAAATTTTATAGCTAAATAACTAGGGTGATTACTGGAACTGAATTTTTTTGGTGCCACTCAGCCAAGGTTTGTAGTGGTGAGCTAATGGCTCCCCATGACCAATCAACATGTTTTCTGGCTAGCACTTTGAGGTGATGTAGAAACTACGTAACTACAGCTTTATGAGCTCCCTCCCTTCAAAAATAGGGGTAAGCAGATTCCATTCCCTTCACCTAGGGCGGAGAGTCCCTGCCCCAAAAAATCCAAGAGGGCTCCATTTTCTCATTAGATTGGTGTGTGCACTGTGGTGCATGCCCTAGTAACGTCTAGATTAGATTGCTACAATGTGCTCTAAGTGGGGCTGCCCTTGAAGACTGCCAGAGACTACGGCTGGTACGGAATGCTGCAACCAGAATGTTGATCCACTAGGACCTATCACTCCAATCTTGTTGCATCTACACTGGTTCCCAGTTAGCTTCTAGGTTCAACTCAAGATGCTTTAAAACCTTATACATCTTGGGAGGGGCCAGGGCTCAATGGTAGAGCATCTACTTGTCATGCAGAAGGTCCCCAGTTCAATCCCTGGCAAATCCAGCTGCAGATCAGGTGATATGAAAGACCTCTACCTGAGACCCTGGAAAGCCGGTACCAGTCTCAGTAGACAATATTATGATGGACCAAAGGTCTGATTCAGTATAAGGCAGTTTCATATGTACCTGAAGGGCCACCTACCTCCATATGAATCTACATAATCACTCCCGCCTTCATTGAAGGCCCTGCTTCAGGTGCCCCTACCAGCTGAGGTTGGATGGGTGGCAACCTGAGAAAGGGCATTCTCAGTTGTGGCACCAAAACTTCGGAGCTGCTTCCCCAGGGAGATTCTTCTGTCTCTCTCCAGCGAAGTTTGTTTTTGGTGCTATTAGCCAGCGTGGTATAGTGGTTCAGAGTAGTGGTTTGGAGCGGTGGACTCTGATCTGAAGAACCGGGTTTGATTCCTCTCTCCTCCACATGAGCGGCGGATGCTAATCTGGTGAACTGGATTTGTTTTCCCACTCCTACACGAAGCCAGCTGGGTGACCTTGGGCTAGTCACACTCTCTCAACCTCACCTACCTCACAGGGTGTTTGTTGTGGGGAGGGGAAGGGAAGGTGATTGTAAGCCAGTTTGATTCTTCCTGAAGTGGTAGAGAAAGTTGGCATATCAAAACCAACACACTTTTTAAATGCTTTTCGATGTCTCAAATGTCTTAATGTTTGCTGCCTTAAACCCTGAATTGGGTGGAAAGCCAGGATGTAAATTTTTAAAATTACTAAGTAATTATTCACAGAAAAGATAAAACATACACTTAGAAATTCAGTTCTGAGAATCTAATGTATACCTACAGGGAAGTGTATCTGCCAGATGCCTTGAGATATAAATTTAAGGTAGTACCATCAGCTCCAGCCAACCCTGAGCTATTGCATCAGTTTGATTTACAGAGGATGCTTGTATTTTTATAATACAAAAACATGTGCAAATGAATGAAGCATTTGTGAGAAAATACTTCCCTCCACTGTTCTGAGAGCAAAGAGCTTGTTACTGAGCACACAATTTATAGCGGGTACCTTGGGGGCGCAGAGTGTTAAGCTGCAGTACTGCAGTCAAAAGCTCTGCTCACGACCTGAGTTCAATCCTGACAGAAGTTGGTTTCAGGTAGCCGGCTCAAGGTTGACTCAGCCTTCCATCCTTCCGAGGTCGGTGAAATGAGTACCCAGCTTGCTGGGGGTAAAAGGGAGATGACTGGGGAAGGCACTGGCAAACCACCCCCGTAAACAAAGTCTGCCTTGGAAACGTGGGGATGTGACGTCGCCCCATGGGTCAGGAATGACCCGGTGCCTGCACAGGGGACCTTTACCTTTTTTAACTTGGGGGCACAGAATGGCGATCTCTTTCACACCGTGTGCTAGCAAGAATGTGATTTGGGAAGATGATCACGAGTAACAGCTCTGGGAATGTTTAGAGAGCCATTTCCCAATAAACTCATCAATATTAGATACACAGAGCACCTGAGGTTTTTAAGGGGAAAAGAGAACATTTGGCAATGCTACATCTTCCATACTGATGAAGATTGTATGTTAGTTATGAATGGAAAAGGCTCATGTCCTCATGACTGCCATGAGTGTAAGTGGCTGTAAAAGGGCATTAGGTTAATGCAGGATAGGTTCCTCAATGGCTTCTAGTTACTACAATTCACCTTTATTGGGTTAGTAAAGGGAACCACATGCAGTAAACTCTGAATACTGGTGCTAGAAGGCACCATAAGGGAAGGACAATGACTAACCAGTTACCCTGTTTGTTGGGCTTCCAGGGCAACTGGTCAGCCATTGTGTGAAACAGGAGTCTGGACTAGATTATCTGTTCAAGCAAAGGCTCTTAGGTACCTTATTAGGAAATCTCTCCCTCCCACAGAAATGGTTAACAAAAATCCATACTGTGGCCAACAAGTGTTTTACAACTTGTTACAAAATCTGGAAGGCAAGAAATTCATAAGAGACGGTTTTAATCAAAGTAAGCAATATGTTTTATTTGAACTTCCAGTAGAGATGAACCACTACGTTTTTGGAATAAAAAAATACTGAAAAAAGTACTACAGCTTGAATGAATATAAAACATTAGCAGAAAGAAAACAATTAAAATGGTAAAAAAATTAACCTTTAAGTCTGAAACACTTGAGTAGGTTTTTTTAAGTCCTCCCAGCATGTGCCAACATCTGCTAAGCTGGCAAAACACAAAGCTCTTACAAAATGAAACAGCTACTTCTGTTATGCAAACTGCGTAAGACTGCCCAATTCCCAAAAGGCTGTACAGCTTTCCTTGAAATATACAGACCTTGCGGTACATGACAAAAATTTATTTACTTGCCCCTGATCTAAGAAGCTGTGCATGGGCAGAAATAGATCAGTTAGTAAGGTGAAGCCACTATAAAAATGAAATGCACACAGCAAAGACATGGACTTGTTTAACAAGCTATGCTTACAGTATTATTCTACCGGTCCTTGTCAGATTCCCTGCCCACCCACCTCCCTCAACTATCTACTTTCTTTAAGCTAGCCCATCTCTAACGTCCAAATACACTGTACATACATTTAGCAAAGAGCATACCTAAAAATTCTTGCAGCAGTATGGTCAGTACACAATTTCAGAAGGTTATACAGAAGCCTTAATCTTTCAGAGGACAGCAACTATTACTAAACCAGTGAGTTTCAAATAGTGTAGAAAGCTTATTAGAAAAGAGTAACTTGGTACTCATTCCAGAACACATACACACAATATCACAGATGTCCACTTGTGTGCACGTGTACGAGCTTGAGAACAGTGGCCTAGATTACATTGACTTGGTCATCCCTAACTATTACACACTGCCCTGCAGAAAAGACCTGCAAGAGAATATTACTATGTAAACTAAAAATCTTGATACCAACAACTTATTATCGGCTTTTTTCCTGATCTAACAGTTGGTCACAGAAGTCAAGTATGATAAAGGCTGCTGCCAGTTTTGTACATGTGTCTGACTCATACATCCTTCAAGTACATGCAAGGCTCAATAGTTTCACGAGTGTAGCTGCTCAGAATCCTTTAAGACACAGAAGAGATTGGGTTATGAGGAGAGCCCATCTGGGTAAGGACTTTATCCAACCACTGAAGGGGACCATGCAAATGTATCTCAATCCAGCAGGGTGTGCTTGTGACATCTTGCCGGTGATATTCTGCTCCCCAACCCTAAAAAAAAGAGAGAAGGTGACATTTTATTTATTTATTTATTTCTAGCCTGCATTCCTCCCCAAACCAGAGTAGGCCCAAGGCAGCTTAAAAAGAACAAAACGCACACAAGCCACGTCAACAACAGACAAAAACACCACAAAACTGACTCCAGCTGACGTTAACCATAAAGCTTTCTTTTAAAAAACCACACCTTGAACTCTTTTTAAAAACAGAAAGGGTGGCAATGTTCCTGACCTGCAGGGCAGGTTATGTCACATCTATGCAATTATTGGAGATGGACAGCCATTATCCACGCCTAAGTAATATCCAGATCAGACTACAGCAATATGCTCTCTGTGGGGCTATCTTTGAAGATCTTCTTATGAACTACAACTGGTTCAGAACATGGAAGCAAGATTAGTGACTGGAATATAGTGCTCAGTACATTTTTTGCCAGTGTTAACCACTCTACTAGCTTCCAGTTTGTTTCCAACCAAAACTGCCCATGAGAGACATCAGCTGAAGCAGCGAAGCCTCCCAAGGACCACATCAAAGTATTCTGATTCCTCACTAACATCCAAGCCTTTCAGCAATGCCACTAAAAGATGTAGTTTCTGCTTGGCGCTCCAGTATTCCTGCCTTTAACACAAGAAAGAATGTCAAAAATAAAAAATACACCACCTTTTAAACTTCTTAAGGTTTTTGAATGCCAATACTTCGTACTGTGAACCACCTTGGAATTTAGTGGTAGAAAGGTTGGGGACAAAATACTCTATTCAAATTGTTGTCTTTGATCAATAAAGCCTGAATTTCAGAGGCCCTTCTCTGGGGTGATTCCTTTGGACAGACTTTTGGGGACCTCTCATTTGTTTTTTCAGGAAGTTCTTTTGCCTGAATTTTACCTGTAAAAGACACTTTTACCCACAATTTTACCCACTTTTACCCACTCCAAGGCCTGCTAATGGAAAGGCCAGAAATAAAGCACAGTCAACTGAAGCCACTCATTTGTTCCTTTTCACATAGCTTAGGAGGACACCTACATGAAGAAGCCTCACTTACTTTAACAAAGCTCATACGGATAGTGCACATCTTTGTGAGTTCGTACACTGTTTCAAAGCCGTGGTTCACTGACTGAGCCAGAAGCTGAGCAAACTCTTGATTGTTGAAGATTTTCAAACTGCAGCCGCTCGGAATTTTACAAACCGTGGTTGGGTGGAAGCCATGGTGGTAATTGCAGTTTCGACTTTGCACAAAAATACTACTGTCGCTAAGGCACTCAGCATAAACTTCTCCACCAACATAATACAGGTGAACTCCTACAGAAGATAGAAGATTTGTTAGCCTTCTAATGAAATGAAGTAACTTGGGGGGGGGGTGAGAAGAAAAAAAGAGTTCAAATCAGTAACGAACAAGTGGCCATACTTCCGGTGCAATATGCTAAAGTGGAAAGTCCCATCTTCCCAGCAGTGAAGCATAAACACCATTATACCTGAACTAATCAGGGGATGAGATGTTACCTGTTCAAGAAGTAATCTGTATATGAGCCATTTATGCACAAGCTGCAGTTTTAGATATCTATATACAATGTTAGGTTTGAAGAATTTTCATTGTTAAAATGTCTCTCTTTTGGGAATGCAAATGTTTTGGATAGATTTCTGCATCTGCATCTGATAGATTTCTGCACCTATGGAAGCCAAGAGGGCAGGAGCCACATCTGCACATTAGCCTATTTGGCCAAAATACCTACTGGGTGGGGCCGAGGAAAACATATACAGAGCAGTTTCTTCCTTCTATAGCCCAATTTCTCAGCTCCACCTTAAATCTTCTGAGACAGTACTGAAGAACTTGTTTGGAATTGTTAAATGAGCACCACATTTATTCCGAGAACCAGAACAACGAAGCAACCCACAATAACTCTATTTAAAATAAAGAAGTGTTTGTGCAAGGAAAGCAAACATATTGCATCTCTAAATGCTGTATGTATTACATGGTGCTACCAACTGAACTAAGAAAGGGAAGTACGCATTTTTTTGTTTGGCTGCTACCTGCCCCTAATAATTTTTGCCCAGAAATGAAATTTGGTTTGCAGTCCACAATACAGACCAGATCTCAAATCATAACCAACTAGTAGCTCATATTTGTGAGAAATTGAATTTCTACTAGATACAGATTCTGTCTACTGAAAGATCTTAGTGCCTTGAAAGCACCACCTGTAGATGTTCCCTTTTTATTTTGTATACACACCAAGGAAATGAACTGTTCTTTGCAGTCAAAATTTCTATCATAACCTGGAAATAGGTGTCCTTCCTTACTCATAAAAATAAAATTGTCCTACTGGGTGAGACATTGGTTTCATGGGAAGCAACTTTGGTTTTCAAAGAGAGACGTTTTAAAAATTGAATCAGCCAGGAAACTTCTGAACACCAAGATAGTAGCTAAACCTTTTACCCATCTCCATAATATGAAGAATACATGTAATCCTGAAAGCTAAACAACTGCCAGCAACTTATATTTTTTAATATAGGGACCAGCACATCATTAAGTTCACGGCTCTGGCTAATCAGATGAAACACCCTTGTGCCTATTCCAGATTTCAGTATTTTTTTAAAAATCTTGGATCAAGTGAATAGCATTTTCTAGTTGCAACTAAGGCAGCAGGAGATTCCAACTCTTCTCCTTCAGAAAAGGATGAGGGAAGCTTCCTGCTATTTTCTAAGCTACATTTATATTCCTGTAATGATATTAAGGCCAATAATTAATTTAAACCCAAATGTTTTCAGTCTACTTCCTGGATCATAAATGAATCCTTTCCAAGAATACGTTGAGATACCACTCAGTTTGAAGTTCACAGTGAGCCATGCTCCTAACTAGGGAGCCAGCGTGGTGTAGTGGTTAAGAGCGGTGGTTTGGAGTGGTGGTTTGGAGCGGTGGACTCTGATCTGGAGAACCGGGTTTGATTTCCCGCTCCTCCACTTGAGCGGTGGATGCTAATCTGGTGAACTGGATTTGTTTCTGCACTCCTACACATGAAGCCAGCTGGGTGACCTTGGGCTAGTCACACTCTCTCAGCCCCACCTACCTCATAGGGTGTCTGTTATGGGGAGGGGAAGGTGATTGTAACCCGGTTTGATTCTTCCTTAAGTGGTAGAGAAAGTCAGCATATAAAAACCAACTCTTTTTCTTCTTCTAGTGACCTAGTACTTGCAGCCAGAAACAGCAATTTATTGCAAAAGATAGAGAAGCACTCAGGTTGAGTGTTTCTCAATAAATGTAATGAACTGGCATCCCCTCCTCTTCCCCATTCAAATGTAAATGAAAGCAACAGTACCTTTGCCAATATGCCTTCTGGTGTTCTCAATGGTAGAATTCCGGTTAACATTAGAAAGGAGCCCTAGGCAAAACCTGTTCTTGTTGTTTGAAGGATCGGTGAAGCCATCCACCAAAACACTTGTAGAAGAGGCATGAAATGCTTCTCCAACACGATTGTTGAGCTCATAGTAGACAATAGAGCACCAGTGTTTTGGCTCTTCATAAGCCACTGCTTGAACATCTGCAAAGAATGAAAAACAGAACCAGTGACACTGGAATTAATAAGTTCCTGAGCTTTAAAGCTTTTATTTATTTATTTTCCACATGTAGGTTTTGGCTTCAGATCACTGAAGGAAAAAAACTGGCTATGCAGCTGCTAATTAGAAGTCCTTCTCCCACAATGTCCTTTTATATGGCATGTTTGATCCTCCTTGCATGAATCTAGTCAAGGCCCTAGAAGCCAGGAAAACAGAAAAAGGTGTGGCTAGTATCTGGGCAAACTGTGCAGATTCTCTGTACCTCATTGATTAAGCAGGTCCACGAAAAAGCCTAACTGGTAACCTGACAGAGTATATCAGCTTGACAGAACCAAGTCTCATCCAACTTAGAAAAGATTTCTTTGCTTGGCCACCCAAAGGCAATTATAGAACAGTAGCTGTTGCAAAGGACCAGAAAACTAGGCATGCTATAAATAAGCTATATCAGTTAAGTCAACTAGGGAGCCAACCCTATGCGCTAAAGGACTGCTTACAGAACAGGCCTTACCTATCTCCCCCTGCAGCCCACCGTGACCCCCAACTATAGGGGTTGAGGGACTTCCAGGAAGGCCAAAGAAGGGGGAAAGGGGGTCTAACAATAGGATGGGGAAGCCAGTGAAAACTGTCACCCTTCCCTGCAGAATGGCCATTTTGCAGGTGGGAGAACTCGAGACCTCATTCCATAGTTTAATGGATACATTGGCCATTTATGCTTGGTAGTTAGCAGCGTGTTCCAGGCTGAAGTGCCCCGCATATTATTTTTTTAGTTTTTCACGCTGAACTGTCATTCAGGAAGTGACTGAAGCCAGTGCATACTTGCTTCGCATTTCTTAAGAGCCCCTTTAACGCGACCTTTTGTGTTTGCTCCGCCCCCACCTCAAAGAATCCCCTCAAGGAAGCATGCAAAATCACAGCCGCTTATTAGCTATGCAAATGGCGGTTGCTAATGGAAGGAACAAAGGAGCAGGCAAGTGGGGTGTGTGGAATTTCTCCTTTTGCATCAGGACCATGAATAGGCATTTTAATGGTCGCATTTTTAAAAAGAGCTTTGAGCGAGCATCAAAACTGACTCTGCATAAATGGTCATCGTAAGTAGCAGTGGCTACTTACAAGACTTTTATAGAGACTTTTGTAAATGAATCCATCAAGAGTTGCCTAGCTTGACCAGGCTATAATGTCTATAGTCCAGCACTATTTTCTAACAGCAGTCAGCTGGATAACTGGGAAGCCACCAAGCTAGGTTTGATACTGATCTAAAACCTAATAGGAAATGGCAAAACAATTTCTAGACTTACCTTCTATCAAACAACCTGGTAAGGTCATTTATGCAACTAGCCATTTTAAAGCTCCTGTAGCAATGAATTTCACAAGTTCTTCCTGCTAGTCCTGAATTTGTCAGCTGTGAAACTGATGGCTATTTAAGTTCTAAAGACAACTATCCCCCCGCCCCAATTTGTGGTCTGTCTATTTTCAGGGAGACAGAAACATATAACACTGAGTCTCTAAACAGCAAATAGCAAGCATCCAAAAATGGGAGGGAATGATAACCATGATAAGGAAAAACAGTTTATCCATGTAAGGTCACCTTTTTATTTTCAGTTAGGCTATCAATTCTATTAAGGCAGTGGTCCTCAGCTTGGAGTAAAGTACTACTGAAGTAGATTTCATTTTTTAATGAACATTTAAGATGGTCATGAGTGGAAGCACGGGATGAGCTCCTCACAATGATTTTTCCTACATAATTTACAGAGGCGTTTTCATTAGCGGCTTCCATTTATTTAAATTACACCTCAAATGTTTCAAAACAAGAACATTAAAGCAAACAAGCTGCATTTCCAGCTAACAAAACTAAAACTTTGAGAGAGGAACCTCAGTGTGTAGTCTATACCCAGAGCCCCCGCCCCCCAGTGTGTCATTTTAGGCATCTATACCCAGTTCCAGTGCAAAAAGAGCGCCTGCATGCAGATGAGCATTGAGGGGTAACTTGGTTGTAACTTTCAGTGTATCTTCAAGGCAGCTGTTAAGTAATAAACTACAGATAAAGTAACAGCCTTATCTTTACCAGACAGCAGATAAATTAAATGGTAATCTTGAGAACAAACAGGAAAGTGTGAAATCAATGGAGTGATAAATGATGATCTTAAAAGAATATAAATCACAACTGAATAAAAAATGGATAAGTGTTTCTGTCTTTGCCTTTCCACACGGGCAGACTCTCTGATCAATTGGACTGTCTAAGAATCTGCCAAATAATTCGTTGAGAGATAAGGCATTGTGTCTGGCCAAGAAGAAAAGTTTTCAAAAGGTTGGAATAGTTAGGAATTTTAGATAGTCTGAAACACTGGAAAAGATGGAGTAATCTGTCCCCAGGAAGAGGGCGCACAGTTCCTTTTGGCATTACCACATAATTCACGATGGTCCCTATGTTCTAAATCTGTGAGTATCTTGTTCATTACTAGAGGAAAGCTGGAGGGAAAACTTGGGTAGGAAATCTGTAAGCTAGAAAGTCTTTCATCTACTCTCTTTGTCCAAGAAGTCACAAAAGGGTCAAGCTCATTCCATTTTGAAAGACCAGGAAGAAAATCCTGATCTAATGGGGAAAATCTGAATTTCACCACAGCTTTCCACACTAGCAGGGAGATGGAACCAAGGCCAGCCCCTAAAAATAAGTTGGAGTTTGAAATACAATTGGTCGTTTGAAAGACGGCACATAAGAATTTTGATTGTAAAGATTCAATTTTAGAAGAAGGTGCAGGAAACCAGATTGATGCTCCATAGAGCAAAGATGATCTAATTTTTGCTTTATAGACCTCTAGAGAGCAAAAAGAATAAATTGGCCTCCTGAATGATAAAAAAAACCTCATAGTTGAAGCTAAACATACTTTAGTAGACTCAAGAAGACGGAAATAATGACATCTCCACTTATTGGAAGAGGCAAAGTAAAAGCCTAAGTAATTGAAGTGCAACACTTGCTACTATCCAAGACCCAGTAGTTTACTTATTGTCGTTGAGGTATATTTCTGAAAACACATAATTTTTGATTTAGCATAGGTAGTAGTAAGCAGATTGTCATGGAGTATGAGGCAAAAGCTTGGAGAGGACATATTAATCCCATCCTCAAGTAGGAAAGAAGGGCTGCATCATCTGCATAAAGTAGAATTGGTATTGAGTGAGTAGCCAAACTAGGAAGTGGTTAGCTTGCAATTTATTAGGTAAGTCATATAAATAGAGATTAAATAGATCTGGGGCCAGAAGACATCCCTGTCTAACTCCTTTTGTGACCTGGACCGGATTTGAGACATGTCCGGTTATGGGACATTTCACTCTCATGGAAGTTGAAGTGCGTAAGGAACAATCAATTGTAATAGTTGTTTGGGAATTCCCAACTGATTTAGTTTATTCCAAAAAGCCTTGTGCAGGAGATATTATCAAAGGCTGCCTTAAGATCCATAAAAACAGTAAACAATTTCCCCTTAGGATATGATGAATATTGGTCAGTGAGAAAGGCATCTACAGACAATGCATTTCTATCCTCAGCATTTTGCATCACTTTGTGTTAGCCATAACTTTCAGGAAAGATATAATCTGCAAAGTGATGTAGCTCTTCAAGTTGTACGCTTATGATTCATACCCACTTCTGTACACTAGGAATTCCCCACCTGTGTTGCCCTCTCTAAATATTTTGATAAAATGAAACAGCAATGCTCCTAAGCAGTGAGATCAAGAGGAGTGAGCAGGGATATTCCATCCTAGGCTATGTCTTTAGGTCACAGGATGGTACAAGAGCCAGCACGGTGCTGCGGTTCCAGTGTTAGAACCAAATTCAAATCCACACCCTGTCATGGAAGCTTGCAGGGTGACCTTGGGCCAGTTACACTCTCAGCCTAACCAACATCACAGGGTTGCTGTTGTGAGGATAAAATGGAGGAAAGGAAAAACAATATTGTACTCTACTTTGCATCCCCTTTAGGAGAAGAGTGGGCTATAAATGATTACAAGCAAGTTCACTGAAGTCAGAATTTCTGTATTCCCACCTTCTGCTAGAGGAGCTCTCACTACATTGCATTAAATGGCAAAAACATAGGTATCCCCCCCCCGAATAAAGTTATCTCCAGGCCTAGAAGATGCTTCTGTATCCCATTAGTTGTTTCCTTCCAAGAGCGCTACCCCCTTTCTAATAACTATGACCACACAGAAATGAATGGTGCTTAAACAAAAGGCTGCAATAAGAATTTACTTATACGATCCAGTGTAAAGAAGAAATGGCAACTTATGACAAGTCATGAGTATCATTTTAGCCACAGGAAACAGACTGAAGATTAGATTAAAGCCCACATTGAATTAAGGAGGAGGGGAGAAACCCCAAAACACACTGTTTGTCCAAGTCCAGTTCACTAACTCTCAGCTACATGCCAAGAAGTGCTGATGCAAACAAGCCACAGCATTTTTTAATCCTTTCAAGTCACTGTAAGGCAGCCTGTAATTGTTAGTTAGTGGGTGCACATTCACACCAAGATGCCAGTCACTATTAAAGCTACAGCTCTGCCCTAGTTCTCAAACTCAGGAAGAAATCCTGCCAGCTGGCCATTCCTGGAGAGTGAAATCATCTCTCTCTCTCACACACAGATTTCATACTAACTTCCTCACATTTGCCTTAAGTCATGCAGAGCAGGTGCGTTCCGTCTCTCCATTCCCAGCAGGAGCCAACAATAGGAGTTACCCAACTTCACTGACAGGATGCAGCTTGTTAAATCAAATCTCTTAAGACTAACAAATCTCCACAAAGAACAGGCCTCTTAAAAGGTTTGCAGCAGAGCGTTTGAGCCCGCACCAGCTCCCAGCGCCCTTCCTCAACATGAACTGCAGCAGACCTTGGGGGATGGCTATTAAACAAAGGAAGTGGCTGCACATAACAGGTAGAGAGGTAGGGTAGAGAAATGAGCTCACAGAATTAAGGGAAACAGGTGGCAGGTAAACAATGTGAGTGTAAGGAGATCGACGTACTTTTGTCTTCTTCTTTTTTAAATAGAGAGGCAGGGTATTAAACCAAGGAGGGGAAAAGAAGAATTAGATACTTAAAGAGTTAACAGATCCAGATGGAGTTTCTGTCATGTTTAATGTTACATGTTTATTGTTGCACAGTGACTGGCAGGCCGTTACATCTTTCCCCACTTCTGTAATCCTACCTGTAACTCAAGTGCCCGGCACACAATCCATCCCCTGCCTCCAGCTGAAATGCCCAACACAAAGTCTAATGGGCGGACACCAAGGAGGCTGCCATTGCAAGCATAGAGGTGGGTAAATACTGCAAGAACTGATATGTCTGGTAGCAACACCGCTTGTAAAGTAACAGAAGCCCTGCTGAACACAGGCAGCTGCCTTATACCAAGTTAGATCACTGGTCTATCAAGGTCCATGATTGCCTGATTGCCAGTGGCTCTCTCAAGGTCTCGAGCTGAGGTCTTTCACATCACCTACTACCCGATCCTTTTAGCTAAAAATTGGAACTGGAACCCTTCTGCATGCAAAGCAGATGCTCCACCTCCAAGCTACAGCCCTTCCCTTGTGTTGTTCAAGATCTGGCAACCTTACTTGCAGCTGTATCTGGTGTGACTGTGGCCCAGCTCATATAGGGCACGGGACAACACTGTGCTGGGAGATCGTCATGACACTATACACACACAGTCAACCCATGCAATCTGGAGCAAATTCAAGAGTAACCCAACAAGGAGGACACTGTTAAATGCAAACTTTCACACACACCAATTTGTTGCATCCAGAAGTTCTCCTTCCCTGGAGGTTTTTAAGAAGAGGCTAGATGGCCATCTGTCAGCAATGCTGACTCTATGACTTTAGGCAGATCATGAGAGGGAGGGCACCTTGGCCATCTGTTGGGCATGAAGTATGGGCCACTGGGGGTGGGGTGGGGAAGTAGTTTGGGATTTCCTGCATTGTGCAGGGGTTGGACTAGATGACCCTGGTGGTCCCTTCCAACTCTATGATTCTATGAATCCTTAAACAGTGATGCATTAAGAAAAGCCATCCCTTTTAGTTCTAGGCATACTACTATGTAATGCAGAACATACAGGACAAAGACACAGAGCATTTGCAAAAATAAAAGACATGCAGGAGTCTGCAGAGATAAGCATAAACACTGATAAATCTGCTTTCTGCTTTTGTCAGCTGCAAGGACTACCTCCAACAAACAGATCAGCGAAGCCACCAAAAGATTGTGTTTATCAACTGTAATCCTGGTTCAAAAGAAGAATAGGTTACATTACTGAGGTTATGATCTGCCTTTGTTTTCCCACATACTTTTAAGGTATAAACTCAGTTCAACAACAGCTAAGTTATCTAGGTGGCTGCGTATCTAAGCCTTTTGAACAAGTGGGAGGATACAGGCAAGACACCCTCTGAATGCCGGTCTCCAAATCCCCAATTTGTTTTGTCGGCATCGTTTTTAAATTCTCCACCGAAATGATGCTGTTTGGATGCATTTAGTACTAAGCAAGAAATATGAACAATTCCTATCAGACTGAACAATTTTACCTCCTCTGTTTACTTCTAGAGGAATTGGCGGTGCCATCATATTGGTGTCCATTGGCTGTGAACCGTCCTGTGTCATCTGATCTTCTGGAGGCAGGTAAGCAGGAGGGGGTGTATCAGCTGAGAACACAACAGATAAATTACTTCACCCTTCACTTTGTACATTCACGTTAACTGGAAATGGTGAACTGGATTAGTATAGTATTATTCTTGCTCTCTTGTATGTTTTCCTAACTCAGGGCACAGGTAAGTGTCTTCAGCCCTGTCAAACAGAGCCAGGACTCCTTCCTGAACCAACACACTGCTGTACAATTGTTATGGGTGACAATCATCTTCCTTTTGTCACTCAGATTCAGTTTCTGGAACTTCCTGAATGAAAATACCATTCTAAAATGCAACAGAAACAGCAAGAGGAAAGAAGAATACCCCCCACAGCTCCACCCCAAACCAAGTTATGACCCAACAGCCACCACTCAGGACTTCAACTTCAATGGCACCCTGTAACATATTCTACACGGGAATGCCCTCACAACTCTGGAATTTGATGATCTACTTTCTAAGGAGCAGGTGGCCAGCAGCATATTGCTCCCCATGTCCCAGCATATGTACCGGCTTCCCATCATACATGTGGCACGATCAGAGAAGATGGTTTTGATTAAGCATGAAACAGCTTGGCTACGACCCAGCCAAGAAAATGCCCCATCCCTCTATGTTTTCAGAAGCAGTCCACCATACAATGGTCTTACTGAAGTGAAGGTGGATCAAAAGTGGTTTAATGAATAAAAACTGCAGAGGTTGCACAGTTTCAGAATGCTCCCCTGGGGAGACTGGACAATGCGTGAGCACCTACTTGAGGGTCGTGTCTCCCAACCAGACTCCTCCTCTAGCATATATTATGTGGGATACATTAAACAAGTCAGTCTCCCAACCAGACCCCTGCTCTAGAATGTATTATGTGGGATAAATTAAACTCATTCAGAAGCTAGAAATGCAAAGGCCCAGAAAAAGGAGTGTGTGCAGAATAGTTGGTTTCCAGGCTTGGGGGGTTTTGGGGAAAGGGAGTTCCCCCCCCCCCCACAGGCCTTCAAATTTCTATCAAAGCCTGAAACAACACTGACAATAAAACTTTTAACGCACAACTCCAAATGTTTACTGAACGAAACACTGCAGCCATTACACTATTGTCCCAAAGAACCCACTATAAAAAGTTTTGTTTGCAAGGTTGACACAAAGCGTGGTTATATTTCACCACCACAAAAGGCTTGTAAAGACCCAGATTCAACCTAGGGTTGCCAACCTCCAGGTACTAGCTGGGGATCTCCTGCTGTTACAACTGATCTCCAGCCGACAGAGATCAGTTCACCTGCAGAAAATGGCTGCTTTGGCAATTGGACTCCCTTCCCTATTGAAGTCCCTTCCCTCCCCAAACCCCACCCTCCTCAGGCTCCACCTCAAAAACCTCCCACCGGTTGCAAAGTGGGACCTGGCAACCTTAATTCAATTACTGGCACATATGCCAACACATAATCATCAATTTTTCCAGCTGCTGCCTCAAGGTTTTGAACCTGGCCCAAACTGGCTGCCCTGGGACTGTGGGCCTCTCTGAGCATCCTTACCTGGCATCTGAAAGGGACTTCCTGGGTCTGAACTGGCAGGTGAGTGAGGATAGGTGCCACTGCTGCTCCCAGGGGAATTTGGGTAGCTGCTGTTGGGTGAATGAGGGAACGGGTGACTGTTGGGTTGCTGGAAGGAATCTGGGTAAGTCGCGTTGAGTGGCATGTGAGGTTCATTTTGCCCCAAGTTGCGAAACTGAGCCAGGAGACTGTGCTGAGGGTTGTATTCGCTGTGTCTTGGAACAAGCACTGGAGGAAGAACTAGAAAGAAAGAAGACAAAGGGGAAACAAAGATTGAAGACTTCACTGCCAAGGCCCCATCTGCAGAACAGAGGCAAAGTTGTCCTGTACGTGTGTAAATGAGGCCATCACCTTCTGGAAACAAGAGGGTCTAAGCAAGAACTCTTCCTTGGATCCAATTACTACATAACTTAAATTCATAGTGGACACACAGACTGCCAGATTCCCAAAGTCAGGAGCTCAGTTTTCATGGCAGCTGGGGGACGGGGGGGGGGGGGAGGTGGGTCTGTAGTGGGGGTGAGAAAGGGAACTTGCTGGGTGTCCATTTTAATCAGACAACACAGGCCAGTATTTTCTAAAGTAACACTGAACATTTGCCCTTTTTATGCATTTGGTGCCTCGCTAACTACATAATGGTTTGTAACCGAAAACCTTGCTAATGAAGACATTCTTCTGAAGACAATGATAATAGTATGCAGGCTGTGAAAAGAGCTAGGAGACAACAGCTGAAAGTTTATTTTTAGCTTAAGCAATGTGCTAAAGGTTAATATTAAAACATTACTCATTTTAACTCAGCGCCTGTTTGCTTTATTCGTGGAAGGCGTTCAAGCAAAATGCACTACTTTGCTCAGGCGAGCACACAAGCAGCACGTTACACCGTGGGGACACTACAGACTCACAGCGCAGGGCTTGCTTGACCCTATCCTGGAGTCTCTACACGCCTGAGACAATCACATCATTAAAATAAACCACACACACACACAAAAAATAAGCAACAAAAGGTTTGGAAACCCAAGAGTCACACAGCCCCATCTTCCCTTGGAAGCCAGGCCTATAGTTGAGGGCAGCCGCAGGTATCATCTTCTGCTGGCCTCCGTATCCCCCCCCCACACCTCTATGTTACTTTTTTTAATTGGGGGGGCAACCTGCTGCTTATTCCAGACACTATGGGTTAAATTACGTGCCATCTGGAGCTTGTAAGGTTTTAATTGGGTTTTATTGTTCCATTTTAGAATTATTATGAATTTTATTGTTGATCATTGATGTGTCCTGGTTGATGTTACCCCGCCCTGAGCCTGGTCTTGGCCAGGGAGGGCGGGTTATAAATTGAATAAATAAATAAATAGGTTCCACTGACATCAGTAGGCCTTACTTCCAGGTGTGCAGTTGATCAGTAACCACTTCCATATCTCTCTGCCTGCTGCTGGAATACATCTGTCACAAAACCCTATTTGTGGCGCCGTCGTGTAAAAAAAAAGGGGGGGGTCTCAAGCTTCCCCCCTTTTGCAGCGTAGGAGGTGCAGCAGCACAGCTACACCGTAAAAGCATCATCGGAAGCTTCTCCGGCAACGCAAGGACAGGGAGGGCCACAGAGTGGGAGCCTCCCACACGTCCTAGAGCTTCTGATGTCCCTTCTGGGTTGTGGGAAGGAGCCGTGCCAGAGCCGCCTCCTCAGCACAAACATCAAAACAGGAGAAGGAGTGGAGTCAGGCTGACCTTCAGATGCATTTTTGACGTTTACAGATTTGCTAGATGGAGAACACATTTATCTGCATGTCAAGCACAAATCGCCCAAGGAACAGCTCAGGACTGCATTTCCCCCCCTCCACTCAAAGCCACCCTGCTTAGTAGTTTTCGCTGAGATAATAAGTTTGCCAGGAGCCATCCGCCGAGCTTCATGGATGTCCAGCAACAGGAAGCTGGATTTCTGCAACGGCAACAACATCCCAATTATTTATTTTCCAACATGGGGGGTGGGGGGAAGGAGGCGCTTCAACGACCCATTTGTTTAAAATCTCTTCCTTTTCTTGCCCATATTGTCAAGGCCTTAATGTTGTACCCTCTCGTTTCCTCCGAAGACACCAAGCCCCAAATAGCTCACACGCCCAGATTTCTGAAACAAATCCGATCTTTCCCACCCTCTCTCATATTTAAACAATGGCATATAAAACACTGTTGCATGCCATGTAATTTATTGTCTCCAACCCCCTCCCCCCCAGAACAGCTGGAAGAGACACTTCAATATGCCTTCAGCAATCCGAAAGCGGATACACTAATCAGATTTTCCAAGGGCATGTAAGCAATGGATTTTCCAAGCAGACAAAAGGGCAGGGGGAAGAGGAGAAGGCGTCACTTTTAGTTCAAACTTTTCCTTAACAGCTCATACACATCATGCCACTAATCTGAAGCTCCCCTACATTGCTCAGCAGTGCAGAGCTGTACATCTGGAATTTTTCTTTCCATTTGGCTGGGAAGAGCCTCTTATGGAGTACTATGAAGGGTATGTTTAGGAACAGAGGACCAGCACTCGCTTAAACACCCATAACCGCCAAGAGGCCCCTCAACATGGATGCGCCCTAACAGTTTCACATTACCCCTATTACCAGTTAAACGGGAAGCTGCTGGCTGTCCTTCCATGCTTCCAACCTAGTGAGTGGGAATTCTTCCCGAGCCAGTCTCGAGCAGTACTGAAAGGATGGTTCTACCAGGCATAGCATCCCTCATTACAGTGCTGAAAACCCCTGTGTTAATTCTCCTGTGTAATTATTTCAAGCCCATCTTCTGGGCTTGGAGTCGGGGGGCGGGGAAGCTAGTTGTGAAGTTCTTGCCTTGTGCAGGGGGTTGGACCAGATTACCCTGGATGTCCCTTCCAACTCTGTGTTTCTACTATTCTAAAAGGTGCAAGAGCCCCTCTGATGATTTGGGTCCTATAATGCCATCCTTAGGAGATGCTCTAAAACTCTCAGAGCTTCCAATGAAAACCCTGCCTTTAGCTGGGCAAGTAATTATTCAGCCTATTTTAAAAAAATATCGTAGTTAGATCAAGTTAGACATGTCAACTGCATAAAATAAATTGCTAAGATTCGACACACCAGGGGAGGAGGTTGATCTCAGAGGCGGCTGCCAGCCCAAGGGAAGAGGCGTAATTGAAGAGACAGCAGGACACTTGTGCTGTGTTGAGCCAAGAGCACCTGTTGCTACAAAATAATCAAGAGGCACAGCTCTTTGTGCTGTGGAAAAGCTGCAAGGCATTGAAGGATACAGCTGTACAGATAAGAAATCCTTCCCTTTCTTGCACTGAAGGGAGTATTCTCCTTCGTTAGGAGTGGGCACCGCAATTTAATAAAGATGCAGACAAGCTGGAACGTGTCCAGAGCAGGGCAACAAAGATGGTGAGGGGTCTAGAGACCAAGTCCTATGACCAAAGGCTGAAGGAGCTGGGTATGTTTAGCCTGAAGAGAAGAAGACTGAGAGAGGATATGATAACCATGTTCAAGTACTTGAGGGGCTGTCATATAGAGGAGGGTGCCGAGTTGTTTTCTGTTGCTCCAGAAGGTCAGACCAGAACCAACGGGTTGAAATTAAATCAAGAGTTTCTGTCTAGACATTAGGAAGAATTTTCTGACAGTTAGAGTGGTTCCTCAGTGGAACAGGCTTCCTCGGGAGGTGGTAAGCTCTCCCTCCCTGGAAGTTTAAAAGAAGAGGCTAGATGGCCATCTGTCAGCAATGCTGATTCTATGACCTTAGGCAGATCATGAGAGGGAGGGCACCTTGGCCATCTTCTGGGCATGGAGTAGGGGTCACTGGGGTTGTGGCGGGGAGGTAGTTTGGAATTTCCTGCATTGTGCCAGGGGTTGTACAAGATGACCCTGGTGGTCCCTTCCAACTGTATGTTTCTATGAGTAAATATCTACTCTGGAAATGGATAGCATCTCTCTGAATCTCTGCTGGTCACATCTGCCTGTTTGTTCTAGTGAAGATTATACACCAAGCATTTGGGGGGGGGGCACAATTCTATGGCCAGACATCTCGAACTTCCAACATGCTGACATCAAATGCTAGTGGCTATCCTACCTCATTCACTCCATGGGGAGGGGCCATGGCTCAGTGGCAGGGCATCTGCTTGGCATCCAGAGGGTCCCTGGTTCAATCCCTGGCATCTACAGTTAAAAGGATCAGGTAGTGGGTGATGTGAAAGACCTCTGCCTGGAACCCTGCCAGTCTGAGTAGATAATACTAACAAAACGGCTGCCACAGAAGGTGGAGCCAGCCGCAAAATGGTTGCCATAGCTTAACTTCAGTAATATGGTGAAAATCCTTGTGCTGTGGTGGCAGCTGCTACCAAGGCAACAATTTTTTTAAAATCTGCACAGCTAATCAAATCTCCAGTACTCAACCAGAAGCCTTGCTGAGCAAAAGCTCTATCTGGCCCCACACACTTCCTAAAAAGACTCGGTGGGCGCCAGAAACGATGTTGGTGGGTGTTACGGTGCCCACAGGCACCACGTTGGGGACCCCTTGTTATACAGTCTGCTTATCTATAATTGTCAGGGTTGTTGTGCTGCAAGCTAATCATGTTAAGTGGGCTAAGTGTGGACAAAGTCCAGTGTTTTTACACAGTTTGTACATGCTGTATTTGCCTTCTTTGCTAACATTATTAGCAAATTATTAGCATATATATATTTAAATTTGAATCAGAATTCCCCCCCCCCCAAAAAAACCCACATCACTGCAAGTAACAGGCCCAGGCAAATTATAAAAGGAGCCCACACTATCTTAAACTACCTATAACACACTTCAAAAGCAGTACAGTCAAAGATTTGGACCATTTGCTTTGTTACGCTTGTGACTTGAAATCCAATGATGTTTCTGAGTAGCTATCAAGCCAAGCCTTCCAGACAAACCGTCCAAGGAGACAACCCAAGTTGTGTTTGATTGTGGTTCTCCGCTGCAGCAGAGGCAGCTGGCATCACACAGGGGCAGACCTCACACCTTAGCATTGTTAAGCTACATTCCAATCCTCATACTAGCGCTAGCACAGTAACAACATTTACAGAAGTAATTTCAGTTCTCACCCACTCTTCAAAGCAAGTTTCAAATTGCCATAAAGTTTTAGCAACAACTGGATCACATTTCTTATCCCCCATCTAAGCAGCCCCGGGCTCCTTGCAGGTGTTAAGACAGGGCAGTGATAGCGGAGGGGCTTCTGGCAGAAAAGGAAAGAAAACTAAAGGAAAAGTTTGCATTAAATGGGCATGGACATGGAGCCAGTAACTCTAGGCTGGAAGGAGGGCACCGCTGTGAAAACTTCTAAATCCATGTTCTTTTCTCTCCTTGCTTCTTTCCAGTTTCCCTGAGACAAGCATTAGTAAGATATACTGTCATGGACAGGGCCCATTTTAATCCTTTTATTACAACATAACTATATTGCATCTTTGACAATACACTTACTTAAGATGCTCAAGTCAGTTTCTAGCAGAAAGCTTTATTGTCCTTCAACATATACTTAGAAGCAAGAGGTGGCATAATCAAGAGATTTAAGAGCAAAAACACATTATTTTGGGGACAAGAGTTTTAAAACCAGATTTTAAAAGAGAGGTCTGAGTTTGATACAGGAATGTTAAAACCTACCCATAATCTCTAAATTAAAAGCTATGTAAGAGAGACTCGTGAAGAAAAAATATCTATGTTAATATAAATGACATAATAACTCCCAAGACATGGCTTGGGGAAGGGGGAGAAGAGAACACACGACAGACCAACTTTGCTGAAGCTGAACAGGTCTGGATTTGGCCAATGCCTACATGGGAGACCTTCTAGCAACCTTATGAACGCCAACTTCATTAGAATTCTTTATGTGGATGTTACAGCACTATGCCCGGCTGCAATAAGGCCTGCTAGTAGTTAGCTCTCTACAAGAAGTAGCTGTCCCACCATGTAGGTGTATGTACACTGTTCATCTTACTCTGCTATTTCATCAGGACGGGTCTATGCCTACCTCAGCTGGACTGTTTACTTTTCAGTCATCTGTCCACTGCAATTGCCCTGATGGATGACATGCATCAGGAGATGGACGGGGAGTGACCCTGTTAATTCTCCTGGACCTCTTGAGAGCTTTTGATACCATCAGTAACGTTGCCAGGTCCCTATTCGCCAGCAGCGGGAGGTTTTTGGGGTGGAGCCTGAGGAGGGCAGGGTTTGGGGAGGGGAGGGACTTCAATCCCATAGAGTCCAATTGGCAAAGCAGCCATTTTCTCCAGGTGAGCTGATCTCTATTAGCTGGAGATCAGTTGTCATAGCAGGAGATCTCCAGCTAGTACCTGGAGGTTGACAACCCTAACCATCAACCTTGGTGTCCTTTGGGATGCCTTTTGGGGTTAGTACTGGGAGGCACTGCTCTGTGGGGGTGCTGGCTTTGCTATAAAGATAGAGGTTTCAGAATTTGGTGCTGGGGGGGCTGCGACTCTGCCCCTTGCCTTGGTCTCTAGCCTATGAGGATTTGCAAGGCTCTATCTTGTTGAAAAGCATGGAGGACATTTATGTAAAGCTACTGTGAGAAATGATCCAGAGATCTGGGCTGAGCTGCCACCAGTAGGTGGATGATACTGATACCCTATCACATTCTTCCAGTAAATCCCAGGGAGGCTGTGAAACCTGAATAGGTGCCTGGAGGCAGTTTTGGAATGACTGAGGGTTAACAAACTGAAACAATCGTGACAAAATGAAGGTGCTACTGTTAAGGGGAAGGTCTGACCCAGGAAATGGGTCATCTGTTCTGGACTGTGTTGCACCCCCATAAATGAGGAAGTCTGTAGCTTGATGGTGTTCCTGGACCAGGGCCTTCTGTTGGATAAACTGGTGGCATTGGTGGCCAGGGTGCCTTTCACCAGCTTCAGCTAGGGAGCCAGCTGTGGCCCTTCCGAGGGAGGGGGAGATCATGTCACTGTGGTGCATGCCCTGGTAACATCTGGATCAGATTACTGCAATGCACCCTATGTGGGGCTGCCCTTGCAGACTGTCCAGATGCAACAGCTGGTATAGAATGCTGGGGCCAGAATGTTCACTGGAGTGAGTCATAAGGACCACATCCCTCCCATCTTACTCCATCTACACTGGCTTCCCATTTGTTTCCAGGCCCAATGCAAAATGCTGGTCCTTTATGGCTTGAGGCCAAAATACCTTAGGGATTGCCTTCTCCTATATTACTCAACCTCTCAGGTCATCTTCAGAGGCCCTGCTTTAGGTACCCCTTACATCTGAGGTCAGGCAGGTAGCCACCCAAGAAAGGGCCTTCTCAGCTGCAGGATCAAAACTTTGGATCTCCCTCACCAGGGAGATTTGTCTGTCTCCCCCTATCAGTGTCTGCTGCCAGCAAGTAAAGACTCTTTTTTGTTCTGTTTGGCCCCCAGTAACTGTGATTGGCCTCCTCCCTGGTTTTGAGTGTTGTGTTTTTATTGCATTACTGTATATATACTTTACATTTTTAACATTGAAATGTTTTAATGTTTGATGTTCGCTGCCTTGAGGACCCCATTAGTGTAAAAGGTAAAATCTAACGTAACACACCTATTCTAGCTGCCATTTATACATACGTGTTACACAAATGCAGCACCATGAATCTTACAAGGCTTATGCCACATCCCACACAGGAGTAGCATTTTGCCCTGCGACTACCAGCTGCTGCTTTTGGAAAATTCTGGACACAGCCTTACCCTCGTGTTTAGATGGTAATAAATCCCACTTTATTCAACAGGTCTTATTTAGATGTGCATAGTAGGATGGAGGCTTAGTCTTCAAACAAGTGATGTTACTTGAGAGCATCAAACTGAACGTTTGTCTCTGAGGAGATAACTGGGTTGTTGATTACGCTTGCGAGTCACACAAAAGGCTTTAGCTGCAAGCCAGTATATTTCCCTTAAAAGTCTGCCTGCTTCTTCAGGAAATATCTGCATTTCAGAAATGCAATCATCTCTTGCCTTGGCAATTTAAAAATCAACCTACCAAACCATGTAAATCAGTCTGGACCAAAACAGGTAACCAGTAACTAATTCTTCTTGAATTAGGGATGCTCACCAAATATTTCAAAGCTACCAGTTTTAAAGCTGGCATCTTCCTTGGCCTACCATTCTTACTATCTCAGGTTCATATTCCTGCTCATCTTCTAATGTGATTTATGCCATCACATGCCAGCAATGCCCTTCCACAATCTACATTGGACAAACAGGTCAGTCTCTTAGACAAAGATTAAATGGACATAAGTCTGACATCAGAAACCATAATATTCAAAAACCAGTGGGTGAACATTTCAACCTTCCAGGACATTCTGTTGCAGATTTAAGAGTAGCAGTTCTCTTACAAAGGAATTTTAAAGGGAGATTGGAAAGAGAAACTGCTGAATTACAGTTGATATTCAAACTAAAGTCAATGCATTTACCTGGGCTGAATAAAGACCTTGCATTCATGGCCCATTACCAATGCTGATTTCTCCACACCCATCTCTCCCCTGGACATCACAGACTCTTTTGCATATCACACCTAATCCAATCAAGCCTGCTATTTACATTTACATACTGTTCCTCTACTTAAAGACCGATGGATTCACATTCTAGCTGTATCTGAAGAAGTGAGCTGTGGCTCACGAAAGCTCATACCCTACCAGAAAATATTTTTGTTAGTCTTTAAGGTGCTACTGGACTCTTGCCCTTTTTGACTACCATTCTTTGAAGAGGCACTTCCACTGGGGCAGTACAGGTATCTTTCTTGCCCTTTGTCTTCATTGCATCATCCTGTTTTTCTCCCACCAGGTCTATTACTGTCCAGGATTCTCTTCCAATAACAGTGCTGGCAGCGTAGGAGACTAGCACACAGCTGGCCAATTCTGCTCCCTCTGGTCTTTAAGTGCAGCCTTGCCCTCTGGTCAAACACAGACTAGGGAGCATTCAGCAGAATTCTTCCAGGTGCAGAAGCAGATGATGGAGTGTATATTAGCCAGGCTCCATACAGGAAGATTAGATAGCATTTGTTGTGAAGACATTCAACATTTTCTTCACCAACTTCCAATTCTACTAGGGTTTTAGCAGCTGCATCTTTTTTGAGGTGGGGGGAGAGGGGGAAGAATCCTAACCTCTTCACCAGATCTGAAAAGCCTGAGAGCTAGGCTGGTGTAGGGGAGCCAGCGTGGTGTAGAGCAGTGGACTTTGATCTGGAGAACTGGGTTTGATTCCCCACTCCTCCACATGAGCAGCAGAGGCTAATCTGGTGAACTGGATTTATTTCCCCACTCCTACACATGAAGCCAGCTGGGTGACCTTGGGCTAGTCACACTCTCTCAGCCCCACCTACTTCAAAGGGTGTCTGTTGTGGGGAAGGGAAGGTGATTGTAAGCCGGTTTGACTCTTTCTTAAGTGCTAGAGAAAGTCGGCATATAAAAACCAACTCTTCTTCTTGTACATTAGCGTAACAAAGGATCTAATCTTATCATATAGGACTGAGCTGAAGTGTAGCAGGGCAGTGGAAGAGTTAAGAAAAATAAGCTCTGAATATAAGCAAAGGCTGCTTACCTCAGAAATAATGTCACATGCTAGCCATCCTGACATCTTTGCACTCATCGCCATTCAGAGGTACATTAGCCTCCCACCTTGCAATGCTGTGGCCAATTAAGTACAATACAGCCTGTATTAAAAAAAAAAAGGCTCCCCTATGCCCATTGCCTTGCATACTACAGGAAAGACTGGTCAGGAAACAACCCAACAGTCCCCTAGCCCAACACAGTCTGCTATCAAAAGACACTAGGCATGAAGCATACAAACCATCTACTGAACATACCACTACAGGACAAGTTTTAAAAATCAAGAAAATGGAAATATCTTCACCACCCCTCACTGTCCCCCGAGTTAATTATTTAATTTGAAGGAAAAATCACTGTCACTCATTAAGTACAAACCATGCACTTAATACACTGGATTGGGGGGGGGGGCTGGAGAAAGACACTTTTGTCAAGATTTGCTGGCTTTTCTGTTTCAAAAAATGCTACTTGGCAATAGCATAGGTAGTTTTAAATTAAACTAGACTACTGCTGGGGAGCACCAAACAAACCTCTGTGCGTATCTCAGCAGAACACAACATTTCCTATTTTGTATTCTGCTTAACAGTTCAGCTACATAAGGCAGACCATGCTTCTCGTTAAAAAGCACTCAGACCAGGAATCACTTGTGTTATCCTCTTAGTAACCCAAAACTACAGTAGGCAGACACCAGTCCTTAAAGATGGCATCAGTGCCTGCCTTCCTATTGTTTTTGGAGGGGGCATGTACAAAAGTGTAACCGTGCACAAGATTATGTAAGGACATTAATGGACTTATCAACAAATGTATAGTGTCCAGATCACGCAAAGTGATGGTATCACTTTACTCTGCTCTGGTTAGACCTCACCTAAACTATTGTGTTCAGCTTTGGGCACCACCGTTTAAGGAGGATGTAGATAAGTTGGAACGTGTCCAGAGGAGGGCAAAGAAGATAGTGAGGGGGTCTGAGATCAAGTCCTATGAGGAAAGGTTGAAGGAGCTGGGTATGTTTAGCTTGGAGAGATGACTGAGAGGTGATATGATAATCATCTTCAAGTACTTGAAGGGCTGCCATATACAGGATGGTGCCAAGTTGTTTTCTGTTGCCCCAGAAGGTCAGACCAGAACAGGCTGAAATTAAATCAAATCAGTTTTGGACTAAACATTAGAAAGAACTTCCTCTAACAGTTAGAGCAGTTCCTCAGTACAATAGGCTTCCTCGGGAGGTGATGGGCTCTCCTTCTTTGGAGGTTTTTAAGCAAAGGCGAGATGACCATCTGACAGCAACGCTGATTCTGTGAACTTAGGCATATCGTGAGAGGGAAGGCAGGAAGGGTTATGTCAGTGCTTGGCTCTCATGGCCCTTTCTTACATGCCCAGGATAATGCTGGTCACCACTTTGGGGTCAGGAGGCAATTTTCCTCCAGGCCAGATTGTCCAGGGATCCTGGAATCCGCCCCCCCGCATCTTTCAGGCATGGAGCAGGGGTCACTGGGGGGGGGGGGCTGGGTAGGTGTGAATTTCCTGCACTGTGCAGGGGGGTTTGACTAGATGACCCTGGAGTCCCTTCCAACTCCATGATTCTATGACTAAGAAGGGTGCAATTCTGCTAAGGGCCCCACTGTTATCAAGCTATCCATCCCACTGTAGTCAAAATGTGATGTTCAAGTAAGCCAGAAATGAGCCATGACTGCTACATGTCTGAAGACATGATCAGCCAAGTATTCTGGAATTCCAAATTGATAGAATGCCAAGTTTTTAAAAACTGAGGGTATTACTACTAGTAATTTATCATATTTTAGATTTTATTTAAGGACACTCCCTACTTTTGCATTGAACAAAACTGGCCCTCAAGACAGTGTGTGTATAATTATTAGCACAAACACTAAATTAAAAAAAACACCCAGAACAGCAGCATTAAAACATGATAACAATAACTGAAAGAAACATATTGGTTTATTGCTTCATTCAACGGCCCACTTTGCAGTTTAAAACTTGTTGCGTCCTTTGTGAAAGAAACATCCTCCAACACACGGATAAGAGTCTGGGTGGAATGTAGAAATCTTTACTGTTGCATCTTGTTTCACTACCTGGGTTTTCGCATGTGCAAAACCTACGCCTTCGCCAGCACTTTCTAGTGGTTCCATCTTCTAAGGTGGAGGGAACAGCTGCGGTTAAGTTGTCAACTTTCATTACAGTGGTCCCGGCACTATGACTGGGTTGCCCCAGAAGGCAGGAGGATGTCTACCCAACTTCCCAACTTCCCATATACACTGATGGGATCTGTGCTGGCAATGACAGACCAAGAAAGGGATCTTGGGGTGGTAGTAGATAGCTCAATGAAGATGTCAACCCAGTGTGCAGCTGCTGTAAAAAAGGCAAATTCCATGCTGGCCATAATTAGACGAGGAATAGAGAATAAAACTGCTGATATCATACCGCCCTTGTACAAATCTATGGTGAGACCACACTTGGAATACTGTGTACAGTTCTGGTCACCACACCTAAAAAAGGATATTACAGAGCTTGAGAAGGTGCAGAAAAGAGCAACCAAAATGATTAAGGGACTAGAGCAACTGTCCTATGGGGAGCGGTTAGGACGCTTAGGGCTGTTTAGCTTGGAAAGAAGGCGGCTAAGGGGAGACATGGTAGAGGTCTATAAAATTATGCATGGTTTGGAGAGAGTGGACAGGGAGAAGTTTTTCTCCCTCTCCCATAATACTAGAACACGGGGTCATCTGCTAAAGCTGGAGAGCAAGAGATTCAAAACAGACAAAAGGAAATATTTTTTCACACAACGCATAGTTAAATTGTGGAACTCCCTGCCCCAGGATGTGGTGATGGCTGCCAGCTTGGAGGGCTTTAAGAGGGGAGTGGACATATTCATGGAGGAGAGGGGTATTCATGGCTATTAGTTAGAATGGATACTGGTCATGCTGCATACCTATTATCTCTAGTATCAAAGGAGTATGCCTATTATTTTGGGTGTGGTAGAACACAGGCAGGATGGTGCTGCTGCAATCGTCTTGTTTGTGGCTTCCTAGAGGTACCTGGTTGACCACTGTGTGAACAGACTGCTGGACTTGATGGGCCTTGGTCTGATCCAGCAGGGCTTTCTTATGTTCTTATGTACCCTTTCTGCTTTCGGAAGGCATGCAAGGGCACGCTTTTTAAAAAGGTGATAAGTTAAAAGAAACCAGACGTATCATAAGGATGTACCTGACTGTATTTTAAATTTGAGTGTTGATGCAAGTAACCTTGGTCCCTCCTGGGGAGGAGCTGTTGAACCCAACAGGCAGTATTCCACCAAGTTTATTATTACTTGTTTAATTTTACCAGTTTACTAAGTTATTTCTGTTCAGTTCCAAGGTGCAAAAAAATAGTTTACTCTTCTTTGTACTTTAAGAACCCAACTGGAGAATATTTGTATTACTTTTTCAATTAAATTTAATTTTTAAAAACTGTGGATGCCTGGGAGGCAGTGGCTACAACCCTAAGCCCTAGCTGGAAACATGCAGCAGAGTTTCAAGTAAACATTTAGGAGGCATTTGTAAAAAATGAAAAATTAGTCCCATTTTGCAGGATGAAAGATGCCAAGTGATGACTGGGAAACCTTTGATATGTAACGTGAAGGCGACAGCTAGAATCCTGTTCCAGAACAAGGCAGAGAATGACTATGGTGCTCCCAACTGCATCACCACAATCGGAAAAACCATTCATCCCTTTTAGAAGAACCAGATAAGCAGAACATTCTTACATCAGATTCAAAAGGCATGTTTGACATTTATCCAAAGTCAGCAATCCACATTTGACAGTTTTTAAACTGCAACACAATTGTGTACCCAGCACGATGACAAATAGCTAACTGTAACCGATTATTCAGAGCCATTACAGACATGCCAACAGAAGGCACTTCTTTCCGACAATTGTGTCAGAGTGTTTGCCAGATGATGGAAAAGCTTCCTCCTCCGACCACCACATGTATGCAGTAGCCTACCCAGAAGTATGTGAACAAAGCCTGGATTCTCCCAGTTCTGAACTGCTCATTAAGTTACTTCTGCCTTTACTCCACAGCCAGCTATTCTCATGCTACATCCCACTTTTGACTAAAGGATTCTTGGACCCCGCTAAGGTGCTTTCCACATGGGGAGGGGGCTTGGGTGGTTCTCCTGCTACTGTATGGCTACTGATTAAGCACCGTGGCAACAGGGATCCCACATGGCAGGTTTCCCAGCAGTTTCCCTTCCCCATTCTCCCAGAAGTGGCTACCCTCTCTCCCCGGACCACCAGGGCTTCTGAAACTAAAAAAAAAAAAAGTACTAGACTACTGATACACAGCTGTAAACAAAAGGTGCAACAGGCTCTCTGAGAAAAGCGGAGAATTCAGAATCTGTACAATTATTATTGTTACAATAGCATAGTGCTATTCTAGTGTGATTATATGTACACACACACACACACACACACACACACACACACATATATATATATATAGAGAGAGAGAGAGCATGCACGAGAAAAAGAGCACTCTCCAGTGGTGGGGGGAGAAAAAGTATGCTGAATGGGGCAGGGTACATGGTTGCCATGTGGCCCAGAAAATCTGAATTTTCCCAGCCATCCAGGCTTTACTGAGATCTTTCCCAAAATTTTGGAGCACAGCAGGTTTGAGGAAGATCAGAGAAAAGCTGGGGAAACCCTAGTACTACAATGTTGTGTGGAAGCAGAAACCTCCCGTTTCGCAACTGCGTTGAACCCAGACCAGATCATTCATGCAGAAATGGCCTAAAGCATTATTTTCTAGATCCTAAGTATGGATCATAGTAATCTTCCTCTTCGATTTTAAGGTAGAAGAATCAATTGCTCAGCTGTTCTACTGACTATCAAGCTTACATGGCAGGTTCCAAGGCTTTCATATACACCTCCTTCCTCCAAGAGTAGCATTTTCATTTTTACCTCATATCTTCCAACAGAGCACAGCTATGGAATCGATTCCCTCTACATCCTCCTATATTTTAAGCTAATAATACCTGTGTACTAAAATCTAGAACCATCTGAGCATAAGAATGATCTAGCCCTTGCTCCATACGAGACTTTAAACCAACTGTTTAGTTTTAGAGCGGGCTTCCCCAAAATGGGATAGGCAAGTACAGATGTTAAAAGCTCTCTGCAGAAAAACTGGCACATGAGCTTCAATGTGAGACATCGAGACACCAGTACAGATGCATGCCACTTCATGTCTCAGCAGAATGCACTGGTGAGGGTCATACACCACTGCATGTTTATTTTCACTTCCTCTCCCATACAAGTGCTCATTACTAACCAAATTAATTATTAAAAGGGAATTTTGTAGCATTCAATGCCCATGCAAGTTATATCCAATATGCACTCTTGACCATATTTGATACAGACCATGAAGTACAACAGTTTTTACCTTTCAAGTACCAGAGGTTTATCTGAATATTTGAGCAGACATAAGAGGAGTCAGCTATGGTCTTAACAGTTCAATAGCAGAACTAGGAAAAGCAAAACAAATTCTACCTATACACAACCAGCTTTATAGCCCACAGATCTAATTTCTTTAGCAGTCCTGTCGTCCTAAAAAATTATTGTAGCTCGGCTATTGGAAAAGATATGCATGGAAGTCAAAAGGAAAAATATATATAATGAAGGTACCTACCAGGACTTTCCACCCGCTTGTAATGATAGGGATTGATGCAGACTTCCTTCTGCTTTGAACCAAAGGGAAACTCACAGCATTCCAGCGGTTTAAGTTCATGATGGCTCTGCAGGTCTGGCCAGCGCCACACACGACAATAAATTACATGGGGTAGCCCCTTCCGATGAGAAACTTGAAGTCTGCCGTCTAATGAACGAGGAATTGTAACACAGTTGCTGGGCTGACCTGGAGAGCTTAATGCTTTCTCCAACTCTTCCATTGCTCCTTTTTTCTTCTTCAGTTTTTTAACTAAGGCATCGACAGCTTTCTCTGCCCATTTCTCCTCTTCATCCCCCTGCTTCCACCCCAGCAGCCTTTTAACAGCTGGACTCGTGAAGGAAAACAAGCTTGTCACATTCATGGCGACTTGTCAGAAAAGGTACTCCCACACAAGTTTTAAAGGGTAAATCCAACCGGTACTTGCACCAACAAGTTTATACTATTCCTTTAAGCTTTCTTATTCCAAGGTCTTGAGAAGTTGAAATTAACATACCAGCTTGACAGCTGTGAGCTCTGGTCCTTTGGTTTCTGAATCCAAGTCAGGCATCTGCAGAAGTATAAGTGCAGAGAAGCAAAGACACGTTATCTTTTAATAAATACAATTTAAGATAGTAGTGGGGCTACCTACAGGGGCCACAGAATTCAGAATTTGTCAGGTCATGTTTAGTTATTGTAAAATTCCGGTAAGATTTCTTAGGTGTTTGTCTGGGAGAGCCACTTTTAACTCATGAATCAGAGTGCTTCCTGTTAAGATTTAGCCTGTTTCTCATGACCTACATTTCCTAGAGTAGGCACAAGAGGTTGCAAGATTCATTTTCCCATCAATCTTCACAGCAATTAAGAAACTGAACAACATGAGAGGTCTGTATGCAGCTAACCAGCTCTTTAATATTCCCAATTCCTAGCACTCTACATTGTGCAAGTGGAAGGAACAGGTCAGAACTATTAACAACATGGAACATCACCTTTGACAAAATCCTTTCAGGTGGGGCAGTAGCTCAGTGGAAGAGCATCTGTTTGCATGCAGAAGGTCCCAGGTTCAATCACCAGCACCTTCAGTTTAAAAAAATAAATAACAGTAACTGATGACATAAAAGACTGTCACTTGACCCTGGAGAGCCACCGCCAGACAGAATAGACAATACTACTCTGGTATGATGGTTATGGCCCCACCATAAGACAGCTCCATGTGATAACCATTCCTGCTCAGAAACAAATCAGCTCCTAAAATGACCCCCCCCAAGCAAATTTAGCCAAGATGGAGATAGCAAACAGCACACATCTGGGAAGAGGGTCCCTGGTAGGTATGCAGATGTCCCATCAATGAAATCAGTCTCTCGCCCAGTTTGGCCACTTGTTCACATAGCTGTAGGAGAACCTTGGTCTCACCTTCTCCAAAGCACATCATTAAAAAGGTAAAGGTAGTCCCCTGTGCAAGCACCAGGTCATTACTGACCCATGGGGTGACATCACATCCCGATGTTTACTAGGCAGACTATGTTTACTGGGTGGTTTGCCATTGCCTTCCCCAGTCATTTACACTTTACCCCCAGCAAGCATTGCTAGCTCCTAAAATTTAGCCAAGATGGAGATAGCAGACAGCACACATCTGGGAAGAGGGTCCCTGGTAAAAAAAAGTCTGATGCTGCAGTTCTAACTTTTAGAAAATTACTGTAAAGCATTCTTATCAACAGGACCTTGATAGCTTTTAAACAGCATTGGCCAGGCTTTGGGAACAATCTTGACATTTTGGTGCTTTTGTCCTCATTTTCTGCTAAGGTGCATAAATAAAGAACATAGCACATTTAAGGAAGAATATTATAGAGTTATTAAAACAAGGTATCTCATACTATACTGGCACCAATACAATAGGTGTTCCAACTACACATCTAGAAAAATATAAATAAAGATAATGGCTGCTATTGATCTTTTTCTTTTTTGTTCAGCAGTACAATCTCTCACACTTGCTGACATCGGGTTACCGGTTTATTGGTGTCAATGTACCGGTATTAGCTCTGATTCCCCACCCCATTTGTGAAATACAATTAAAGACTGCAGCCTGTGAGCTCACTAACTAAGCCTAAAGCACGTTATCTTATTGGAGCTGTGATGAGCTGCTCAGTATAGACTCCTGGAGACTCATCCTGGACTCCACCAGAAGTAGATCACCAAGAACAACATCAGCGTTTGCCCAACAGGCAACTCCATGCAGTATAAAAAGCCCTTTCTTGAATCCAAAGCAAGCAGTTGGCTCTTAACAGAGGAGCTGGGTAGAGACCAGGTGCCCTAGTGAAAAGCAGGAAATGGTCAACACACTGAGGTCTTCAACCCACAGCCACAAGGACTGTCTACATACAGACAAAGGGCAACCAGACATAGAATCTGAATTGGAAAGGGCCATATACTGCAACCCCCTGCTCAATGCATATCAGCCTAAAGCATCAGATCAGCAAGGCAGAAGGAAAAGAAACATTAGCTTTTTTTTTAATAAACAGAGTGCCATATAACATTTTCTAAAATTAGTAACAATTTTACAGTGAAATATAAAGTTATATAAAGTAGATCTTACTAAAATAAATGTTCTATGCACTGGGAAATTAACATGTTTTCATGGAGTTGTAATTGTTTTCGAAGGATATCTATTCAGTATCAATAACACACTTGATTCAGATCAACTATTTATAAAATCCACCTTTTGAGGGGAGGGCGGGAATCATAATTAAAAGTTTTGGATTGAAAATCCATCCATCCTGGATATTACTATACAGCATGTTTCATATGCAGCATTTCCCCTCTACCAAGGTAACTGTCATGTGCAGAAAGCTTAACACACAATGTAGTTTAACTAGTATTGGGGAAGAAAGTTTTTCTATTCTCACTTTTGCTGTGATTTACTTGTACTACCTGTATAGGTCTTCGGAGGACAGAAAGTATGTTCCTTATTTTACAAACTGGTAGTAAGATCACCAACTCTACAGCCACCCTTACAGAAGGCTAAGCTTTAGGAATTATGCAATATACCCAGCCTTTCAATATGCCATTTTATGGCAAGCCATCCAAGTATCTTAAAAGGTAAAGGTCCCCTGTGCAAGCACCAGGTCATTCCTGACCCATGGGGTGACGTCACATCCCGACGTTTCCAAGGCAGACTTTGTTTACGGAGTGGTTTGCCAGTGCCTTCCCTTTACCCCCAGCAATCTGGGTACTCATTTTACCAACCTTGGAAGGATGGAAGGCTGAGTCAACCTTGAGCCGGCTACCTGAAACCGACTTCCGTCGGGATCGAACGCAGGTCGTGAGCAGAGCTTGGACTGCAGTACTGCAGCTTACCACTCTGTACCACGGGGCTCCTGCCAAGTATCTTACCATTATTTAATTCCATGTCTACCACAGAGCACAGCAGTATCCTACAGCCCATTTCCCAAAAAAGGAGTGTGTGTGGGGGGGGGGGGAGATATGCTGACCCATTTTGCTCCCTATATGATTCAAATGGGGATACAAGAACAAGATACCTCACACAGAAAAACAAGAAGGAAAGTCACTTCTTTAAAGTATGGCTTCTATAAATGTATCTTATTTTCTCCCCCCACACCACTCTGCATCATCAGTATGGATATGCTAAATAATTATCCCTTACCCAACAGGGTAATGGGGTAAGCTTGCACTGTGCAGAAAGACGTTGTTGGCCATGAACCCTCAAATACAGGTAAACTCCTACCAATGAAGGCAATGAGCATTTGTGAATCAACAAGCTCCACTCCAACCACTGCTACTGCAGTCTACGTATACTCGTGACTTCTTCCTAGCAGAATCAGAGCCTGGCCAAGAAGATACTTGAGGACAGAGATCACCTGCAGTTCCTTATCTGGAAAGAGCAAGTGCCATCCTATCAGGATTAGCCATAGCTATGTCTATTTTGAAAGGAAGCCCTCACGGCCCTCAGTCTGCAAGACCTGAGCAAGGCTGTTAATGATAGGACATTTTAAAAAGGTAAAAGTAGTCTCCTGTGCAAGCACCAGGTCATATCTGACCCATGGGGTGACGTCACATCCTGACATTTCCTAGGCAGACTTTGTTTACAGGGTGGTTTGCCAGTGCCTTCCCCAGTCATCCTCCCTTTACCCCCAGCAAGCTGGGTACTCATTTGACCGACCTCGGAAGGATGGAAGGCTGAGTCAACCTTGATCCAGCTACCTGAAACCAACTTCCGTTGGGATCGAACTCAGGTCATGAGCAGAGCTTGAACTGCAGTACTGCAGCTTACCACTCTGCGCCACGAGGCTCCTACCGTTAGGACATTTTGTAGGACGTTAATTCATAGGGTCGCCATGAGTTGGAAGTGACTTGATGGTACTTTACACACACACACACTCGACTATTGCTAAACATGGCTTTCTTCACACTTCTTCCAAAGCAAACTATAAATATGATTTGAGTTCAATGCTGTGAATGTCTGAAATTTGTAGATTATACAAGTTTAGTAGTGATTTTGTGTTGTGTGTGGCTACTTTGCTATTCGTTTACGATGTGCAATGACAAGGAGTCCATGTACACTTTGGATATGTCTAGCTTATACAGGATTTCAATTTTTTTAAACTGCTAGGAGCCAGATATTTTCTTTGTAATATTCTGAAATTATATTCTCCAACCAGCAGTATTAAATTAAGAGAACTTGGTGAAGCTTCTCATTTCCAAAAATCTTGAAGCGTCTCCGTACTTCTGAGTTTCTGCCAGTACATTCCATTTCCCTTTCGGCTACTTCTGGTTTCTGCAATAAATTATTTCCTGTATTACTCTGTACACAATCTACTCTTATCAACTGGAAGTACAAACAACAATTAACACAAGTCTGTAGATGACACACTACTCCCCTTTTCCTAAATAAGTGCACCCTTCTGAGAGAAAAAATGCTTTTATACTTCTAACAAGTGAAGTGGCTTAGCAGCCCACAAAGATAAGCCCTTCTATGTGAAAAGCGCGTCACTGGCATAAACCAGCTGAATTCTTTGTTAGCTTGACCTTAGTTTTTATCATAACTTGGTTTCTATCCTGTTTAAACAGCCACTTTTTACATCAAACATGAGTTGGGGGGAGGTTTAAGGAGCTGCTTTAAATGTTAAGGACCTAAGAAACTCACATTCCCTTTTGCTTAATCATTTGGGATATCACACAAAGAATCTGCTCAAGCACAGTTTCAACCATTATACTTTATCCACCGAATAGATTCACTTTAACGCTACCCCAACACCTGATCTAAAATGGGACTTTCTGCATGCCAAGCAGATGTTGTACCATTGAGTGACAGCCCCTCCCCTCTGTATTGCATCCCTATTATGGACAGTATGTGCTAATGGATGTTGGAAGGTCTAATTGGAAAGACAGCTACCTGCTGAATCCTAAGTTGGCATCAAAGGGTGCAGGTAATTCAAGGGAGCCATCAACCTTATTTCAACATTTTGATGCCAGCTATCCCAGATTTGAAGACTTGGCTGATGAAAGAAGAGTCCTAGCAAGTTATTGTGATACTTCAATAACTATCCCAACTCTGTCCTTTTCTTACCCACCTGCTAGGACACAATCTATTATTCTAAGAACAGGAATACTTGGAATTAAAAAGACTGCTGTTTTGCTTCTCCTCAGAGATACAGCACCACTCCCTGCAGTGACTGGTCCAAACACCTGTTTTCTAAAGGAAGTTTTACGCACTGGGTGGGTGTGTTAACATACACAAAAGCAGGATAGCAGACTTTTCTGTCTATATTTAGATCTGCCTGGTCAGCTGTAATTGCATAATTTCATCAAGACCTTCTGCAACGGAAATACATCCATATTCATCACAGGCATCAAAGGAAACATCTTTACAAGCCATATCCTTTTACAAACCAACATATGGTCCCATGCCACTCTCCCAATTGTTGAATTCCCCCTTTAGGAAGGGCAGGGAATTTTATTTTGTTACCAATTGCAAAGTCATTTCCCTTTACAGTTCACAGCACAAGGAAGGTGGAGCTTCCTTCACAGGTGAGCAGGGAGGGGAGAAAAGTCCTCCCTGTAAGTACAAATGAAGGATTACCGTATGTACCATTTCTAGGTGGAGCAAGGACTAAATTTGATCCACATCGACCATCATCCTCACTACAGCTGTAGGAATGAGGCAGGAGCTTGCTCTGCCTCTCCCTCCAGCGCCTGAGCACTCCACAACAGTTCTTCATAAGACACACACAGCTGTTTCAGGATGGCTCAGGCATCCTTCCCAGGTGGAAACCAGCTGGAATTCATGGTGACCTTTTCCAGCAGTACCATTTCCAATGGAAGCTCGTCTATTTTCCTTCATAGCTGTTGGGTCTGAGCATTCCTGCCCAAGCTGACTTTCCCTTCAAGGAAATACTTAGTCTCTTCATTCCCTTCCCTATCACAACAGCTGTGCCCCAGTGGAAATATTCTTTCATGAAGCACATGACTGTCATGGGGAAGGTTGTGATCACCATCTAAGCATAATGAGGTAAAAGGGTAAATGAATGTTGAGGGATGTTGGCCTAGGCACGAACACAGAGAGACAGTAGAAGCTGCATTAACAGGGATGATAGGGACAGCGTTATTTCAGGCAACGATTTGTACTCTCTCATGTCCCTTTAGCTAAGGCATAATTGTGGTGTGTGTGTAAAGTGCCTTCAAGTCTCAGCCAACTTATGGCGACCCCTTTTGCGGTTTTCATGGCAAGAGACTAACAGAGGTGGTTTGCCAGTGCCTTCCTCTGCACAGCAACCCTGGTATTCCTTGGTGGTCTCCCATCCAAATACTAACCTGGGCTGACCCTGCTTAGCTTCTGAGATCTGATGAGATCAGGCTAGCCTGGGCCATCCAGGTCAGGGCTTGTAGATATCAACAATTCCTGATGCTCATTTTGCATTTCAGAGCCAAAGTCTACCATAATCTAAATAACCCATTTATTAATATTGGAACCTCTCAAGCAATTATGGTATTCTGTTCCAAGAGGTCAACCATTCTTAAAAACAACCACAACAAGTTCACAGCTCTGCAGTAAATAAAGGTACCAAAGGTCACCTTAAAAAAAAATCAAGAGGCATACTTGGTAGCATCCAACAGACACTAATATTTCCTTCGCACTTTTATTCAGTACAAAGAAATGTCCCGGCCTCTGTCATATTCAGTTCCCACTTAAATAGCAACAATTAAGTCATATTTCAAAAGGCAGGAACAGAAACAGATACAAAAACACAGATGCAACAGGTGGGTTCTGCCTCTTAAAAGAAACAGGCATTCCCAATGTAGGGCTGCTAGTTTAATATTTAGACAAATTCTTCAGATTTACCAGAATGTTGAGAGTAAAGAACTTTTGATGTTTTTCTTTAATCTTTGCGGCTTTGAGTAGGGCTGTTTCTAAACTCCGCTGTAGTTTGGCTGGGGAACAAAAGCAGGGAGCCATCATTTTGTTACCAAATGTTGATCAGACCTGAGAACTTTCATCATATTCCCAGGAACCAAAGAGGAGAGGATGAAACATGTGGACCAGCTTGGCACAGCTTGGCACAGAAAACAACAACAAAGAGGTCCTAGGGCGCTGAAGCACCTGGAATTTTTCTAGCCCCGATGTGAGAACCATTTGTGCTAACATTTGATAGGGAAAATATTCCCCTTTGACATTTGGCAATTTGGGTGGAGGGGAGCACTAAAAAAACAGGGACAAAGTTGTTCACATAAAGGGAAGGAAATGTACAGGCCAGGGGATTGCACTGCAGATTATATGGCACATGATCTTCCCTTTAGGAAAAACCAAGAATGATGGCGGGAGGAAGAGGTGCTACCAAAGAGTGCCCTGCATGCACAGCACAATCTATAGATCCGAGGAAGAAGGGATTCTGAAGCAGCAGTCATCTGAGAGAACAAGGGCTGCAAACAGTACCCCCCTCTAAAAAGAGGGGAGTGAGAACAAGGCATTTCAGGGATCCTTCTAGATCCCTCAAAAGCATTTTGTTTGTCCCAAAATGTTTTTGAGTTCAACAGAACCCTAGCTACACGATCCTTGGGAAGAAACTATAAACATACTGCACACAGATGGGAAATTGGTGTGTTGGATAGCAGAAATCTGCCCCCATTGCAACATTATGTTAGACAGCAATATGCCATACAAGCTGGCACTGGACTAAACTCTGCCATGACTTGTATTCTGCAAGAACTACATTAGCATGGAGACTGCATGTATTTTACCTATATAATTAACAAAGTATTGGTATAAATTTATACCAAGTTGTTTCCACAGCAAAATGTCAGTTTGCTTTGTAGTTATTCCATGACTAGAAGGAAAGAAATATAGCACAAATGATCTACAATTTTAGTCTCAATATTCTAGGTGGGAATCATTTCATCCCAGATATATGGAATGCTGTTAAGTGCTTGACCGTTTGCATGTACAAGCTGGGTTTCTCTAAAGCAGAGTAGGTTAACTTCCATTTATAGAGCCAAAGACTAAAGAACATAGAAAAACTTGTTTCAGTCTGCTTCAAAGTTTTCCAGTTGCATTTTGGAAACCTAAGGTTCCATTTAGTGATCACAGAACATGTAAGCAAGCTCAAACTTGTATATTCTACTCCCCATTAATCAAATTTGCAACTCAAATCCTCAAACTTAAATTTACAGCACTTGCTGAACGAGAAGAGCACAGTTTCTCCATATGCTATCAGTCTGAGAAAACTGTAAGGCAGACAAAAAAACCCCACTTTTCAGTTAGACTGCAGCAAATACCCCTTCCTCTAATATACAGCTCCTACATATGCAAGAATCTTTAGGCATGCTTCAGATTCACCCAGAAAATTGAAAATTTACTCACTGAAAAAGATTCTTGAACTTAACATCCAACAATACTTTCATCCACAGTTTTGTATTTAATATCCAACCATACTTTTATCCACTGTTTTTTGCCAAGTTTGAATAGCAAGGTAATTATGCAGCTATATGTTACCGATAAGCCAACTAAGGCTTCTCAGTAAAGATCTCGGGGGGGGGGGGGTTTGCTGTCAGTCTCCATAAGCACCATCCGATCCTGCACAAGAGTATATTCAGACTGAATATAAATTTGCAATAGAAGTGTAGCACTGAAGTTTTTCTTAACAGATCCTTACTTTTAGTTAATCAATACTACTGTGATTTTTCACAGAAAAATATATTGCCAAAATTCTAAGCGCCAATATTCGTAAGTAGTAACATTCATTTTCCTTTTATAGACCTAGAATTATTTTTTTATGAAAATACCTTCTCATTGTATGTTTCCCAATATACCTTGGATTCTACAGGTGGGTAGACAGCAGCATCTTCTGAAAAGAAGACTGGTTGGACATCTTTTTCATTCCTTCCAACTCAGCAGCTGATCTGGAAGAATGTTTTGGCATGTACTTACTAGAAAGGCTACTAGAAGATCATTTCATAAATTAAGATTTGTCACCTGCTGATCAATTTTATAGCCCACCCTTCAGCATGGTTACTTTTTGCTTCAGTCCAAATTGAAAGGCAAATACCCCAATTAAACTGAACTTACAGGCCCTGAACATTCCAGTAACACTTTACCAATCAAGCTTATCCCTTTCTGCTCTTCAGTAAATCTAACTTGTAGTGGTCCAACACTGTTGCAATTCAGACCGACTTGCTTAACAGAGAGCATGATGGGCATAACGGTTCCAAAATTTGCCAACATATACATTCACATGTGAAGCAGGATCTTATAGGTGCTATGCTACTGCGGTTGCCAACAAGTCTCTTGCACTCGTAATGTGTATTAACTGGGAATGCTAGCCTGGTAACAAAATGGCTTTCATTAGGAGATGATCTACATCTGTATCCCACCCTTACTCCAAGGAAATAAAAAAGAACATTTCAACTACATATCAACTTGGGGGTGGGGGGGGGGCGGTCAATGGCCCTCTCTTAAACATCATAATTGATAAGAGACTTGTATCCATGTCCCCCCATTCTCTTGCTATAAGTACAAAGGCTTAATGCTAAGCGGTTCTAAGAATTTGGTGATCTCTTGCAAGATCTATGAGTTATCAGGTTTTATTTTGCTGTTCAATAAATGCACATCACTTAAGATAAATATTTTTATCTGCCTTTGGCTGCCAACATTCTTTACTCCTACTCACTCATTCATTAATTTAAATTTTGAGGACTGATGCAAAAAAAACGCTTAATTGGAAGGACAGGCCATGTTCTCCTTCAGATTTACTTTCTGCCAATCACATCTGTACTGTCCACAAAGGTAGAATATGGCGAAGTGGTTCAAATACTTGCTTTCATCATATATTTAATTATGGTGACTGAACTAACAAGCTCACAGGCTGACCCCTCATGTCATCCTGATGTATCATTTTGCACTGCAGTGGTGTAAGTCAATTTGAGATCTACAGCAGGTTGGAAAGACTAGTAATGATGCTCTCTGCAGCCTCTAGGGAATCCGCATTATACACAGCCTACATTATTTATAAACCCTAGATAGTGCCTCCATTAGCCTTGCAGGATTACACACCAAGAGATACCCCTTATACTTGACAGTAGTGGCTACTGCATTGCCAACACAGCTTAATTCAAGCTTACTTACTCCCTGGGCTGATCTTACCTTCTGTTTACATACATTAAGCAGGAATGCAGAGAGAAATTCGTTTAGCAACAGTCACCATCACTTAAGGCTTTATTCTGAGGAGACAGATTTCACACATGCTACTCAAAGAACTTTTGAGCCTTGCTGTCTATTGGTATTGTATGTGTGAAAGACACAAAACGCAGTTTTAAATGCACTTCTGTTATGGTTTTTAAGCTATGACTGTACGACAAAGTGGATCTGCAACTGCACTTCAATCTTCCTGGGCTTAATTCACTGGTGAAAAGATGCCTGGGGGCCAAAGTGTGTTTTAGCCCTGGGCCCACCAGTTCCCTCAAGAGCTATCTATACACATTTGGGATGGCTTTCACATTTTTAACACTTCTGCTGCAAAGAAGTGTGAGGGGAAAGGCTTGTCCGTTTAGTCAATTCTAGGAAGAAATTTCATCTGTCCATCCCTTCCCCTACTAATGTGAGGGAGGGGGGGCAGATTGGGTTTCACCCTTGAAAAAAAGGCATACCTGTAAGCTACTAATGGGGAGCACATTAATAAAGGTTTTTATTTTTAAAAAAAAAATCGCAAAGCCTTCTCGTGCCTTTGTCAATTTCACTGGAGCATCCTAAGAGGGGAAGATGAATTATGTTGAAAGTTGAACTATGAACTATGTTGGTGAGGCACGCTTAGAAGTACCTACATGATAACATTCAAGTACAGTCACAGGGCAATATTGGCCACCACCCAAAGTGGGCAGGTGGGAGAAGCATCTTCTCCCTCCTTAGCTGGAGGGGGTGTGGCATTATTAAAAGCATAGCTTGAGACTGGTGGCAGTGCCCATGAACTGGAGTAGAGAAGCAGTGTGATAAAGCTGTTTAAAAAACGCACAACTTCAGCCATAGAGGTTTGCCACCTTCGGTGTTATTCTCTCGAATCTACCTTATCTTTGCCTATCAAAAACACTCCTCAGAAGAGTCTGAGTCATCACAACTTCAAGGATACATATAAAAAACACAAGTAGAGGGGGAACACTGCAGAAGAGAACTGTATTTGATTACATATTGGGGAAGGGGTGAAAGGGTCAGAATTAAAGCAAGGACAAATCGCTACCCTTGTAACCCAATCTAGCCTTGAACTTAAGTGATCTTATCTGGGGAGGTGGCTAGGAAGCTCTGCAAGGCTTCCCCCCCCCCAAAGTCTTGTGAAGACCTTGTGTGCCTTGAGAACAGAGAATAAACATTTCCAAAAGCTCTTGAACCACACAGTCATGCTAAACAGAGCTGCCTGTCAGCCCCCAGCAGACATCTCCTTTCTATATATCCTACACTCCCAAGGGTTTCTTCTAGAACAAGGCAATGATAAATTTAAGGCAACAATTGCGTGAAATATTAAAATCTATTTTCACATAAGTTTGTTACTTCCGAGCAGCCCATAGCAGATGCTGGGAATTAGAATCTTCACTGCAACCAAAGTGCCAATACCCAAACAGAGATTCAAGGACACACACAGGCCATTTATGCATGTGAGGTTTTGCCTTTGATTTGCCACTCTAGATGCACATTTTCCCCATCCAAATTCTCAGAACTCAAAAATAAGCCCCCATGCAGAGTTCTGAGAATTCGGATGGAGAAAATGTGCATAGAGAGTGGCAAATCCAAGGCAAAACCTTCCATGCATAAATGGCCACAGACAACTTCAAGGAACGTGGGGGAAAACTGAATTCATTCTGCTCATACAAGTGTTGTTTTAATAGATTTTTGCATTTCTCTGGCTGAAATTCAAGTATACACCTAGGATGTACATTAATTTAAGAATGACACTTCTCAGCTTTTGAACTCAACTTTAATATTCAGGAATGACATGCTCTACATTTGCGATCCCCCCACCCCCCAAATCAGGAAGATGCTTTTTCCTGAAAATCTCTTTTCCGGGAGATTACAGATCTTCCTTTCAGTCAAACCCCAAATAGTGATTACTACAGTGAAAACACGGGGGGGGGGGAGAATAAAACAAAGTGTTCGCAAAATTATGGTCTCCATAGGAAGCAAAAAAAAAAAAAAATTCAAGCCACAAGAAAAGGCCAGTTGTTTCTTCAAGCCTGAAGCCTCTCCTCAAATTAAAGCAGTCATTCATATTCATACACTGTTCTGAGAACTGCTAAGCCAGCCCACACACAGCCTCATCAGCTATTAACAATTAACAGCCTGGTTTGTCATCTCTCTTCCCACCGATTCCCATCAAGGGTACAAAGTGTGAGAGAATCAACTATTTCAGTGGGGGAAGACTTCCACTTCGCTATCAGTAAGTGGGCAGAGCACCCTTAAAATAACATCAGTTAACAGTCATATTCACTGTAAACCCGGGTGGGGGTGGGATTCAAAAGCTTCGGGAACAAAGAGCAAGAGTCCAGTAGCACCTTAAAGCCTAACAAAAATATTTTCTGGCAGGGTATGAGCTTTCGTGAGCCACAGCTCACTTCTTCAGATACCTTTAGAAGGGAGCTGTGGCTCACGAAAGCTCACACCCTGCCAGAAAGTATTTTTGTTAGTCCTTAAGGTGCTCCTGGACTCTTGCTCTTTTCTTCTACTACTGTAGAACGGATTCTGAAGAAGTGAGCTGTGGCTCACGAAAGCTCACACCCTGCCAGAAAATATTTTTCACAGTGGGTAGCCGTGTTAGTCTGTTTGCAGTAGCCAAAAAGGGCAAGAGTCCAGTAGCACCTTAAAGACTCACAAAAATATTTTCTGGTAGGGTAGGAGCTTTCGTGAGCCACAGCTCACTTCTTCAGATACAGCTAGAAAATATTTTTGTGAGTCTTTTAAGGTGCTCCTGGACTCTTGCCCTTTTCTACCACTGCAGACAGACTAACACGGCGACCCACTGTGAATTATCTTTACGGGAACAAACTCACTAACAAAACAAGGAACCAGAAAGGCCTCCAAAGAGCAACTCGGCCGCTTCCCTTCCCAACAGAACTAAATCCGCACTGGCCACATCCTGCCGAGAGAGGGAGAAAGCCGTGGCAAGTTTTCCTGACTTGGCTTTGAACACAAAAGGGGCCAGGACGCCTGCAGGAGCTCCCCGCCGGCAACCAGGGCTTTTATTGGGTTAGATCTTTCGGGGGGGGGGGAGACCCACGCGACGGGAAGGACCCTGCCTTCCCCACTCGGCAGAAACAAAGCCCTGGGCGCACCCGCACACAAACTTTTTAAGGCTGCAAAGCCCCGGCCACTTCTTCGCCCTTAAAGCTCCGCTCCAGCCGCCATCATGATGGGGAAAAAGGATCCCCTCTCTCGCTCATTCCCCGCACACAAACCCGATTTATGCAACTCACAGCCGTGTTAGTCTGTCTGCAGCAGTAGAAAAGGGCAAGAGTCCAGCAGGGCCGGAAAATCTTTTTGGTTAGTCTTTAAGGTGCTACAGGACTCTTGCCCTTTTCTACTATTTCTGCAATGGGAGGTTTTGACGCTCACGTTTCCCCCCATGCAAATTCTCTAAACTCTGCACGGGGGGCTTATTGTGGAGTTTGGGGGGGGGGTCGGGAGGAGGGAACGAGCATCCGGAGAGCGGCCAACCCAAGGCGAAAACCTCCCCGTGCGCAAACGGCCTTTAAAAAGCCTCCCGGTCTTGGCCCGGCCCTTCCCGCGCCATCCCATAACTCCCAAGGGGGGCAAAGCCGAGAACGGAGAGGAGGGGGGAAGGCAGGCGACGGGGGCGGAAAGCGCGCGCACACAAGCACAAAACGGGGTCCTAAAAAGATCCAGAACAAGCGGCGGCGGCGGCTGGGGGAGCCGAGGCCATTTATTCATGGGAGGTTTTGCCCCTCTCTAGAGGCACAATTTCCCCATCCGAATTCTCCAAACTCAACAACAAGCCCCCATGCAGAGTTTTGGGAATGGGGCTGGGGGGAGAAACTGCATCTAAAAAGTGGCACATCCCAGGCAAAACCCCCCCGTGCGTCAATGGCCAAGGGAGAGTTGCCGAAAGCGGACAACTCCCCGGGAAGAAAGCAAAGTTCTTACCGGTTGTCGCTGGCGGGCGAGGGGGGCAGGCAAAGAGCGTGCAAAGGAGGGACCCGCAGCAGCAGCAGCAGCAGCTGCTGGGCAGATTGGCGACCCCCCCTTTCCCCCCCCCTCCTCTTCTTGGTTAGCTTCCCCCCCCTTCCTTTCTCGCTATTGCTGCTGCTGCTGCTGCTGCAGCCGTGCGCGCGCGCGCCCTGCCGCTGCGCCTGGATTGATCTGGTCTCGCTGGCGTCAGAGAGTCGGAGCCACGCAGCCTCCGCTCAGCCCGCTTGCCAATACACAGCCGACATCTGTGCACGCTCGCTCGCTCCCTCCCGGCCGAGTGAGGGATCCTCTCCAAACGCCCGCCCCTGCTCGCTCCAGGAAGGAGGCGCCTGCCGCCCGGCCCCCTAAACTCAAGAGGAGGAGGAGGCTTTCTCCGCCGCGGCTGGCGGTGAGGTTTGCAACTGTGTCGGGAGCCATCGGAGAGCGGGGAGGCTTTCACGTTGCCGCTTCCCATCCCCCGCGGCTTGGACACGGTGGAGGCAGCCGGCCGTCGATTTTGCGGCGGATTCCCCCCCCCCCGCTTGTGGGGTTGGGGGCAGGTCGGAGGGAGGCCGTTTGTGCACGGGGAGGTTTTCGCCTCGGGTTTGCCGCTCTCTAGGGGCACGTTCCCCCCCCCCCATCCGAACCCCCCACACTCAACCATGAGCCCCCATGCAGAGTTTGGAGCATTCAGTTGGGGGGAAATGTGCATCCAGAGAGTGGCAAATCCATGGTGAAACCTCCCATGCGTAAATGGCTCTGATCTCTGTTTTGGAAGGCTCGTGGAGCTCTGTTGACAGCTTCCCATCATTGGACGTGTTTATCTGCATGTTATTTGCTAAAGCGCAAACAGGTAAGTTTGCAAAAATGTGTTTGGGTAAGGGAGGGTGGATCACAGCCCTGTTACATTTACATGTGGGTTTATCGTTAAAGGGCTAGTTTGTACAGGGTCCTTTGCTTTTCTTGAGTTAAAACAGCATTTATATTTCGGATGGTTTTTTTAACACATTACACTTGTTGCGGGAGCTACCCGTGTTACCCCAATGTGACTCAGAAAATATAACTCGTGGAAATAACATAAAACGCCGATGTACACGTGACAAGACAGTTGCTGACAGTGGACGCTTTCACACATACTGAATAATGCACTTTCAATACACTTTAACAATCGTTTGCTAGTGGGTTTTGCCATTTCACACAGTAAAATCCAGCTGCAAAGTGCATTGAAAGTGCATTATTTGGCATGTGTGAAAGAGCCCATTGCTACATTTGTGTTCAAGATATGGATACGCTTGGGTGTGACGTCCACACGTTACCGGTTTGTTACAACAGTGTTTCCTGCGACAGACATTTCCCACAGCAAACTGTAAGATATAGAGCTGTACTAAACTAGATTTAAAATTTAAGCAGACAGATGAGTGTATGAGGCTGTGGGACTAACACGTGTTCCCCCCACCCCATTACTTTAACAGCCTAATTGCAACCTTGTGTTCATTAGGTCTTGCATAGAGATGCAATGATAAACTTACACTTGGTGAATTTGCTGGATTTATTAAAGCCCTTCGCAAATGGTAAAAAAGATGGTCATTCTAACCATCCACAAAGCAAGACATGAAAAGAACAGCAGTAAGGCATCAACATGAAAAAAATTCCTGAATTAAGTACATTTAAAACTTTTGCATAGGATGACAACCCCTAACACTGCCAAAGCAAAACTTACCATTTATTTAATACCTTCAGGTAATTTAACTGTCAGTCAAATACGATATCATGCCATACCCAGACAGATAGGATTTTCTATTTAAAACCAAAATTAGCCATTTTAAGATCCGAACAAGGGCAACTCCTCAATCAACCCAGATTCAGACATATAATTGCCAAAAGTTGTCTTCTGGAAATGACCTTCCTGGGTGTTTGTTGACATTACTTAGGGCTGAAAAAGCCCATCTAACTGGACGATAATAAATCTCCATGCCATGAGAGTCTTTTCCAGATTTGTTGCAAGGGCAACAAGTGGACATTCCAAAGCAAAGAGCTGTCTGCACTAATAGTTTACAGATTTATCTATCTGAAACACATTTAGTCTACATCATCAGTGCCAATAATCTCAGACAGTGTAATAAAATGCTATGTAACTTGCATGGAAGATTGTCCTCAAAAAGCCTTTTGTAATTCACACATCGCTTATTATGGATATGATTGAGGGAGATGATTCTGAGAGATACCAATGTGCACTCCATGGGCTTTACTGGACAAAGGGAGATTTCAATCCCCTTTTGCGCTCTCATGTTCAAATACAGCAGGCTATCCACTTCTTTTCACAAATGGTGCAATTGCAGTCCTTAAATGTATGCTTAAAGGAGCCTAGGAAATTGACAGGGGGAAAAACACACACACTTATGAGTTCCTAGGGCCAGCCTTTAGTTTGGAAACAGACCAGCACATATGGATTCAAGATGTGCTTCTGATATGGGCAGGAACAGACAATCAAATGCAGATGCATTGTAAAGGGGACTATAAACAATGTCTGAAAACCATAGCATCAGGGCCCATCCTTGGTGGTGGGGTGAAACTGAAAGGGAATATAAGAATGGCTAGTAAAGATACACTGATTGCAGCACTCCGTTTCTAACATGGCCATTCAAACATCCAAGGCAAGTTCATAGGCAGGGCATGCTGGAGATAGCCATTCCCCATATTTCAACCCTAACACAGAGGGAGGCCCATTGGTTCAGAAACTGGGGATGAGCTAGGCCCCACCCCTAACTGGAGGCCATTGGCAGAGCCCAGGGTGGCTTTATTACACCTCCAAGGTACACCTCCAAGGTAGGCCGGGAGGTCAGGCCCAGTCATACCGGGGTGGGGGCATTCATGCATGCATGCTAGCTAGGGTGTTGTAAGCCCTTTTTCCTGACCTGTGCTGAGATGCATGTGATGTGTGCTAAAGAAAGGAGGAGGATGAAGGGTAAGCCCACCCTGGAGGTGGAGTGTGTCCATAATTTTACAGACCTATATAATGTTTCCCCTTACCTGTCCCTTTTCTAAACTGAAAAGTTCCAGACTCTTCATTTGGGAGACTCTTCTTATTGGATGAGAAGAGCCTTTAGATATGTGGGTCATGGGCCATGAAGGGCATCTTCAATTGGACTCAGGAATCAATTGGTAGCCAGTGTACAACAACCCTGTGAGATAGGCTAGGCTGAAAGAAAATGACTTGCCTAATGTCAACAAGTAAGCTTCACAGCAGTTCAACTGTCTGACCACTATGCCATGCTGATTCTTTATCTATTCCAGAGCTAATTCCAGATATTAGAAGTTAGTTGCCATTAAGTCCTGGTTATCACTACAGCAGGTTACACTAAAGAGTGAGAAGAAAAGAGGCAACAAGAAAAGGCAGGAGAAGGGGGTATCATTTAGCCAGTTAGAAATATTCCCTTTGGCAGAAATATTGGATGGCATGGGTCTTGCCCTATCACGAAACAAAACTCTGCAGGAATTCAAAGATGCATGATTAAGATCACTCTATGTTGTTTAATTTGTTTAGCTAGTTACTAAAATCTGTAAGACTTTTTTCCAGCCTCTTCGGTGTCAGTGTACAAAGCCTAAATCACATACTTAGTTAAAAACAATAAAAAGACAATAACATGGTACAGTGACTGATAAAATATCATGGCACCAACAGTTATTGAAAGATCAAAACACAGGACCTAAATATATACAATGTAAAAGTCTATTCTGAATTTTTAAAAAATCAATCTCTTTTGAAATGTCTGGAAAGGAGAGGAGCCAAGGCAAATTTGAGGAAGTCGGGTTTGCCACAGTTTCGGGGCAAACCTCTATCAATTAGAGGTTTACTGGCCTGTCTGTGCAATTGAACCTGAAGCAGGGCCTTAGCGGGGCAGAGAGGGGAGAACAGGTTATATGGTTTAGTTGTCTGTTACCATATTTTAACCACCTTTCCATAATCACAGAGTGGTAAATGGTAAAAGAAGGATTTGTCCCCCTTGTCTTTCAGTTGGGAACACAAATTAGTTTTTATATGCAGATTTTCTCTTCCTTTTAAGGATAATCAAACTGGGTTACAATCTCCTTTCTTCTCCTCACAACAGACACCTTGTGAGGTAGGTGAGTTGGGAACACAAATTAGTGGCATTAGTAACTGTGCATATGAAACAAATAGATGGCAGTGGTAGAGTTATTCCAGATTCATCCGTCTGGAATTATATATGAATTTATGTATATGCCTTGAATGCTGGAAGAAGAGGCCTTCTGGCAAGACTCTCAAAGCAGAACTGAAGCTGTTAAAACTTTTAAGGGTAAAGGATTGGGAGAGGAACAGAGCCAGCGTGGTGTAGTGTGGTGGTTAGGAATGGTGGGCTCTAATCTGGAGAACCAGGTTTGATTTCCCATTCCTACACATGAAGCCAGATGGGTGACCTTGGGCTAGTCACTGTTCTTTTCAAGCTCTCAGCCTCACCTACCTCACAAGGTGTCTGTTGTGAGGAGAGGAAAGAAAGGAGATTGTAACCCAGTTTGATTATCCTTAAAAGGAAGAGAAAATTGGCATATAAAAACCATCTCTTCCTCTTCCAGATTTGAATCTAGTAGCATCTTAGAGACCAACAAGATTTTCAGGGTATAAGTTTTAAAAAGTCAAAACTCCCTTTGTGAGACAGAGGAACAGTAAGGGAAGGGAACAAGTTAACAGTTGCAATGGGAGTGGTTTCAGAGAGACAAAAGAAAGGGAAAGAGAAAGGAAAGACGATTTTGCTTTGTGTGGTTGTGTTCCTAAAGCAGTTGTGTTTGAAAACAAAGGCTCCTGGGAGTTAGCATTACTGGGAAACCATGTTGCCAAGGCATGAAGCAACAATGGAAGCTGGCAAAGAGGCAAAGGTGTACAGTTTTATTTTCAGTTATGGAAAGTGAAAATCTGATTTGTTTAGAAGGAATTCTCCCTACCTGAGGCCTGTTTCCTATATCCTGCACCCTACCCCTTCCTGTTATAAATCCATTAAAAAAGAAATACGCCAGTTTCTTTTCAGTTATGCCAAATTCCCCATTAAACTGTTGCTGCCACATTGTTCAGCACTATATCCCAGTGTGCACTTTTCCTATTAAGGAGGAAACAGGCAACAAGAAAAATCCAAATGGTAACAGTGAAGATAAGTGGGCTACTGTGTAAATTGTCTGGAGGTGAATTATGTTTTGGAGTGTGCCACAAAAGACACAAACATGACATCCTAGAGTAGGAATTACTGGCATTACTCCCTGCACTAGTATTGCAGCTATGTTTTTTTTACTGTTTTTTATTCTGTTTGTTTTATTTCTCTTAATCTAAGGACAGGAAAAGACAATCATGCTAGGAAACGTTGAAGGCAGCAGGAAAAGAGGAAGACCCAACAAGAGATGGATTGACTCTATAAAGGAAGCCACGGCCCTCAATTTGCAAGATCTGAGCAAGGCTGTTAAGGATAGGACACTTTGGAGGACATTGATTCATAGGGTCGCCATGAGTCAGAAAAGACTTGACGGCACTTAACACACACACACACACACACACAAGGACAGTGTCAACAGAGTTGTAATGCTTCATGTCATTTACCCGAGGAAAGGTGAAAGTAGAGAGTGAAGCAGAACATTCTTTGAGCAACATTTTGTTTGCTTTTTAGCAGGGCTGCTGGTTGCTACCATGGACCCCTGGACAAAGGTTCCACCTGCCACCCCCGTCTGACCTTACTCCAAATATCATAAGGGAAGGGAACAAAACCAATCACTTTGCTGTTACCATGGATCTATAGTAATAAAAGAATCAGGCTGTCTGTCCATCTGTCCATTTACGGCAGGCATAACTAATCAGAGAATAAAGCTAGGGGGCTCAAGATTGGCCACCAGCTTCAGGATGAGTGTGGGGGTTCCAGAGTCAAAATTGAAAGGCATGAGAATATCCTGGCACAGTTGAGACAAACCAGCCTCTCCCACCAGTGGTATTTGCAGTGGAAGCTAAGGGTCTCTGTGGCAGGCATAACTCATCAGACAATACTGCTACATATTTGAAAACCGGCCACCAACCTCAGAATGATGATGGAAGTTGCAATGCCAAAAATGAAGGGGATCAGAACATCCCGGACCAGGTTACCTTCATGATAGGCAATATATAACCCCAGTCGAACAGAGAGTCTGCCCGTGTGGAAAGGCAAAGACAGAAACACTTACCCATTTTTTATTCAGTTGTGATTTATATTCTCCTATAAGATCTTCTTTGATTACTCCATTGATCTCACACTTTCCTGTATGTTCTCATGACTACCACTTAATTTATCTGCTGTCTTGTAATGATACGGCTGTTACTCTATCAATAGTTTACCACTTAACATCCGCTTTGAAGATACGCCGAAAGTTATAATCACGCTACACCTAAATTCTCATTTGCATGCAGGTGCTCTTTTTGCACTGGATAGGCAATATGTAATCAGAGAGCTTTTAAGCAACTTGTCATGTGTCTCTTATACTCAGATCCTCAATGTGCCATGGAAGGTTGCTAGGTGACACACTCTCAGCCAGACCCACCTCGCAGGGCTATTGCGAGGATAAAATGGAGGAAAGGAGAACAATGCAGCTTTGGTTCCCCATTGGGGAGAAAAACTGGATATGACATATGTTATCAATCTAATTTTAATGACATTAAAAAGGTTGTGTAATTTGTCATATAGTAAAATAGCTTTTATAATGGATGTTAGATCTCCCACCACCACAATAATAATGATAACAACCCAGCTCCTGAATGGGGAGTTCTAATTTCTGTTCTACATGTATAACCAATAAAACAGGTTAATGTTGCATGACCATGTATGTAAAGAGCGGAGGGGGAGGAGGAAGCATCCTTTCACTACTTTGTACTATTAAGGACATTCTGCTGGCGCGCAGGACTTAGGGATGGTATGGAATTCAGACCAAAAGTTGACATTAAATCGGGGGGGGGGGGGGAGGATGGAAAAACGAGGTGAAGGGAGAGAGGAATTAATGAGGAAATTGTGGGAAAGAGGGATAGACATTAAGAAAAAGAGAGGGAGAGGTTATTTATCTTTCTGCAACACACTACTGCTTTGCAAGATCTGGCTGAGCTAGGTGCATGGAAAGGAAGAGAGAAAGGCTGGACTATTGGAGAAAATCTTGTTAGCAGGCTGCAGGCTGGCAATTACCGCAGCAGCCACAACTGCTTCGGTCTTGCAGAAAGTCGAGTCTAGCCAATAGTCAGAGAGCCTTTTACTGTAATCAGATGTCCACGCGCCCCTAGTGGCTACAGCCAGAACTGCATTAAAAAAAACACTTGGCAAGGCTGGTGGCAGCATGGCGCTGGCTTCAGGGGCCCTACAGATGACTTGGGTCCCTCCATGAATTCCCCCTCAGTTCCCTCCTCTCGGTGGACCTGCTTTTAAGTATCAACTAGGCTTGCCAGTTTTCCACCATGGGCAGGGGATGTACCTCCTTTGCTCCCATTTCCTGCCATTGTTGATTTTTTTACCATCGCATTTTCAGTGATTCCTAGAAGGGCATGATGTCCCTTCCAGGTTTTCTCCAGAAGTGACATCACACCATTGCTGATAGCTCCCCCTCACCCATATCCCTGCCCACTCAGTCTATTGCTGATTTCTAGGTTGGGCCTAGCAACCCTACCTGTGAAAGAAACATAAAACACCAGTTTGCTAGTGGGCTCATTTCAAACCTAAACAACTTGGGTCCAAAGTACCTAAAGAACTCTCTCCCATATCAACATGCCAGGGCCCGGAGATAAATTAGTGAGGCCTTCCTGTGAGATACTGCAAGACTCCCAGGGATCTTTTCAGTTGCTGCCTCCAGACTGCAATTCCTTCCCCCAGAGGGTGAAGCTGGCACTGATACTACAGGACCTCTTGACAAAACTCAAAACATTGCAGTTCCAGAAAGCATCTGATTGGCCTCATTCATAGGATTGCCAGGTCCCTCTTCACCACTGGCGGGAAATTTTGGGGGTGGAGCCTGAGGAGGGCAGGGCTTGGGGAGGGGAGGGAATTCAATGCCATAGAGTCCAATTGCCAAAGCGGCCATTTTCTCCAGGTGAACTGATCTCTGTCATCTGGAGATCAGTTGTAATAGCAGGAGGTCTTCTGCTATTACCTGGAGGTTGGCAACCCTACTCACTCAGCACTGGATGGTGTCTTAGCCCATTTTATGGTACCCTATTGATAGTTTTACAGCGATGTTTTCATGTATGAATTGCTTTTGTGATTGGTGTTAACCAATTTGGGGGAGGACACGGATGGGGTCATCATGGGAACACAGCATACAACTCACCTAAATAAACAGAATGTTAGGAGAATCCTTCAAGAAACAGATGGACCGGATGCTTGAGTGAAAATGCTGTGTTGAACATGCGTGCCCAAGTTGACATCAGGCATTCAAAAAAAGAGGAAACAATGTAATTTGTTCTACCTGTGGGACATGAGATAACTGTAAATGGAGAAGGGGAGGACATAGTTATTTCTGAGCATGATTAAGGGTTGCCAAGCTCCATTCTATGAGTCTATGGTTCTATTATTCAGGTGGGGCCTGAAGATTTTCCAGAATTACAGCTGATCTCTAGACTACAGCAATCAGCTGCCCTGGAAAAAATGGCTGCCTTGACGGATAGACTCTACGGCATTCTACCCTGCTGAGGTCCCTCCCCTACTCAAACCGTGTCCTTCCCAGGCTCTACCCATATATCTCCAGGAATTTCCCAACCTGAAGTTGGCAACCCTAAGCATGGTAGGAAATCCCCAAGCTTGCAGTTTGCTGTCCTAAAATGGAATACAGAAGACTTAATTGATTAGTTGGTACTAGATACAAAACAGGTTTTAATGGTATCCCAAAGGCTACTGGGACAAAGAAACAAAGAAAGTGGGGCTCTAAAAGGCAGCAGTTAATTAAATGTCACTCCAGCTCTAATTGAACCATAGAGGTCCCTTGTTAGGCTGACAGGTAAAGAAAAATGTGGTGGTCCTTATGTAAAACCAAGTTGGAGATTAAGGTGTGGCACTATGTAAAGAGTCAATAGAAGACAAATTGGATATTACCTAATGATTGGAAGGCAAATCCCATGAACAAAAAAGTCCCATTTGAAGATGACATCTTCCTACAATTGAAACATCCTTCTTTTTGATGTCTAAATTCAGTATTTCTTAAAATAGCAAAGGTTGTAAGGAGCTATGTTAGTTCATTGGGGAAAAATCAAAAGCAGAAGTTATGCAATTTCATATTAAGTCCCGTGTTGCATTTTAAAACCACAATCTGCAGACTTGACAGCTTTTCCATGATGCAGCAATTTATTTTCCTTCCTCCCAACCCCTTTTTTCCTTCATTGCTGTGAACATCAAGCCTGATGAATTCTGGAGAACTCAAAGAGCAGTGTACTGTTTTGTAACATTTTTGTTTCTCCTAATAAAAAACATTATTACACAGCTTCAGTTTTTAGAATTTTTTTGCAGACCATGGCAACTCTTTACGATCTTTGAAAAATAGGGGACACCATGGTGGTAATCTGGAACGGTCAACCGTCCCTTGTGCTTTTAACGTGCACATGAAAGCAAAAAAAGGGCTACAAAAAGCATTTGTCAGTATCAGCCATCTGCTGGACAACGGGAGGTTGCATGGCCCATTCAGCCAAGCCAGAATCAACACTTGATGTTTAAGAGGCTGTGAGAAGAGCAGATCAAAGATCATGAAAGTATGGAGTGTCACTCTGCCACTGGGAAAGGGCAGTGAGTCTGGCTCATGAAAACCTGGAAAATAAGCAGGTGGAGCTTTCCTTTCCTCTGTATCTCCATACCACAAAAGCTTGACCTACTGATTTTTCTGCCTGCTTTGTAGTTCTTCTTCTTCTTCTTCTTTTTTTGTAGTTCTGAAAGGCATAGGAGGTCTACCAAGAAATTTTTTTTTAACAACCCTGTTTTGCATGACTGGGAAAGGGTGAGTTGTAAACAAGGATTATAGTGATACAGATGAAAAATAGTCAAAGTTATAAAACCAAGTAAGACAAACAATGGACGACTTTAGTGATATGACAGGTTGCCTAAACTAGTATTCTTTGGCAAAACCTACAAGCTGCTCTAGAGAACACAAAGGCCCATTGAATGAAATTCCACTGAAGATTTTTGGGGACAAGTGGCTCTTGCTGTATAGACCATCCTAAAAGAAAAGAGATCCGGACCCTGTTTCATCATTCAACCTAAAATTTATCTGTACAGGGAATGAAATGCAGAGAATCACCAAGACTATGAAAACATTCTAATATTATTGTACATTTTATTTTTCTAAATTAGATTATTCTTCTGCAGTAACTTGTTATCTAGATGCCAAAGAAGTGTTTGCTTGGCTTGAACACTCATTTGTCATTTCTGATTATACTTTGAGGGGATTTAGGCCCAAATTCATTACCTGGATACAAGTAACTATCCATAGCAGCCAAGATCCTGATTAAAATTATACGTTTGGAGAGTGGGAAAGCTTGCTTGTTTTCTTCTCTATTACCTGTCATCACAACTGAAATTTGGATGAAAGAGTTCAGTCCAGCAATGATAGCTAATATAGACGTTAGAATCTAGTATCAGGTTTTCTATTAGATGCCAGTATAAATTGTCAGTTTCAAAGTATGCAATCTATATAGCAAAACTTCCCAACACTGTTTCCACCACAGCACACGAAACAGTTTTGCTAAAAGACTCATTTGTGTCCCTTACCAGTTTTTCCCCTTGGGTCCTAGTGAGTTAGCTGGGTGATTATGCAAAGAGTCTTGGGACCTAATGAGAAATTTTCCTTCTAACCCTTCTAGTTGAGGAGGTATTTACATAACTGGATTAACACGGTCTTTATTTGTATCTTGGAAGACACCCTTAGTATGAGTCTGCTTTGACACATTAATTATACTTTCCCATTTCTTACAAGCTCTGTCCCAGTTACATCTTGTTAAAAAAAAAAACTGCACAGTGGTATATTAAAATGTGTTTCAACATACAGCAAACACAAAATTAAAGTTACCTTACTACTCACTTGGCACTTTCAACCTTCATTGTTTGGCAGCGGGCCAAGTTCACATATGTCTGTATGTGTGCCCTGTATCTGCACAATCTCTTTCAACCATCCTTGGATACACAAAGCCCTGAGGAAATGTCAGTGTGAACCAGACTTCACACAGACTTAACCAATTGCTGCAAAGTGGACTTCTGTGTGGTGGCATGGAGATCACAAAAATGGCCATTTGTATGTTTCATGTGTAAACTGCTTCTTATATGGATAAACTGGATTATGTGGAATATTGCCAGCAAGAGTAACCCGTGGATCCCTTGTCAATCCTCATTAGCTGCCCTGAATGTATCCCCAACTGACTTGCCTTCTTATATGAAAATGAAATAGCCAATCCATTTACTCTAATTCTCCAAATCGCCTTGAGATGGAAAAGTTCCAGTGAAATTTGCACACGTGGAATTTTTTTTTTTAATGAAGGTTATTCACCATAGGTTGAAATCGTTTACAAATTTCCCAGGCTCAAAACAAGCATGTGAATTAGATCTTTGAATAACAGTTTATAAATTATAAGGTTGATAAACAGAATTGTTGTAATTGCCTTCTACAATATGTTGAAATTGCCTTCTAGGAAACATTGGAAAATTGGATTATGGCTACAATCCAAAGCTCTGCAAGACAGAGTATGCAGGGTGTAGTCTGTGATTTTCATTATGAAGAATGCCATGTACTATTTATTACTCATAGAAAAATGGGGATGGCCTCCATGAGCAGAGCTCCCTGTAGCCATCAAAGTCACTGGATAATGCCTTATTTGAATACAGATACAACAGCACATATAGAAAAGTCAATTTCTGAATTCCTTCTCTTTGTCATACTGTGCCGTGGCCATAAAATGGCATCCAGGGTGGGGTGGGACTGTGAAGTTAGGGGTGCACGGTTTTTTTAAAATTTGTTTAACATTTTCAAGAAAAAACAAACAAATTATATACACATACATTCACACAGTTTGCACTCCTTCGGGGAGTCTATTTCATCTTACATTTCAAACATCTTATACATTGTTCTTATATTCTACATTTTAGATAATAAATTCCTTCTATAATATATAGTAAATTTTATAAGCTGATCTTTATATCTAACTATCTTTTCCATTTAACATAATCAAAAAAACATTCCCGTTTCTTTTGGGATTCTTCAGTCGTCTTTCATCAAGCTGGTCAGTCTGGCCATCACCGCAAATTCGTCCATCTTTTGTTGCCACTTTTCCAAATCTGGAATATCCTCCTGTTTCCAAGATGCTGCCAGTACTAGTCTAGCCGCCGTTGTCAGATAGCCAAATATTTCTCTATGGTTTCTGTCCAAGTTATCTGGCTCAATTCCTAGCAACATAGTTTCTGGGTTCAAAGGAAATTTGATTCTTAAAACTTTCTGCATTTCTTGATGAATTTGTATCCAAAATTTCTTAACTTTCTTGCATGTCCACCACAAATGAAAATATGTTCCATATTTGTCTTTACATTTCCAGCACTGGCAGTCATATGATTCATTCATTTTTTTTACGTCCATTGGTGTGATGTACCATCTAAAAAATTGTTTGTACCAGTTCTCACATAGATTATTACTGGCCATGAATTTAATTGACTTGGTCCAAAGTCTTTCCCATTGCTGCAATGTTATCTCCTTTTAAAAAATTCCCATCTATTTTATCATACATGTCTTGATTTGTTCTTGTTCTGTTTCAAATTTAAGTAAAAGTTTATAAATTTCCCCCAAAATATGATCCGTATCTTTACTAATTAAATCTTCAAACTCAGTGTTCTTTCTTATCTTCCCCTGTTGGAAACAATCTTGTCGCATTTTCATAATCATTTGATTATAGGTCAGCCAGCCAATATTTCTATTTTTCTTAATCTCATTTCACGGTTTTATTTCTTCTTGCTCATTTAACATATCTTGATATCTTACCATATCTACATTTTTCTTCTCTCCCTTGGTTAGATATGTATCTGTAGGGGACATTATCCGTGGAGGTACCGGGCTTAATCTGTTTTTGTTTCTAAGCCATGTCTTCATCAATCCATCTTTAATGACATGTTTCTCTCCAAAAATTTCTGAATTCTTTGCTTTCCATAAGTAATAGTGAAATTCCATGTGCCCTTTTCAACATTCAAGTTTGTTTGATCTGGGTTCTTTATCCACTCCTCATTCCATGATAATCCTGCCGCTTGGTAATAAAGCTTGATATTTGGTAGGGCAAGTCTGCCTCTTTTCTTTTCATCTTGCATAATTCTGAAGTTAATTCTTGGATTCTTTCCCGCCCAAACAAATTTATTGATTTGTCTCTGCCACTCCCTCAACATCATATCCTCGATTTGTATTGGGAGCATTTGAAAGAGAAATATCAGCCTTGGTAGTAAGTTCATCTTTATAACTGCGATTCTCCCCATCCACGATAAGTTAAGTTTTGCCCATCTTTTTAAATCTTGCTGCATTGTTGACCATATTTTTAGGTAATTGTCTCTTAACAAGGTATGATTTTTCCAGTAATGTATATTCCTAGGTATCTAACCGGTTCTTCTGTAATCTTACATCCTGTTAGGATCTGTATATTCTGTTTTTCCAAGTTGTCCAGATTCTCTAAAATGTTCTTTGTTTTATTTTTGTTTATTCTATATCCCGATACTTGACCTTATTTATCTATTTACTCCATAAGATGTTCTATTGACTCTGCAGGGTTCTCCAATGTTAAGACCATGTCATCAGCATAGCATTTTAGTTTATATTCCTCTCCATCAACTTTCAGTCCACCAATTTTCTCATCTTGTCTTATTCTGGTTGCTAATACTTCCAAAGCCACATTAAACAACAACGGCGATAGTGGGCATCCTCGTCTAGTGCCTTTCTTGATTTCAAATTTTTCTGATAATTTCCCATTGATAACCAATCTTGCCGATTATTGCTGATAAATGCTCTGAATCCATTTGAGATATTTGTTACCGCAGTTTAATTTTTGAAAAGTCTTTAATAAAAAGGGGTTGGAGACTCGACAACAATCTGCTACTGAAAGAAGAGGTTATACTTCAGTGCAAAAAAGAATTGCTCATCTGAAGTTTCGATCGGAACGGTGTGGGATGCTAGCAAAGCTTTTATGAGAGGAAGATTGATTGCTATTAACTCCAAACTTAAAAAACAAAAAAGACAGCGCAGAGAACATTTGATAGAAGAGCTTCCAAAACTAGAAGAACAGCATGTTAAAGTGGGCAAAAGGAGTATCCTGAAAGAAATAAAAAGGTAAAAACAGAAATCGATATGATGGTCATGGAAGAGATGCAAAAGAAAATCTTATTTGCAAAACAGAAGTTTTTTGAACACGCAAATAAACCTGGAAAATACCTAGCTTATTATCTTAGAAAACAAATGGAAAAGAAGACAATGACAGGGGTCAAGATAATGGACAAAGTCAGTTTTAAAGAAAAAGACATTAAAGAGCAATTTGTAAAATATTTTGAGAATCTATATCAGTCTCACTTGAATGGACATAACCAAGACGAAATAGATAGTTATATCAAGGATTCTCAGATAAAAACATTTGAAAAAGATGATTCTTGGTGGAATCAGAAAATTCTCATGCAAGAGATTACTACAGCTATTGCAAGTCAGAAAACCGGGATAAAGTACCCGGACCGGATGGTTTGACAGCACGATACTATAGATGCTTTGAAGAAGAATTAGCTTTACATCTTCAAAAGTTGTTAAATGACATTCCACAAACTGGGAAGTGCCCAAAATCGTGGCAAGAAGCTCATATCACACTAATTTACAAAGAATGTAATGATCCTCAAAGACCAGCTTCTTACAGACCCATATCTTTGTTAAATGTGGATTATAAAATTTTTGCTTCTATTTTGGCCGACAGACTAAAGAAGAAAATAGGACAAGTAATACATCCAGATCAGACCAGTTTCATCCCGAAAAGACTTAAGCGTGATAATGTACGCTTTATCATTAATGCTATAGAACATGTAAAACAGAAGAAAAGAAAAGTAGCCTTTGTGTTTTTGGATGCTGAAAAAGCTTTTGATAATATTCAATGGGACTTTTTATTAGGGGTGCATGGGTTTTATTCTTTTTAAATATTACACGATGGGTGATAAACTTGCCAAGATATCTGGAGCAATTGAGTGGAGGGGAAGAGTCCACCAAAAAATGGGAGGAAGGTTTTCCACTCAAAAATTTCTGGTTTTGCCTCCAGGCTTTTACATCTTTAATTCCCCCTACAGGAATTCTTCTCATGGTTTCTTGGATCTAAGCCAGTGCTTTAAAAAAGAAGGTATCAAGAGAAATAATGGAAAAGGAAAACATACAAATTTAGCGTGCAATTAAGGTTCAAAAAAGGCAATCGAGATCAATATATCTAATTATCGATGCGGCCCCACCTGTGGATACTTAAATCCAGAGACTGGGGCTATGAACACACGAGACAGATCTTTCCACCCACCTGAGAAAAGCCCCAGGTATGCAGAAAAAATTGAAACCTATTTTTTTTTAATTGGGTAGCTAATCCTCTCAAACAATTGCATTCTCAGTGGCTGCTCTGTGGTTGTTCAAGCCTTGGTTTCTGTCAGTAAAAGTGGGGGGAGGGCACTTTTAAGGATTGTTCTGGCCTTTGAGGAAGGGCCAGGACCTCCAGCAACCACCAGTTACTTGCTACCACATAGGACTGCCAACTCCAAGTTGGGAAATTCCTAGAGATTTGGAGGTGGATCTTGGGGAGGGCGGAGTTTGGGGAGGGACTTCAGCAGAATATAATGCTATAGAGTCCAATCTCCAAAACAGCCATTTTCTTGAGAGGAACTGATCTCTGTAGTTTGGTGATCAGTTGTAATTCCGGCAGATCTCCAGACCCCACCTGAAGGTTGGCAGCCCTACTACCACATGACTTGCATGACTCAGCCAGGACCAGGTGATTGCTATTCTATAACAGCAACAACCCCATGAAAGCCAGTGTGGTGTGCTGTGGTATGGTAGTTAGAGTTTCAGACTAGGACCTTGGAGACCCAGGTTTGAATCCCCATTCTGCCATGAAAACCTGCTGGGTGACCTTGGGCCAGTGACACACTAAGCCTACCTCACAGGGTCATTGTGAGGATAAAATGGAGGAGAGGAAAATTATGTAAGCCCCTCACCTATAAGTGAATAAATACTGAATACAGCTGAAGATGGGAGGCAGATAATAGGTAGGTGAGGAGGAGAAAAGGATGCAGGGAAAGGTCAGGATATAGGGGCTACCAGGAGGAGGAAAAGAGAAAATAGCGTGGAGAGGGTGATACAGGGGAAAGTTAAGTGTCCCTCACAAGTCCTTGCAGGATCCTCATAACATAACTAGGCTGAACCAGCAGCTGGCACCACACATCTGGGTCTGGCTGAGCCCAGTGGTTGGCACTGCACAGTTTTCCGGGGAGAAGCTGCCCAGGGAAGGGAAGGAGGGAAAGCTGAAGACAGGGGGCTGATAAAGGGGGGTTAGCTGGTGGGTGAGAAGGAAAGAAGGAGACAGGAAAAGGGGAGAGTCTACAGGGGCTTTCTGGGAAGGGAAAGAGGAAACAGTGGGAGAGGGGGAAATGAAATGCCCCCTACAATTCCTTGCGGGAGTCCTCCTTGGAAAGTCTTTAAAAAGTGGCTTTGAGTAGTCTGTATTTGCATTAAATATTAATTTGATATATGAAATACAAATTGTAGCATCTCTAACATCTATTATATACATTTACCTTATATAGCAAATCTGCTTGCAGACGCTCTCACATCAGATAGCGACGAAGCACAGAGCATGTCTCAGCTTTCATTAAATACAACAATAATATACACTTGTTCAAGTAGCCAACAGGAAGGGACATAACTCTGATTTATAGCCTGCATTTATCCAGCTGAAGAGAGTGAGCTCATCATATTTCAAGCTATGCAGGTCAGGTCCGATTGGTACTTAGCTGGGAGACATGGAAGGAAAAGCCATGAGGATTGCAGTAAATGATGACAATGATTCAGTTGTTGATTCACCTCCTGCTGCGTCACTTTTGAATGCTGTTCCGGACCTGGGGCTGTCAGAGCTATGCCACAAGCAGAGGATTTGGGCCATTGTGTTAGGGACATTCATGGACCAGTAGTCAAGATCAAAAACAACCTTCATCTTTTTTAGTATCAGATCATGATAGTGCTCATTTTGGCCAAATGGTCAGTTCCCATTGATTTGAAGACAGTTCTAGGAAGGGCAGCTCATTTACCTGTCTAGCCCCTACAGTCTAGAAACACAACACATTGATGTCAAATACTTGTTTCCTTAGTTGATTAGAATAAATAGAGACAGGCTTTGAAATGCAGTGAGAAGTCATAGGATAACGTTGTCATTCTTTCGGCACTTGTGATTGGGCTTCCAAAAGCAGGGACATCATGAACGCTATCATTTTAGCAGGGTGGGGGTGGGGTTTTTGGGGAAATATTTATCCATCCCTAAGGTGTTGTTGTAAGGAGCCCCGTGGCGCAGAGTGTTAAGCTGCAGTACTGCAGTCAAAAGCTCTGCTCACGACCTGAGTTCAACCCTAGCGGAAGTCAGTTTCGGGTAGCCGGCTCAAGGTTGACTCAGCCTTCCATCCTTCCGAGGTCAGTAAAATGAGTACCCAGCTTGCTGGGGGTAAAGGGAAGATGACTGGGGAAGGCACTGGCAAACCACCCCGTAAACAAAGTCTGCCTTGGAAACGTCGGGATGCAACGTCACCCCTTGGGTCAGGAATGACCCGGTGCTTGCACAGGGGACCTTTACCTTTACCTTTAAGGTGTTGTAACATAAATCATATGTACATGGACCAATAGTAATGGGGGTTAGGGATTTGCAGATACCCATGGTCCCTAGATTATCATTTACATAAGAACTGTCCATCGAAGGAGAGTCCCTTGCAGCTACCCTGCAAATTTGGTGGCTCTGCCTCCAAAAATGCCCCCACAGGAACTTCGGGGAAAAAAACCCATAATGGGCCCAAATGTTTCTGTAAACCCAGAAATAAAGCCGAAATACACATTTACCGGTATGGAAACTTGGCTTATTCCAGGTTTACAAAAAAAATTGGGTTAAATAAACCCGAAATATACCGATTTTTAAATTTTATTTGCATGACTCTACTAGCGGCTGCTCCACTAGCCAGGAGGCCAACAGCTGGTTGAGGCCTGTTGCTTCAAAAACCTGTGCATCATAGACACTGTCTAGAAACTTGGCCAGGAGGTCTGTGAAAATGCCCTGATGATCTCAGGTCACCTGGATATTGAGGCTGTAGAAGCCATGACGGTTTAGGTATACCTGCAGCTCCTCCCAGGGGGCAATGAGGGCAACATGGCTGCAGTTGATGACATCTGCAACGTTTGGAAAGCCTGCGACTGCAGTGAATCCTACCTGGATGGGTGCCAGCGCCATGTCTTCCATTGGGAAGTGCACATGCTCCTGGAGGTGCTCAGCATGGCGTCCAGGAAGCTGTGTAGGCAGTGACTTGCTGATGACTGGGACACCTCTGCCATGACCCCTTGAAAGGATCCATTGGACAGGAATCTGAGGGAGAGCAGGACCTTTCTCAGGACAGGGATGGCATGGGCAGGTGCCTGGCCCTGCAGAGCTGGGACCAGCTTCTCACACAGGGCTTGGATGGCTGCCCTGTCCAGGCAGAAGCAATCCAGGCAGGTGCTTTCAGGGAGTGTGCCCAGTATTGCCGAGCACAGTGCCTTCTCCGCCATTGCTGTGCCACCTAAACAGCTAAGAGAAACCACAACTGCAATTGTCATTATGGTTATCATTACTGTCTAAAGCATCATGACTATTTGGCACAATTAGCCAAGAGGTTGTCCTGCAAAGCTCCACTGAAATGCACTGAAGCTGTGCCACAGCATTACACCGCAATCATTTTAATACGACTTATCCAGGAGAAATTCCTGTCAGGTTATGTCCTTTCATCAATTCCTTTTTATAACAGTCATGTTAGGAAGGAAGCATCCAAACATAAGTTTATGCTGACTGTAGCCATTTCAGCATCTGCAGCTGTGAAACTGCTAGGGAGTTCTCTTAACTCAGGGTGTGTTTTTAACATCTGTCTGCAAAATCAGTAATACCAATTATAAAACTGAGTACCTTTGTGTATTTTGTAGTTCAAGACAGTCCCTGAAGTATAGGGCCCCATAAAGGTACTAAAACAATTGAAAAGATACCACTAGTATAGTCAGTTACAATTTTTTTTTTGCATATTATTGCGCATAATGGGAAAAAATGTCATATCGGTTTTCTTCTCCAAAAATGGATAAATGGGCTACAGCATATGAGACAATACATTTGGCATGTGGGTCTGAAACTTTATATCTCAGGGATGAATAAAAGAAACTAAATGCTTATTGTAATTGCATTGCAATGCTATGTTCAAGCAAAATCCCAGTGGAATGCAAGTTAAGATTGGAGTAGACCTGCAGGAAACTTTCACAGGTGTTCCTCAAACGTAAGTACTTTCATAGTTTGTCCTTTTAAGACATTAAAACATCAAGTAGAGAACCTCCAACCACTCAACATTAATAGCACGGAATATTAGTTTGATCCAGTGCATATTTACATAGTAGTAAGCCATAATGAATGTCACAGGATTACAGCCTATTAGATTCAGTGTTAACAAGATCAAAAAATGTTGATCAGACAAGATAGGACCACATACAGTAAGGCAAGATTCTTCATATCCTGATATAGTCAGTCAATATTCCTAATACATTCAACTGATACCATACAAACATGCATATATACGCATGCATGTGTGTTTTAAGCGCCGTCAAGTCGCTTCCGACTCATGGCTACCCTATGAATCAGTGTCCTTCAAATCATCCTCTCCTTAAAAGCCTTGCTCAGATCTTGCAAATTGAGGGCCCTGGCTTCCTTTATAGATTCAATCCATCTCTTGTTGGGTCTTCCTCTTTTCCTGCTGCCTTCAACTTTTCCTAGCATGATTGTCTTTTCCAGTGACTCTTGTCTTCTCATAATGTGACTAAAGTATGACAGCCTCAGTTTAGTCATTTTAGCTTCTAGGGTCAGTTCAGGCTTGATTTGATCTATAACCCACTCCTCTAGTCCTAATGGTTGTACGAAAGTGGTGTGGGTATGAAAGAAACGAGAATACTGTAGCCAGAAATGCTGACAAAACAACCTGCTTCTCTGTCCCATGCAAAGAATCAGCCAGTCAAGCCTGTACCAAATTTCCTGCCTTACACAATGAGAGTCGTAACGCTGCAGGCACATGAAACCTGCCCATCAAGCATTCCTAAGCCAGCCTGGTGTAGTGGTTAAGAGTGGTGGTTTGGAGCGGAGGACTCTGATCTGGAGAACTGGGTTTGATTCCCTGCTCCTACACACAGGTGGTGGACGCTAATCTGGTGAACTGGATTTGTTTCCCCGGTCCTACACATGAAGCCAGCTGGGTGACCTTGGGCTAGTCACACTCTCTCAGCCCCACCTACCTCACAGGGTGTCTGTTGTGGGGAGGGGAAGGGAAGGTGATTGTAAGCCAGTTTGATTCTTCCTTAAGAGGTAGAGAAAATCGGCATATAAAAAAACAACTCTTCTTCTTCTCCTAAGATAGTAGCTTTCCTGGTAGATTTGCTATACAGGCAGTTTCAGGAGTTCTCATGATACTTTCCCTGAGTCAATGCAATACAGCTGCAATAAAGCACTGTCCAAATGTATTAAAGTCTGCGTTGTCATTCTGCTGTTGTTTTGTACACACCCCAAGTACCGGTGGGTTCATGCTCGTGATGCTATAAAGGCAAATCCAGTGTTTGCTGCCCATCTCCTACTTCCTAATTACAAACACCAATAAAAGTGCATTTGTCCTTTCTCTCTGCTCACTCACTCATTTTATGTTACACAGATTTTTTAAAAGATCTTGGGAGTTGTGCACTGGGCCACACAAGTTAGTGCAAACCACTCCACCTCAAAAAAAACCCAAATGCTTATTCCGTTCTAGTATGAATTCAGTTTTATTTTGCCTCGGATAGAAATGATTCATAGACTACATTCCTGGCTTTCTATGTTGCCCTTTCCTTTTTATCTACCATCACACAAATTGATGCCACTTCCTGTCGAAACTGGGGGTGCCCTCAGGGCAGAGTCAATTTTATACAGGAAATCTAAAGGGTAGAGTCACCACAGGAGTTTGGAGGCACTGGAACCACTGGAGGCAAACTATGGGCCCTGGAATAAACTAAGACTGTCATCTTGTCCCAGCAGCTGCTAAAACGACCGAGCTGATAAATACTGGAGCAGGATCACAGAGGTCTAGTGAGGCCCCGCCTTCCCAGGGCAAGGAAAGCTTCTTCAATGGTCCACGGTCACATCTGGAGTATAGCTAGGATTGCCAACCTCCGGGTAGTAGCTGGAGATCTCACACTATTACAACTGATCTCCAGCTGATAAGAGATCAGTTCACCTGGAGAAAACGGCTGCTTTGGCAATGGGACTCTGTGGCATTGAAGTCCCTCCCTTCCCCAAACCTCGCTCTCCTCAAGCTCCACCCCAAAAGTTTCAAGTATTTCCCAACTCGGAAATGTGGCACTCCGTGACCTCCTGGAGGGTCCTCTTGTTGTTGTGGTGGGTAGGACCTGCTAACAAGGACCTCAGAGGCTTTGCAGAGAATCTGGCTGTGTACTTGAGGTGATGGGACTACTGGCAGTGAGGTTCAAGTTCAGAAGTGCAGCTTCTCTCTCTCTCTCCCACCTTGTTTTCCCTGGATGGGGTTGCTGGTTTGTCCACGCTACGTGGGCCTGTATCAAGGCTGGACCAGGCAATTCCTCACCTGAGTCTGTTCAGCTAAACAGAGATCATGAAACCCCTGCCATTTGATCTCAATTATTCTAGTAACAGTACATGTAGGGTTGCCAGGTTCCTCTTCGCCACCAGCGGGAGATTTTTAGAGCGGAGCCTGAGGAGGGTGGGGTTTGGGGAGGGAAGGGACTTCAATGCCATAAAGTCCAATTGCCAAAGCGGCCATTTTCTCCAGGTGAACTGATCTCTATCGGCTGGAGATCAGTTGTAATAGTAGGAGATCTCCCGTAGTACCTGGAGGGTTGGCAACCCTAAGTACATGGGAGCTTGGCAGCTCTATACCATAATCACACAGTGGGACCACAACAGCATCTGCATTTATTACTTTGTGTGCAGAATTGGATTGTCAGGCATGGCTAAGCCATTCAAAGGCATCAAGGGAATGAAGCAAATATTTGAACAGGTGGAAAGAAGATTTACATGCCATGAATATTTGCAGAGTAAGCCTCACAGAACAGGTTTAAAACATAAGGTATACTATGGGTCATTAGTGCTTTCTCTTTACTGTTTCATTATAATGTTCTGAAGCCAATTCAATTATGGTGATGTTCTAGTAGAACTATCTCATCTGCCATTTTTCCTAACCTCTGTCACACACTATAATCTCCGTGACTGTTTCCACATGAAGATTTTGCTATGTGTAAACAATGGGAAAGCAGCCTGTGGTGCAGAGAGGTAAGAAACAGTAAGCTGCAGTCCAAGCTCTGCTTACGACCTGAGTTCGATCCCAATGGAAGTTGGTTTCAGGTAGCCGGCTCCAGGTTGACTCAGCCTTCCATCCTTCCGAGGTCGGTAAAATGAGGACCCAGTTTGCTGGGGGTAAAGGGAACATGACTGGGGAAGGCACTGGCAAACCACATAGTCTTCCTTGTAAACATCATAATGTGAGGTCACCCCAATGAGTCAGTAATGACTTGGTGCTTGCACAGGGAACTATCTTTACCTTTTTAAACAACAGGTCCCCCATGCATTTTTTTAGCATCTGCAGGATGTTGTGCCCAACCCATATTTTTCTCCAATAAACCGGGAAAAAATAAAAACCTCATTTACTCTGGCATAGTGGGAAAACTGCAGGGTGGCTGTGGGTGGAACATCTATATGGGTGCCTGACCCACAGCCGATATGGGGGAAAGGGCAGAGATAAGCTATTCATTTCCTCTTCCTTTTCAGCCCTTAAAAAGAGTGTTTTTGTTTGCTCAGATGAGCTATTTATTTATTTGTTTACAAAATTATATGCCACCATACAAGGGCCACCAAGGTGGCTAACAATTTAAAACATGCATAATTATACCACATTTTAAAACAAATTAAAACCAACCTACTCCCAAACACACATCATTAAAACAATTAAAAAACAAAGCTAAATAAATGCAAAACAATAAACGCAGCAATTAAAACATTGGTTAGGAAGGAGGAATCCCTGAGGGAATGCCAAATAAAACAAAAATGTTTTCACCTGCTGGCAACAGAAGGGGACCAATGAATCCCCCTGGGGAGAGAGTTGCAGATATTTGGTCATCGTCATCATCATCATCACCATCCTCATCCTCATCCTCACTACCTTTATTAGGCATTTACCACGCCATAGTTATAAAACAAGTTTACAAAAGCCAAATAGATTAATTAACTTCAACAATTTACTTATATAGGAGTCCGAGAGCAAGGCCGAGATATAACCGAGGTGTTAAGTTAGAAAATGCAAACGCAACCAGAACTGAATGGTCTGATTCCAGGCCTTGGTTTCCAAGAACCCTTGCCTGGTTTCAGGGCAAAGAGCTGCATACCCAGCACAATTAGGGACACCTAAAATGCGATGCAGAAAAGAAGACTGGACCCTCTCAGTGTCCTGGTTAAAGACACTTATCCAGATAGGAATTCCATATACAAATTGGGCCATAGATTTAGCCTTGAACACACATAAGGCAGCAGGGACTATTTGACCGCCATGAACATAGGAATTCCATATAGAAATTGGGCCAAAGATTTAGCCTTGGACACACATAAAGCAGTAGGGACTATTTGACCGCCATGAACGTAGAAAAAGCAGGTTACGGCCTCAATACTACATTTGGCTAGGGACAAAGTATAATTTCTGTGGACTATCCAGTTGTTATTATATTGGAAATTTAGTCCCCGATATCTAAATTGTTTTACTTGTTCAAAATCATATACGTTAATTTTCCAACCGCAGCTTCTCCAAGTTTTTGAAAAAACCAGAATCTTAGATTTTCTAAAATTTATAGATAATAGATTAGAATCGCAGTAGCTCACAAACATAGACAGCTAATATCTTAGGCCCTTGTGTTAGGGTTGCCAAGTGCCACCAATCCACCTGGCTGCCCGCTGACCAGCTGAGGGTCGGCGGGCAACCCGTGCATGCGGCGACACGTCACTTCCGGTTTACATCCGGAAGCGCCGAATCGCAAAGGGCCGGTTTCCACTCAAACTCCCAGTTTCAGTGGTAAAGGCCTGTTGCGATGCGGCATTTCCGTGTGTAAAACGCATCACAAGGGGCCGTTTACTGGCCTTTTGCAATGCAGCGCTTACGGGTGTAAACTGGAAATGATGAAGCATTTCCGGGCGGCGCGACCCCCCCCCCCCCCACACCTCCACTCTAAAAACCTCCCGCCGAAGAAGAAGGGGGACCTGATAAGCCTACCTTGTGTGTTATTGATAATACCACAGCATCATCAGCGCAGAGTAATAAGGGGATGGAGGAAGGACCCAGTTTGGGGAAATAGCCATCTACTGTTCTTAAAGTTAGCACAAGATTGTTTATGAAAAGGTTGAAAAGATAGGGGGCTGATACACATCTCTGTTTCACACCTCAATTTGTGGCAATCTCTTTGGTGCCATGACCAAGAAGGCCCTCTTCTGTGTTGCCACCCACTTAATCTCAGAAGGTGGGGACACCTGAAGCAGGGCCTCTGAAGATTACTATAGTGATTTATTGTTTCTTGCCTTTCTCTAAGGTTATTCTAGTCTGTATCTCTAGAATCCTTTCTGGACTTTAGGTGAGAGACTAGGTCGGTTCTGTTTCAGGTGTGCAGAAACATCCTTCATGAACCTTTTGGTCAAGACCAGTAACTGTTTCCCTATATTCCTGGCCATATCCATGACAGGGAAGGGGCTGTGGCTCAGTGGTAGAGCATCGGCTTGGCATGTAGAAGGTCCCAGGTTCAATCCCCGGCATTTCCAGTTAAAGGGACCAGGTGAGTAGGTGATGTGAAAGACCTCTGCCTGAGACCCTGGAGAGCCGCTGCTGGTCTGAGTAGACAACAAGGCTCTGATTCAGTATAAGGCAGCTTCATGTGTACGTGACAGTTTTGCTCAGGAACTCTTTTTTGCTTTGCTGTTAAAGGCTGCACTCTGTGTTTTGCCTCCCTCTCCCTTTGCCCTCACTATCTAGGAGACAAACATGTTTATTCTAAGGAAGAAGGTGAAACTGCTACCCTCTCCTTAGGGTTGACAACTCTGTCTTGAGAAATTCCTGGAGATCTGGTAGAGGCGAAGTGGAGGGCAGAGTTTGGGAAGGGAAGAGAGCTCTGTAGGATGTGGTGCCATAGAGTCCACCACTCAAAACTGCCATATTCTCCACCCCCAAATTTCCAGGGATTTCCCAACCCGGCGTTGGCAATCTTGCCCCCATCCGCTCTGGGTATGCTTTATTTTGATGATACTGCTCATACAGCCAGTTTGGCTCTGAACAGTGTCACACTGAGACGAAAACTTATATATATAAACAAACAATTGAGAATTAATAATTTTAAATCTTAATCAACCGGGGTGGGGTGGGGTGGGGAACCTGGCAACTGCCAATGTAATATTAAAATCCACGAAAATAAACCTCAAACTATCCAATTCACACCTAGGGTCCTGAATAAAAGGTTTTATCCATCTATCTCTTGCCACACTGAGCAAGTAACAGCTGAACAGAGAATGTGGAAGGGTGTCTATTGACCAGAACCACACTGACACACTTGCTCAGAATACAGAACCTTATTTAAACGACTCAACAGGTCCCCTGAGGAACGGCATTCGATCTAGCCAACATAAATAATCATCTGTAATTTGGGATTATCAGGAAGTAGGGTTGCCAGGTGCCCCCTCAGCTCTGGCGGAAGGTTTTTTGGGCAGAGCTGAGTCAGGGACTGCATGCGCATGTGATCCCTGCTTCCAAGCCAGGCATTGGATTGACTGGCAATTGCCTGCCAATCTAAGCGACCTGGAAGCCCCTGTCAGGAAGTCAAAGTATGTTGGCAGAGATTGTGGCATTAAACCTAGAGTTAAAGCTTAAATACTCTACATGCTCTTATCGTAGTGCTTCTAAAATCCAGCTTTTCAAGCAGTTTAAGATTAAAGTAAGAGCTGCTGATGGCCCACGATCTTTTAAGTCGTAAAGAGAGATTCCTAAAAACTGAATATACTGTTCAACCAATTTGTTCCACGAGCTCTGATAAGAATCAGCTCGCAGTAGATACAAGTATCTGTTCGACTGGAGAACAGCGCTCTGGGTATGTGTGGACTGAACATGGGCTTTAATGGGAGTCACAGAGATCAGACTAGCTGCACTGAAAATGCAAAAAAGTTCAGTAAGAAAATAAAATGTGCACACAGAATATGTAAACGAAGCAAGAATAAAAGGAAAGATGATAACACCGGACTTGAATCTAATTGTTCCACTGCAGACCAACATGGCTACCCTCAGAAATTAGACAGTATGGTTGATAATATAGCAGCTTTGACACACTGTATTCTTCTGCTTTGTGTAGAGAACAGTCTAAAATATTATGCATAATAAATAATACTAATAAATAGTCTAGCACATGTAGTGCTGAGACCTGTGTGTAAAATCGCTGCTGAGAAACTCATTCTCCTCTGATCTAGCACACAGTACCTTCTGGGAGGGGGATGGAATAATCAATTATCACCTCAGTTAGCATTCTGCCTGGCTTCTTTCCCTCTCTCCAGTCTCATATTTATGGGAAGGCAAGCAGCCAGGAAGGCAAAGATACCGAGTCAGCAAGTGGGAAACAGCTGGACTAAAGGTACTGAAGGACTAGACCATCAACCATCATTCCTTTAGCAGCTGCTCTCTGCTGAGGACTGGCATGTCGGCCGAAAGGGAATCAGCAGGAGAGACATGCCTGGTGGGCAGGAACTGAGCGTAGAGTTCTTTTGGACTGACATCTGGGTGAATAAAGGGGCTGGGCGAATAAAAGTCCCCGATAGAAATACTTCATCCTGTTAAGATTTATGAGCTGCTTTTGATGTGACACCTTGAAACAGGGTAGGAAAATCTAGAGGAATATATGGCAGTCTATATGGCAGTCTATTTATTAGATCCATTTCTGTTGGTTAGAGTGTAGAAGTGTCGCATGATTCTTCCACATTTCTCTACCATGTGGGCCAGGGAGAGAAGATACCCCATTGAAAAGTATCACTGTATCTTCTCCTTGACAGTGCAATCCTGAACCAGAGCTACACCCTTCTAAACCTAGGGTTGCCAACCTCCAGGTGGGGCCTGGAGATCTCCCAGTATTGCAACAGATCTCCAGACAACAGAGATGAGTTCCCCTGGAGCAAATGGCAGCTTCAGAGGGTGGGCTCTATAGCATTGTATCCTACTGAGGTCCCTCCCCTCCCCGGGCTCCACCCCCAAAATCTTCAGGCATTTCCCAACCCAGAGCTGTCAATCCTATCTAAACCCAAGAATTTAAAAGGGAGTAATTTGGTTTAGGACTTCACTGTGTGTTTCTGTGAGAAAGGTGAACTATAAATGAAGTAAATATGTAATACATTCTAGCTCAACAGTAAGTCAAAAGAAACATGTAAATTAGAGTGTTTAAACTAGTTTCCAGATCTGTAGTTTAAAATCTGGAGTCACAAGATCAATCTGGCATCCTAAATACCACAGATTGCTGTTTTGACAATAACATTTCTGGCCCAGATCCCCCCCTTCATTATTATAATTATAGAAAGCTTTCTAAATTGTCTTGTGGTACTGGTACCTTTTGAAAGCCCCAAGTGTTTGTGATTCTTCCATCTTGGACATAAAGGCAGCAAGTCTAACTGTTTACTATAATCAAATAACCAAGTAACATGACTGAGGTGAAGACATATCGGAGAGACACAAACACTGACGTGCATACTACAAAGATTTGCAACCATATTTGGGGGAACCTAATAGTTAGTGTCTTTATAAACAGATAAGCAGATGCTGAAGATATCTGGGAACCTGGTTTTGGATTAGGGTTGCCAACTCCAGGTTGGGAAATACCTGGATATTTGGGGAGTGGAGCCTGAGGAGGGCGGGGTTTGGGGAGTAGAGACTTCAATACCATACAGCCCACCTTCCAAAGTGGTCAATTTCTCCAGGTAATCTTTATTGCCTGGAGATCAGTTGTAATTCTGGGAGATCTCCAGCTACTACCTGGAAGTTGGCAACCCTAGTTTGGATCAAGAAATTAAGTAGGTGCTAAAGTGAACATCATTTTTTTTTCTTAGTCGCACTTCATTCTTTGTCTATTCATCACAGACAAGAGTTACAGTTTACAGACTTCTGCTTTAGCCTTGGCAGACATTATAATGTTCCTTCTTTCTGTTGGCATATTAAACTTCAACATTTAGCCTGGAAAGTCTACTCATTCCCTCTGCTCTTCAATAGTGAGATTTATCTCAGTGTGTTCACCTCTGCCCTGCAAATCAGTTTTCTATGCAGAATTTCCAAAATCAATATATGATGATTCTGTTTGTATTGGCACATCTAATGCTGACTTGTGAGCATAGAAATCCAGCTGGAGTATTTGGAACTCTATAGCCCTGGGTTTTAGAGTCAGGGTCACCTGAGGTTCCAGACTGCTTTACATTTAATCGCAAAGCATTTTGGAGCCAAATGGAGGGAGAATACTGTAGGCTTTCCACCAGCCTGGAATGTTAGTAGCGTCATCAGGAGTTTGTGCTGCAGGCTGAACCTTCCTGTGGAATTTATAAATGTCTGTACGGCCTTCATAAGAACCTCTCATGCCCATATAAAAGGGATGCTTTTTATGCTGAGGATTGCCAAATATGAAAATGTGACATGCTCTTGAAATAAAGCAGAAACTAACCCATACAGCCTTCTCTCATGTGTTTTTGCTTGAACAGAATCTTGTCTCGTTTGTAGAACGAGTTCCTTGTTTTGAAGTGGTGCATTCAGTTATACTATACAAAATAAGGTCAAATCTATGATATAGATAATGTACGCATTAGTCAGTACATCTTGGCTGATCTTTTTATAAGACGACGAGATTCTGACTTACAGTATGTCTGCACTTCCTCCTTCTGGAATTGAGGGCTTGGTTTTTAATTATGTTTTTTAAACAATACTGGCATTTGAGCAGATATACTTTTGTACGGCTCTAGGATCCCTTGTGTTTAGCAAAGTAAATTTCATGCTTCAGTGCTCTGATTAACTGAGTTAAATTTGCCAAAAGAAAGATTAAAAACAAATACTACCACACCTACCTGAACCATTAGCTTGGAAATTACCTGCACAGTGGAAGTAAATTCAATAGGACTTAACTGCCTAGTAAAGTGTGTATGTGACTACAATCTTAATTCAGACATATGAGCAAAACCCTGAACCATGTGGACTGGCTTGCAGTGGTTGCCTCCTTGCCTAGGATTTCCAACAGGCCTGGAGAAAAATGTCCTGTTCATTTAATAGAGGCTTAATGGGATTTATTTACCATGTGATGTTATTTACCTACATGCCATGAAAAACTTCAACTGCCCATTTCCACACAGTAAGCCTTTTATTAAAGAGATAGGACATTTACCCCCCCCCCCTTTTTCAGGCCTGTTGGCAACCCTATCCTTGTCCTTTTGTGACGTGGAGACAGTGGCTGGTGAGGAGGAGGCAGTCAATCCTCTTCCCACCTGGACCACCCTTCTTGTGACGCTGTCATAAGAAGGGCAATGGTGTCAGTACCACCTCCTCACCTCAGCCATGGCCACTGTTATAATATTCTCTTACTTCAGCCACCATGATCAGTCCGGAAGGTTATCAAGCTGGGGCATGGGGTGGGACATAGGAAGAGAGGTGTGCAACGTAGTGACATCACTTCCACGTGAAGACCTGAAAGTGAGATCACCACATTGACTGTCAGTCTAGGAATTTTCCCATTTGCTATAGTAAAGACCATAAAGATTGGAGGAATTCCTAGAGCGTCGTTTGACACAATGACATCACTAACAAGTGATCACTCTAAAGTGATGCCACTGTATCATGTGACATTGTTCCTTCCCACATCTCTCCCCCCACCCCCGGCTGCTTGATTGAGTGAGCTTGGAGGATGGAGGGCAGGGTAGGGAGTTTGCCCTCCCAGACCAGATGAACGATAAGTGAGTGCGTGGCGACCCCGTAGAGTTTTCAAGGCAAGAGTCATTTGGAGGTGGTTTGCCATTGCCTGCCTCCATGTGGGTTGAGAGAGTTCTGAGAGAACTGTGACTGGTCCAAGGTCACCCAGCAGGCTTCATGTGGAGGAGTGAGGAAATGAAACCGGTTCTCCAGATTAGAGTAAGGCTAAGGGTAAAGCTGCCCTGACCTGGATGGCCCAGGCTAGCCTGATCTCGTCAGATCTCAGAAGCTAAGCAGGGTCAGCCCTGGTTAGTGTTTGGATGGGAGACCACCAAGGAATACCAGGGTTGCTGTGCAGAGGAAGGCACTGGCAAACCACCTCTGTTAGTCTCTTGCCATGAAAACCCAAAAAAGGGGTCGCCATAAGTCAGCTGTGACTTGTTGGCACTTTACACACACATACACAAGGGTAAAGCTACTATAGGAATAGTTGTGGAAATCATTTCCAAAGGCATTTGGAATTTTGACTGAAATGTGCACATAATAAGATGCCCTAAAGACACTATTGTTTGGATGCAGACTAAATTTTCCAATGATAGAATGGAACTTTCCTCCCGCCCCCCCAGTGCAGCCCACTAATCTCCATGAAGTGCTGTTCCTGGGAGAAATGGGGCACAGAGGAAAGACATGGGTGGGGGGAGGTCTGCAGCAAGAAGGGGGATGAATAAGTGGAAATTACTAATTTAGTCTGGTTCCAACCCCATGTTCCTATACATTTTTCCAATTAGAGCTTTTTTTTAAAGAATGAAACTTTTCAGTATATTGTAATTTCAACCCTGTCCAGCAGCTAAACAATAGAATAATTTCCTATATTGCTCGAATTCTTTCCTTTAATATCCAAATACTCCAAATGAAAAAAAGACAGTGTTTTCAATGAGATAGACTGCAAAGAAAGAAAATGGCAGAAAGTCTGTCTAGAGGAGCAGGATTGGATTTAAGAAGTGAGTCAGGTGGGATTTGTTTCACAGTCTCTTGTTAGCATGGCCTAGCGAAGGTTCAACTGACGATGATGCAACTCTATGAATAGCTTCCAGGAAGTAAGCCCCACTGAACAGACCTGAGTTGGATTCTGAATGGACCTGCTTCAGATTGCCCTCTGAAGAGGGGTTGCCAAATGTAAGGAAAACCAGCAAATCTGGTCATTTAGTTGTCAATAGGGTTGCTAGGTCTGGGTTGAGGAATACCTGGAGATTTGGAGCAGAGCCTGAGGAGGGTGGGGTTTGGAGTTGGGAGGGACTTCAATGCCATAGAGTCCAACTGCCAAAGCGGCCATTTTGTCCAGGTGAACTGATCTCTATCGGCTGGAGATCAGTTGCAACAGCAGGAGATCTCCAGCCACCACCTGGAGGTTATTACAAAAAAAAAACACCCTTAATGCTGATACCAAAGGTAAAGTCAATGTAGCATTAAGACTCCAAAAATAATAATAAGTAACAATGATTGGGAGGAACCCACAAAGGTCCAACTAGTTGTAAGAAGCGGTAAGGATGCTGCGGAATAATGAATTAATGCATTAAATGAAAGATTCACAAGCTGAAGAAATATATGAAACCTTAATAAATACTCGAGCAATGCGTCCTTGTGATCTTATGTTCATTTGAACTTGGCAATACATTCGTCTAAAAAGTGCATCATGCTTCCTTTGGAACTGCATCTGGAACTCAGTGAAATCCTATACGTAGTGGAAAGTATACTTACCAATTGGAACTGTTTTGAATTTTTTTGCTTCTCTTATTTGAATTTGCCTCTCCTATTGGAACTTTAGGGTATTTGCATTTAGAAGCCCAATTTGTAACAGGGTTGTTACTTATTATTTTTTGGTTGACTCTCCTTTTCTGTTCCTTATCATCTACCGGATGTTGTAGTGATACCTTTGTATGTGTGAATTTAACACTGTTATTCTATTTTTGCAATATAGTTGTTTTGTGATATATATTAGTTGGTATTATTAGTTATATTCAATATATTGAGATTAGACACGTTTATATACATATTGAGTCTTAATACCACCTGGAGGTTGGCAACCCTAGTTGTCAACTGTGATAATTCCTTACAGAATTTGGGAATGGGGTTAGCTGGGCTGTCCTTGTTAATCATTGATGATCTATCATTACAATTGCAAGGGCAGACAATGCCAGGAGGTGATTACTACATTGCAGACCTGGAGAATAGCCTGAAGGAACATGATGCTGTTCTGCTGCTGAAGATAAACAGGTCTGGCTTTGTAAGCTGCCTTGATGGGGTGAGGTTGTGGAAGATGGGAAAATGCTTGGAAACCATGTGTAAGCTGCTTTCAACTCCTTGAAAGTAGAGTAAGATCTAAGTGTAATAAATAACCTTTCCTTTTTAAACCCACATACAACAGCAGGTTCTAAAGCTTCAAGGAGGCTTGCATACATAATTTATGTGCCCATAACTTCATGCATCACCTGCAATTGTGCACATAAAGCACAAAATGATTTTAAAAAAGGGGGGAGGGACTATTTCCTTTAAACAAACATTTGGAAGCCCATGCAGCAGATACATTTGGAGGTCCCTTGGGAATATTGATTTTTTCCCTGTGCTTATTTTTAATCATAATTAAAGACAATTTCTTTATTTTATTGTTGCTTATCTGACATTATTATTAGCCATGAGGTCCTTGGGTATTTTGCTCTGGGATGATATCCACTGCACAGAGGGGGATTTAATACATTTGAATCGCCATCCTAAGCAGACTTAGAAGGATGTCATTGTTGTTCAAAATGTGATAGATATGAGCAAAGGGTACAGCCAACAACATATCTTTTTTTGCCATCAAGTCACATCTGACCTATGGTGAACGGTGGAGTTTTCAAGGCAAGAGACATTCAGAGGTGGTTTGCCGCATCATGACCCTGATATTCCTTGGAGGTCTCCCATCCAAATCCTTGCCAGGGTCAACCCTGCGTAGCTTCTGAGATCTGACAATCTCAGGCTAGCCTGGGTTATCCAGGTCAAGGCACAGCCACCAACACAGGGACAAGTATTTTTTTTGTTTACAGCAGCCATATACACTGGGTAGGTGGGAGCTTTTATTCACTTTAAGGCGTTTTTATTCACTTTAAGGGTTTTTTATGATGTCCAAATGAACCTATCGATCTTTCCTACTGGAAAGCAGAGGTTGCAGTGAGCAGTGAATTGTGCTGCAGGAGTCTCAGGGGTGTGTGTGTGCCAAATTAAAGTATGGGTGATATGTGGCACCATGGCATAAGAAAGGATTAGTTAAAGGACAGTTGGTGGTACAACTGATAGCAAAGACAGTGTGGATGTTGTAACGAGGGGTTGGAGACACTTTCCTGTCCTGTTTTCCTATAAACGTCAGGAAATTAGTGATAAAAGCTATCAAAGGTACTAGTGGCAAATAAAATATACTGTGCCAGAAATAATTTCTCAGGTAAGGTATTGGTCAGCAGAAAGAACAAGACAACCAGGGCACACATATAAGGAAAGGCAATCCACCCCATTCACTCATCTAACTGAATAAAAATACGTTCTTGATCACCAGCTACATTATTGGTGGGTGGGACTGGCAGACAGATTTTAGCACACTACCTGACAAACCCATTGGTTATGTTAATTTGCCATGACTGTACACACTAAGGGTTAAAGAGCTTTCTGTGGCTGAGAGCAGCCATCTGAGCTCAACATTTCACAAATTTCTGGGAAGCTAATAAGATGTGTGGTGATGCACCATGCCAAGAAATGGGCAAATGGCATCAGAAAAGCATTTTAAGTCACTTCAGAACCCTTGATGAATCATATTATTTCCAGCGTCTTCTGACTGACTCCACATCAAATTAGGAAAGGGACTTCATTTTGCTCATCTTCGAGATTTCTGCAGCTAATTTACAACATCTGTCCTCAAAACAAAACAAGTTCAAAAGTGGAGCCGCTAAGCCATGTGTCTGAAAATCTGATATCCATTCAGTTAACAGAAGTAAACACAAGCACTGCAGATGTGGCACCCACAAACAGCAACATTTTTTTTAATAAATAGACTGTAAAATTGTGGGACCATCATTTGCTCAGAAATGTTAACATTGATACTGTATATTAATCTTGGTTTTGAATTAATGTAATGGAACAAATATGATAACCCATGCCTTGCCCTACCAAGATGGATGACTTCCCACCATGCTGAGGAAACTTTCCATCATAGGTTTAAACCAAACTCACCATTTCTCTGAACTTCAAAGGTGTGGTGGAGTATCGGGCAGCTTTTGGCTCAAATTGAGAACGTCAGGGTGAGTAGGCTTGGTTTTAACTTGAGACTGTATGCCTCCTCCCCTCAGAGCCCTCTTCATGCACGCAAGGGCATAGAGGTATACAGCATCAGTCCCTAGAGATGGCAGGCGGAAGCCTGTGGGATGGCCAGCTTTAACTAGTAGGATCCTAACAAAAGCCACAGTTCTCAGAGATGCTGATTTGGAGAACACAGTGAGGGAAACAGAAGGTACTGTTTTGTTAATTAGGCAAAGACCTCACCCTAGTTCTGAGGAAGGGTTGATGTAGCTGTGTGGTTAAAGTCTTTAGGTGAGCATCTAGTCGGCTTTTAAACATGTACAATTTAAGACTTTTGTTGCTGCAGACTAGTGCTCTTATTGTTCCCCCCTCACACTGTGAGGTTTCCCCCACGCCTTTTGTTGTCCTGTTAGGGTTGCCAACTCTGGGTTGGGCAAGTCCTGGAGATTTGGGGGTGGAGCCTGGGGAGTAGGGTTGGGGAGGGGAAGAGCTTCAGTGGGCATCGGGGGTGTGTGGGGGAGGTAGTTGTGAGTTTCCTGCATTGTGCAGGGGGTTGGACTAGATGACCCTGGTGGTCCCTTCCAACTCTATGATTCTATAGTGTCATAGAGTCTACCCTCCAAAGCAGCCATTTCCTCCAAGGTAAGTGATCTCTGTTGTTTGGAGATCAGGTCTAATTCTGGGAGATCTCCTGGCTTTGCTTGGAGGCTGGCAAATCTGTGGAATATGTATGTTGGCTGTATGCCTCTTGACTAGGGTGGTGGAGATCTCCCGCTATTACAACTGATCCCCAGGTGATAGAAATCAGTTTCCCTGGAGAAAATGGCCCCTGTGGCAATTGGACTCCATGGCATTGAAGTCCTTCCCCTCTCCAAACCCTGCCCTCCTCAGAATCCACCCCCATAAATCTCCAGGTATTTTCCAACCTGGAGCTGGTAACCCTACTCTTGACCCAAACAAAAAACTTGCTGGGTCAAAGAGAGGGTTGGGCTGCTCTTGGTGATTGCCTAATTGTCCTTATCAGTGGTATCCTAAGCAGAGATACACCTTTCTAGATCTACTAAAGTCAATGCTTAGGATTGCACTGGAAGAGGCCTACCCATTGTTCTAATCCTTTGTCAGTTCTCCTAGTTCTAAAGCTTTAAATTTCATGTGCTGTTTAATTATTTTGCCTACTTGTTACATTTGTATTCCACTTTTCCTCCAAGGAGGTCAGAGCAGAATATACATGATGCTTCTGTAGTTTCCCGTCTTAGAAGAGCTCAGGTCCAGACTTGCATAGCTACTGTGAAAGAATTGCATCATGTGCCTTCAGGGCAAGGTGATCTTCATGCTAATATTTCTCATAAATCTGATTAAATCTATCTCTTCATCCAAACTATTAATTAAAAAGCTGGACCGACTTTTAGAATCCTATTTCAACAATAGTGCCCTATTTTTATTTGTTACCCCACAATAGGGTTGCCAACCTCCAGATAATAACTGGAGATCTCCTGCTATTACAAGTGATCTCCAGCCAATAGAGATCAGTTCACCTGGAGAAAATGGCTGCTTTGGCAACTGGACTCTATGGCATTGAAGTCCCTCCCCACCCCAAACCCCACCCTCCTCAGGCTCCGCCCCAAAAACCTCCCACCAGTGGCAAAGAGAAACCTGGCAACCCTACCCCACAATAATTTCTCCTACATTGGAGAACTCAAACTGGTTTACAGAACCCTCCACAAAATTACAATTTAAGACATATATACAAAAAACAGCTTCTCTATTGTTGTGCTGGAGTAATCATACCTGAGTAATCATTCAGATATACACACAAACTACACACATAAGCTGCTTACAAACAGAACCACAGAAGCCGCTCCTCAGTGGCCCCCCCTTTTCCTTTAGCACGAAGCACGTAGGCACACACACATTCCAAGGGCTGGAAAAGTAACGTTAGCTTCACCCAGCAAGGGAACACTCTGAACTGCTCCATAAGATAGGCTCCATTCATTAATGTAGTGAGGCTTGCGCACGCGCTGTAGAAACTAATGACGTTGCATTGACAAGCTAATATTGGATGTTAACAAAATGTATCATTGTTGTATTGGAATGTCAAATGTCTATAAAACCTCTTGCATTTGCCCTGCTTCGGTGTGACAGGATCGTGGAGCTGTTTGTCTGGATCCTGACTCACCCAATTATGGCCAATAAAGCAAGCCGTAAGCTCAAACCAACCTCCTGCCCTCATCGATCTCATTGGACTCGACAATAATGGGGGAGCACATCACTATTAGCCCACAGGCTAAATGCCTCTTAATAATAAAACGTCAGGGTAGATGTCTGTGTTCTTACAATGCCGAGGGTAGGGTTGAACTGCTGTTCTTACTCAGTTCTGGCTGAAACCCATTTTCTCCCTTATTAAGAAGACCACTGATACATAAATTTAGCTTTTGGCTATTGCTTTGACATCAAACACAACTAAAATTATTTTTGCTCATAAATTAAATATTTTAGTTGGTTCTTGTAGGTTATCCGGGCTGTGTGACCATGGTCTTGGTATTTTCTTTCCTGGCGTTTCACCAGCAGCTGTGGCAGGCATCTTCAGAGGAGTAACACTGAAGGACAGTGTCTCTCAGTGTCAAGTGTGTAGGAAGAGTAATATATAGTCAGAAAGGGGTTGGGTTTGAGCTGAATCATTGTCCTGCAAAAAGTTTCAAAGGTAATGTGCTAATCATTGTGGTCCCGATGTAAACTTGTCCACAACTGCAAGATATATGATATACCTACAAACAGTGTTTAAACCCACCAAGAAAATAACCTACAAACAGTGTTTAAACCCACCAAGAAAATACAACAGATGCTACGATCAGCAAAAGACAAAAGAGACCCCCTCACCTCTGCAGGAGTATATCTTATACCTTGCAGTTGTGGACAAGTTTACATCGGGACCACAAAACGCAGCATACAAACAACGATAAAAGAACATGAAAGATACTGCAGACTTGGCCAACCTGAGAAATCAGCAGTGGCTGAACATGGACTGACCCAAACAGGACACAGGGTCTTATTCCAAGAGACTAAAAGACTGGACAATTCTACCAACTATTTTGTCAGATTGCACAGAGAAGCCATTGAAATTCATAAACATCAGCACAACTTTAACAGAAAAGAAGAGAGTTTAAGAATGAATAAGGCTTGGCTTCCTGTCCTGAAAACCTCCAGACTAACAAAGACTACAGTACACAATAGCCATGCAGATTAGCTTTGGATTTCACACATTAACAGATCACTTCAGGATACAATGGTTCCATATTAACATACCACACCCTTATTAGCACATTATCTTGATACTTACAGGACAATGATTAGCACATTACCTTTGATACTTTTTGCAGGACAATGATTCAGCTCAAACCCAGCTGCGTTTGAAGTCAGGAAAATTGCTCAGGGGAAAGAACGCCATGTCACTACCATGATTTGAATAGGGTCCCCCAGCAAAGAAATTGCATTTGAAATCTGTTTATTGAGCTTCCAGCATGTCACCTGGTTGAGTCTGTTCAGCTGAACTACACACAACCAGAGAGACCTGTAATTAGGATTTCCTACAGTTTTCTTGAAAGCCTAAAAGGGGGGGGGGAATCCAGAGCAGGGCCGTATCTTTCCTTCTGCATCATTTCCCCAGTGCAAACTGTTCAAACAAAGCAACAGTTTGCTCCAATGGGGGAAAATATACAAGTCCCATAAAGCATTTGTATGATATTCAAACAGCAATGACATCAAGAGGAATGAGCATGACCATTCCATACGGGGATATGTCTTTAGGACATAGGGCAGTAGAACAGCCAGTGTGGTGTAGTGATTATATATATAGATAAATTTTTTCAAATTAATTCAAATTCAATTACAAATATCCATTAACATATTGTGTAGTCTAACAAATTCTATCTTATCATTTAACTAACATATATATCTTTGACTTCCCCTCTCCCCTCCTCTGTCCACTTATTATCATTGTTACTCTCTTTGTATTTGTCTAATTCATTTAAAATAAATCACCTGTATCTTTATCATATATATCTAGTTGACTATTGTCACCTCTTAATTATCTCAACAAATCTGAATTAGATCAAAACATATCCCTTAATATCACTATTAAATTCATTCCTACAATATATTGTCCATGCCTCCCATTCTGCCACAAATTCAATGTCTTCTTTTTGATTTATTAATGCTGTTAGTTTTGCCATTTCAGCTAGCTCCATCATTTTATCTATCCAATCGGTCTTGTCAGGTATCTCCGACGTTTTCCATTTCTTGGCGTAAACCAGTCTAGCAGCAGTAGTGGCATGTATCAAGAAAGATCTCTGAGTCACTATAGAGTCCGGTATTATACTTAACAGCATCATCTCCGGTGTTTTAGGGATATTTTGTTGTAATATCATCCTTAATTCATTATAGATCACATCCCAAAAATTTTTTGCCTTCTCACATAGCCACCAAACGTGATGAAAAGAACCCAGTTCTTCTTGACATTTCCAACATTTTGGTGACATATTTCCATACATTTTGGATAATTGCTTTGGTGTTAAATACCATCTGTAAATCATTTTATATATATTCTCTCTCAATGATTGTGAACATATATATTTCATATCTTTTGACCAAAGTCTTTCCCATTATGCAAAGAAATGTCATGTCCCAATGTCTGTGCCCAAGTTATCATCGTTGGTTTAATTTGATCTTGTTCAATAACATCTTGTACAGTTTTGATATTAAATGTTGTTTTCTAATAATATTCGTTGAAGAAGTGATTTGTCTTTAATAAAACCATTCATATCTTGTAAAAATACAGATTGTATTTGATGATATTGAAACCAAGTAATGTATTCCTTCAATTCTTCATATTTTTTTAGGGCACATTTATTGTCCTTCCATACCAATAAATCTTGATAAGTAAAAAATTGTGATGGTCTCAATGGTCTCAATGTTAACATCTCTTGTGTAGAGATCCATAAAGGTGTTCTAGGTTCCAAAAGATGTTTATATTTTAGCCAAATTTTTATTATTGAAGATTTAACAATGTGGTGCTGGAAAGTCTTATGAATCTTAAGTTTATCATACCATAAGCAGCCATGCCACCCATATCTATTGTCAAAGCCTTCCAAATCCAGCAACCTATTATTTTTTAATTGTATCCAATCTTTTAGCCATACTAAAGCTGATGCTTCCGCATATAGTCTAAAGTATGGTAAAGCAAATCCTCCTCTTTCTTTAGAGTCAACCAAGTATTTATAGGCAATTCTAGACTTTTTCCCTTGCCATATAAAATTCAGCAAGTCTTTCCTCCAAACATCAAAATATCTAGGTTGTTCCACTATTGGTAGAGTCTGAAATAGAAAAAGTAACCTTGGTAAAATATTCATTTGTGTTACTGAAATACGGCCCAGCAATGAAATATTTTTATTTGACCATGATATCATATCTTTTTTTACAGATTCCCAAAGTTTCACATAATTATTCTCCAATAAATCTTTATTTTTATTTGTAATCCAAGTACCTAGATATTTAACCTTATTAGTTTTCTCCCATCCTGTAATATCCACAGTCTTTTTGTTCTTCTTTTGAGAGATTTTTAAATAAAGTTTGGGTCTTATCTTGATTTATCTTAAAACCAGAAACTTCTCCATATTGCTTCAGTAATTCTAATAGATAATTTGCAGATTGATGCGGATCTGTCAGAATAAATAATAAGTCGTCTGCGAAGGCTCTCAATTTGAATTCTTGTTTATTTACTTTCAAACCATGAATTGCTTCTGTTTCCCGGATCTTACAACATAAAGTTTCCAAAGTCAAAATAAAAAGCAGAGGAAATAACGGGCATCCTTGTCTGGTTCCTTTTTGTATTTCACAGCTTTCTGATATTGATTCATTTACTAATATTTTAGCTTTTTGTGTATTATATATCGCATCAATTCCTGTCCAAAACCTTGTCCCAAAATTCATTTTTTCCAACACTTTTTTCATATATCCCCAAGAAACCATGTCAAAAGCTTTCTCTGCATCCAAAAAGACAAAAGCTACTTTGTGTTGATTATTCTGCTCATGGTATTCAATCGCATCTAATAAGATCCTCAAATTATCTTTTATCTGTCGTCCAGGAACGAATCCCACTTGATCTTCATAAATCAAAGATGTTATAAATTGCTTCAAACGGTTAGATAAAATAGAAGCGTATATTTTGTAATCCACATTTAAAAGAGATATTGGTCTATAATTCATTACTCTTTCCATGTCTCTTCCAGTCTTATGAATCAACGATATGTAGGCATGCGACCATGTCTCTGGGGATAATCCTGTGTCTAAAATTGTATTACATACCTGCAAAAAAGAATTCTTCAAATTGTCTTTAAATGTCCTGTAAAATAAAGCTGTAATTCCATCTGGACCTGGTGTTTTATCTGTCTTTTGTTTCATTATTGCATCTTCTATTTCTGCCATTGTGATTGATGCATCCAAAGTTTTTTGCTGTTCAGAAGATAGCTTGCTGACCTTTACATTTCTCAAATATTTATCCATTTTGTTTCCCGATATATTGTTTTTTTGATATAGTCTCGTGTAAAATGATTCAAATTCTTTCAATATATCTGTTGTTGTATAAACCGGTCCTTTTGATGTCTGTATTTTGCTAATTATCTTTTTCTGCATGGAGTCTCTTAATTGACTAGCCAAAAATTTACCCGGTCGATTTGCATGTTCAAAATATCTGTTTTGCATATTTCATATTTTTATTCATTTCTTCCATAATCACCAAATTTAATTGGTGTTTAACCACCTTAATTTTTGTCACAATCTGTTTCCTCTGGTCTTCTTGTATTTCCAAAATAAGTTTTTTTCTAAATTTTGTAATTCCCAGAGTATGTCATTTGTTTGTTGCAATTGTTTTTTCTTCCACGCAGTATTCTTCTGAATCATATATCCTCTTAGCACAGCCTTAAAAGCATCCCATACAATATTCAAATTAGTTTCTCCATTCATATTGATTTGAAAATAGTCCTTAATAATATCCTGAATTTCTTTCCTTATTTTACCATCTCTCAATAGTCTATCATTAAGCCTCCATCTGAATGCTTGTCTATTGTACCACTCAAAAGCCACCGGGTTGTGGTCTGAAAAAGTCCTCGGTATTATTTGCACCTTTCTCAATTGGGTAAATATAGATTTACTCGCCCATATCATATCTATTCTGGAGTGTGAATTATGTCTTGCGGAGTAAAAAGTATACTCTTTAGCTGTGGTGTTCATTGTCCTCCAAATGTCCTGTATTTTAAATTCCTCAATTAACTGAAAAAAGTTTTAGTCAGGCATCCTTCCCTTTCTTCCTTTGCCATTGATTTCTTATCTAGTGAACAATCTATAACTCTATTAAAGTCTCCCATCAGCAATATTTGTTCTTCTGCAATAAAATATCGTGAAGTTGCTTGTAAAATTGTGCTTTCCCCTCATTTGGAGCATATATCCCTGCAATCAATGTTTTTTGTCCACATATTTTAACTCGTACCAATAATATTCTGCCTTCTTCATCCTTATATACTAATTCTGGAGCAAACAAAGCATGAGCATATATAACAAGTCCTGTTGTTTTTGTTTTAGCTGATGAAATGAAAGATTGCCCCAAGTTTTTCCTCTCCAAATATTTTTTATCTTTCTTCAAGATATGTGTTTCTTGCAAGCATATTAATGAGTATTTTTGTTTTTGTAAAAATTTAAAAATCCGTCCCCTCTTCACTTTTTCATTCAGACCGTTTACATTCCACGATATAGCTTTAGCCATGTTGTCAGAGTTTTAATTATACAGTTTTATAATCCGCCCACTGCTCCTTTGGACATATCCTCGTCTTCTTCTTGGCTTGAATCATGTTTCTGATCTGGTGTGTAGCCTACAAGCTCTTTCTTGTACTTTCTCAGAAATTTTCCAACATCTTCTTTTGTAGTGACTTCACATCTTTGTAAGTGAATGCCAATCCTTGTGGTAACAATCACCTATATTTGATTCTACTTTTTCTTAAAGATGTTGTGAATTCTTTGAATATATTCCTTTTTGCCATCAAGTGTCTTGGTATATCCTTCAAGAGTATCAGTGTGTTGCCTTCCAGCACTATTGGATCTTGATAATGCTGTTGCATTATTATATCTTTCATCCTGATATCATAAAAGGATATCATAACATCTCTTGCTTTTGCTCTTTTCATGTTAGGTGGTAAAGGAATCCTGTAAATTCTCTTGATGGCATGTTCTAATTCTTGTTCATCAATGTGAAACAATTCAGCCAAAATCTTAACCAGTGATTCTCTGGTGCTACCACAATCCTCAGGTAAATTTCGCAGGCGTAGATTAGTTTCTCTGGCCTTCATGTCCATCATAGCAAGTTGGTCCTTCGTGGATTCTTCCTGCATCTGCAGCTGTCCCAGTTGTTTTTCATGTGTGTCCACTTTTTTCTTGACTTCTTTATGTTCTTCCATCATCTTCTTAACCGAGGCATCCATAGTCTTCATGTCAGTTTGCAGTGAGGTGACCTGGGTTTTGGTTTCCTTTACTTTTTTTACTATCTCAGCTAACATCTCAGTTAATTGACTCATTTACTTTTCCTGCTGTTTAGACATCTGCTCCATTTGTTGCTTGGACATTTGTTCCATCTGTTTAGTAAAAGTGTCAGTCTGTTTGGCTAAAAGTTCTTGCATTTTCTTGTCTTGCTTCTCCGCCATAGTATCAGAAGGTTTTGTTATAGCAGGACTATGAAATGATCCAGAGCGTTGCCGTGGAATAGACATGAAATCCGGCAAAAAAAAAAAGTCAAATTTTCAGCAGGTTCCAATCCTTCAAGCCTTGAGAGTTAAGGTACTAGTGTATCCTCCCATATATTTCGCTTTGTTTGGTTTTGGTTTTGTCCTCCGATTAACTTAATAATCAAGTTTTAAAATTTTGAGTACCATTGAGATTGAGGACGCTCTAGGTCGGCTTCTTAGACAGGAAATAGGAAGTGCCGCGGACCTTCTGCCATCTCCTCTCTATGATAAGTAGGATGTATTTACCGGTTACACAGGCTGACGTACTTCCGGTCCTGCGACATCGCTTTGCAGCCAGCTTTCTCTGTCTTCGCCTAATACTCCTCTTTCTCTTTGACTTGCCACACAGTTGGAAATCAATCATACGGAGGCCATTGCTGGAGGAGGGACATCTTTAACTTCCTCCTTCTCTCTCAAGGATTCAGACTTTGCTATTGGATCTCGGTATGTCAATTCTCAGTCCCGTTTGTTTAGTCTATCTTCCAATAGCTTTAATAAGCTTCCTGCTGCTTTAATTCAGAGTCCTTATAGAATCCTGTATATTTATTCTCGAAATCGGGAGGTTAAGAAGCTATGCTTATATTTTGAAAGTCTATTTTTATTTGTTTTCCAAATATAAACAAAGAGATTCTTATCACTCACTCGGATTTTGGAGGGTGAGGCTTTTGTTCCCTTAAGTAGTGGCGTTGATGGTGTTGGGTAAGGGAGAGCAAAGCCTGATTCCGAAAGAAAACGTCCGCAGCGATTTAAATCCTCTCAGCCTGGCGGGACAGCATCTGAGCTTCCGGGAGTCTTAAAAAAGCACTCTCGAAGGACTCAGGAATCAACACCACTCTTCACTGGCAGCAGAAGAATTCCTGACTCCCATTCCACTTTTTAGGAATCAGGCAAGGGGCAATAATTGCCCCAATTTTAGACGTTTCTCGGTCCTTCACTGGGAGCTCCCAGTGAGGCACTTCACTTCGATCAGTGTCCTTACCGGAAGTCCCGTGTGGTGTAGTGATTAGACTGTTGGATTAGGACCTGGGAGAGCCAGGTTCAAATCCCTACTTGCTGTGAAATTCACTGGGTGACTCTAGGCCAGTCAACTTCTCTCAGACTAACTTCCCTCACAGAGCTGTTGTCCGGATAAAATGGAAGGCGGTAATAATTTATTTTTATTTTACTTCATTTATACCCCACCTTTCTCCCCAATGGAGAGCCAAAGTGACTTACATCATTCTCCTGCCCGCTGTTTTATCCTCACAACAGCCCTATGAGGTTGGTCAGGCTGAGAGTCTATAACTGGCCCAAGGTCACCCAGCAAGCTTCCATATCAGAATGGGGACTAAAACCTGGGTCTCCCAGATCTTAGTCTGACACTCTAAACCACTATACCATACTGGCTTTCATGAGCACCTTGGAAGATTTATGTACTACATAAATAAGTGATAAAGATGGCTCTGGGAAACATGATACACTGCATTAAGAACATTTACAATTAGAAGTCTTTTCTTGTGAAAATACTGCTAAACTCTGTATTTAACATCAATGGTCCATATCAGTCCAACAAGTATTTAAAATAATTGTTCATAGAGTCCAAATGTCTTCCATATGAGCTTCTGTCCTTCGAGAGATCGCAGATGGGAAGATAGAAACAATGCCTACAGAATATTTCAGCAGGGATATCTGTATGAATGGATTCTCTGTGTCACTGCTTCATGGGATATGGAATCCAGCTGATGATATCTGGCAAGAATTTTGTAACAGATGATTAGAAAAGAAATCAATAGCTGACCCAGGAAAATGGGGAAACTGACTGGCATTTTCTGCATTCTCTAGTAGCTCCCTAATGATGCAACCTAGATGATTTATTTATGCTCTGGGACTTGGAAGGAAGGCTAGTCTAAAGATGGAAGGATGTTTTTATTAGCCTCCTGGCTTTTAGCTCTCCCCTACAGCTCCACACAGAAGGTTAAGATATTCAGTTCTATCCTCAGACAGGAACCAGAAGATCAAGCAAAGAGAAACCCAGAAATACAGACACCCGAAATGGAAAAATCAGCCAAAGGGACACCTGAATAGACTTCCCCGTGAACCAACAGATTATCATTGTATTAGCCAAATAATCAAGAACATTAACCCAAATAAACATTAATTGTGGCACATAGCTAACACGGAGACTTCGGTTTCTGTATTTATTGCTCTTCTTTCTCCACTGAGATGAGAATGTCTACAGATATGATTATAAAAACCAGAGTTATAGCAGCAGCAACTTGCCCAAGCAGGGTGGCCTCTCCCTTGACTGGGCTTTTGGGGAGTCCCTCCCTGATACCCACAAGTTTATTTGTTGGTCTGCAAATGTCCACCAGCTATGCAACAGAAACATCATGGGCAAAGCAAACAAGAGAGAGATGGTGAGTTCTCTCCGCTTTCTAAACTTCATCAACAGTTCTTATTCTAGCTTTGTGCTGGAAGAATGCCAGAACCAGCATGTCAGGCTCACTGGATCTAAAGACACAGGAATAAGGCATCCTATGGCTGTGTACTGGGAAGCTCTACAACTGATCCCATTGCTCTTCTGCAGTGATCCTCAGCTCACGGGCTGGGACCTTCTGGTGGGTTGAGGAGCTCCACATGTTGGCTTGGGGGCCCCTACCGCTTTTTTTTTTTTTTTTTTTTTTTTGCGATTTGAAAGGAATACATGTGTGGCAAGCTGCAGATTCTGCCTCTCTTTGTACCCACGCTTGAGAAGCAGCAGCATGGAAAGGTGAGGTCACTCAGTGGCGGAGAAGCTTTTGAGCGCAGGCAGGTTGAGAAACTCCCCTTTCAATGAAAGCGGTCTCAAGCTGTCTTCTCTTCTCTCCACCTGGGGCCATACACCCCCAGAAGTCCTCTAATGCCCCCACCCCCGCAAAGACACCAACTTTGTTGTCACGCAACTTCCTGTCATGTGCTTGCAGCTCGCTAGGTCTTAGAGATGGATTCTTCATATATAAAGGTTGAAGACACTGCTCTAGTGCTTCTGGACATAGGTCAGAGACCACTGCAGAACCAGAGAGTTGGATTTAATCTCAAAGTCATATACCCTAACCCACAGGCATACCTAAAAGCCCCAGATATTTTAAAAAATTAAATAAACAATAGGTGGGCTAGAGTACTGATTGTAATATAAAACAGTGCTTCTTATTTGGCAAAGACTTGGAGAGTCTTGTGGCAGGAAACTGAAAAGTAAGCATGTTCCTTCTAGTGTCTTGCCATAATTATTTCCAACAGCTACCGTTTACCAGGGACTGTGTAGAATTAGAAGACCTGAATCAGAACTATTTCAATGCATGTTTATCTACTGAATTAGGATTGGTGTGTGGCTACAGAACCAGGAGATCGTAATTTTCCAGTTTCATAGGAGAAGAGAGTAAGGTGTATCAATCTAGAGGATAAGGCATAAATACTGTATACTTCCAAACATGCTGCAGCATAAGACTGAAGGCTTTGTTTGGGGATTTAAGAAAATCCTTAGAACATACAGACTTTCCCAAAAGCGAACAGAAAGAAAACAACTTTATTCATAATAGTTGTATGTGCTGACAACATGCTCACTGATATTCAAGAAGCAAATTAGCCGTCTTCAGCTGTGAACTTTACACAAAACTAGACACACTATGCTATCATGAAAAAAAAAAACCCACAATTTTTGCTCAATGTACACTGAGAAAGTTAATGCATTTCTATTTCTCTATTATCTGTATATACACAAGAATGGAAATGTTGGTTTCTGCAGTGAGTGCTCATCTATCAAAATACCAAATGACATAAATATTAAAAGAGATTCATCTTTATGAAAGCCAAATAGTAAACTGGCCAGTTCGGTGACTAACAGTGACAAGGAACGTAATAGCTTGTTCCCACACAAGAATCACATCAGTAGGCTGAATTCATCATTGTGGGTTACGTTCCTGGAATGTGCAGAGAATTAATCAGCACACAAAACAGGGAAGAGAAACAATTTTGGCAGCTCTCAAAGAAAGAGGTGCCAGGCAGGGCTTGAAGAAAGGCAGTCAGCTGAAAGAAACAGAACAAGAAAAACCCATTCAACATGTGAGGACAAGCACTCAGTGCCTCCTTTAGCAACCCAGCAAGAATGTTCCCTAATTTTTAGATCCTCGTAATTACTTCATTGGACTGTAGTCAGGTAAGAAAGGAAGGAAAATGCTAAGTTAAGGCGAAGCGGGAAGAAAGCATTTGAAGAGAACAGGACAGTTAATCTTCAAAGAGCAATAGCCCTACATGCATCTGTTTCTAGGGATATGTCAACAATGAATCTCTGCACTGGGTGACAAACCTATCCATCTATTATATTTGTACCCCACCCTTCTCTCAATGTATCTGCACAAAACAACCAAACAACCGTGAGTTAACCTCAGGTAAAGCTGAGAATGACTGGCTCAAGGTCACTCAGCCAACTTCACGTTTGATTAGGGACTAGAACGCAGGGCTCGCCAGTCCTGATGTGAAGCTTGTATGTCCCTTCTCAAGAAACTAGGGCTAGAGGGTTCTCTCCTGCCCCTCCCTTGACCGCCTGTGCTGAACTCCCCTGTTAGAAGCCCTGTTTGAAGCACCATTCGCAAGCCCCGGGAGAACAAGAAATGAGGCAGGAACAGAACCAAACCAGAATAGGCATAATGGAGCTGTCCTACGGCACAGATTATTCCTGTATTGTGAGACTGGTGTAAATCTGCATGCCCATATATGATTCTGCCATCTTACCTCTAGGTTTGTACTATAATCCAACCATTTCCCATCCAAGACCTTCCTGTCTGTTCTGTGGCATTGTAAGAACTGTGTCCCTTGAAGTTTAAATCACTGGAGCCAGCTATCCCTTCCCTACAAATACGCTATACACAAAATTTCTAAACTTTTGCTGTTTTTGTGATACATTATACGTCATGCAAAAATCTACAGAGTCTGGGACAGAACAGTAATTTATGACACACAATGGGCCAATTAATGAACAGAAAACGCAAGCTTTAATACGGCATCAACAAGACAGCATTCCAATTCTAAGCAAGCATTTAAAAACAGGATTGCATCATTTATTTTAATACAATTAATATGAGCTTCTCAAAATCACAAAAAATCACAAAACCACACAAGGTTGGAAGAGACCACAAGGGCCATCCAGTCCAACCCCCTGCCATGCATGATCCCACAATCAAAGCGCTCCCGACAGATCCAACCTTTGATTAAAGACCTCCAAAGACGGGGACTCTACCTCCCCACCCCCAGGCAGGGCATTCTCCGTCAAGGCCATCCATGAACAATGCGCTGCCAGCTTTGCCTGTTGGAAATGTGCATCCTTTGGTCACAAGCCCAACTGGGCTTATTCGTGGATAGCTTTAAATAAGGAAATGATTATGCATTATGCATTTCCAGAATCTCTGTTGAGTAAACACCACTCCCAATGTTTTTATGGAATGTCTGTCTGGAAAATGAGAAAGGGAACAGAAATAGAGAGAGATTTCTATCCTTAGCCTGAAATTGAAATGTAGCCTCTTGTGTCGGTCATGTGAGCTCTAGCTGAAGCAAAGGCGGAGACATTTATCACATTTTAGATGTCCAATTTAAAAATAGTCCCAAGTCTGGGTTCCAGAGAAAGAATCGGTTGTGCCTAGGAAGTATGCGTTTCTGGCAGTGAAAACTGCAAACAAAATTCGTGCTGCTGAATTTTTATACAAAGAAATATTTGTCTTGTTGTAAGTTATCAACACAACCATTTGGTAAATATAAAAGAATCGCTAGCTACAGGCTGTGCTCCACAGCACTAAACCCTTCATATGTTCAGCAGTGTCTTGTGGCTTACAGATGTGATCCCAATAATAGCAAGTGAGCTCATCCTTGGTGCAGAAGATTATTCATTAGGGAGAGAATGGTGTAACTGATACTATCATTACATCACCTTTTCCTGTGCCTTATTCTCATTGCAGCTTATAAGGAAAATACACCTCGGTGCTAAGTTATTTAATAGCCTTCTGCAGAATATAAATATTAATACTGAGTGGCTTGAAATTGCATTTTTTTTCATTAAGGATTTCATGTGATAATTAGTAACAAAACACACAATACTAGAACACTGTTTCTGCACCCCATCCCCCTAGATATGGTTTGTACATATTTGAAGAGGTATGATTTCTCTCAATCGAGGATTTTCCATCAGAGGGACAGTCCAGAAAGCCACTCACATATCTAGAAACATCAGATGGAAACTGCTTAAACAAAGTTACTTGAAGGCAGAGGTATAAACATCTAGGTCTTTTATACACTCGCAATCACCCCTCCTATGACTTCAGGTCTTTGTGTTGATTATGCATGCCGTTTCTGACCATCAGAGGTTGCCTCGCTCTCCCCCTGTGTTTCTCTGCCTTTTGCCCGCGTTTTCAGAGACCCGCTTTATCTCGAATTTGAAAATGTGGGCAAAATGCAGGGAAACACAGGGGAAGAGTGAGGCTACCTCTGACGGTCAGAAATGGCATGCATAGTCAACACAAAACCCCGATGTCATTGGAGGGGTGACAGTGAGTGGAACAGCCATGCATAAAAGACCCTAGAAATGGTTCAGCATATTCAAACCAGTCAGTGGTGTGGTGAAATTGCCTGCAGCAGATTGCAAGCATCTTTTAGGCTGCTTCCAAAGAGTGACAATACTCTATGCTAAGCTATGGAGAATTGCTGCTATGGCGTATCCATAGGGCAGTTCCCCTGTGCTTTCCTTCCTTCAGTCCCTCATGGCTGCCATTTTCTCCATGACACCATCCGAAAATATATTACCATGATCTACTAATTTCCCTGAATTTCCAAGTTTCATTAAAAAGAGAAAAGAAAGCATCTAGCCCTTGTTGTTATGCAATGAAAACGGCTAGAGACTTTATTTTTCAAAAAAAATGAAAAATTAGGGGGCTGAGGCAAGGAAAATGATGTCGCGTGGGTGAGACCTTCAAAATGTGTATCTTCCCATTTACACAGCATGCAAAGGCACTTTGACTATGATCTTTCCAAAAAGATCGTATCAAAGCAGATTTAGGAAAACATTCAGCAAAGGTAGGGAAAACCCAGAAACTGGACAATTAGGGGATGATGCCATGTGGATGCTCTAAAAAAGACCCTACTCCAGTTTGGATGCCAAAACTGGAGGGAAAAACCCATGTGAAAGCAAACCTGGCCTTATTAATTTCACTCTAGAGAGATTTTGAATAGTGGGACATAAGTAGAGAGAGGGAGAGTAAGTAGCTTGCATTCTTTTCTAAAAAAAAAAGCCTACAAGAATGCTTAAGTGAGTAAACACCCACCTTTTCATACCTTAAACTTTTTATATCTTATTAAAAAACACCTAAAACAGTTTTGAAACAGCACCAGCCATTGTGGCGTGCTTATTCATCAGGTGATTACAATAAAATAGAGACCCACCAGAACCACACCAAAACATACTAACAGCTCTTGCAGAAACATGCCAGTCATGTTTCCAGGGCTGGACTGACTTTTCTAGAATGCAGCCTGATATGCTACAGAGACCTACAAAACCAGTTTGATTAGAAATCCTGATAGGGAGGTCGCTTGTACTCTTCATTACTCTGCTCATTATTTAAAACACTTGTAAAACCTCCATTAAATATCTATTTTTTTAATCTCTTCAATATGGGAGTTAACCAACAATCTTTTTAATGTAACCCTCTCCCGTTTCCTTCCATTGTTACAGTTCCCTTTTGTACATCATAAACTCTGAGTATGTGTTACATACGAGGAGCAACAACGAACTTGCACCTTCCTACCTTTTTTGCAGGTACCTCTATGAAGAATTAATGTCATCTCTGGGATCGTATACAGTATAGAACAGTGATATTCACTCAGGATCTACATGTGACTCTTTGACATGCCACCTGTGGCTCTTCTGAGCACCTTTCCCCAATGTGGCACCTGCTCCATGTTTCAGGAAAGTGGGCAAGACCCTCGCCCAGCTGGGCTTGTGGTTGGCACGTGGGTCCCACTTTGAAACATTCTCCACAAAAGGAATGGGTAATTGGCAAGCCTCTCTGAGGTGCAGGCCTCATGCCAGGGCTGGAAGTAAATGTGGCTCTTTTGGTTGAGAGTAGTGGCGAATGATAGCCATAGAGTACCACTGGTATAGAATCCCACAAGGTATTTCAGGAATACTTTTTGGACATCCAGGGATAATTTTTGGACTTCCAATGACATGAGAGCCAGTGTGGTGTAGTGGTTAAGAGCAGTGGTTTGGAGCAGTGGACTCTGATCTGGAGAACCGGGTTTGATTCCCCACTCCTTCACATGAGCGGCGGATGCTAATCGGGTGAACTGGATTTTTTTCCTCACTCCTACACATGAAGCCAGCTGGGTGACCTTGGGCTAGTCACACTTTCTCAGCCCCACCTACCTCACAGGGTATCTGTTGTGGGATAAGGAAGGGAAGGTGATTGTAAGCTGGTAGAGAAAGTTGGCATATAAATCTTCTTCTTCTGTATAATCTTTTAAAGTTGTTGACATATGCCTCCTCACAACCACAGGGGATGGGAACAAGTTAACAAGTTTTCATGGCGAGTTACATTGCACTCCTAAGCAGAGTTACACCCTTCTGAGCCCATTGACTTTAATGGACTAAAAAGGGTATAAATCTGTTGAGGACTGCACTGTAAGGGTATTCAAGATATAAAAAGCAATGAATAGATATTAATGTACCTCGTCATTGTTTTCACATTAGCCACTTCTACTGAACTTACTATGCTGTTCTGATAAATTTAGATTTAGATGCATGTTGATTTGCGCAGGCATAGTTTTCTGAGTATTACAACTTATTATCAAAAGAATATACCATCTTTGCATTAAATAACACAAAATGTTCACCAAAATAATGTATTTGACACATCGAAACATCACTCAACATTTGTCCCATGTTTTGTTTCGGTATTGCCTCATCTGCTCCAACAGATTCAGAGTATATGAGTCTCTGCAGCCTCGTATGGTTAAGTTTATCAACCAGTTTTAAAATGAAAAGGAGAAAGGAACCATTCAGAAGTCCGTAAATAGATTCAAACTCTGTTTTCATGTGACACAGTTTGTCAGCCTATGAAACATGAAACGCTTGAAGGCAAACAGTCCTTCCTCTTTGAGAAGGCACCGAAGGTGACAGCGGCCAGTCACTTGCCTATCAAACTTTCTGTATGAAACCGTTTTAAGACACTCATTTACAAAGGGTGTTAGTGTGGCCTATGAGGCCACAAAGTCCAGAGTCTATACATGTGAGCTAACATCATAAGATGAAGCATTTGTGATGGAACAGAAACAGAGATGGTCCGGAGCAGAATTACACACACACACACACACACACACACACACACACACATATATATATATACCCCGTAACTAATAGTCACAGATGACATATATACAATCCCTCTCGTGTACCTAATAAAATGATATGGTGCTTGTATAGAAAAGTAAACTCTTCTCCTATAAACATTTATATGAGGACTGTGTTTCATATTACCTTGAATGCACAAGGAGTGGAGTGCAATGTCTCCCACTCGTGCTGAGCTAGTAAATATCCCCTAAGACTGGGTTGAGAGCTCCATGGGTATTAGTTTGCTGCAGGACAGAGCTAAGACACTGAATGTGAGGGAGAAGGAAGAAGAAGAGTTGCATAATGGCATAGTGGTTAAGAGTGGCGGACTTTAATCTGGATAACCGGGTTTGATTCCCCACACCTGCACATGAAGCTTGCTGGGTTACCTTGGGCCAGCCATAGCTCTCTCAGAACTCTCTCAGCCCCCACAGAGGCAGGGTAAGGCAAACCACTTCATAATGTCTCTTGCCTTGGAAAACCCTACAGCATTGCCATAAGTCAGCTGTGACTTGATGGCACACACACAACTATTGAGAAAAAGAGGAAAGGGTCTCTGTAAAGCGCTTAAGAGAAGAAGCAATTACTTCAAGAATCCTGAGGTGCTGAATTGTTTGAGAACTACTAGTAGCAATCCTAAGGAAGTCTACTAAAAAGCGAGAACCATATTATTAAATCGAATTTACTCTCAGGAAAGTGTCTTTAGGATTGCGCCCTAATTCTGCTTATGTTGGCTTCTTATCTATTTAAAATGTAGAAACAGCGATGGCAAAAAGTACCAGCAATTTCTTTCTCAAAGGAAAATTAAATCATGTACCACCGTCCCTAGAATTTCTTTTTGCTCAGGACTATGGAGAATGTAATGGGAAATACGCCCAGGACAGAATTTAAGAGTGACAACCTTTCTATTTCTACAACTTTTTGGATACTTGTGAATTCTGGGCCTTATCCAAGCAAGCCAAATTTACACTTGGTACTGGACTGTGCATTTTAAAGGATTAAATATTTAAAAGGTTTTACCATTCCACTTTGTAAAATCAATAGAATTATAGTGAGAAAAACAAAATACAAGGAAGTCATTGCTATTGTACTTTAAAATCCCATAGCTGATTAATTCAGAGGAATTTACAATTGTGGTAACAAATAAATATTATAGGGCAGTGAGATTTAATTGGTTTGATAAAATAATCACCTAACACTTTAGATTAATCAATGAGTCTGAAAGTTAAGGACACTCTTTATAGTTAGTGAGGATATTTTGGTTCTGAAGCATTGATGTAATAGGGGGGAAAAAAGGAAACTTGAAAGAGTATAAATCTACTTGTAAATTGTCTCACATCTCCTCAGTAGCACAAAAAGTACCTAAACTTAAGTTTCAGTAATATGCAAATAGATTACAACCGTGTAATATGCAAATATTGATAAAACTAAATGATGATAGGTTAAAAGGCTAAAGGAAGTCATGATAGTAAATGTGAGATTATATACACTGAGAAACACTAATATTCACTGAGTAAAATGATTGCATGATCAATATTTTGGTGTTAACCCTTCACTGGAAGTCCTCTTTGATGTCATAGCAATCGAGATTTAATAACGCACAATAAAAATCGATTTGTGAGATGTTATCCTTATTTTTCAAAATGATTCCAATGCTGGTCCCATATACCACATTTAGGGAGACATACCAAGATGTTATTGTTTCCACCCAATGGGGTATATGAAAATATATACATTGAATGGGAAAGCATCTGAAAAGTACTTTTCTTTCCCTTTTAGGGCCTATAGCAACGTGTATAACTTTATGGGAGGGCCTTTGACATATTAGATATAACAAGCAAGGAACTTACAGACTCCCAGAGCCTAGTCTAAAACACTAACCACTATACCACACTGGTTTTTGTGTGGTGGCTGCTGTTGAACAGTAGTAAGCAGCTGGGCTTGGGTGAGTCATGGAACTTGTGTGGTATCAAGTAGCCCATGGCTGCTGCCAGGGGTGGCCCTGATGTGACTTCTGTCAAAGGCCAAAACAGCCCTGGAAGAGGGCCTGCACCTGCCCTACCTTTTACTGACAGAAACCAAGTCTTCAAGGTTGGCAATACGATTATGGTTGCCTAGCAACAGCCACAGGGGGTACTTATTTCTTAAAGATGCAGGTACTGCTTCAATTACTTTGGGGTGTGTGTGTTAACCCCCATGTTGTTTTTTTAAAAGATCTGAGATTTTTCTGCAAACCTAGGGCTTTCCTCAGTTCTGTAGAAATATCTGTCTTGTCTGTTCATGGTTCCAGTCTTTAGATTTAAGTATCCACAGATTTGGCCACATTGATGATGGTGAGTGCTTCTAAAGAACTGGTTTCCATGGCTTCCTTCTATCTTTGGAACTTCATTCCCCTGGTGATCCTCCAAAATGTATGTTTTTTTCCAGGAGTGATATAAGCTTTTTAAAAAATTCAGTACACCAACCAGTCACATAGTGTTTACTGTTTGTACCAGATACCCCTTTATAATGTTGCAGCTCACTCCTAGCTTTAAATGTTCCAGAAGCTAGTTTTATGGCTTGACTAGCTGTTTTTGCCAACTGCCATATTTCTGGTCATTTAGTTATACTCCACTCAGACTGCAAAGGACTATGGTGGGTTGCCGTTTTTGTTTTTCTTTCTCTTTCCTCTTCACATGTGGACACATTCTTAGGTCACCTGGATTAATAATTCATTAGACCAACTGCATCAGTGGGCAGCTAAAGATAGTCAAATGCAGTCCTAAATAAAACGAATTAGTTTTTATTTAACGGCAGTCTTAATTAAGATTTTAAATTACAGTGTTTTATGTGTTTCTTGCCATCATTTTTTGTTTACGTTGTAAGCCACCTTGAGTTCTGCAAGATAGAAAGGGATGAGACAAGTTTCAAACAAATAAACAAATAATTTTTTGTCCTACAAATGCTTCTAGTTTAAGGCATTTTGCAAGCTGTATCTCTCCCATTATAGTACACTATAATCCTCGTGATATTGCTTGGTCTCTCGTGGAAGGATGTTACCGTAGCGGTGGAAATAACAGTCAGGAGTCTTTCAGACTGCAGGTTTATTATTCCAGTTAAAGACCAGCTACAGCCCCACACATCTCTGCAGAAAGCCCGTCTCCCTTTGACATTTCCTTTCAGGCAGAGTTACACCATTCTAATCCTACTGATTTCAATGGACTTAGGAGGGTATAATGCCACTTTGAACAGCACTGTGAGCTACCCTTCCCTGATTAACACTAATTAGCCACCTGTAACCACAGCACATAGCCACATTTTCTTTTCCACATATAGTTTGTTCAACCTGAAGGGGCAGAACACCAAATGTGCTTGCTTTAAATTAAAAAATAATAATAAGGCAGACTCCAAGACACCTAAGAAATGTTTAGTATCTTATGCAATTTTTGGCACTGACAGAGAATTCTCCTCTGTCACTTGTAATTACAACCATAAAACCACTTGGATGACGTAAGAAAGAAGACACTAGATATTCTGCCTTTCTATTTTCTGTCTCTCTGCTTGATTCCGCCTCCCCTTTCCTGCCGTTTGGTTGCACAATCCAGGCTTGGCTTATTTGAAGCCCCTGTTTTTTACTCATAACTGTTCTTAATCATTGCTCCCAGACATTCTAGTAGACAAGAATATTTTGTCATGATTATTCTTTTAATTGTTGGGAGCAGTTCAACAGAGGGTAGCTTGCCAAATACTATCTATTTTAGTGGCTTTTGGGAGATCTGAACCCATATCTCCTGAGTTCAAGACCAACATTCTTTATATGGTAATCTCTACTTCAAAATGCAAAACACAGAATGAATTTTCCACAGACTTGTCTCATTCCATCCCACCATCTCCATAGCTAAACCACGAGATGTAACCTGATGGTATGCATATTTCCTCAAAACTCAGTCCCACTGTGCACAATGGGCACACCTGCTTTGTTTGTGAGCCAGCCCTCAAAATCTAGCCCTGACATTACCACTGTGTGAACACCAACTAGGCCCTGATAAGGATTCACCTTCAACAAAAAAACAATGGAGTGGAAATCAGCATTGCCATGCAGATGTTCAGATGGATGTCTGCTTCCTCATTCAGATCTTCCTTGGATCAGGGGGATAGCCTATTTCTGCAAATGTAAAAAGATAAAGCAAATATTTAGCACTGCTGCGATTCTTTTCCTCCTCCATAAAGCTCTATAAAATTTTCATCTGATATAGGATATAGTTTTTATTTCTATTGAAAACGTTAAGAGAGCCTTAAAGGTAAAGGTCCCCTGTGCAAGCACCGGGTCATTCCTGACCCATGGGGTGACGTCACATCCCGACGTTTCCAAGGCAGACTTTGTTTGCGGGGTGGTTTGCCAGTGCCTTCCCCAGTCATCTTCCCTTTATCCCCAGAGAGCCTTAGGGAAAAATAAATTGCTGGAAGCCATGCCAAATTAGGGACTCCAGTCTTTCCCCCATCTCCAAATAATATCCTTCAAGTAAATCATTGTCAAAACAGCTGTGAGACCATCTGATAGTTCATCATACATTCTGTGATAGGATCATGGTGTTCTGGGTCTAAACACAACATATGAAATTAAGCCTGACCGACAGGCACAATGTAGAGCAAGTTTCATGTTTAAATGGGCTCATTTAACCTTCTCCGGGCTAAACCTAATCTCCTTGGAGGAAGGTGAACAGACAAAATTGTCTGTTGGGGTTTTGCTAGTGATGTTCTCATACTTAAGACACATAACTGCCATTTCAGAGTGACTGGGATCTCTCTCAAGCTCCTGATGCTCAAAAATTTGTAGAGCAAAAAGTTAGAAATGCAGGAAGGAGTAACATCTGAACAATGAAAGCCACGGAGAGTGGAGGAAGTAAAGAAATATTCCCAAACACTGGATTTGTGTGTGTGTAAAGTGCTGTCAAGTCGCAGCCGACTTATGGCGACCCCTTTTTTGGGTTTTCATTGCAAGTGACTAACAGAGGTAGTTGGCCAGTGCCTTCCTCTGCATAGCAAACCTGGTATTCCTTGGTGGTCTCCCATCCAAATACTAACCAGGGCTGACCCTGCTTAGCTTCTGAGATCTGACGAGATCAGGCTAGCCTGGGCCATCCAGGTCAGGGCAAACGCTGGATATACAGATCATTTATTTACTTAATTTATACCCCACCTTTCTTCCCAATGGAGACTTTCCAAGCAGCTTAAATTGTTCTCCTCTCCTCCATTTTACCCTCAACCCAACCCCGTGAGGTAGGGTAGACTGAGTGTGTGTGACTTGCCCAAGATCAGCCAGTGAGCCAAGTCTCTCAGATCCTAGATTGGCATTCTAACCACTGCACCATACTGGCTCTCTGAGTATAACAGCAGATGATAAGAAATGCAGTAGCACAGCAGATAATTATGTGAGAACGACTTAGACAGGGATGATGCCGGTGGTCTCTCACAGCTGTCTTGGGGACTGCACATGTTTTTACAACAGGTTAAAAGAGGATGAAGTAGCTTTCAAGTTGTTAAAATGTTTATTCTGCATAACACAGGATAAAACTAGCAATGTTTTGACAGCCACAGTGCTCTGAAAGATAAGAAATAAAATGAGGCCCAATAAAAGGTAATCCCTTAATCATCTCAAACCTTTACACTTAAAAGCAAATTACTGATTTCTAGTGGCCAACTTGTTTACAAGGAAGGGTGCCTTCCAGTTTGACACTGGGCACTCATAGGATTATGTGGTGTAATCCCATAGACAGTTTATGACAACATTTTGTTTGGGGGGGGGGGAGAAATTAATAAAGCCAGTGTGGTGTAGCTGTTCAAGTGCTGGACTAGGGTCTGGGAGACCCAGGTTCAAATCCCTTCTACCACATGCGCTGGGTGGCCTTGGGCCAGTCTTTCCTTCTCAGCTTCATCTACCTTACAGGATTGTCGTGAAAATAAAATGGAAAAGTGAAGAGCAATGTATGCCGCCCTGAACACCTCAGAGGAAGTGAAATCTTGATGCCACTTTATTCGTAATTGATTAGCATCTGCTAATGCAGCCTCTTAATAGTTTCCTCAAATTACGTTGAATAAATTAAAGTTCAGTAAAACGACAACAAAAAACCCAGAACCATTAATGTTTCACACCAGACCTCTACACGTAACATATCCCAGGCGGAAACAACACAGATAGAGGGGGAGAGGGAACATACATGCTGGCCTCACACCCCTGAAATCACTGTAACCTACAGAAAGCCACCTGGGATATGTCACCTGAAAAGGGATACTGTATTAAATCCTTGCAATTTCATATTCAGAATCTGGGTGTAGCACATGTCTCACAGGGCTCTATTTCTGGCATCAGAGTTATGACTCAAGTATTTAAGATGAGTAAATCACAGACACAGGGAGGCTGAAGGGCAACGCTATTAGCGAGTGCAAATTACAGTCATGGAACAATCCAAAATCACAGCCAAACCTCACCAAGGTCACAGCCAGGGAACTCCTGATTACATCAAGCCAGTGATAAAAGAAGAACAAGACATGAGCCAAAAAAACAACAACCCCCCAGCCGCTTCCTTTTCATCCTGTCCTGCGTAGGCTATGACTACTAATCAGCATTGTGCTGTGTAATGCATGTTTGGCTACGTACAAACCTTTGCTCTTCTGGCGTCCTTTAACAAGTATGATAAACGATGAAATATATTGTACGAAATAAAAATGCATCTCAGCTATAAGTATATATAATTTCTACCCATGTTACAAATCAAATTGTAGTGAGATACCCCACAACCCTGCACAGGGGTCCCCAAGCTTTTTCAGCCTGCAGGCCCCTTTGGATTTCTGATACAGGGTGGTGGGCGCAACCACAAAATAGCTGCCATGGGAGGCAGAGCCAATTACAAAACGTCAGGGAGTGAGGTTATGCAGAACTCTGATAGCAGGTCTTTTAACATTTCAGGCAGATGACCTCTTGAATGGGATGCCTTTTTAAAATTAACATTGTTTAACAATATTTTCTTGCATACACATAAAATAAATATACATATTGTGCCAGCTAAGGAACCCGCATCTGGCAGCATTGGTCTTCAATTTTCAGGCATCTCACACACACTTAGAGAAAAGGAAAATGCTTCTTCTCCTGGCTATCCCTTTTACACGAACTGGGGTTGCCAACCTCCAGGTACTAGCTGGAGATCTCCCGCTATTACAACTGATCTCCAGCTGATAGAAATCAGTTCCCCTGAGCAAATGGCTGCTTTGGCCATTGGACTCTATGGCACTGAAGTCCCTCCCCTCCCCAAACCCTGCCCTCCTCGAGCTCCGCCCCAAAAAACTCCCGCAGGTGGCGAAGAGGGACCTGGCAACCCTAACACAAACCCTTCTCTTGTGAGTGCAGCCATTTTTAACCAGCCCTATTACTAGTGACAGTGAGAGTCGGGGCTGCGGGTCTGGTGAGAGCAAGTTGCACATGGGTACGATATGACGGTGATTCTAGCCAGATTTTGAAAGGACCATAAGTGATTTTTGAAGACGGGACAAAAGTTGATGTTGTGAAGTTATTATCAGCTTCCACCTGAATTATAAAAATATATTAAAACTGAGACGATCCGATGATTTCAATAGAAGTTCTACTTGAAAAACATTTTAATTGTGCAGCCCAACTGTGTTTAGTCAGAATCAAATCCCACTGTTTTTAGACTATCATTCCACTGTTTGCACAAGTAAGGTACTTTAAATAACACTACTGTCTCCATTTAAACATCAAAAACTCAAAAAGCCCCACCTGGCCCTGCCCACTTTCTAAAAAGACTCGGGGGACAGAAGCAAAGGGGGGAGGCAGGCACCACATTGGTGGCCCCTTGACCTAGTGCTTCTAAATTAATCTTTTATTAAAATTTAGGCCATATGCTAAATAACAATAAAATAACATCCACAAAACAAGGTAACAATAGTACAATGCACAGCTTCAGCAAAGGTCTTTCATAAACACACACACAAAACCTGCTTCAGCAATAAAACAATTTCAGCGCAGTCCAAACCAAAGCACAAGTAATTTTAACAGGTGTCCCGTGCCAATGTTTCCCCTAGTGCTTAAAAACTGAATTGTTTCTTTGTGGGAAAGACATCCCACAGTTAAGGTGCTACCACAGAAAAGATCCAGTCTCTGGCTGCCCCTTTCTTTTCTTCCTAGGATGGCCCAGAGCTCCCTGGATAAGCACCTAAAATAGTTTTGGCATTCTGACTGACTTAGAAGAGAATAAAAATTCCTGTTTGTTCGGGCTACCCACATTTTCCTCCTCCCCCATAAACTAATATTAGATGCTGGACCCAACCATATCATCGACAATCATTAGAACACCATTGTTGCCACGAATGGTTTATATTGTGCAATCAGTGTACAAGGTGTTTTGCAGAATAACACAGAGGCCCCTTACCCAAGTCACACATTTCTCAGAGCTGCCTGTGCAAACTAAGAAAGGTATATTGAGAAAGGGACCAGCCCTCTGGTTTAAGCATTTGGAATTTGGAAGTTTTAAGTATTTTGCCTGTACGTCTAAGGATTTATCGCCACCTAGAGGCTCCAGAAATTATACAAGCGTCAAAGTCAGAAGGTGTAGCACCAATAAGCAGAAGCCTAGTGGCAAAGGTTAACAAGATTTTATTCAAGTATAAGCCTTTGTAAGCTAGAGGCAAAACGAGTTCTTGATCACAAACATTTATGCTGCAATAACATCTTCTTTTTAGGCTGCCACTAGATTCCTTTTTATAGACTCATGTTAAGACTGAAGTAACAATACAATGTAGGCTTACACAAACACCAGTGGGTGGTGCTGTTGTGCATTTGAGTGTTTGGACGGGTTGCATATGGTTACTACTTGTTATTCTGGTGAGAGCTGACTGTTTAGCTGTCTGTGAGACTTGTGCTGCAGGTGGTGCAGTAGACAACTTGAAAACGTTTCTTAAAGTTGGTTCCCTTGAACAAATGTGTTACAATATCCAATCTACAAAATAAAAGCAGCGGCAAAGCGGAATGACTGAAGGGCAACATTTCTCCAGTGTCTCCCCTTAACAAGAGGCCCTTTGCCTGTCTCTGGGCATTTTGGGGGGTCATTTGAAGCTGTAAAAAGCAATTAATATTATGTTTGTGATTTTAAGAACTTTAACAGAGGCTTGAGAGTATAAGGCTGGCCACACTTTCTCCTTGGTCTTGAGATCCCCACAAGTCTGAAGCGGAGGGCAAATGTCTGGAATTTGAGAGGCAAATTCAGCTGCCTCTTAAGATTTACACCAGGTTGCAAAACTAAGCTTGTCTCCAGCAGGTCTGGGTTCACACAAGCAGGGAAATGAGGCTGCAGAGCAGAAGGCACCATTTTAAATGGAAGGTGGAGGGCCACACTTTGGAATGTTCCCGTCCTAAAACGCCTTGTGTGCTGTCAAGTCACGACTGACTTATGGCGAACCCGCAGGGTTTTCAAAGCAAGAGACATTTGGAGGTGGTTTGCCGTTGCCTGCCTCCGCGTCATGACCCTGGTATTCCTTGGAAATCTCCCATCCAAATACTAGCCAGAGCTGACTCTTCTTAGCTTCTGAGAGGGGCTGTGGCTCAGTGGTAAAGCATCTGCTTGGAATGCAGAAGGCCACAGGTTCAACCCCCGGCATCTCCAGTTAAAGGGACTAGGCAAGTAGGTCACGGGAAATACCTCCGCCTGAGACCCTGGAGAGCCACTACCAGTCAGAGCAGACAATACTGACTTTGATGGACCAAGGGTCTGATTCAGTATAAGGCAGCTTCCTGTGTTCATGAGATCTGATGAGATCGGGCTATCCTGAGGCTATCCACATCGGGGCAAAAACTCCTTACAAATAGAAATCAAGCTCAGAGGGGACAGAAGCTTTCTCCTGTGTGGGCTGGTTTCTATTTGACAGAAGGTTTTTAAAAAAAATACATGCACACAAAGGAACATTCAAAGCTGGAATCCAATACCTGCAGTCCGAAGTGATGCAGTCCTTCCTCCCTCCTCTGCAAGCATAAACCGGGTCTTCCTCATGGTGGTCTTTAAGTATTGAAGGGAAGCAAAATACTCCCATTCAGCACTCACCCCCTGGCTGTCCATCAGTTACCTGACTCAATTCAAGGTGATGGCTCTCACATACAAAGCCCTTCATGGCCTTGACCAGTCATATTTGCAAGACCACCTCCCTCCCTTTGCTCTACCACAACATCATGAGCAGGGCCTTCTGCAAGTGCCGCCCTGCAAATGAACAAAATCAGCAACCACCAGTACACATGCCTTCTCTGTTATGGGCCCCACCTTATGGAATGGCCTGCCTGAAAAGGTTAGGAAGGCTCCCATTGTCCTGGCTTTTCACAAACTGCGCAAAATTGAATTATTCAGGAGGGCTTTTTCACACAGGCAATAGGGCTGTATTGTAATGAAATGGTTCAGAAAGATGCTCTGGTGGATGGATAGGGAGTGCACACTATACTACTGTCATGCTGCTTTAAATATGTTCCTACCACGTAATTTCTGCAGCATTTAAGGTGCCATGTTTAAATGCTTATGCTTTGTTGCAGCTCTGTTTCAAATTTCTGCCAGCCAAACCCTATTGCATTGTTTATTGGATGCCCCATCCTGTTGATCGTAACCGACTCATTGTGTAATCTTCCTTGAGCCTCCGTGAGAAAGGCAGACATAATGGATTAATTCACAGTGGGTCGCCGTGTTAGTCTGTCTGCAGTAGTAGAAAAGGGCAAGAGTCCAGTAGCACCTTAAAGACTAGCAAAAATATTTTCTGGTAGGGTATGAGCTGCAGTAGTAGAAAAGGGCAAGAGTCCAGTAGCACCTTAAAGACTAGCAAAAATATTTTCTGGTAGGGTATGAGCTGCAGTAGTAGAGAAGGGCAAGAGTCCAGTAGCACCTTAAAGACTCGCAAAAATATTTTCTGGTAGGGTAGGAGGTGCAGTAGTAGGAAAGGGCAAGAGTCCAGTAGCACCTTAAAGACTCGCAAAAATATTTTCTGGTAGGGTAGGAGGTGCAGTAGTAGGAAAGGGCAAGAGTCCAGTAGCACCTTAAAGACTAGCAAAAATATTTTCTGGTAGGGTATAAGCTGCTGTGGCTCACGAAAGCTCACACCCTACCAGAAAATATTTTTGCGAGTCTTTAAGGTGCTGCTGGACTCTTGCCCTTCTCTAATAATGGATTAAGTCAACAAGCAAATAAATACTGGCGTCGAAGTTTCATTTTCTGGTCGCTCAGCCAAACCGTGCGAGCAAACTCCGCACACAGCTGTAGCTTCGACCTTGGAAGGAAAGGACGCACCTTTCAATACAGATGTTTAAAACGTTCCGTATAGTGGCAATGCCAATCCCGCGGCTGTTGCACACCCCATTCGGCACCCAGAAGCGCGCCGAGCCCCCCTGCTCGGGGCGGGGACGTTTCCTCCCAGTCCTTTTCCCCCTCCTTCCCGAGCGCTCACTTCCGACTACAACTCCCAGGAGCCGCCGGGCTCGGTCCGAAAGTGAAAACAAACTTTCGGCTGCCCGTTTCGGTGGAAACCCCCACGTTTCGTTTCTCTTTTGTTTCCGCCCGGGGAGCTCCGCGGCGCGGCGAAGGAGCAGCCTTCGGAGGGAAGGAAGGAAGAAGGGAGGGAGGCTTCTCGGCTGGGGAGCAGGAGCTGGGACCCGCCTCGTGGGGTAGAAGTGGAGCCTCTTGCAAGGAGCCCCACCGGCGACCTGCAAGCTCGAGCCCTGGTCCCGGCGCCTGGCTCGCGGCGCCCCCGCGTCTCTCCGGGTCGCTTCGGTTGCCTTCCCCCGCCGCCCCCTTCCTCTCCGGCTGCCATGTGGGGCTAGCGGGAGGGATGCGGTTTGCACGACGACCTTAAGCAATAAATAAACATGGAGGCTGCCGCGAAGCCAGGCGGCGGCGAGGAGGAGGAGCAGCAGCAGCAGCAGCAGCACTACTACCCGGGCGGCGGCGGCGCGCAGGCTCCCGCCGGCTGGGCGATGGACGGCTACTTGCGCTCTCAGGGATTGTACCGCAAGCGGGTGGCCAAGGACGGATCCTGCCTCTTCCGGGCCGTGGCGGAGCAGGTAACCCGCCCTTGGGGGCCGAGCGGGGGGGATCCGGCGCGCGCCCCCGTGTGTGTGTGTGGGGGGAGAGGCGGGGGAAGCGGGCGGCGCGCAAAGCGCCCTTTGGGGAGAAGTTGCGCGCCGGGGCGCAGGGCCGTCTCGCTCGGAGCCGCGTCCCAAACCCTCCGGACTTTGCCCCGGGGGTGGGGTGGGGGTGGGGGTCTCCCTGCGTCTCAAGCTGCAAGGGATCGGGCAAGGCGAGTTTGGAAGCTTCCCCCTGCTTTTTCTGCCTGTTTGCAAAGCGGTGCCCTCTGCTGTGCCAGACCCTCGCGAAGGTGCAGTCAGGGCCGGCGCCGGTCATTGGTGCGCCCCAGGAGGGCGGCTTGCGCGCCCTCCCCCCCCCCGCCAAAAGGGCTCCCCCGTTGCCAAAAGTGTAGAAAAATAAAAGCACAGAATTTTTTTTTTTTTTTTTTAATAAGACGTTACAATGAACTCTCTCCCTTAGCACTGTTGGGGTGCTTAAAATAAATAATAGAACAGTAATAGAGCGACAATAATAGAACAAAAATAATATAATAAATAACAGTTAAAATAAATAACAGTAACAGTAATAGAACAAAAAATAATGGAACAAAAATAATAAATTGATCACATAACAGTTAAAATAAATAGAACAGTAATAGAACAACAGTAATAGAACAAATAGAACAGTTAAAAAAATAGGACAGTAATAGAACAACAATAATAGAACAAAAATAATATAATAAATAATATAACAGTTAAAACAAATAATAGAACAACAATAATAGAACAAAAAATATGATAAATAATATAGCAGTTAAAATAAATAATATGACACTAATAGAACAAAAAATAATAGAACAAAAACAATATAATAAATAATATAACAGTTAAAATAAATAATATGACAGTAATAGAACAAAAATAATAGAACAAAAATAATAAATAAGTTAAAATAAATAATATGACAGTAATAGAACAAAAAATAATAGAACAAAAATAATATAATAAATAATATAACAGTTAAAATAAATAATATGACAGTAATAGAACAAAAATAATAGAACAATAATATAACAAAAATAATATTATAAATAATATAAGTTAAAATAACAGTAATAGAACAAAAATAATATAATAAATAATATAACAGTTAAAATAAATAATAGAACAGTAATAGAACAAAAATAATATAATAAATAATATAAACAGTTGCATTTTTCCCAAGAAACAAATCTGTTTAAAACACCCCCCCCCCATTTCTGCGCCCCTCTGCGGTCTGCGCCCAAGGGAACCACCTGGTTCGCCTAATGGTAGCGCCTGGGTGTAGCCACCTTGGGAAAGAGGCCGGGAAAGAGACTCTGGGTGGAAACCAAGCGTAGGTGTATCAAACGGACTGTCTACGGGGAGTGCAGGAAGGGGCTTTTGGAAGGCTGCAGTGGTGGAAGGAGAATGTGAGACTGAGGTTACCAGGGCGGCATGTGGCGGTCTTATTAAGCCTTTGCAACGTGGAGACTCTTCCCCACTGGTCCTGTTCTGGCCAGCACACTTGTGGAGTTGAAGCTGCAGCTAGAACTGGGCCTGGAGGAGAGGGCAGAGTGAATTAATGCCCCCAGGGCTGCCTTTCAGTTCGGGCAGCTTCCTGTCGCTGTCATGACCCAGCGCCTCCGCACATCCCCACTGTATGCAGGGCCGGTGCCAGTCATTTTGGCGCCCTAGGCAAGGCTAGCTACTTGTGCCCCCCCATTGCTAACCAATTTTCAAAAAAACAGATGTCTTGCAGAAAAAAATAAAAGCCCAAAACTTTTGATAAGACGTTATGATTTATTATATTCCATAGCGCTGTTGTGGGAAAGGTAGTCCCCTGTGCAAGCACCAGGTCATTCCCGACCCATGGGGTGACATCACATCCCGACGTTTACTAGGCAGATTATGTTGACGGGGTGTTTTGCCAGTGCCTTCCCCAGTCATCTTCCCTTTACGCCCAGCAAGCTGGGTACTCATTTTGCCAGCCTCGGAAGGATGGAAGGCTGAGTCAGCCTTGAGCTGGCTACCTGAAACCGACTTCTGTCGGGATTGAACTCAGGTCGTGAGCAGAGCTTGGACTGCAGTACTGCAGCTTACCACTCTGTCAGTTGCATTTTTTCCCAGAAATGAATCTGTTTAAAACTGTGCCCCTCAGGCCAGTTCTGTGCCCTTCCTGAGGTCTGCTCCCTAGGCGGCTGCCTAGTTCGCCTAATGGTAGCACCGGCCCTGCTTGTATGCTTCAACTTGAATGGTTGGAGCTTGACAATGTTGATTGTTTCGTTCTGGTCTCCTGTCCGAGTCGTTCTTAGACATCAGACTTGAATCCTGAAGCTCCAGGCTGAGGACTGGGTTAGGGTAGGCTTGAGAGGCCGAGGAGTTTGTGAGATCTCTGGCATTAACTCACAAAGGGATCGCTTAGGCAAGCCACTCTCAGCCTCCGTTCTTCCACATCTGCAACGTGGGGATATTACTCACCTGCCTTAGAAGGCTGTTGTAAGGATTGCAAGAAGATTTTATATGTAAAGTGTTTGGCCAACTCTAAAGTGTGCAATGATTATAAATAAAGTAAATAAATGCTGATTTAGCTTGCAAACACTAGGCCAATACTATAAATAATGCATATGTTAGTGTTGTTTTGCTATCAGTGCTAACCTTTGAACTCTGTTTTGAAGGCCATTTAGCCCCATTAGAACTGGAGTATTAAAAGTTAGGGGAGAGGCCGTGGCTTAGTGGTAGAGCATCTGCTTGGCATGCAGAAGGTCCCAGGTTCAATCTCTGGCATCTCCAGTTAAAGGGACTAGGCAAGTAAGCGATGTGAAAGACCTCTGCCTGAGACCCTGGAGAGCTGCTGCCGGTCTGAGTAGACAATACTGACTTTGATGGACCAAGGGTTTGATTCAGTATAAGGCAGCTTCATGTGTTTAAGGGCATCCATTCCCACTGTTGGACAGTGTTTCAGTCTTGCAGACATAGTTGCTCGCTAATTTACCACTGATATGATGTATTTGACTTAGCAGGTACATGTCTGTGTGTGCACAAGTTTGAAGCTCAATAATACTCTTACCCTTATCTGTTCATTCGTAGCTTTTGTAACTTTGTTTTCAAAGCACTTCCTCTGACACATTTCTTTTAATTTTAAAATCTCCTCCAGGTTTTCTACTCTCAGTCTCAGCATATCGCTATTAGGATGTCCTGCATAAACTACCTGCGGAAAAACAGAGAGAAGTTTGAAGCGGTAAATAAGCACTGTTGCCTTATGGATGGTCATCATGGTCCAGGCTATTTCTTACCATGTTGCTCCTTGGGTGTGATAGGTCTCTGCTTTCACTTATCTCCTTTTCTTCTATTAGTTGCTGGCTAAGGGCAAGGGTGAAATTGATGGATTGCTTCAATGCACTGATTTATAGATACTTATAAGTTACCATATTCCTCTGACATCTGAAAGACCTTTTCTTTTGTCATGGGGAGGAGGAATGGTGCATTCTGTTTCCAGATCATGTATTTGTATTTACATCAGTAGCAGATGTGCTGCAGAAGTTCAGACAGCTACTGTTGCCTTTGCTCTACTTCCTACCTACTCCACACCTATTCTCATGCTTCTTTGGGGCTCTCTATTCTCATTCCCTAAGTCCTTTGCTAGCCTCTTTTTCTTTCTGTGTGAGATTTTGGTTTTGTTAGTATTGGACACTCTAATAATGCTTCCAGGGGAGGGGATGGCTTCTTAATCACCCACCATAACACTACCGTCAAGCATCTTGCTTGCGTTTCTCTTTCTCACTTGGTGTTTCCTTTTTCAAGCCTGATCTAAATGTAAAACTAGCCGAGGCTGAAGCAGCCCCCCCCCCCAATATGGGACTTGGTGCTTGCCACAGCGTCTCATTTACATTGGGTTGCCATGTATGTATTGAAACCAGGTCCCACGCATGCATCTCCAAGCTGAATGGAGTGATAGAATGGGCTGTACCACTTCAGAGTCTAGATGGAGGATCACGTTTTGGAAGGTTCCGCATATATATTAGAAACTCCATGCAAATGGAAAACAAACACAGCAAACGAAGGGGAGAGAAGCAAAGCTTTTCTTCTCGCTGTGGTAGTTTACTATTTACATGGAGTTCTTATGCAAAGGAACATTCCAAGCCGGAATCCACTGCATACAGTGGTGGTGAATTCTACTACCTTGTTCTCCTGCATGTGTAAACCAAGCAGTAGACCCTGCTATGGAAGTGGCTGGAAGTTGTGTGTCTGCATTAACTTGGCAATGGAGAGCTGCATGTTGTACATGTGTGTTTGTTTATTTACTTGCACATATCATTGGAATGTACCACAAAGATTTGCTTACGTTGCAAGGCCAGACCTAAGCCTGGCTCATAAGCCCAAGTCTGATCCATGTCAGCCAGTTGCACATTCACAATCGGATGGAGCATGCAGGTGTGGCTTGGTGCATCCTAGATACAGTGTTGACTTTCTGGCAGCCATTTCCCCAGTCGTGGTGGCACTATCCTAAGCAACAGTTATTTTTGAAGATTGCTGCTGATAAGCTATGGCGGTTTTTAGGATAGGGCCAGATCGCACATTGTTTGTGTGTTGGCTGTGATTGAGCCTTGGTCCGTAATAGGATGGCCCTCAGAGATCCCGTAACGTTGTTGACATGTTGAGTTGAAGGCTAGAGATGAGAGCCCACTACAGATGACGTTACATGAGTGGATTTCAGCATGTCGAGAGGCGAAGTGGCCATGAGCATTCTGGCCCTGCCCACCCCACCTATGCATGATAACCTTCTCATTAGTATGGGGTCTGTGTTTGGGTGCTGTCCTTGTGATTTGGAATGTTACTTTCTCTAATGTTCTTCAAAGTGCATGTCCCTCACTTCTAAGTAAGCAGAAGGAAAGTCCCTTCAAGTTGGAGGTTAGATTAGGATTTTCAGATCAGAGGTGAATCCCATATGCACAGATTTCCTGTGCATGGAGAATCTGTGCTTATGAGCCCACAATCATATATAGCCAGAGGGTGGGGCCAGTATGCTTGTGCCCATTTTCCTTGTATGCATATTGACCGTTAACACATGTAATGTAATCTGAGAATGATTGCATTATTATTTTTTTGCTGCTCAAATGTGGCTAAATTGAAAAGGGGTTAGGAGCAGTTATGTATTTGTGAAATACTGACAATGCTGCAACTTATTCAGCACTGTAGTAGGGTGATTTTTCTAATTGTGAGCTGGTGTAGGGTAGGAGCTACATGGAAGAGCTGTGATCCAGGAGGTCCCTAGCTATAAATTCACTTAGTTACAAGATCTTGTGTGTGAATCCCTTTGACCATTGACAGTGCTATATAAATGCAACTTAGCCACAAAACAGTGCTGAGGTATTGCTGGTACAGTGAAGAAGTTGTTGCAGACTTTGATCTATAGGCAGTGTTTAATTTGTGGTGGGGCTCACTTGGGTCTTAGCTCCAATACTCTTTTGATGCTAAGACTCACCTCTGAAATATATGACGTAGGAAAATAAGGCTGTGCATGTCCCTCATCACTTGGTAAGTAGAAGGAAAGTCACTTCAAATTGGAGGTTAGATTAGGATTTCCAGATCAGGTGTTGGTTGTGGGTTTACTTGAACCATGGCATGTCTCTTTCTGGAAATTAAGCACAGTCCTTGTGTCACAATGCTTCTAATAAAATCTAATTTTTAACTATGCTTTAAAGTTTATAGAGGGACCATTTGAAGAATATTTGAAAGGCCTAGAAAATCCACAGGTATGTATTGTTGGATTAAGTTTATGTAACATTTCAAGATAAACTGTACAGAATTATTACTGGTATATGTGGTTTGGCAAAGACTCCTAAAAGTTGAACCTGAAACCTGTGCAAGTATGTCTGGCATTTTGCTACTACTCATGAGTTGCTGTTTAAGTCCTGCTGAAAATGGTACTCTAAGGGTGGTGGTGGCAGAACTGCAAAAGGGTCTATGAGTAGTAGCTACAAGTCTTCATTACTTGTGAGATGCAAAGAGCTTTGAAGTCCCTGCAAGGTGGCATGTGGGGATTGTTTCGCCTCTCCTGTGCTGTCTTGCTTGTGGAGAACAAAAAGGGAGAGGCAGAAATAGTTCTAAAAGGCAGTAACTTATTGTTGCATGCAAACTACCCAGTGCTTTTTTGTGGCATTCTTGCTGTGGGGCTTCATGTAGGCCACTGATTAAAATAGTTCTCTCAAGTATACTTTAAGAGAACTAAAGACATGAATATCCTTTGCTTCTGTGAAAGATGGACATGGGCTGTTACCGCATTAGGTATTCCCAGCGATATATTAAGAGTTTGAAAATGTTATAAAAAATACTGTTCCCACTTTCTGTGTATTCCCACCAATGTATTAAGAGTTTGAAACTTATAAAAAATACTGTTCGCACTTTGTTTGGCCCCTTTAGCTGTGAAGATGTCTTCCAACCATTTTTTAGCCGTGGCATCCCAAAACCCTTTTAAAGTGATGTTTTTTTGTAACATTTCCAAACTCTTGATACATCGCTGGGAACACCTAGTGCGGTAACAGCCATGGATAACTTACATATAACATATTATCTTGTAAATGCTGGTTAAGGCTTTGCCTTTCCATGTTTTTTTTGCTTTTGTTTTCTGGTAATACCCATCTCTTGCTCTGTTGGCTGCAAGTTGCTACAGGAGGACAGAATTCAGTACAGCTGGAACATAAATTCCCTCCTTGGAATGTTGTGTTCCCAGATGCAGGGCAAGGGAAGGAAATTCTGCAGTGTTTGAGTAAGGGGCATTGTTTCAGTAGTGGGAATACAGCCTTCTGTTGCGTCACGACTGTGTGGTTTCCCCAGGCTCCTTTTCTCCACAGTCTTGAGTAGAGGGCTAGGGGCGTGGGGTAGGGTAAGAGGATGGAATGCAGTTGTACCCCCACCCACCATCAGATTAGGCTGCTGTGTGGTGGGGGCAAGGGCATGTTTTCAGCGCTGTAATAACTATTCAGGAATTTTCACCTTGACTTTAAAAGTGGAAGTATTTTTCTTGTTTCAAACAGAAACAATGAATTCCCCCCCCCCCCCTGTGGGCACAATCTAGTCCATGCCCAGCATATGCGATTTGTTGTATGTGCAGTCCTCAGTGAGGAGGCAGTGGGGGTAGGGGAGGGAATGATGCTGAGAGATGAGCATGTGCAAGAAAGAGAGAACAATACAGAACAGAATTTTGAGTCACAACATTAGCTTTCATGTTTTCTATCTTTGCACAACCTACGCTTGCAGTTTGAGGGAGATGTATGGAAATAGGGGAATTCATATTATTTGAATTATAGTTTGTTTTTTTGCAGAACTGCCAGAATTATAATTCTGATACCGCTGTAGTGAACACATGTTATCTGAGACATGATAATATTGGTGATGTGGGTAGTTTGTGAGCACACGTGTGTCACTGAGTAACCACTGTGCATTTCAGTGAAGAACATAGATGATGTTAGTTCTAGGCTGTACTGTAACTTAACCTGCATTTGTTCTTACGTAGCAATGCATTTTACTGCATGTCTTTTTCTTCCTCTTTAATGCAGGAATGGGTTGGACAAGTGGAAATAAGTGCCCTTTCTCTTATGTACAAGTAAGAATTCTCTGATATATTCACAAGAGTCAATGCGAAGGGTAAACTATAGCTTGCTAGAAAAATACCTCACAGATGGAACTAGCAGTGGTAGGAGTGGTATAGAGCTCCCACAGGAAAAGGATGCTTTGAAGAATGAAATTTTATCCCCATCCCTAATTGTGTATACTTGAAGCGAAGGTCTCATTTATTTCAAACAACTTTCTTCCAGCAATCTAACTGCTATTAAAAAAACAACACATAGTCTGTTAAACAACCAATGAAAAATGGCATGTCTGTTTTCAACATGGGTCAGTATAATCTGTGAAATGTACATTTGACATTGACGGGATACACTCAATGTGTTAACGTGTTAAATATATATAGGTACAATAGCATGATTTATCGTGTCATATTAATGTTGGGCTGTCACATAATCCAGGACAGCAGAGGTGGTGGTGGTGGGGGGGAGTCTTGTCAAATTTAGGTTGACCAATGTGACTAGTGTTACTACAAATGAACAATGATGATGTACAGTCTGTCTCAGATGACATGAACACATGCTTACCTGTATTGCAGCAGCTATCTGGACTGGTTGTTAGCTTCTGGGTTCAGTTTGAGAGACTAGTTCTGACCTTCAAAGCCCTTTGTGGCCTGTTGTCTGTGTGCGCCAGACAGCATGTTTAAGCATCCCTCACTTCCGTAAAAAAGGGACTTTTGATAGGCCCTACATAAAGCCTTCTCTGAGGAAGTCAGTCCTGATTTAAATGTGAGGGTGGTGGGCAAAGAATTGGTACACCAGAGATGCACAGCCCTTGTGGATATTATGCTGATGTACACATCAGTTCACTTTGCCCCAACTGCGGCACAGTTTAAACAAGACCCTAAGCACCCTCTTTGTCTTGCCAGCTCCAGTATGTGTGCGTGTGTGTATTTTTAGGGGTGGAATAGGGTGAGGAGAGGAGAATCATAGAATCTTAGAGCTGGAAGGGACCACCAGGGTCATTTAGTCCACCCCCTGCACAATGCAGGAAATTCACAGCTACCTCCTCCACAGCAGGGCCTTTGGGCTACCACAGTAAAGGCTCTGAGATACAATGCTTGTTCATACATGAACATCCTGGGAGCAGGTTCTGTGGGCTCTTGGGATTTCACATGTGGGGAGGGAGTTAATGAATCCCACCCTCCGCTCTATGCTAGTAGAAGTGTCCTTCTCTTTGCTGAAGAAGACTTAGGATGCTATCCAAACTGCAGTAAACATTTAAAAAAATGATTGGCACTTGAGATTTTTGGAAATATACTGAAGGTATGAAGGCAGTTTATACAAGAGTTACAGGATTCACACAGAAGGATTGATAGGGATGTAGTAGAAATGTAGGCATGGAAGTATAGAAGAGGAGATAGACTTGAAGGGTGGGAAGCTGAGGGAATGATATTCCAGCTGGTAGCAGTTGCCAGGTCGTACTTCTTGGCATGGGCCACTGGCAAAATAGTACAAGAATTTGGTAGATCCTTTTTGTGTTATATCCCAATGGCTCAGTCTAAGCAATTTTCAAAGAATGGTCATAAATGCTTGCATCCAGTTTCCTTTAGCTTACTGCTGCTAATTAGTTATTTAAAGCCAGTCTTTTAAATAATTTCTCCCCTCTTGTGTGTTCTGCCAGGAAAGATTTTATAATATATCAAGAACCAGACTCTGCTCCTTCACACGTAACTGAAAATGGCTTTCCTGATAAGGTACGATCAGTTCTAAGCTAACCAATCCTGCAACTGATATTAAATAGTACTGACACTTTGGTAGGTCTCGCCTGAGACATTTTTTTCCTACCTAGTGTGCATGCACCATGGTTCTCTATAGTTGCACCTCACCTGTAGCCAAGGTACAACTCTGGGATTGCGCACAGCTGCATGTTTCCCAAGAACTGAGGCCCAGCAACTTCCAGGATATTGCAAAGGATCCTGGTGTGTGTTTTTCACATTGTAACATGTTTAATTGGTGCTGTGGAAAGTAATGTCTCCAGGTAATTGTGCAGCTTGCTTGTACAATTGGGCCATGCCTAGATTTGCAAGGTGTAGACATTGATACAGTTTAAGTAGGATATATTGGGATGTCACGGTAATCCTATTATATTGGCAGTTCTTTTTCTTTTTAAAGCTGTTTTTAAAGTAAATACCTTTAGATGTGGATAATGGGTACACTAGTTCTTAATATAAAAGAAGAGTGTGGCGCTATAATATATATGCATTTTGAATTGGCAAAATTGCTTATACAACATAATGGGGTGGTAGAATGTTGAGGTGGCTGAAATGGATTACCACTTTTTTGTGGGGAGGGGGGAGATACCTTTGAATGCTCCATTATTTATTTATTTTTTTGCTGTCAAGTTGCCCCTGACTTATGGTGTTTTCAAGGCAAGAGATGTTCAGAGGTGGTTTGCCATTGCCTGCCTCTGCATAGAACCTCTGGAATTCCATGATGGTTCATTCTGTTAACTCACTCTTCCACGTGTGTGTGCCCAGCCACAGTTTAATCTTAATCAAATCCATATAAATGGACTTCGATCTAGCATCCTTTTATTTATCCAGTAAAGCATTGTATCCAGTAAAGCATTCTTAAATATGAAGCCGGGAATAATCCCATGTACCAAAGTAGTGAGTTGCTTTAAAGGAGATATTGATTATTATTTTTTGCAGCGGAATCTTTTTTTAAAAGTTTTTTTCCCTATTCTTTTACAGGTATTGCTGTGCTTTTCAAATGGAAGCCACTACGATATTGTCTATCCTATAGAATATACCGTCAACGCTGCACTTTGCCAGTGTAAGTACAATTTACTTTGGAATGTTGTTGTGATAATTCTAGGGCAGAATTGTTCACCCAACTGAAGCTTCTTTTTTAAACCTTTGGTGTAGCAGTTCCTGCGGCTATGAAGATAAACTTGCGCTTAACTAAGAAGGTTTCAACTTTTGGTGCTAAAACGGTTGCGCCTGCTGCAGTGCAGTGATCATAGAATCATAGAGTTGGAAGGGACCACCAGGTTCATTTAGTCCAACCCCCTGCACAATGCAGGAATTTCACAACTACCTTCTCCGCACACCCCAGCAACCCCTACATGCCCAGAAGATGGCCAAGATGCTCTCCCTCTCATGAACTGCCTAAGGTCATAGAATTAGCATTACTGACAGATGGCCATCTAGCCTCTGCTTAAAAACCTCCAGGGAAGGAGAGCTTACCACTTCCTGAGGAAGCCTGTTCCACTGAGGAACCACTCTAACTGTTAGAAATTTCTTCCTAATGTCTAGATGGAAACTCTTTTGATTTAATTTCAACCCGTTGGTTCTGGTCCGACGTTCTGGGTGATTAAGAACTTGAACTGTATTCCAAGGATTGGAAAACTGGCAAAGGGTTTACCTGCGCCTTCCACGGTCGCTTGTGCTTACAGAACGTGTGTTCCAAGGCTGCCCTCACTGTTAATCTTCTGCACGCACAACTGAACACTGGAGTGTGTTATGAGAACGAGTGTTTTGTAGTCATTAGAGGGCTGGACTACCCAGGTTTGAATCCCTGCTCTGCCTTGGAAGCTTGCTGGATGACCTGGGGCCAGTCTCACACACTCAGACTTATGATACCTCACAGGGTTGTTGTGAGGATAAAATGGAGGAGAGGGAACGCTGTAAGCTGCTTTGGGTCCCCACTAGAGAGAAAGGTGGGGTATAAATGAAGTAAATAAACATGTTAATTCTTTTTTTTACAATAATTGGTAGCAGAGATTATGAACGTTATCATTGTCATAGTTTAAAGTCTCCTTTTCTCACTGGAGCTCAAGGAAGATCACAGGTATGAATCTTAACAGCAATGATTCCTAGTAAAACAAAATAATGCTTGTGCTGGGATTGTAGAACGTGTTTGAAAACACAAGAACACCGTGTGCAAACATATCTCCTTAAGGCAGCAAGACCATCAGCATGGGGAAAACTTCATCCCTAATAAACGCCACCTCTTGAGCTGAACCAGTATACCACTGCTTCTCCTACAAGAATGCCCTCCTGAATGATTCTGTTTTGCACATTTTGCAGAACAATAGAAGCATGTATGTGGGTTAGCTAGATTGCAAGCTTGTTTAAACAGTAACATTTTGATAGATTAAATTTTTATCTCTACTGCAGTTCTATCAGTAGTCTCTGTTTATATGTATTATGCGTGCTGGAAGCTTATTTGAGTTTTCTGTCATAAATTCTAGGGTTCAGGAAGTTATCAGGTGAATCTTGAGAGTCAGCATAGTGTAGTGGTTAAGGTGTCAGACTAGGACCTGGGAAACCCAGGTTCAAATCCCCACTCTGCCATGGAAGCATGCTGGGTGACCTTGGGCCAGTCACACACACTCATCCCCTACCCTGCCTAGTATTTGGATGAGAGACCTCCAAGGAATACCAGGCTCCTGACGCAGAGGCAGGCAATGGCAAACCACCTCTGAACATCTCTTGCCTTGAAAACCCCTCTGGGGGTCGCCATAAGTCGGCTGTGACTTGATGGCAAAAAAAGAGAGAGAGTGAATCTTATGCTAACTTAGAGACTCATGTTTCTGAGTATAGTTGCAAGGATGTAGTCTGGTGATTTGCTTTAAGAATCCCCAGTGAAGTGGCTGCTGAGCAGGTGTGGCTTCGCCCAGTTATTCCTTTTGTCTTCCCTCCAGCTGACCCACTTTGAAAAGTAAGGCTGTAGATGTGTTTAACAAGGGTGCAGGGGGAAGGATGGCCAAAAGGACCCAGGAAGAAACAGTGGAAGCCATGGCTGTTTCTGTCTCCTGCTTCATTGAAGATTTTGAAGGAGTAAAGCTGCCTCGAGCAGGTCTACAGAGGGGCAGCTTATCAGTCCTCTACATAAATACGTAAACAATATGATTATCCAGGTTATTACTTTATTACAGCTGTGGCTGAAGGTATTGGGGAAATCCGAAATTACTTTTGCCTACCTGAAGTCTTGAAGACACACTGAAGTTTACCAAGGAGGTGGATCATCAAGTGTTTGTTCTACAGTATACGTAGGCAGAGGGATAATTGTAGCCTGCTTAGGCCAAATGCCATACAAATGTTGGTCATGTTTCTTTAACTCTGGTTTCTTTTGCTGGTAATTTAAGACCCACTGCAAAAGCTACATGAAACACAGCAGGTGTTTAGTACTTTTGAAAAGCAACCTTTGCTGTCTACATTTATCCTCCCTAGTTTTCTCACTAAATTACAAAAATAATCTAATTTTAGGGTTTTTTTAAAAATGAGACTGTAGCACTGCGCTGCATGGGTCATGACCCTAAGGAATCTCACCTGCTAAGTTGTGATCCCTTATACAGCTGCCATGTTTGTTTTGCTGCTGGAGTGCATGCATAGAGAAAGGGTGCCATTCTTCCTCTTGCTCTCTGCATGTTTGCTGAGAGGAGGAGCAGGTGAGCTTAGTTAATGAAGAAGATTCCTCCTTGCCTTGTGCCTCACTACCTTATACCTTGTGGTGCTGTGTTCAGCGGATATTTCCTGTCCCTGACACACTTGGCCTGCTCCTTGTGGTCCGATCTGTGTCACTGTTGAGGTCATTACTCTGCCTCTTGTCTTCCTGTCACATTACTTCCTATCTCACGTGTGCCTCTTAGTAGGTCTGGAACGGTTACTGGAATATTTGTGATGAATAGATCTTGTTTGTTGTTTTTATCCCCACTAGCTATTCTGTATGAATTGCTGTATGAGAAGGTGTTTGGTATAGATGTGGGTAAAACACTAGAAGAGCTCAACCCCCCTGATGTGAACAAGCAGGGCAGCGGGAGCTGTGAAGAGTCTGATTCAGAGGATGAAAACATAGAGTAAGTCTGCAAATTTAAAACCTGTCAAGGATTTACGGTTATTAACCCAGAATGAGAACTGAAACTTTTTTATGTAAGGAAATTATGTTTTGCTTTCTTCTTGAAACTACTATACGTTCGTATTTTACAACATTAAAGACCTTCTCCCCGTGAGGAGAAATATATCTAAAATAAGTACTGGACAGAGAAAGAACATCGGTGACGGATTTGTCTCTGTTCTTAAAGCACTTGTATGTCTGCAGCCTCAGATCCCATGAGTCACTGTACTTGTGTAGTGATCAGTAGGATCGTTTTGGGGGATCTTGTTGCTTATGGGAAGGAACAGCTCTTGGGTTGCCCTTATGACAGGATCTGACAAAATCGGTCCTTGCTCCTGTTGCTGTGCTGGTGCGTCCTTCCTAGGACCTGTTTGAGTGGCAGGAGACCATCTTAGTTTATGGCAATGTGCCTCATTTTTTTCCAAGTGCTTCAGTGAAACGGGATTTTGAATGGCACATGAGATACAAGTGGTTGCCTCCTCCACCCCAAAACACAAGGTACTGCTTTAGCTGTTAAGCTGGAAACCATTAATTGCGATGCAGTAGTTAAAATAGCCCTAGATCTCTTCTTGTGCAAGTTTACTCCAAAGCAAAGCCATTTGAGGTCACTTGGACTTACTGTCAAGCAAGTGCAGAGGAGTGCAGTCAGAAGTGTTCACAGAATAGGGACCTTGTGAGTAAATTTGATAACAAAATTACATCCTCACCTGTAACTCCTCCAAGCATGTTTTGCTAAGGAGTTGAAGGATTTCTTGTTTCCTTTCAATCATTGTCTTTGGTAACTTTTCCATCATTGTCTTTATTTAAGGTGTTTGCATGTGTGTGTTAAGTGCTGTCAAGTCGTTTCCGACTCATGGTGACCCTATGAATCAATGTCCTCCAAAGTGTCCTATTCTTAACTCAGAACTTGCAAATTGAGGGCTGTGGCTTCCTTTTACAGAGTCAATCCATCTCTTGTTGGGTTTCCTCTTTTCCTGCTGCCTTCAACTTTTCCTAGCATTATTGTCTTTTCCAGTGACTCTTGCCTTTTCATAATGTGACCAATAAAGGAAGCCACAGCCCTCAATTTGCAAGATCTGAGCAAGGCTGTCAAAGATAGGACATTTTGGAGGACTTTCATTCATAGGGTCGCCATGAGTCGGAAGCGACTTGACGGCACTTAACACACACACACACACAATGTGACCAAAGTACAATAGCCTCAGTTTAGTAATTTTAGCTTATAGGGTCAGTTCAGGCTTGATTTATTTAAGGTAGATGGTGTAAATGACAATGGCTTTTCTAATTTCAGATGTTTCTAATTTCAGGTATTAAAAGGATGGGTGAACTATGGATGGTGGGGGTTGATAGATTTTAACAGTCTGATCTACAACTGAGTCAAACCAACTCGACTGGATTGTAGATACCTGAGTGCTGCTGAAGTTGATGTGTCTGATTGTCTTAAATGCAAGTACTCCCATTGCATTGTTTCTTTTTAACTTGATTTAATTACTCCCCCCTCCCCCGCAAGTTCTGACTTTCAAGGGGAGTCATTAAGTCAATTTAGAAGGAAACAGTTTAATGAGAGTACTTAACATTTGCCACATTTCACTGATCAATGTAAGGTTAAAATGGAGAATGATAACTGGAGAGCGCCATAAAAGTGATCCTACCTGTCTCAGAATTTTCTTCTGTCCTATTCTACTTTTCACAGAAGCAAAATGGCTACAACTACTGATATGAATGGATTGAACTCTCTGGTCAAGAAGGTATTTGCGTTAATAGTGCAAAGTTCTCTATCTCTGTTTCTTGCCTGGAAGGATGCTAGCATATTTACTTAGAAGCCCTTGTGAGTTAAAGCTTCAAGATATGAACCAGACATTATTTGCATCTCACTGAATTGTAAGATTTTGGTGGGATGTAAGATTGCCTGGTTTTCTTGCACTGTTGTATATGCCTTTTGAGGAGAAAATGGTTTGCTCCTTTAGTCAAACTATTAAACATCATCAGAAAAGGGAAACAAATCATTTTGGTTGTTAAGCAGTGATTCATTGTGTTCTGTTCAGTTGGCATGCTTGTTATGCTAACCAGGGATGGAACAAAATAAGTACATCTGGCTGTTGCTTTTGACTAACTGTCATGAGAGATATTGTCTAGTAATATTATAAAATGTTATTTATACGTAGATGCTTGCATGTGTGGTGTTGATTTAAAAATTGATGCCGCCGACAATGTTCTCAGTCCTGTTTAATTCGTTCACATCCATGCAATGTTGTTGTGACCTGTTGCTCTGAATATTCTTTTTTTGCACAACAGAGTCCCAAAAATGAAAAACCTGCCTCCATCTCCTTGTCTACAAAAGTTCTTCAGTCACTCAATCCATCAGTTTACCACAATACTGAATATGCCAACTGGCAACGATCAAAACGAGGTAAAGTCTAGTCTTTGAGAGGAGAACCCTGGTGGGGAGTGGGAATGAAGCATTTTTTCTTGCATCTACCAAATGGTATATCACACATTTTATTTGTGCTTGCAGATCAGCAAAAGCGAGATTTTTCTATTGCTGCTGGCATGCAGTATTCAGTTGGAGATAAATGTAAAGTAGGTGCTTATTGAGCAAGTTGTCATTCCACTTCCTACTTTGCCTTTCTTCTCTCACCCACGCTGCCACACTCTTTCACTTGGGGTTGCCACCTTTTCCTGGATACAAGTGCTGTGCCTTTAAGAGGTGGCACAAACAGGCAGAAGATCAATAGGGGCATGAAGACGTGGTGGTGGGAGAACATGCTCAAATCCAAGTCACAGAACCTCTCCAGGAAGAAAAGGTGGCAGTCCTATTTTTACTTCATCCTTCCTCTCTTGTTCTTACTACTCCTGGCTCTCTGATTCTACCTCACTCTTCCTCGCCAGCTTTTTGGAGCAGGATGTAGGTGAACATCCCTGAAATCCTTACCTACAAGGTTTGTTCACAGAAACTTTAAACGTTAGAATTCACTCCGTTTTTGGGAGTAGCTGGAATAATTTGTTAAAAGTGGAGTGGTGAAAAATCTAGCGCATGGTTCTCCACCCCCAGCAACCTTTAATGTTCAAAACACAGCTTGAAACATGAAAAGCAAAACTTTTGGGTTTCTTGAAAAGCATGCCATTCAGTGAAACCTTGTCTGACCTCTGGGTACATTTATGTATTGCTCCATGTTTTGGTGCTGATAACTCTGCATCACCCACCCTTTATGGGTGGCAATTCAATTAGTTCTGCTTATCGTGTCTTAAACTGTCTTACATCTGATTTTTTTTCTTTATCTTACTCTGCTGATTTTTCCACTGTTGGGGTTGGACCTTGCCCACTGTGAATAGTGCAAATTCTCTTTGGTGGTTCTGGCCTCTTTTTGTAACACTGTCTGCTCCCATCTTTTTGTTGCTTGTTACATTAATATGTCTCCTTTGGATGTGTAATCGGCATGTGAGCTCTGTGAACTGAGCTCTGACTTCCTACAACTGCTGAAATGAATTTTGTTAGTCTTTGGGGTGCCACTGGTTTTCTGTTTTATTTTCTTGCAACCGACTAACATGGCTACCCCCCTGGAATTTATTTCCATAGAGATTAGAAGTTTGAGTAGCATAAGAAATGCTGTTTGGGGAGGGTTATGTTTTGCCACATTTAATAAATGTGGGATACAATAATCAGAGCTTAATTCTTTTAAATATATCACTATCCTATTGTAGTGATGTTTTTTTGTGCTTGTCAGCATTTCTGAATAGTGGTTGGTCCTTAATCAGGCTGGTGGAATTGGGTATGGAGGTTCTAGTTGTTAAGAACATAAGAACAGCCATGCTGGATCAGACCAAGGCCCATCAAGTCCAACAGTCTGTTCACACAGTGGCCAACCAGGTGCCTCTAGGAAGCCCACAAACAGGACGACGGCAGCAGCATTATCCCGCCTGTGTTCCACAGCACCTAATATAATAGGCATACTCCTCTGATCCTGGAGAGAGAATAGGTATGCATCATGACTAGTATTCAATTTTACTAGTAGCCATCAGTAGCCCTACCCTCCATTAACATGTCCACTCCCCCCTTAAAGGCTTCCGAGTTGGCAGCCATCACCACATCCTGGGGCAGGGAGTGCCACAATTTAACTATGCATTGTGTTCTTCAACTCTGCGTGTCCTTTGCTTCTGGATCAGCAGAACTGGCAGTGTTTGCCCTTTTCGATAGTACATGTGATGTGTTGGGTACTAAGCATGCAGATAGATCTGAGAGGGATGTTGGGGATTAATATGAAGCTGTTTATGGGTTCTTAATAGATGGGAATATATTTCTTCATGGTTTCCAGGGAGGAACATGAGGATGGGAGGTCATATGGGTATCACTGTAGAGAATTCCCATTTCTATTTAAAGGCATACTTTCTCTTTCTTTCTCCATAGGTGCGTTTAGACCACAATGGCAAGTTTTATAATGCTCACATCCAAGAAGTCCAGTCTGCAAATGGACCAGTGGTTGTCTTTGTGGAAGAGCTTGGTGCCAGGTACGTGAGTGTTCAAATACCGAGTTAGCAGTAGTAACATTTTCATGCAGTCAAATGTTGTAGATGTGTTTTTGTTTTTTAAGCTAACTTGTGGTTGACATCTTAGTGCTAGTCTTCTTGCATAGAATGCTATAAAAGGTGCAGGGGTTCTGCAGGCTTTGTGTTTTGCCTGGTTTCCATCAAGAGGAGCTAATGAATACTCCTGGCTAGCTTTAGATCAGAGGTGGGGAACGTCAGGCCCGGGGGCCGTATAAGGCCCTCGAAATCATTTGGTCTGGCCCTTCATGGGTCCTGGTAGATCTCTAGCTCAGAAGGATGCTGCCCTGCCTGAATCTCTTGGGCCCAGCTGGGGACACCAGAGCTCAAAAGCGAGTCGCTCTATGTGGCAGACACTCAGAGCCGTCTCCGGTCGTGCCTCTTGGCTAAATGTTTGACCAAATATAGCAGGCTAATTTTTAAGTTGATAATTTTGTACGGCCCATGAATGATATTATAAATATCCAAATGGCCCTTGGCAGAAAAAAGGTTCCCCACCCCTGCTTTAGATTGTATTTACTTTTAATTCTTTGTGAAACTCTTGGAAGCAAGCCACCAACTGGTGCTATGTTACTATGACAATCAGGTGTGTGTATTTATGTGTGTGGTTTTTAACTGTAAGTATGAAAATGTGCTGGGGAGAAACATTGGTGCACTTACATCAGTGCTCAGGGAATCTACTGCAGGGACATCATTTATATGCAAACCAGCAGTTGCTGAGAAATTGTAATACGCTATGGGTTGTGTGCAGTCAGTGCTAGAAATTGTTTGTTATTTTGGGAAGGAGTGCCGTCTTTGCAACCACTGGGCAGGAGGAGGGTGAAATGTTGTCTTGGGTGGGTGGGGGTAAAACTTTATTGCCCACTTCAGAGAAGGATGATTGCTTGAAATGGCCCAGAGCTGAGCTTGAGGGTTTTGGATTTGGCTAAAGCCAGGAACCGGCGATGCTAGAAAGGCAGGTGCTTCCAAAGGAGCCAGGGTTTGTATTTAAAATAACCTTGGATGTTTTTGCTCCTAAATTTTTATTCCAAAAAAATAATGCATGTGATGATCTTAGGACTATTTCTTAGTATGATATGCTTTCTAATATGTGTGTGGGTTTTTACATTTATTGTTTAAGGTGTTGGAGCTATTGTTGTATTCACAGTGATTCCGTAATAACTCTGCTAATGCACAGCTACTGTCTGTGCGGTGTTATGGCTGGCTAGCTGGAACTGGTCTTTGAAAGGAAAGAGAGGCGCTAATAGATCTCTGAAATGCTCCAGAATTTTGCAGCACTTAGCTATAATTTTAAAGGTGCTGGAGAACTGTTGATTTTGAATTCATGCCTGCTGGTTATTTTGTATGTAGTGATGGGAGGATTTGCTTGGTGTGTGAGCTCACAGAATTACATTCTTGAATGCTATAAAGACATAATCAGTATTAAAAACGCCCTGTTCTACTGGTGGAAGATATTCATTGGATCAAGACTAGTAACTTAGGCAGTTCTTATGACATGACGTGTTAGTTGTGACTTGGAGCTTTGATGGATTCTGTGATGTTTTCTTCCTTACAGGCATTCTGTTCTGCTAAAGAACCTCAAACCACTTCCACAGCCTTCCCCTGTGGAAACCTGGAACACTGTGTCAGGAAAGAAGATGAAAAAGCTCACTTCATCGCATGGGCAAATTGTTCAGACTGGTAAGATTCCTTCTTTTTAAAAACTGTGCCTATCTAATGCCAGGCAGAAGAAAAGAAGAAGAGCCCTGCCGGATCAGACCAGTAGTCTACCTAGTTCAGCATCCTGTTTCACACAGCATTATACCAGTTCTCTTGGAAGGCCAACAAACAGGCGTAAAGGCCTGCCCCTGATGTTGCCCCCTAGCACTGGTATTCAGGAGTTTGCTGCCTTTTATGTGGAGGTTCCTCTTAGCCCCCACGGCTAGTAGCCATTGACAAACCTATCCTCCACAAATCTGTAGAACCCTCTTTTAAAGCTAGCTATTCTTATGGCCATCACTATATCCACTGGGTATAGTGAAGAAAGCTGATAGGAAGAAAATAGATTCCTTTGAAATGTGGTGTTGGAGGAGAGTGTTATGGATTCCGTGGACTGCCAAAAAAAAAACAAATCAGTGGGTTATAGATCAAATCAAGCCTGAACTGACCCTAGAAGCTAAAATGACTAAACTGAGGCTATCGTATTTTGGTCACGTCATGAGACGACAAGAGTCACTGGAAAAGACAGTCATGCTAGGAAACGTTGAGGGCAGCAGGAAAAGAGGAAGACCCAACAAGAGATGGATTGACTCAATAAAGGAAGTCACTGCCTTCAATTTACAAGATCTGAGCAAGGCTGTCAAAGATAGGACATTTTGGAGGACTTTCATTCATAGGGTCGCCATGAGTCGGAAGCGACTTGACGGCACTTAACACACACCCACTGGGAGTGAATTCCACACTTTCATTCACTTGTAGCATTTCTTTTTGTGTGTTGTGAATCTACTGCCTGTCAGCTTCACTGGATCCCCCAAGTTCTAGCATTATGGTCAGTGGGAGGAAAAAAAAATTCTAGCCACTTTGTCCATCTCATGCTTAATTTTATAAACATTTGGCATGTGCCCCTTAGCCGTTAACCCCCTTAGTCATTAACCTGCCTGTACTAAATGAGGGAAATGTGTGTTACAGATGCAGATGGCCGAGGGTCAAAGATTTCCAACAAGCTGATAAAAACTCCATCAGCACGGCCTCCTCGACTGCAAGGATCAAGGGAGCATCCCGTGTCTTACCCTGGCCTGTGCTCTCAACAAACCTCTCCTGAGCACAAAACTCTAGGCAGAAGTCTCTCGCAGGTTGCCAGGTGAATCCAGTGTGTCATTTCAGGAACAGCCCTTCATAGGTTATGGGTTGTGTCTTTTGAATTATCATTAGTATTTTGAAATACTGGGGAGGTGTACCAGAAAGCTAGCTTTTCTATTTGTGGTAAATTATAGGGACTTATTAATTGTAGGGGTAATTTGTGGATTGCCCTTGAGTACTGGATATGCTGTTTAGTTTCAGCAGAAGTCTGAACATAGCTGGGCAAACAGTTAAAGCTGTTACTTTTTAAACGTACTGGAGTTTTAGCTAGGGGTGGTAAATTCAGGCAAACATAATGCTTGTCTAAATTTGTAGGTGAAGCTACAGCGATAAAGAGTTGGTGGTTATCTTGTGTGCTAATGCAATCAACCACATTAGGTCCTCATTGGGGAGAAAGTAAATAAATGTGACTATGTGAGAAAGTGCCCTGACCTGGATGACCCAGGCTAGCCTGATCTCGTCAGATCTCAGAAGCTAAGCAGGGTCAGCCCTGGTTAGTATTTGGATGGGAGACCACCAAGGAATACCAGGGTTGCTGTGCAGAGGAAGGCACTGGCAAACCACCCGTTAGTCTCTTGCCATGAAAACCCCCCAAAAAGGGGTCGCCATAAGTCGGCTGCGACTTGACGGCATTTTACACACACACTCACACACATGTGAGAAAGTACCGTATATACTCGCGTATAAGCCGAGTTTTTCAGCCCAAAAAAAGGGCTGAAAAAAGCCAACTCGGCTTATACGCGGGTCAATACGGTAGGGGAGGGGAGGAGGGAAGAGGGAAACTTACCACTGCAGCCATCCTTCGCTGCCGGCCGGGTCGCTCCGCGTGGCCTGGGAGCGACCAGCGGGGCCTGCCTGGGAGCAGGTAGGCCTCGCGGCTGCCCCCCCACACCCCCCGCCGCCCCCCCCGCCGCCGGCCCACTCGCCTGGGAGTGGCCAGCGGGGCCTGCCTGCTCCCAGGCAGGCCTCGCCGCCGCCGCCACCCGCCTCCCCGCTCGCCTTCCCGCTCGCCTTCCTGCGGCCTGGGAGCGGCTAGCGGGGCCTGCCTGGGAGCAGGCAGGCCTCGCCGCCGCCCCCGCGGCCCCCCCCCGCCGCCGCCGCCTGCCCGCTCGGTAAGCCTGCGGGGGGGGGGAGGAGTTATAAGCCGACCCTCGGCTTATACGCGGGTGCCTAATTTTTCCCCATTTTTGGGGAGAAATTAGGCACCTCGGCTTATACGCGGGTCGGCTTATACACGGGTATATACGGTAAATTATATTTCCTAACCACGTGGATGTGGTGTCAATGTTCCACAGTTCTTTAGCTTTATGTTCTAAAAACTAATTTACAAAAAGAATTTTAAATTACAATTTTTGAGGGGATTATTACAACTCAAGCTAGTTAAAGGTGCCTTTCACAGATTCAGTGGCTGAAAACTATTTTTCTTTGTAGAAAGATGGACCGTGAGAGAGTGAATGATTTGGACTCTGCCAGTAGAGATTATTTTAGCCTTTCTCCGGAGGAACACAAAGAGAAGCAGACTGTAGAAGAAACATGTTCCCCTTGTGAGCTTCAGCTGCAGGATGAAGAAGCCTTTCCTGCTCTTTCTGTATGTATATTGAACAGAGAATGCTTTTTTAGAATGCACCACTTTTTTCCTTCTAATGAAATGGACGCCTGCTTCACTGCAGCTTATTTTCTCATTACTAAAACATTATCTGTATTGTTAAAGGGCAGTTTTGTACAGTATGAACAACTCTAGCTAACAAAATAGCTTTCTGTAAAGGTAAAGGTCCCCTGTGCAAGCACCGGATCATTCCTGACCCATGGAGTGACATCACATTACGGGGTGGTTTGCCAATGCCTTCCCCAGTCATCTTCTCTTTACCCCCAGCAAGCCGGGTACTCATTTTGACGACCTCGGAAGGATGGAAGGCTGAGTCAACCTTGAGCCAGCTACCTGAAACTGACTTCCGTCAGGATTGAACTCAGGTCGTGAGCAGAGCTTGGACTGCAGTACTGCAGCTTACCACTCTGCGCCACGGGGCTCCTATAGCTTTCTGTACCAAACTTTAAAAGGGTTGTAATTTTGTGAGTTTTGTAGAATATATGGTGTGCAGAAATGTGATGTTTCTGAAACGTTCTGATTATCAAAATCAAACCTTGACTTGTAGATACAGTGCAGGTGGATTTTTCTCTTTTGTTTTGAAGGCTCTTTGACATGTATATTTATTTTTAAGTCATAAAAGAGCTGTTAAGGCCTTACAGCAGGAAATGACACTGCCCATGGGTTAACACCCAAACCTTGCTTTGTATTTTAATTTATGCTCTAAGTGGAAACAGAATTGGTACTTAAGACTACTTGGAAGTCCCATAGGATTCAGCGGGCCAATTTCTGAACAAATGTAAAACAGGACTGTTCCTTTTTCTTCAAAATTTCTGTGGAGGATTGGCATGTGTTTTAGCCATGACAATTGATAGCATCATCATCCCAGCAGTAGAATGCCGAATCCCAAGCCATTTCAGATGGTGGTACTTTAATGACTATGGTTTCATGTAAAATACTAGCTACATCAATTTTCAAGTTTAACAACAACAAAAAACACCCTCAATTCTTTCAGAATCCATCAGTGTCTCAGGTATCCACTCAGACCACTGGTAATCGTGGACGGAGAAAACATTTGGTTCCTAATGAGAGAAAAGCCAACCATCTGAAAGAAGAAAAGGAAGAGAGAAGAGACAAAGTAGGAGCAAAAGAAGAAAAAGGTATCCGAACTGGATCGCCCCCTCCCCCACCATGTTGTTTGAGAAGTAGTGTTCTAAGTTTGAGGCCTTCGGTACTTTGCAAAACAATAAAGCTGTGCAATTTGAGAATATTTGGGTGAGCTAATGTTAGTGTAGTGTCATACTAGGACTGAAGAGGTCTGGGTTGAAGTTCCTACTCAGCAGAGCATGGAGAGCCAGCATGGCAGAGTGGATAGAGCAGGGTGTCAAACATATGGCCTGGGGATCAAGTCTGGCCCTTTGGGAGTTCTTATCCTGCCCGTGAGCCAGCTACCATCACCACCCCTGCTACCAATCTAGGCTGGCGAGGCATGCCCTGGCCTGACTAAGTGACATTTATGTTATGTTGAGGCCAGCTACAGTTCCTATATATAAATGCTGGCCTCCCTAACCTCCCCATTGCGGTAATACCTTTTTAATTCAATCTGGTATTTTCCACCTGCTTGCTTAGCTGAAGTTTGTGTGTGTTACAACTTGTACTCTAGAGGCACTTAGATAATTTAATATAATGTTTATATGATTTTATAGGGCTATTTTAAAACATTTTAATGCTTTTATTTATTTAATAGGACTTTTATATTTTGTAAGCCGCTATGAGCCCAGCTTTGGCCGGGGAGAGTGGGGTAATAAATGGAAATAATAAATAAGAAAAAATATCTGGCCCTTGTAACAAATGAGTTTGACACCCGTGGGATGAAGTGTTGGACTAGGATCCTGGGAGACTTTGGTTCTAAAGTCGACTTCTACCATGGAAGCTCGTTGGTTGATCTTGGGCCTGACCTACCTCACAGCGTTGTTGTGGGAGAATGGAGGAAGGGGGGAATTATATTCTAAGCCACTTCAAGTCTCAACTGGGCAGAAAACAGGATTTAAATAAATAAATGCAGAAATGAAATGCAAATGCATTGAACCTCATTGGGTGACCTTGGGCCAGTCTCATTGCGTTGGGGTTGTTGTGAGAAGGGAATGCGGGGGTGGGTGGGGGGCTGTACGCCACTCTGAGCTCCTTAGGAAAAGGCAGGATAAAATTGTGCTAGGAATGTAAAACATCTGGGCAGTCTCCAGAAAAGTAGCTGAGAACCATTCTCGATGAAAAATTATGGTATCAAGACTTGAACAGATTTTCTGGAGTCTCTATTAATAGTGCTTTATTTTGCTATTGCAGACTTGCATCTGACTCAGATCCCTGAAGATCTGAAGCTTCAGCCAGGAATGCCTGAGGTAAATGTTAAGAAGTGTTGGGTACTCCCCAAACTTTTCTCTTTTGCAAGAATGATAAAAAAGCAGCTCTGACTGTCCATTTTGTAACTCGTAGAATAGGGAAGATTACTCCGATCCAGCAGCATCACCTCCCTCAAGTCATGGAGATACACAATCGCCGCCTGTTGAACAAGTAAGAAATACATTCTTAAATGTTTGTAGTCCTTTTTAGTGAACCCTGCTTCTGGGATACAATGAGATTGGGCTAGCCTGCGCCATCTAGTTCAGTTGGCCTAGGGTGCCAGAAACCCACGGCCACCCCTTGTTACTTCAAACTTCCTTCATTCAGATGTTTTAGTGGTTATGGTTCATTGGGTGGTGGGATGTTTCCATGACCCCAGTGAATACAACCTGAGCCAGATATGCCCTTCATCAGAGTGGGTGTCTTGATTTAAAGACTGACTTTTCTGGATCAGGAAGAGGCATAGATATGAGTGTAGAGAATCCTTCTTCTATGAACATTTAATTTTGAAAATACTGAATGTCATGGGGTATATTCTTCTTTTGTTTTACAGAAATTGCCAGAACTCTTACCAAGTGTCAGCCACAGTCCATCTCCGGTTTTTCCTGAGGTGCATTTGGCTCCTGCAGTGCCTTCTGTACCAACCATTGTGCCATCTTGGGCAAGTGAGCCACCAACCTATGGGCCAACAGGTTGGCAAATAAATGCCTTTCCAGTTGAAAAATAATGACTAATAATATTGCATTTTGTTTAGAATTGCTTTCATAGATCTGGTTTGAAAGTTACTGATAATATAGTGGAATGTTTGGGACACAGCTGTTGCAGACCAGGTTGAATGTGAGAGGCCTTCGTAGGAAGTGCATCTGCTATAGAGACTTCCTAAATTTTTGGTCCAATAGACATTGAGGGAACCCAATGTCATCTGGTTTTGTAATCGGCTTTTACCCTGTGCTTCCTATAATCCGTGCTCATATTCTCAGCTCCTGGAGTTCTTAGGCCTGAGCTCCTAGAACCCAGCCAACCATTCAGCTACCCCGAGCCTGACTTTGGTTGGGGAGGGTTATAAATTTAACAAACATATAGTAGTTTTCTGGCTGGCACTTTGAGATGATATGAAAACTACAAACTTGAAGAGCTGTCTTCCTGAAAGGGGGAAGCCGATTCCGACCCCTTCCCCTTAGGCAGACAATCCCTGCCCCCCGTTTTTAAAAACCCATGAGGGCTCTGTCTTTGTGTTAGCTAGAGGGGGTCCCCCTTGGTCCTTGAAAAGGTCTTGCTGACCCCCCCCCCCTTCCTGGGGTCCCGAGACCCCAATTTGAGAAACTCTGTATTATACATTACATATTCAGGGCACTATGCTCAAAGTAGGTGTTCCAGTCTCCAGACCGAGCCTTAAGTCAGGCATAGTGACGCTGCAAAACTCAAGTCAGGCAGTTGCTGCTAGTGTGGCCCAAAGGAGTGTAAGTACAGCCCCTCCTTTTCCTGTCCTCGAACACAATGAGAGGACACAGACTCAGTTAATTTCAATCACTCAGTTCTGAGCACTTCATGGTTGTGGTGTTCTTTCCTTCTTCTCTAGCCAGACTGTTATCCATCACTTTGGTTCTTTTTGAGGGCCTCCCAAGAGATGAAAGAGCTGCATATAAAGTAGACTAGGGATGGTGATGTTCAACCAGCAACATATCTCCATGGCTGCCAAACTAGCTCAAGTGCTGATGCCCCAGGAGCAGCACCTTGAGAATCCCAGAAGAACAATGAAAGACCAAACGTTCTGTTTGCTCTTTCATTGTTCTTCTGGGATTCTCAAGGTGCTGCTCCTTCAGGTCTCTCACCTTATAATCTTGCAGATTTATTTTGGGGTCTCTTTACCCATCTGATCCTAGGTCGTTTTATGGGTGTCTGATCCTCAGCAGCACCCAGCGTCTAATTAGATATGGCATTTAACGCTTAATGAGTAAGAATTTATTTTAAGTCACCTCCCCCCCGTGAGAACCAGTGTGTTGTAGTGGTTAAGAGTGTTGGACTAGTATCTGGAAGACCCAGGTGTGAATCCCCACTCATGCCATGGAAGCTCATTGGGTAACCTTGGGCTAGTAACAGGGTTGATGTGAGGATAAAATGGAAGAGAGGAGAATTATGTAAAGCCACTTTGGGTCCTCATTGGGGAGAAAGGTGGGGGTGTGTAAATGAATTAATGAAATTAAAATTAAACTTCTTCAGAAAGTTTTAAAATAATTAAGAATGGCCAGCGGTTAGTGTCTACTTAAAGCTGTTCTTGGAGTAAACGTGCCATTGTTGCCTGACCATGTGGGCCTTTATTAGATGATCCTGATGATGTAGAGGTTGAAGATCTTAGGTGGTGGGTCATGGCAGCCTAAATGGGTGGTCCTCCAGGCTGCAAACAAAACTAAACTGCTGGTTATTGCACTCTCTGATGCTCTTGGGGAGTTTCTTGGGACAAGGTCACTTCTGGCAAGTTAGACCAAATCTTTGCGCGCTGAGCAAATGTGTGGCATTGGTCACACATTTGGGAACCACAGCTTCCACAGAGCAGGGATCTCCCTTAGAGCTGGTGAGCCACTGGTAGCCTTTAAGATCCAGGAAAAGGTATGTTCTAAGCTTTTTTTAAAGCTTTAATTTCGTGGGATTTTTATCTCTGCTGTTTAGCTGTAGCTTAATTTCTGGTGCTTTTCCTAGTCCATGTTCTGTTTTAAGGACAGAACAGAACTTGGTAATATGCCCAGGGGGTAGCAGTGGGGGATAGTTCACATCACTCAGGAATAAGTATTAAAGAAAAAATGAGTAACTTCTGTATTAATCATGTAATTCCTGTCTTAAACAGTACTTTTAATCATCATCTTCCCTTTTATCACTTTCCTCCCTTAGTGTTTATCCTTAACATCCCCAGGTTTAGTGAATGTTGTGTATTCCTTTTTATCTTAGGTGTTCCACCCCAAATACCTGGCCCATCAGTTATGCCATCTTCAGCCACTGGTCTAGATTCCCCTCTTGCTCAGACAACATCCAGCCCAGTTGCCGGCATTCCAGTACCACTCCAAGCTGTTAGCCAGCCTCTAATGCCGATGTCTCAGACGCTGAATCTGTACCAGGATCCTCTGTACCCTGGATTCCCTCTCAATGAAAAGGGGGAGCGAGTCATGACCCCTCCTTATTCCTTCTGCAGCACAGCGGAGGATCTTCCGAATGGTAAGAGAAGTTTCACCTCATGGCACAGGGGAAACATTTTCTTTGTTGAAATCTAAGTTACAATGGGAGGTAAATGTATGCAATGGTTCAGAGTGAGCACAAACTGTTCTAGAGCCCTCATAAGTATGATTCTGTTGCAGACCTTCTGTAGCTTCGTTCGGAGATCACACACCTGTGTTCATGAACACTGCTTGTTGCCGTACTGGGTGCTTCCTTTGCCTGCGGAGTGTATTTTGGCTTTGGAAACGTTCCAGCCGTTTGCCATAACATCTGAACACAGGCACCTTTTAAACCAGAGTTTAGAATCCCAGTTAGTGGGGAGGAGAAATTTGCTCAGGTGGATGTATTTGAGCATCTTGGCAAATTGGAAACCAGAGAGACCTCAGTTACACTGTTGCTGGGGGGAGGGGGAATATAACCAAGTTTGTGCCCACTGTACACAAACAGGTTTATTTGTAACTTCTGAATGGAGCCTGTACTACATTCAATAATCTAACGTCTTTTTCTTATATCAGAAGAATTCCTTATGACCATACAAAGACTAGTAGCACAACTATCTGTGTCTGTTTATTTAGAATTAAAACCCAGTGTTCAGTCATTTTTACTCCCTAGAGCGTGTGTTCAGAATGACACCCTTATTCTTCTTCAGTAGACTTCCTCTTAACTGGAAGAGTTTATGGGAGTCTGAGGGGTTCTAATCCGATCACATACATCAAGGGTATCAAACATATGGCCTACAGGCCAGATCCAGCCCCTTGAGAGCTCATATCCGGCCCGCAAGCCAGCCATCCCCCATCCTGATCTGGGTTGGCGAGGCATGGCCCAGCCCAACCAAGTGACGTTTATGTCATATCCGGCCCTTGTAGCAAATGAATTCGACACCGATGACATACATGGTCTGAAGCACAGCATGTCTAGGTCTGGCCAGTGCATAGGTGGGCGGCCACCCGCGTGTCGTAAGTTTTCTCCCTTGAGTTCCATGGAAGAGAGGCAGGAGATGAATTCTGATTATTTATTCGCTTACTCCTTATATGTAGGTAGTAAGGGATTTAAACTGGTGAAAGTTATTTTTAAAGATTTTGCACATTGGTGAAAAATGCACCTTTTTGTAAATACCTTGCATTCTATCAGTGTAATAGCTTGGATCCAGAATAATATTTCCACAGGGACGTGGACTGCTACCCTGGAACGCAATTTTCCTGCATCTTCCCCCCCGCCAACCCCACACGCATACCATTTAGTTCTTGGCATCTGTAAAAATGTTAGTCTGGATCCAAGCCAATGTATTCATACAACCACCTTTTCTTCTAATAAAAACTAGTAGCTTTTGTTTGAGAGATTATTGCAGTAACAAACTGGAACCAGTTCTTAAACACAGAATTTGTCCTGTCGTGTTCATATCAATGGATGGGTTGAATAACTTACCAGTTAAGCCCTAGGAATGAAACAATATGCATCTGGGAAGCTATTCACGCAATAGGAAAGACCAGTAAGCTATATCATCCAGAACCATAATGCATGGCTGGTAGGGGTATATATTGGTATAAATGCCAGAATGAAAAAAATGTTGAAATAGCAGACAGATTGCTGTTGAGTTTAGTTCCTTTTTCTCTGTCACACTGTGCCCTCATCTACTCACACTCTGCTTCTCCCCCCCTGCCCCCCCGGCATCATCCTAAAAAGTGTGTGTAAGCAACAATATAGCCAGTACTGAATGTTTCTCTATAGTAGTTTCATCTCCGTAACTGACATGTGTTTAAAACCTGAAATTGATTTCTAGATCAGATAGTAGTATTGGATTATAGGAATGAAAAAATTGTAGAGGTGCTGAGCTGGTCTAAATGGTGAAATTGTGGTAGCTAACATTGGGATTGGAAAACATTGTTTCTTTTTGTTTTTAGATAAAAACATTCTCAGATTTTTCTTCAATCTTGGTGTGAAGGTAATGTCCATGTTTTCATCTTGCTATGGCAGAACTTGATTACGTGATACAATGTTTAAAAATATTAATTTTAGCAAAATTGACACTGTCCTGTCCTGAACGTGACATATTTCAAGTACGGTTGCCTGTGTGTTGAAGCTGCTTGAACAGTTCAAGAAATTTAACTGTGCAGCTATTGCATGCCCTGACCTGGATAACCAGGCAAGCCTGATCTCGGAAGCTAAGCAGGTTCGGCCCTGGCTAGTATTTGGATAGAAGACCATTGAGGAAGATCAGGGTTGCTGTGCAGAGGCAGACAACAGCAAACCACCTCTGAACATCTCGTCTTAAACCATATAGGGTCACCCTAAGTTGGCTGCGACTTGTTGGCAAAAAAAAAGCGATTGCATAACAGTTGGAAAGGCAATTAGTTTGTATTTTAGGTTATAATTTGTTATGTCATTAGAAGATTGATTATATAGTATACTATGTACCTCCAATAGCATACCCAGTGGATGGGTGTATTGTCTTCTGAGTTAGCAATGTATGCTGGCTATAAATTATAAAATCCCCTTGTATGGTCACCCTTTCCTCATGGATCTGTATGAGTTGAAAGAGTGTCATTTGAGTCATACCAGATATTTAATTTAGCAGGAATTTAGCCACTGGATATGAGGGTGATGATCTTCTCTTTAAAGGAATGGATGCCAAATAGAATGGGACCATTTTGACACACTTAACCATTGTAGCACAGTCCTATTTATTTGATTTTATCGATGCCCTGCTTTTCCCCCCAGTGGGGACCTAAAGCGGCTTGCATTGTTCTCCCCTCCTTCATTTTATCCCCACAACCACCCTGAGAGTAGGTTAGGCTGAGAATGTGTGACTTGCCCAAAGACACCCGGCAAGGTTCCATGGCAGAGTGGGGATTTGAACTTGGGTCTCCCAGATCTGGTCCAGCACTCTAACCATTGTACCACATTGGCTCTAAGCTGTCAAAAAAAGGTGGGGGATATTAATTAGCAGGAAAGGCTCTTCTCTGCTGGAGATCATGGAGGGGGTTAAGGTTAGGCCTGTCAGAGTAGACAGTACTGCCCCAGATGCTCTGACTTGGTATAAGGCAGCCTCCTATGATTGCATGAGCTAGATACTGTTCAAAGGGTAATAACTATTCATTTGTGTTTGCAGGCGTACAGCTGTCCCATGTGGGCCCCACACTCCTATTTGTACCCTCTGCATCAGGCTTGCTTGACAGCTTGTAGAATGTATCCGAAGGTGCCCGTTCCAGTGTATTCTCACAATCCTTGGCTGCAAGAGGTACCTTTGACTCAGAATGGAAACGGAGATGTACAAACAGAAGGCCACTTTCCTATGCAGAGTGAAGTCACAATGAACGGCCAAAGTCCGCACACCGAAACCATGCCTCCACCCGTGCCCCTGTTCATACCTACTACTCAAGTGCCTGAAAACCAAGGACTTGTCTGTCTAGAGTCTGAGAATCCAGCACAAGCACTTCATACTGAATACGACGAGTCGTTGGGACAGAAAAGTGTGTTCCCCCAACCTCCATTTGGGCAGAGTCCATTCTTGGGACCTGTTCCAGTTGCACCCATTTTCCCTCACCTTTGGTATGGGTATCCTATTCAGGGCTATGTTGAAAATTCTGTGGCGAGACCAGTTACTGTGCCTCCTGAGGACCCACGAGCTGCTGTGTACTTGCCTAAGGAGTGTGGTTCTCCAGCTCCAGCAGCAGGATGTGTCGAGTCTCTTCAGAAGACCAAGGACGAAAGCAGCATCCATCATCTTCCCTTCCCTGTGGCTACTGCACAAGGTGAATGTGGTGGTCTCAGTATAAACTCAGCCACAGTGCCTAAGGAGAAGCAGACTTTTCCTGCTGCCGTACCTGCTACGCAAACGAAGTCTGTACTCCAGAATCTTTCCACAGAGGATAGCAAGAGGCAAGCTGTGTCGGCACCAGCAGCGCAGCTTCCAAACACTGTGTCTAAGAGTACCTCTCTGTGCCCAAAAGAAAAGACAGATAAAGCTGGTGCGACTAGCAACTTAACAACCAGCTTGGGGGAAAGTAAGATACAAAGGCCGAGGGAAGAGAGTTCTGAAGATGAATGTGAAGTTTCTGATATGCTGAGAAGTGGCCGGTCAAAGCAATTCTATAATCAAACTTTCGGAGGAGGTCGAAGACCCAGAAGTGATTGGAGCTTCCCCCCTGGGAGGGGGGGATACTATTACTCAAGAAATGAGGAAGGGGGGAAGGGGCCATTCACCAGAAGCAGAGGTGAAGGCTATCGCTGTCACCGCAGTTCTAGGGGGAGGCCTTATCGTAATGAGAGAAGAAGAGCAAACACGGGAGATGGTCATCGGGGGCAGCAGTTCCCTTGAGAGAGATTTGGGGTCCTTCCGACATGGATACTACTGCTGAGAGCGCTAAAATATGCCCAAATGCTCACATGCTTTCTGCTTGCTTTAAGGACCAGAATACCCTAGTATTTTTGGAATGAAGTGAGACGGAAGGGGAAATAACCCTTTAGTGTTACTACTTTAAAAAAAATGTTTGGTTTCTTTGTTTAAATTCTTCACAGTTGTGGTTAAGAGAACCTGTGTTACCTTTGGACTCTTTCTTCCCCCAAAGATTTGAGTTTGTGATGGAGTAAAGTGGAACCTTCCTGCAATTGAGTATTTTGACACATTATAATGAAGAATGTTGCACCAAATAGAATGTATATCCTAGCATACTGTATCTTGGGGCTGTGTGATGCTACAAGAATTCTCAGCCTCCTGGACTGTTGTCTTTGTGCTTCCAATCCAAAGGCCTTTCATCTCGAAACTTGTGAAACTTGAATGTGTGGGGTTGTGTGTTTTTGCTTCAGTGGATTGCCATGTACCAGTGGTCAGCTATTCTTGTGTCTTCGATGTTTTATTCATAGGGATATTTTTTAATTTTATAAAGTGTTTCTTGAACTAGTAAAAGCAATTAAGAATACCTGTGTGGAGAACTGGTAAGAAGTTCAGTTTAGTGGTGAATTCTTCCAGGCAGTCTTAACACTGGTATGACCCTAATGGTGCCTATGCCAATTATGTATTATAAGAGAAGGGTAGATGCTGTGCATTTCTAAAATAGTTTTGCCTGTTACAATACAGTTTAAGACACTTTTGCACTGACAAATCCCTCAACAGTTGCTACAGGAAAGATTAATGAAATAACTCCTGATGCTTTTTTTCTAAAGCAAGGCTTATGTGATGAGTTAGTATTTAGTCTCTTTCCTTTATGCACTGTTAAGGCTAGTTATACTTTATAACACTCCTTGCTGATTTTTTTTTAAAAAGCAGTAGCAGTCTTGTAGAATGGGAGGCCTCTGTCCTGTTTTACAATATCAGTCTGATTGCTGCCTTCTGTAAGACTTTGTGTATATTTGTATATATGGGTGTAAAAGGTGAAGGTTACTTTTTACTCATGTCCAAGAGATTCTATAGCCTTTTTGAGCAGAAGACTTGAATGATACAATGTTTGTGAATTATCTTCAGCTGCATGCTGTGTACTTCTGATTAAAAACATGTTTGTTCTTTGACATAACATTTTATTGTATGCATGACTTCTGTATCTACTAGAACATATTTTCGATTTACAGCTACCAGAAATATCAGGTTTTTGACTGTAGAGCTGAGCAGAAGACAACTTCATGCTAAAATTACTAGTTACTGAAAGCCTGACCTTGAAAATACCTGCAGGTGTGAAAAAAAAGTTCAGCCATATTCCCGTGTTTTTCAGGCTGTGGGCACCTTTGCAACTTTGAAATAGGGACACACACTCCCATGACTGACTGATGGGAGAAAAGAGGAAAAATACACAGAGAAGCCTCCGCTACATACTAGCCCCCGCTGCCTCACAGGTCCTATTTATGGGATCCTGGTTCCTTCTCCAGTGAATGGTGGGAGAATTCAAATTAAAAGTCCCTTATTTGTGTGAAGGCAGTGACTGGCAGAGCTTACTTTTCCAATGCGCAGGGTGGACCTGGGGAGAAGTGCCTGTGGGTGCTACATAGGGGACCCTGAACTAGTAAAGATATTTCCAGTTGAAGTAGTAGGGTTCTCATTTACTTTTCCATATCATACTTTAAAGTTTTACTCCAGGCTGAATGCCTGTATGATCTCTCTGTTTTTGCCTAAGCATGAGTACATCTTCCACCGGAGGGATTATTCATTTTGAGAGTTAAGAAAAACTCTAGGACAGAGAATGCCCAGAGAATAAGGGGTTAGAATGAATTGTATGACAGTAAAACTGCAGGTGACAGATTCTGGCTTTGAATGTTCCATCACAAACTGTGCAAACGGAAAACTAGCTCAACAGGGAGGCTCTAGTATAGGAAAGCAGTGCAAAATGAAAACTTCAAAGAGTGCTCAATCTACCTCGCTCTATATGCAAGTCACACCTAAAACGTGAATGTTATTTCCATAAATGAGAAATTAATGGAAGTGCCAGCTTGCATGTCATAGTCAACTCCCACTGGAAGCAGGTAACATTTGAGTTTGGTGAGTCAGTTGACTGAAAGCTAGCTAAAAGTAAATTTGTATAAAAGAATCCAAGAGAATAGATAGCTGTACTAATTGGTAGAAGATATTAAGAATAGTGAAGACCCAGTATCGGTTTTGTTAAAAAATAAAGCCTTATGCAAAGTTAGTAGAATGTTAAAAATGTGACTCTGGCTCCTTGGAATTTGAAGAAACATTTAGTTGAGAATGTCTCCTAAACAATTTTAGCAGTGAGATCAGGTCGCTTTATAGTCTAGTGATTGGCTAAGCAAAGAAAACAGCAGGATTAGGAATAAAGTGTAGTAAAAATCCTCTAATATGTATTGAGACTGGTCACAGTAATGTAATCCAGTAATCCAGATTATAGCAGACACCAAACCCTAGGCCACAGGAAAGCTCCGCTCAACTTGAAATGCCAATAAGCTTTTCCAAGCTCAGACCATGGAATATTGCAATTTTCCTTACACAAATTAATAGAAAATTGGGGAGGGGATGTGGCTCAGGGATAGAGCAGCTGCTTGGCATGCAGAAGGCCCCAGGTTCAATCCCCAGCATCTCCAGTTAAAGGGACTAGGCAAGTAGGTGATGTGAAAGACCTTTGCCTGAGACTGGAGAGCCACTGCTGGTCTTTGTAGACAATACTGACTGATGGACCAAGGGTCTGATTCAGTAGAAGGCAGCTTCATGTGTTCAAAATTAGGTATTTCCCTTCCTCTTGCTATCCTACACACTTTGAAAGCAGAAATTCTCAGTGCTGCATGCTTAAACTTAGAGAATACCACCACAAATTCAAGTTGTATCAAGTGAACTACGCTTTCAACTAAGACTCCTACCTCTTCACCATCCCACGACAACAAAACAGCACTGTCAAAATGAATGTCTCCTTATGACAAGTCTTCCTATTGCTATAAATTAACAACTTAGCTGCGCAAGCCAAGTTAAGTATGTCAGCCTGAAGGGTATGGAGAAAAAAACCTGACAGCAATCGCATCCCTTTAAGACACACTATGCATATTATTTGAACTGTAATAATCAGCATCATTAACAACTGTAGGTTTAGGTGGACATTTATTTATGAAACCCTCAGTCAGAGAGATTCAAGTGTTTTTTTTTTTAAAATAGCAATCTATATTTTGACTTTTTTGTAAACCATCTTGTACAGAAACCAGCTTAAAGACTGAAAATTGGAAACATGTCAGCATTTGGTACATTAATAAGTTATATCTGAACCCAAATCTCCCCAAATTGTGAAAAAGTTCATTATCTCTTGGGATGGTAACTTAAGCTGTCACTGCTTTGAAATATTACATCCAAAAGATGGCCTTGTCACTGTTGTGGGGCAGTAGACCATGCCACTATTTTTATCTCTGGAATGAGTGCGGGATTTTAAAACCTGATTGAGTTTCATATAACAAAGGTTTCAGTTTTATAAACTGATTAACATTTCATTTAATCATCCAAGAAAAAGTAGTTTCCACTTTTCTTCTGTTCCACATCCTAGAAAAAAAAAAGAAATTAGCAAGTATTCATCTGTTGAATACCCCCCCTCCAGCTTTCAGTGCCAGCTCAAATTGTGCTCCTGCAGCTAAAGGAACAGCAAGGAGGGGAAATTGGAAGTCTGCTATGGGGGGGGGGGGGGAGATCATCAGGAAACTTCCTCCTCCTCCTCCCCTCTACAAACGGAAGAGGCGCTTCATCAGAGGAGCTGCTGCTGGGCCAACAGAACAGCAAATTACTTTGGACCCAATACCATAGATTTGGCTCACGGGGAAGAAAAGTTGGTTTTTATATACTGACTTTCTCAACCACTTAAGGAAGAATCAAACTGGCTTACAATCACCTTCCCTTCCCATCCCCACAACAGACACCATGTGAGGTAGGTGGGGCTGAAACAGCTCGAAGAGAGCTATGACTAGCCCAAGGTCACCTAGCTGGCCTCGTGTAGGAATGGGGAAACCAACCCAGCTCAGCAGATTAGTGTCCGCAGCTCATGCAGAGGAGTGGGGAATCAAACCCGGTTCTCCAGATCAGAGTCCACTGCTCCAAACCACCGCTCTTAACCACTACACCACACTGGTAGAAAGTAATTCATGTTAGGATTAGCTATGCCTGCTATTCTTACCTTGATTGAATTGAGTTTGTTTATTCTTGGTCTGAAATTGTTTGGATCTCTTCTGAAAGTAATCCCAAGCTGAGACAGAAATTTATTCATGCCGGCCAACAGAGATTGGGGACTGTAAAGAAGTCAAATGTACACATTACTTTCCCAAAATTAGCTTGTGATTAAATGAAAGCCACTCTCCATTTTTAATGCTCACTGAAACTTAGAAAGATTAGTAATTTAACCCTATGCATCTGCTTATACTTTAGAATGCAACAAGTGCTAGAGATGTCAGCATTTCAGCCACAGTGGGGTCATACAGTAATCCAAGCCAATGTTCCTGAACAATGGGCAGCACAATAGGATGGATTTCACATATACAATTAGCCATGAGCAGGTACTGTACAAAGAATCTGATTTTCAATTGTGCCGTACTATAAAATTTCCATCAGTACCAGACCTCAGTTCAGTTATATTGTGAAGATGGATATTTTTACAAATGACATTCATAATCCCTTTGGTTTTAGAACACACCACATACAAAATAAAACTTGGAAGACATTTTCAGTCCACCTGCTTCTCATGAAGGACTCAAGGTGCCTTATGGTCATGTCCACCAGACATGAAAATAAGAGCCGTCTGTCACTTGACATTTCCAACATGCACCTTTTTTCCCCCTGGAATTGTCATCTGGGAAAGCATATTAGGAGTCAGATACCATCTGTAAAAAGTTTTATACCAATTTTCTTTCACTTCTTGACAGACAGTATATTTCAATTCGGAAGTGCAAAGTTTTTCCCATAAATCCAAAACTACAACTATATTGGAAAAGAATTCATCGAGAACTACAGTTGATGTTAGATATGAAGTTCACATTCGATCCCAAATTCTATCTACTCAGTATAGTGCCGCCAAATTTACCTTCGAAATCGCATGACGTTTTCAAATATGCTACAACAGCTGCTAGAACAGTGTTAGCAAGAACCTGGAAACAAACTCATACACCTGAAATCGATGACTGGAAAGAAAAACTTTTGGAATATGCAAGTATGGCCAAAATGACATTCGAATTAAATCCTAAACTCAGCAAATCTACTGAGCAATTCAAGGAGAAGTGGGCGTCTTTTTATGTTTATATAAAATGTAGCTAATTTAAACGAAGCATGTTTAAACACTTATAATAAACCATGTACCATATTTTCTTACTCCAACTAACTGCCAAGTAGAATATGAATTTTTAGATATTAGAAACCAGCCTGACACAAGTATAACAAACTAATGATACTCTATAATTATGTTTTATTCAGAAATCATCTTATAATACTGTATTGTTTTTATAAATATAACGTTTACCCCTTCCCGTTTTTCTTCCTGTACCCTTTAATTATATAAATAAAAAACTATTATTAAAAAAAAAAAGTGCCTTATGGTGATAGCTAACAATACCACCTTGCTGCAGTGGTAACACAAATGAAACAATCCCTAACAAAAAGAACAACAAAAGGTCCTCTTTAAAGTTCTGCTTCATGTTGCATCCTAAAAAGAAGTGTGGGTACCATCCTCACACATTCAGGAAGGCCATTTCACTACATGGGATCCTTCACTGAAAAAGCCTGAAATTGAGCAGCAGATTTAACAAGCATGTGAACTGGGACAGAAGACCCTGAGGATCATGGGTGCTGCACGGGTTCCTATTTGAGTGCCAAACCATGAAGAGCTTGAAAGGTAAGAACCTCAAACCAGAAACAAATGGACAATGAGGGTAAACTTTTTAAAATGAGTAACATATATGGAGGACCTTGCTCCAGGCAGCAAATGGAGTTGCCACGTTTTGAAACTGATTTAAAATATTTGTAGATCTGAAAGGAATTTAAGAATATGGTGTGAGATGCAGACAGTTTGTCACTTGGGAAAACAGCTTTCAAGCAGAACAACAACATGCTTACACGAACTCATAAGGATGGAGATCTGGCTTCCTGTACCTGTTTCCCCAACATGAATCAACTGTTGAGAATAATCCAATACTTGCCTTGACCTCCCTTAAGGAACTCCGCGGCTGTAACTACCCTAAGTACCTCTATATTCTTTTTCCTACGGGCTGTCTAATTAATGCAAGCATATGGTTCACTTATCTTTCTATTACTGTCTTCAACTAAAGGAAATCTCATTGGGATTTCCCCCGCCCCCCCTCATTTGTATTCTCAGAGGGCATCAAAACTAAGAGTCAAACCTCATGTAATGAATATCCAGCAACTTACTTCTAGAAGCTCTAATGGGAAATTACAGCCCTCAAATAGAAGAAATTGTTTGAAACGCTGGAAATCTGAAAATGTGAGACATAGCAGTGATGCATGAGCTGAAAGACGAGAATCCTACATTTGTCAAATTTCCCCCAAAAGAGGCCCATTATCTCTGGAAATGCAGGAAAATGAGAATGTTACTTTTATCTCTATGTTTTAAAGTCTTGGAGAATAAACAGCCAAAGCGCAACCTTCTTTTCCCAGCCTCTTTCTACGTTGTCTTTTACTTCCACGTTCTCTTTTCCTTTTTACTCACATTAGATAACTATCTCTGCTTTGGTTAGCATTATGCTATGCTATGTCCACTCAAATTTCAATACCTTTATTGGAATACCATCAAGCAGTCAATCAAATAAAACCAACCCTCTAAACATCATTTAACCTCCGCCTCTTAACAATTTCATCAAAAAATTTAGCCAAATGTCCTTCACTCTAAAAGTGTACATCAATTAAAACAAGCTTTATTCATAGCCCAGGGCCTCTCACAATAGCTTTGCTGGATGGACATTCAAGAGCTAACTATGCAAATATACGTATAGGTTGTTGGCTTTCCAACAACTTAATCTTGATTGACACTAGAATGATAGAATCCTAAATTGCTATTCAAATGTTCCACTAATCCACATGAAGAAGAGGTAACTCTCAAATACATTCTTTACAACTGTATGATATGAACTATGATTGATAATTGATTGACTAACATACTAAGTTAACGATTACACTTTTCCCTAGGTGTTTTCTAGCCTGCTTCTAATGGTTATTGTAATGAGATAAGCATGTAATACCTTCAACGACACTTCCGTAATCATTCCAACCAAATTACAATAGGATGTGACTTCCGTTCAACTTTTATCCCAGCACATAATCCAGTGACAGAAATTAACAGGATTTATCATTAATTATCTGATTATCATTGTCTCATATCACTTGCATGACATTCTGTTTTAGTTTGCAGGCTATATAGGCTCTGTGGGGCTGAACGTGTCATGGAATAAGAATCTACATGGTCTTCGTCTGCAGAATATAGCTGCTTTGAAAATGCGAAACCCGTGCCTTGGGATCCCACAGAATGTGACCTTCCCACCTCCCCCTTCCTGCTGCAGCCCAAAATGCTGCTGCTGTGAGAGAGGAGGAGGAAGGGGGGAAAAGTCATTCTCCGCTGATGGTAATCCTTCCATTAGTACAAACATGCCATGTGATCCAACCCCATTTTCTAGCTGCAAAGGAAAAAACATGTAGTTGCTCCCTGAACTAGTGGAAGACACACACACACACACACACACACAGTTATGCATTATGTTTAATTCTTTGCTGCCCATGTTTCTCATTACCTGTTTGCCACTGTGCACTTAGATGGAATGCCATCAAACACGATAACACGATCTGCTAGGTAGGTGGCCATGATGAAGTCATGTTCCACAACAAAGGCAGTTTTTTTAGCATGAAGAACGAAACTGAAACACAAAAGTCACTCAGTGAGGCTTTTGAAATAATGTTTGTTTCTTTTAAAAGAATGACTGTCTATAAACGCATCAAAAACGAAATCAGGTAAGCGGCCCCCTTCCCCCTAGACTGCCCAGATTACCGTTTGATAACTCTGGCTGCCATCAAACGTTGCTCCGAGTCCAGGTAGGCAGAAGGTTCATCAATCAGGTAGACATCGGCAGGCTTCCCAAGACAGAGTGTGAGAGCGACCCGCTGTAGCTCACCACCAGACAATGTTTGAATCTATCAAAGGCAGAGTTAGAAGCCACGTTCATTTGCTGATTTTAACGAGTGGGAATACCGAGCATGATACGCTACAGACAATACCTCTTGATCAATGATATTTTCTATTTGGAGAGGCTTCATTACATCAGTCACGAACTGCGGGTGTGTATAGGCATCTCGAATCTTTTCATGAAGCAGCTGACGTACGCTTCCCTGTTCAAATAAGAAGCACACATATAGTGTACTGAAGCACTCTTTATCATTTATTATGCCATTTCCATTCTTAATGCCTTTAGTTTTTCCCCCAAACAAAAACAAAGCAACAAATACTTACTGTAGACTTAGGACTGATCTTCTGTGGCTTGTAACTGACATTTAAAACTGGCACTTCGTCTGTTAAAAAAAACACAGAGCGAGAGAGTCCGCATGTGGCCACCATTAACACAAATAAAACCAATGTTTTGAACAGTATATTAAATCAATTCAAATACATTACTTTTATCATCGGGTGTAAGTCTTCCTGCAAGCATGCGAATGAATGTTGTCTTGCCAGTTCCTAAAAGTTAAAAAGAAAACACCACTCAATATTGGCAAACACACAGCTGGCTAAATAGAGAGATCTGTGTGTGTGTGAAGTGCCATCAAGTCGCAGCCGACTTATGGCGACCCCTTTTGGGGGGTTTTCATGGCAAGATACTAGCAGAGGTGGTTTTGCCAGTGCCTTCCTCTGCACAGCAACCCTGGTATTCCTTGGTGGTCTCCCATCCAAGTACTAACCAGGGCTGACCCTGCTTAGCTTCTGAGATCTGACGAGATCAGGTTAGCCTAGGCCATCCAGGTCAGGACAAATAGAGAGATCTACATATAATTAAATTATCAAAACTATTACAGAGCTGCATTTTCTCTGAAGTTTTAAAAACATGGAGATACCCGGCAATTGTTGGATTAAAAATTTCTTACTGAAAGAGCAAAGATGATGATAATCAATTCAGTTTTTTAAAAAAAAATTTAAAACTTTGACATTTACTGTAAATTGCTGTACTGCTAGTTTATTGTCCTGTGCCGTGCATGAAACTATTGGGGGGTGACTAAGGAGCTTCACGTGGTGCAGAACGTGGCTGCTTGTGTGCCTCTGGCCAGTGCACGTCACAGAGCACACTACTGCAGTACTCCTGCTTCACATGCTCTCAATTCTAGATCAGGCACCATTCAAAATGAGTGACACTCTTTAAAGAACTAAAAAGCATCTATATCCTCAAAAGCCACCTCCTCCCTTATGTACTATCACTACCTTAAGGCACTACCCAGAGCACAGCTGCTAGAGAATACAGATATTATGCATGTATAATGGGACTGTTTTGCATTTAGGTACTGCAGTTCACAAAGTACTACAGAATAAGTGGTGGGATATAATTTAGTATGGTCCAGCCACAGAAGATTAGCAACTTCATTTGAGAGGGTTCTTGGTTTCACTGAGTCTGCAAATAGCAGAACAAACAAGAAAGGAGGGGGCATTTAAATAAAATTCACCACTAGCACCACCTTTCTCTTTGGAATACTGATTTTCAATCTGTACACTCATTTTGCCGTCCACTGGGACACCAAAATACTAGCATTAGCAATTAGTCTCTGTGTGCACCATCTCTACTACTAATGGGAATTTTGAAGTGTAAGCATTATTTGGGACTGGATATAACTGACACGGATAAAAGTGATCAGAAGCGAGAAATATCATTCAGCAATATACTTGACACACCTTTGGACTATAAAACTGGACCAACCATAATATGGAGTTTGCACTCACCATTTTCCCCCAGCATGACCATGATCTCCGAGTCAGTGAATTCTCCAGCAACAATTGCCAGCTCAAATTCCCCCATCTTTTTTCTCATTCCAGGATATTTATACATACACATCTTCTTTACTTCTTCTTCATTAGCTGTCTCTGCCACTTTGAAAACTAAGGACGCATCGCGGAACCTTAGATTCTCAGTGGGAACATAGCCATCCAAGAATATATTTATGCCTGTAAGAAAAAAAGCCTGCACTTGTAAACAAATTAGAATAAGAATGCCAGATTTAATAAGATTATTGCAGAACAACTGACTGCAAGAGAGATAAGTGAAGAGATCCATTATGGCAAATCATGCAGAACTATCTAAGGTTAAGAGATGACAAGTTATTTATATTCATTTACTAAAAAACCTGCTCCGCAAACTCTATCCCACCTGCACAGCATAAAGGCAGAACAAACTACTCAGGGAATAAGTAGAAACATCATACCATATGGAGGATAGCCAGAGGCCATTCAAGCCAGTAGTTGGTCTAATATAACTTACTTCATTGTATGATATGCCACAAAGAAGCTAGGAAGTGGTTTGATCTTTACAAGTACATTAAAAACAATCAATAGTTTTCAGTAGTAGAGGTACTAATTTTTTTTTTTTTTACAATTCATAGCACACAATGGAGCAGACAAAAAAGGATTTACCTTCTCTTACACTGAAAGGCATGGTAACGACTCCGTAAGCACTTGGCACACCATATAAGCAGCAGATAAAGTCTGAGAGATAATCCAGCACACTCAGGTCATGCTCCACAACAATAATGTATCTGGGAAAAATACAAATGTTATTTCAGCTTCAAATACTCAAATGTTTAGAGCAGGGGTATCCAGCATGCTGCCTGTGGGCACCGTGGAGCCAACTGACAACTTTCCTGGTGCCCACCGAGTGTTTTTAGAAAGTGGGTAGGACTAGGTGGGCTTCCTGCCTAACAGGGCCTCTGATACTGGAGAACTTGACTGCCTGTGCTGATTAAAATAACGTTGTTTTGTAGAGCAGCTGCCAACACAGTGTTGGTTTTATTCTTTTTCCCAGTGTCTTTTTTTTAATCACTCATTTTGTCCCCTGCACTTGGGCTTCCACTGTGGGCATGTGGTTGGCTCCTCTTTCCATGGAAGCCATTTTGTGGTTGTGACCCCCACCCTGGGTCAGAATTCCAAAAGTACCTGCAGGCTCAAAAAGGTTGGGGATCCCTGGTTTACAGATTAGCAAATGAACTTTTTCACCTTTTGTCCATTTCAAGCAAAAATGTTTGACAAACACAAAAACAACACTTTACTACTAATTTATAGTAACAGCAGTGATACTGTTAATAACGACCTCAACACCTTCTCAGCATGATGTGGTAAAGTGGTAGTATCCTAAGTTATATCAGTCTTCTTTCCAGAAACATGACATCAGTAGCGTTTGATAACGAATTCATTCTCTACTTCAGCTGACAATTACGTTCAACAAGACACATTACTGAAATGGTCTTTATCTTATCTTTCATTCTTAAAAAATATGTATAGGCAGACAAGATTACCAACACTGGGTAATTATAATTAATTTTACTCAAATGCTTTATTCCTCTATCATGTGTAACTATACCAAACAATAAAATGTTGTGTTATCCAAGCCATATATAATGACTTGTTATATTCAAAGTGGCAAAGTTAAGATTGCATTAAAAATCTATTAATTTTTAAAATTTCTCTCCAAATTTGTTTTCCCTACAGCTACAAAATGTCCAGAAATTTTACTTGTTGAGAAGACATGGAGATAGCAAGAATCCATTTACAGACAAATCTTTTCTATTACTTTGGTTAAAAGAAAGCCTAAGCTTATATTGTACTTACCTGTCTGGATTTATTAATGATCGAATAGTAATGGCAGCCTTCAGACGTTGCTTAACATCTAGGTAACTGGAGGGCTCATCAAACATGAAGCTATCCAAGGGGAAAAAACACATTAACTCATTAGGTACCCAAGGGGGAAAAACACACTAACTCATAAGCACTGGGTCAATACTGACCCATGGGGTGATGCCATATCACAATGTTTACCAGGCGGACTATGTTTTAAGGGGTGGTTTGCCATTGTCTTCCCCAGTCTTCTACACTTTACCTCCGGCAAGCTGGGTGCTCATTAGTCATCCCTAAATGACACTCACACTCAATAGCAGCAAAATTTCCCCTTTTCATCTGAGCTCTTGTTCAGCCATCTTATTAGGTAAGACAGGGATGGCCTACTGGAAGCAAAGAGACCAGGCTCAGCTTGCGAAGCAACACAATCTGACCCTACCAAATTTTAAGCAAGCAATGGTAGAAGGCATGCCTAATTTTAATCATAAGGCAACTAATTTTTTGTTTTGTTTTTGGAAGCTATCCTTGAATTGGTAGATAACATCCTGGCAGGAAGCTACTTGCAAAAACAGTGAGACATTCCAGTTTTGTACAAACTTTTTACTATGTTGCTATTTTATAAGTAAGTGTTCCAAAAAGCACTGTTTTGCTTTATGAGCCCTTCCTCCTGGGTGTGAAGGCTTCATATTAACCAAGCATATTACCCACTCCACAGTTATAAAGCCTTTGCTACTCTGTGACACCATCTTTGTTAGCAAGACTAAGCATGCATGAGGAGAGCGGGTTGATTGCTAAGTTATGTGGACAGTGTATTTGCCAATGTATGTATAACATGCTGAACAGTACTACTTTCAATATTCTCACACCGAAACTTCAGTTTTCAATAAAAGTGCTGCCAATTTCTCTCAGACTCGAAAGATGGACATTTGCCAGCACTGAAACCTCCAGACTTTTAACATCACTGCTTCTTTATCATTAGGGCAATACAGTATTCCAAAGCGAAGCTGGAACAGAACGTTCCCGAAAAGGTGGGGATTGTGACTCAATGCTATAGAAACAACAACAAAACTAATGATACCCTTCGCTGCAAAACTGTCTGGCCTGAATGGCAGAATAAGTAAAAGCCCGACAAGTTTATTACAAGCCATCAAAAATATCCTTGCCAAATAAGGCTGACTCCACCTCCACCCCCAAACTCCGCAGCCACAGGACAACAAGTTTATCCATTCTAACCACAGGGGGAAATTTCTCAGAGCACAGAATTTATTGAAATCACAGATTTCATACATACATGTCAGCTTTTTGAATGCAAACCACAGCACAGGCAAATCTTTGAAGTTCCCCTCCTGACAGATCTTCAACATTTCGTTCTCTAAGATGGGTCAAATCTGCAAAGATGGTTAACACTTGGCACACAGAAATGTACAGTAATGTCCACCTGCCACACATTATATAAGCAGTAAATAGCCCAATTTAGGTGCCCTTTAAGCATTTGAGTTTCACCTGTGTAAAAGAGGGTATATTCACTTTGACATTGGGGGTAACTGTGGCTGTAGTGAACACATTTATTTCCCTCCAGCAAGGAAGTGAATACTGAAGCTCCTACTTGGCATTTAGGTTAAGAAGCACAGCATACCTAGGAATGTGAGCCAAAAGGAACAGAAGTTGTCGTTTATTGTTAGTTGACTGTTACTATTAGGGCTCTGTTGCTACTAAAAATGTAAAGGTCTCAAAATTAATATGTCTGCAAATGACCACTGAGAGGTATCCGATAAGGTCTAAAAACAAAACCCATTTTTTTTTATAAGCGACTAACACAATGCAACTTGTGGTAAATGTATCACGTTTTTAAAAACTCAGTAAAGTTACCGAAGTGCATTTTCCAATATCCCGCACAAAAATATCACTTACCCAGCTGTTGACATACAATGGTCTGTGTTCCAGTCTCATCCTTCCTGTCCAATATAGAGCCCACTGTTCCCTGTCACAATAACGCAACTGTCAGCCTAAAACATCAGCCTACTCCTAACAATCTTAAGAACATTAGTGGCTTGAGCATTATTAAAAACTTGTCATTCCCCCCCCTCCCGTTAGCTTTACTCACTTTAGCAGCTTTAGGAATCTGGTCCACATACTGAGGTTTAATGATGGCCTTGAGGTCATCTTCCAGGATCTTTGTGAAGTAGTTCTGCAATTCAGACCCTCGAAAGTAAGTCAAGATTTCTTGCCAGTCAGGTGGGTCCTGCACAGAAGAATTTAAAACCAGGATTGAGAGACACAAATACACACCTCAGCACAATGATATACCAATTAAATGGCTTTTTAAAGGGCTGACAAAAGGGGTTGTGAGCGACTAAGAGTTCTTGGGACAATAATGCCAGATTTATTTGGCCGCTGCTGCTTTATCTCCCCTAAGTTCTCCCACTGTGACTCTCAAATCAAGGACTTGCCAACTAATATTTTCAGAAGGCATACTTAAACTGTACAGGAGGGACGTCTTCAAGAAACTAATTTAGTTCATCTGCACTGTATAGAATACAGCTAGGAAAGGTCACTCTGCATGTTCTCACTGAAAACTTCTCTTCTAGGAAAACTTAAATATGGATACTAAATCAGGCTAAAGAATACAGGGGTACCAATGCTTTACATATTGTGTAACAAATATCAAACTTTTTATAGAGCTATTAAAATGTCAATCCTAATATAAGAGTTTAATAGAAGACTTTTTGCCAAGCATGATGCTCATTTCAAAGTAAAATACTCCATAGCTACAGCTGGATCCAGCCAAGTTTCCCCTGTAATTTCATCCAATCTTCTTATTACAGCTCCTGTCCTAAACAGTTTTCATTCAGGCAGGCCCCATGATTTCCAATATAACCTCTTTGGTGGTCTTCTCCCTGTTCCACCAGAAGAAAAGCTGGTTGGATCCAACCTCTGTGCTTCATGAATACAACACTTTTTGCAAAAGGCAAGATGCTACATGTGTCCTTATATGAATTGAACCAAATGCACAGTTGTAAGAGGTGAAATGGTGCCAGGAAAGGAAGGTCTGATTCTGAGTAGTGTGAAGGAGTGACTGATGGGAAAGACATAACCTATGTGCTCTAATGATGTCCTCTTCCTATAACACTCTCCCTCTCCCACCTGTCCTCACAAGCGAGTCACAGTTAACAACCTAACATCAAAGAAGACATTGGGCGGGGGGGCAGACTGCTTTTAGATACTGCTGGTAATCAAAAAATGTACTGAAACTTAAGCACTTTTGCTGAAAACTAAATTTCCTTACATACTACTGTGGCTATTTTTTAAAATAATTATAAGGGCTCAACTTATTGGAAGTCAAGTTATTTCTACTAGCCTAGAAAGCTCAACTGGTTTTCATTTACGTAAGAACTCAGAAAATGCAAAATACAGGATACTCAAGTCATCACACTTTAGGTCGTAACTTTATTTGTAATACCTACATCATATTTCCCAAGGTTTGGCTTCTGTTTTCCTGCTAAGATTTTCAAGGCAGTTGACTTTCCAATACCATTCGTTCCAACTAATCCCAGCACTTCCCCTGGGCGTGGAATAGGCAACCTAAACCCAAGAGTAAATGCAATGGAAAATGGACACAGCACAAACAGGAGGACATCATATATTCAAGAAGTTTTCATCTCTCAACCTCAAAACGATATATTTACCAGTGAAACTGCAGTGCAAAGCAACACTCTCAGGGCCCCTTTACCACATGCTTGCATGGCGGGAATGGCTTCTCTCTTTTAAAGGTGAAGCTCGTCCCATTGAACATTTTATTGCTACCCAGACTGGTGTCCTTAAAGCGCTATTTAAAAAGCAACAACAACAACAACAAAATCAAACTGTGAGTGTACCTACTAATGAAAGCAACTGCCTGTCTACCAAAAAGAGCTGACCCAGCTTCCCTATAGCGGTCCAGCAGAAAGCTTTCTATGGACAAATGCCATTCTGTTGATCAATGGCTTGAAAATTGATAACCCAATCATATTCCTTTCAGGCTATTGTCTTCAAGCTCACACATGGAAAGAGCATTATGTGAAAAGAGCACATGCATGCCCACAGAACACAGCTTGGTTCTCAGTAGCACCTTGCAGAGCCACTGAGACTGTTACTTTAATCTATCTTCTCCATGCTGTTAGGGGTTTTACAAAGTCCAAGAACAATTGAGTGATGGGCATTCAGTGATAAAATCCCGAAGGGTCTGATACAGTATAAGGCAGCTTCATGTGTTCTCCAGCTGTCAGTCAAGGAATTTCATAGTTAAACTAAACCTTCTTTTAAAAATTCTACACCAGGTTTCCCCAACGCTGTGCCAGTGGGTGTCATGGAGCCTGCCAAGTTTTTCAGAAAGTGGGTAGGGCCATTGTATGGCAGGAATTGTTATTGGCTGCTCTCAAATGAAAGGGCTTTCCACAGCTGCAATATCATCTGCACTCACTAGAGGATCAGGACATATAAGCACCTGGGCTTATATGTGAGGTTCCATTCTCTCTTCAGGCTCTCCTTTTCATTTCCCCTTCTCTTTCTCCTACCCTCAGGCTTTTCTTCATTTCTTTTTATCCCCCTTCTGTGATCTTTTTACCATGTGAGGTTGGAGGTATTGCATTTGGCTCCACTTCCTGCAGCAGCCATTTTGGGTTCGGTTCCATCGTCACTAGCAGCCTTTCTGGGGTGGTGACTCACCACCCTCTCTCAAAATTCCAAAGGTACCTGTAGGCTCAAAAAGACTGGGGACCCTATTCTACACCAAGATCATATAAGTGAATTACATTTCATTTCTATGAATAACTTTCCACAGATTGTAGGAGATACCTGTGAAGTTTGAAGGCATTGGCACAATATCGGTGTGTTGTTTCTCTCTCCAGGTTGCTAGGTAAGTTCACAATTGACAAGGCTCCAAAAGGACATTTCTGTAACACAAAGAAAATGAGTTCATTAAACTGCACTGTAAGACATGGAAGGCAATTACAGTATTGTAACAAAATTTCTTTGACTAATTTATTATCAGTACTAACTACTCGGAAGTGACCTACATTCACTTTCTAATGTTTCCATATTAATTCACAAGCAAAATAAGATGTTCAGAACATTTCCCATCCCTTTCTAAAAACCAAGACTTAAACACACAGTACAGTCCTGCAAAGAATTATTTCAGTGGGCTCAGATTACAGTAACCCTGCAAAGGACTGCATTGTTAAACACACATTTGTGTCTGACTGGTTTCATCAGGATTCGATGAGACATGTTTAAACTTTGAAACAGTTAAGACAACACTAACTATGTTAGTGAAGAGGATGGAATTTCCTAATTACAAAACAGTAAAAACACAAGGTACTCAAGTTGAAGGTACCCAAGTTGAAATGAATTTATTTGAAAAAGCAGGATTAATTTACACCGAAGAACAATAAATTATCTTTTCACCTCCAAACTAAAACAATAGGGGTTAACTAAAGGCTCTCCTCACTACCCACATGGCAATACCAGGAACAGGCCTTGGCTTATGCTTATTTGAAAGAGCAGGAGAGGGGAAAAGAAGAACACTAGCCCAGGGGTTTCACCTGGCATGAAGGGAGGAGGTAAGGAGAAGAGAAGTCCAAGGAGCCTCAATGTTATGTATAAAAGTATGTCAGTGATAAGAGATAATCGTTACCTTAATGCAAATACCACAACCAATACATAGTGTTTCAGAAATCCATGCAATCTTGCACAGCGATGTTACTTCTATGCACAGTTTTCCTGGTGAAAAAGAATATTAAGGTAAGGCACAATGCCATACATTTGTGATTAAGTCTTCCAAAGGCCCTAAACTTAAGCTCCTGAACCCTTATTACGTGGCTTTAATTGTGCCTTGCGGATTCAGAAATTTAAAAATAGTGGCAAATGATATGCAAGATATCAATAAAAAACTGACTCTGCAGTTGAAGGCTTTACACATGTGGGAGACTTGGGGGGAGGGGAGAGAAAGGTGGTGAAATGCTGAAGTGGTAGACAGGACAGCCCCACAACAGGCTGAGGAGGATCAGATTTTGGAATGTTAGAACTTCCTAAAAAATAGAAAGCTGGCAGAGCAAGCAAAGATGAGATAGAAGTTTCCTTTAGGATCCATTCGTTTTTTATTTGCACTGAGGTATTTTTATCCAAAGGAACATTTAAAACTGGGACCCACCACCTGCAGTCCATTCTACCACCACATTCTCCTGCATATGTAAACCAGGCCTAAGAAAATGTAGCCAAAATGTTATTCCTACCCTCACTTTACGTATTTACAACTGTGTTTATATAAAACATCTTTACGTTTCTTACCCATTCGAACCACAGGACAGCTCTTCTTGCATTCCTGGCGGCATTTCTTTGGCTTACACTTGTCATGGTTGACAATAGCAATTCTTGTCAGCTTATCAGCCATAATGAGGAACTTGGAATTATGTATGTACACCAACTAAAGATTCCAAAATGAAGAGGAAAATTCAAATTCTAGACAGAAACAAACAAACAAATGATTAATAAGAGCAAAGAAATACTAGGTTTTGATAAAGAGGTATAGTCAAAGAATAAGCATACTCTGCCTTGGGTTCTTACCTTATTACAATAGTCTGTGTTTGTGTATGTTTGCCCATGGCCCTTAGTATCATATGTTTTGAGGCCACACTTTCCAGGGCAGGCTTCAGATACCCCAGTCCCAGGCCATGTAGGGCTTTATGACATGCTGATTGCTCAATAAGGCCCAGTTTCTCTGCCCCTCCACCCTTTTTCCATATGCACACTCTCACCCCCTGGCTCACTGGTTAGCGAGGGGGGAAATGTGCCTGGTTAGTTATGAAGGATCCTAGTCTCTCCCTCTCTATGATCATTCAGCTAGCCTCTGTACTGATGGGCAAGAAGGGTAATAACATTAAGAGAATTTGAAAGCATGTGATAATAGGGGAGCACTCCGTTAAACCAGGAAGAAGTCACACTCTGGTATAATGCACAAATGTTATTTCCTTAATACACCTTTTTCCAGAGAGGGTCCCAAAACTGGCCAAATGTTGACTGAAGTACCCATTTTTACAGACAGCCACAAACGCTGATAATAAATGCAATCCATCTTCTTGTATTCCAGGGGCATTAATTTTAATAAGATATACCTAATAATATTTGCCAGTATAGTTTAGTGGTCTAGATCAAATCAAGAATGAACTTTCCCTAGAAGCTAAAATGACTAAACTATGATTATTGTATTGTGGTCACATGATGAGAACACAAGAGTCAATGGAAGAGATAATAATGCTAGGAAAAGTCGCAGGCAGCAGGAAAAGAGGAAGACCCAACATAAGATGTCTTGACTCAATAAAGGAAGCTATGGCCCTCAGTTTGCAAGACCTGAGCAAGGCTGCTTAACATTTTGGAGGTTATTAATTCACAGGGTCACCATAAGTCAGAAGTGACCTGACAGCACTTGCATCTTCCCATTGCATCCTGCTGTACTCTCCAACAAGCAACTCCTGGAGATGAATGGACCCTTATAAACAGTGCAGGGCACAACATGGGGGACTGCAATGAATGGGGTAATCAGTAGAAATATTGTGCAAACAGATGTGTCTCATGTGTGAGTGGAAGGAGACTTTGCATCCAACACATTATCTGATCAAAAGCAGAACTAGCAAGTTTTATTAGCTTAATAATATGGTGTACACATTTTTAATTGCTTGCTCATATGAAGCTGACAACTGTTTTTCATCAGTATAGTCATCCAAGACAATGTGCGTATGGTATTATAGTCATTCTCTACAGGGGCGTCCGGTTCTGGGAAGGGCTGTATCTGTGGCTGTGCTTTGTCTTGCCTACTCTTTTATTTTATTTACATACTTGTATTTTATCTGTGGTTTTCATTCTGTACAGTAACCTGCCTTGTGGATACAAGTCCTTCCCTCCTCACCCTCTGAGTACATTTGTAACTTTTAAAAAATGCAGAACACGTTTATATATGGAAGGCCGCACATCCTACTGAAATTAATTATAAAATTCTTGTCATTTTTAATGGATTTATTTATTAAAGCATTTATACTGTGCCTTTCCTTTGGGGCTCAAAGTAGTTTACAATTCTAAATTAAAACCATCCATAAGACCATAAAATCCCGTTAACCCCCTTCCCCAACAAGAAAATGCCTACAACTCAAACCCTGTTAAAAGCACTAGCAAATAAAATAGTCTTCTGGTGCTTCCTAAAAATTCCTAAGGATGCACCATCTTCACCTTCTCAGGGAGACCATTCCACAAAGTGGGAACCATTACTGAAATAAATGGACTGAGTAGATGCTAGGTGGTCAATCTTTAGAGGAAGAACAGCCAGAATAAGGTGGCAGCTAGAGGACTGTAACAATGTGCCATAAGGGGAGAGATGGTCCTGTGCAGGTCCTGGGTCATGAATATCTTTTATTATTAAACGTTTATCTCCTCCTTCAGATGGTTTGTGTGGTTAACATAATCCAAAACTAAATAACTTCAATTTTAGATATAAACCAACAGCAAAAAAACAAACAAAAACCACTGGTCATGAAGGGACTGAAGTGACATAATAATGGAACAATGAAGAGAGACATCAAGTTTATGGTTAGGATGCTTTCAACATCATACTTTCTCCTCCTATAAAACCACCTCATTATCCTCAAGTACTGTGCTTTATTTACCATGGTTTCTTAAATGAATGCTACAAAATTACAAGGTGAACATAATACTAGCATACTTCTAGCTTCCATCTTTTGTCCTGGTCATTATCCACAAGTGCACTGTCTTGAAAAACAGGAATTACAAGAGTTAAACAGACCTATACTCAATTTTCCAGTGAAAGCTTTAACCAAAAGTACTTAGGTCACTAAAATTTGGACCCAAGCAGACATTTACATGTGCTAATGCTAGATAGGAGCACTGTGGGATGCTGTATTGCCCAGATAAAAGAACACACTTTGGTAGGAATCAGTATGTCCAGTATGGTAATATAATAGGTAATACAACAGGAATATTTTAGTCTTTCTGAGCAGGCTCTTGTAAGTGATTAGTCATTCAAGGACATGACAACAGGACAATACATGGAGATAACATATTAAGTAATGAAGCATAGGGAGGTGGGATAGAAAATTAAAGAGAAAAAGTAAAGTGGGACCCCTTACGATAGCATCATCAATTCCACTCCAGCAGACCTCCACAAGCTGTAAGCTACCAAGCCAAATACAGCCTCCTGGAGACAGGAGAAGTCTAGAAGTACAAAAACAATACCCCCACACACCCCACAAGAATTTATAAGCTAGCCATCCTTGGTATACAGCCCACATAAAATTTCTGCAGCACTGAGAATCCTTATCGTCTACAAGAGTATTCTCAAGATCATAAAAAGCTATTATTTCAAGCTTGTCAATTCTCTCACTATTTCTGGCCAGAACAGTAAGACTATACATATGTAAAAAACAAAACAAAACAACAAAACCCCCAACTTTTAATTCCTTCTGAGAACCAGGAAACAAATACCTGTAAGAAGGAGTTACATGCAGCCACATTTCATTGGTGTACCCTTTTTTTTAAAGCAGCATCTCTCTTGAAAAGGAAATCGTATACACAAAAATCAGGAAGCAGTATCCCTTCTTTTAATTCCAGGTAGCATTTCCACTGTCATATAGGTCCCCCCACGTACCTAAGATGGTTACGTATAACCCACAGAACTGCCAGAAGGTCCTCTACCTAGTCACTGACAGGACCCATACCTGCTTAGCTTCGGCATCATGGCTACATTATGTACCTTTTAATTATATTCTAGTATCACAAGAACTGTTAAGTTCTTCTGTTACTTCCAGGCATATCAGAATTTGATATTGTGACCAAGTGTTGAAGATGTGCACAAAATTACATGCTACAACAAATGTGTTACTTGTGATACAACAGACTGGCATAGCTAGTCTCTTACAAGTAATTTTAAATAAGCAATTCATATGTTCATGTATACACACAGAGAGAATGATGTCTGCCCACAACAGAAGACAGCTCCTACCCATCCACACAGAAGTGAAAACATAAGGACACCCCTTACCTAATCTCTGATACCTGGCATTAGTGAAAGAAACGGGCAGGGAGAGAAGTGCATGTTTGCTTATAATGCTGCATGCATTCTTCTGGAAATTATAGATTGCACTAACATTTATACTGCAAATAGGTCTAATCTACCAGCACAAGCAGCTTTTCTTTCACTCTACAGATGGTAACAGATTAATGGGAACACTATAGTGGGAAAACAGGCTAAAACAGCCTGGAACTTGCTCAGTTTGTGCAACATTCTCTCTTTGCATGTATTTAGAGAACATCAACACAAAAAGTCTGTGATAAACAGAGTACAGGAAGCAATAGATGGTCGCACTATTAAGGGTTTATTGGTTCTTGTGGGTTATCCGGGCTGTGTGACCGTGGTCTTGGTATTTTCTTTCCTGACGTTTCGCCAGCAGCTGTGGCAGGCATCTTCAGTGGAGTAACACTGAAGAGAGACACTGTCCTTCAGTGTTACTCCTCTGAAGATGCCTGCCACAGCTGGGGGCGAAACGTCAGGAAAGAAAACACCAAGACCACGGTCATACAGCCCGGATAACCCACCAGAACCAAGGAACTCTGACCGTGAAAGCCTTCGACAATATATTAAGGGTTTTGTTTGAAAGAACGAGACTACGATTTCAACATTTCTGACAGTAGAAAAGAGCAAGAGTCCAGCAGCAGCACCTTAAAGAGTAACAAAACTTCTGCCAGGGAATGAGCTTTCTGACAGTTCCCTACTCCATGGCAGGCTCTCTGAGCGTGAAAATTTGGACACCAACTGACGCCCTTTTCGCATCGCACGTTTTCTGCTCACACAGGCCCCTTTGACGTTGGCCTGCCTCGCTCGAAAGAGACAGACTCGCTATGAACGGGAGAACAGGCGAAAGCCAGCAGGCCTATCGGCCTCTGGTGACGGGGGAAAGGAGGCAAGGCCGCCCACCAACAGCCCTAATAGGCTTGTCGGGGAGCGTACTGCCGACCTGCAGGCGTCGCGGGACGAGGGCCTCATAACCCTGCCAGGGAAGCACCGCGACCCATCCCTACCCCCCTTGGGGCCGCTGCGGCCCGGCCGCTCCCTGCTGCTGTGGCCCCACCGGGACAGGCGAGAAGGAGCCGAGGAGACTCGGGATCGCCCTCAGCCAGGCCCTACTTACCACGGAAGGTGACGAGGGGAGGAACCTCCCGTCCGGGAGGAGGGGGGGCGGGACGGCGGGAGGCTCGCAGGGCTCGCGGCTGGACACGAAGACAACGTGCTCCCGCTGCCACCCGGCCAAAATGGCCGCCGCCCCGAAAGGAGGAGCCGGCGCCGCTCACCATAGAGATAAACGTCTATGAAGTCGCCGCCGCCGCCATAGGCATGGTTGAGCGCCGGAAGTACATAGAGTGGCGCCTCTGAGCTAGAAGGGAGACCGGGGGCGGTGATGTCACAACCTGGCGACGAAGTGTCTGTGAAGTGAGGAGGAGAAGGAGTGGGGGGGGGGGACTGGAAAGGCGATAATCCGCGAGGCCGGAGGCGGGACTGAATCGCGCCGGCAGTTGGAAGGGTCAGTCAGCGTTCCGTTCTCTTTCTCTCTTCCGCGGCTCAGAGGAAGAGCCTGAGCTTGGCATGCGGGTTCAATCCCCGGCAACTCCAGTTAAAGGGACCAGGCAGGTAGGTGATGTGAAAGACCTCTGCCTGAGGCCCTGGAGAGCCATGGGGAGGGGCTGTGGCTCAGTTTGTAGAGCATCTGCTTGGCACGCAGAAGGTCCCAGGTTCAATCCCAGGCATCTCCAGTTAAAGTGGCTAGGCAAGTAGGTGATGTGAAGGACCTCTGCCTGAGACCCTGGAGAGCTGTGGGGAGGAGGGGCTGTGGCTCAGTGGTAGAGCATCTGCCTGGCATGCGGAAGGTCCCAGGTTCAATCCCAGGCATCTCCAGTTAAAGGGACTAGGCAAGGAGGTGATGGGAAAGACCTCTGCCTGAGACCCTGGAGATCCTCTAGTGGAGGTGCTGTGGCTCAATGGTAGAGCATCTACTTGGCACGCAGAAGGTCCCAGGTTCAATCCCAGGCATCTCTAATTAAAGTGGCTAGGCAAGTAGGTGATGGGAAAAACCCCTGCCTGAGACCCTGGAGAGCCGTGGGGAGGGGCTGTGGCTCAGTGGTAGAGCATCTGCCTGGTATGCAGAAGGTCCCAAGTTCAGTCCCAGGCATCTCCAGTTAAAGGGACCAGGTAGGTGATGTGAAGGACCTCCACCTGAGAGCCGCTGCCGGTCTGAGTAGACAATACTGACTTTGATGGACCAAGGGTCTGATTCAGTGTAAGGCAGCTTCATGTGTTATTCATGTGTTCCTTCAGAGAGCCAGCGTGGTGTACTGGTTAAGAGCGGTGGTTTGGAGCGGTGGACTCAGATCTGGCGAACTGGATTTCCCCACTCCTACACACAAAGCCAGCTGGGTGACCTTGGGCCAGTCACCCTCTCTCAGCCCCACCTACCTCACATGGTGTCTGTTGTGGGGAAGGAAAGGTGATTGTAAGCCGGTCTGATTCTGCCTTAAGTGGCAGAGAAAGTCGGCATATTAAAACCAACTCTTCTTCTTCTTCTTCGTTTGCCGGTATGAGGAGGACGAACCCTCTCCTGAGGTTTCGCCTTTCTCTCAGAAAGAACAATTCCTAATAATGGCAATACGCATTTAAAACATTTAGTTCTCTAGCCCCAGTTAAAAGGGACTGTACAATCGGGTTTAAGTATAAAACAAAATCATCCGTCTTCTAAAAAAACCCAAATGAAGCACAAAATAAAAAAATCGTAGTTCAAAGCCTAACATAGTTCCCACACCAGACCGTATCCAAAAGCCTTGTAGATCGGCACAGTTTTACGGGGTCCCCCCTTATTTAAAGCTAACCAGAGACGGAAAGGGGGGAAATATTAAGAAGGCATCAGCCTACCAGAACAAACAACCAGTTGTCATAAGAAGTATTAATAATACGATGTAGGTTTTTTTAAGTGAGAAAGAAGTGTAGCTGCAGAAAGAGGCAATGCAGGAATTCACTGCTCAGAAAGCTGGAGAAAACGTTATGTATGTGAAAAAGTCTTTGTTATATGTAGAAGGATTTTAATGGCAAAAGTGCCTCTAATCATGGGCAGAGTGCCTTTCCATTGTTCCTTTTAGGATTGTTGTCTAGATCCAGATAGATACCTTGATCTGAGCCTTTCTGCCCAAGACAGTGATGCTCCTACCAGTATGTTGACTCAGTAGGATGGAACGAAATGGGGAACAATTGTTTGATGGGCAACAGAGGGGTTGTAGCTCTGATTTAGGTTTTGTTTTTTTAACTTTTCTGCGAAGTTGTATCTGGTAGAAATATTGCTGATGTGTGCACTTTGCACAACGTACCTCAGCTCCATATGTCTTGCGTTGAGATAAGAACATAAAAAGAGCCTGCTGGACCACACCTGTGGTCCATCTAGTCCAGCATTCTGTTTCACACAGCAGCCAACCCTGGAGGTTCCGTGGCTAACTGGGTACTTGGAATTTTGCACCTCTGGTTCTGGCTCTAAGAATTTGGGTTAGATCCAGCCAGCTTTCCCACCTAATCTTGCCCAGTTCCCTTCCTTATTACAGCCCCTGCCCCACATGTTTTTTGTTGATACAGGTCCATTGATCCACAGCATAACCTTTGTGAACAGTCAAAGGGGGACCCTCCTCCCTAGAGCCAACCCTTTGTCTCCTATAGGAACCTATCTACCTGTCCAAATCTTTTTTGGACAGGCTTTCTCTGAGCTCTTCTACATTCAAAAACTAGGCAGGTGACTACTAGAGAGAAGGCGTTTTCTGTGGTGGCACTTGAGTTATAAAGTCCCTCTCTAGTCAAGCTTGCTGGCACTTGTTAACGTTATGAATTCAAAGTGTTGGGTATGGCCTTTAAAGCCCTTTCCAGACTGGGACCCACATATCTAAAGAATGATCTCTTCCTATATGCTCCCATGCACCTGCTGCCACCCTCAGGCTGCTGCCCACTAGCTGTTACCCTGCTTTGGGTAACATACTGGGCAGCAGCCAGAGCCTGTCCTTTTTTCGTTGTAGCTCTCGCCCTTGTGGAACAGGTTTGGTGAGGGGGCTGTGGCTCAGTGGTAGAGCCTCTGCTTGGCATGCAGAAGGGCCCAGGTTCAATCCCTGGCATCTCCAGTTAAAGAGCCTAGGCATGTAGGTGATGTGAAAGACCTCTGCCTGAGACCCTGGAGAGCTGCTGTCAGTCTGAGTAGACAATACTGACTTTGATGGACCAAGGGGCTGATTCAGTATAAGGCAGCTTCATGTGTTCATGTGATGCTGTCTCTAGAGGTGGTAATACTTGTACTCAAAATCTCAATGTATTCTATGGAGAGGTAGAATTAAAATAATAATGTAAGAAAGGATTTAATAAGCTTTTATTTTTCCTGTTTTGCTAAATTTCTGAAAAGCATTATTTCTGTGTATGAAGAAACTGCTTCTGTGATGAGCTCCTCATTTGGTATTGAGGGCTGTTGTAAAAAGGAATCACTGCTTAACTTGGGGAGTGATCTACTCGGAAGTAAGATCCACTTTATTCAGTGGGGCTTACTCCCAGGAAAGTTTTCTTAGGAATGCAGCCATAGTACTTGCTGGCTGACTCTTCTGTAGCTTTAATAGGATCCCCTGTCCTTATTAATTTTAAATAAATAATTTTTTTTCTGGCACATGCTTTAGCATTAATTCTGCCCTATTTGGGGCATGGTTCAGATATTAAGGTATCTATGTATTTTCCTGCACTCAAGTGATCTCTGTTCAAAATGTGACTGGCGCTTACATATTTAAAACAATAAAAGCATCTGTGCTTTACACACACACACTATCCTAAATTGCTCTTTTCCATATGTATGAAGGAAAAAAGTCCCCATATCAGCTGGTGTTTGTGTGGGGGATTATGCTTTTGAGTAGAAAACAGCCAGAAGGCATCCTTCATACTGCTGTCTTTACATTAAGAATTGCAGCTTTTCATTAATTAAAAAAAAAAGATGAAGCAAAGTTGCATGCAAGTCGTGCGTAGTTTGGCCCTCTGTGTAACAAACCTGTAGTACATAAGGAGAGTTTGAAAAATGCAGTTCTCTGTTGTGGAAAGGGTTTATGTCCTTCTGTCCAGCCTCTGGGAGGAACAGTTGAAGTCAGAATCTCTTGGCTAGAGAAGGGATCAGAGGTTGCAACTAATAGATTTTTAGAAATGGAAAAAGATTTTAATCTCCATGTACTGTATTTTTGTCTTCTGAAAATAAAATAATGCGTTGTGGTGCTTGAGTTATTGTACATTAGCTCTGTAATACTGGGCCCATGAAAACCTTTGATTTTGTCATGTGAAAATTCTGTTTTCCAGCAATGAAAGTATACGTTCTGATTATTCAAATGGAAAACTGCTGCCAAAGAGAACTGCTGCCAAAGAGACAATTGGGTACATGGCTGCAAACCACATATTCTTGACATTTTGAAGAATGTGAAAAGAGTTTAGAAACCACATCTGACGCACTGGAAATTGTTCTTGCTATTAATAAGTTTGAAAGTATTCCAGTAGCTGTAACTAATACAATTTAAAGGTCTCTGTGACTTTTTCTCATCATATTAATAGTTATAATTAATTCCTGGTAATGGCTTTCTAGTGCGCTAGTCTCAACAAAAACCATAAAGAACAATTATACTCTTATATTGTTTATGCTAAACAGATGAAGACAAAGCAACAACAAAAACTAGTCCTGCTTTCTTCAGTTCAATATGCAAGGCACAGATCGTATTCCTGTTCAGCTCTCTAATAGGTAGGGTTGCCAACCTCCAGGTACTAGCTGGAGATCTCCTGCTATTACAGCTGATCTCCAGCCAACAGAGATCAGTTCACCTGGAGGAAATGGCCGCTTTGGCAATTGGACTATGGCATTGAAGTCCCCCCTTCCCAAACCCCGCCCTCCTCAGACTGCCCTAAAAACCTCCTTCTGGTGGCAAAGAGGGACCTGGCAACCCTACTAATGGGTCATGCCTCACTTTCTGTCCAGGGAACAACTTTCTGTGAAGAGCTCTCATAGCCCAGCCTTGTGTGCGTTCCAGAAGTTTGGGTTCTGTTGATTTCCGTGAGATGTATTCCTGTGTAGGTGTGCAGAGGTTTACAACCTAAACATTGGACTAGACCCCTCATTGTTGGAACCCACATGCTGCTTAGGCTTTTCCCACAAGGATGTTTGAGGAATAATAATACGAAGGGTTATAGTTTTAAGTACTGTGTCACTCTGTTCAATATTTAGTTTTATTGTTCAATACTTAGACATCAGCCTTAACTGAAGCTGTAGCACCCTGCTGACTGACTACATTCCCTGCATTTCTCCAATTTCTTGCTCTTTTGCCACTCTCTTCCTCTGATATTTTATCTTTAATTTAAAATGTCAGCGCGCTTTTGAAAAATGGTTAGTACTTTGCATGTCTAAGGTTGCATTCCTATGCACACTTGTGCATGTGTAAAGTGCCGTCAAGTCGCAGCGAACTCGTGACTACCCCAGCAAGGGGATTTCAAGACAAGTGAGAAGCAGGGATGATTTGCCTTTGACTTCCTCTTCCTTGGATCTCTCCCTTCCAAATACTGACCCTGCTTAGTTTATGAGATCTGACGAGATTGGGCTATGCCACGTTGCCTTCCCGCCCCCTGTGCACCCTTACCTGGGATTAAGTCCTACAGAACTCAGTTGGGTTTACTTCTGAGTATAACACCTTAGACTTGTTCCCTTGGTATATTACTGAAGACATAGAAAATGACAGCTGATCTTTTTTTAGTGTGTCTGTAGTTTTTAATGTTGGATGTGTGTTCATGTGTAAATGAAAGAGAGAGACTACGTTAACGGTAGCGGCTATGCTAACATCAAGCTTCACTGTTTTACTGAGGAGTTTCTATGCTTATTGTCTTTGAAAAGTTGATGACTAAATTTGCTGAGTTTCATTTTGTTTCTAGTTAAAGGGACTCTCTGGATCAGAACCAAAGATTGCTGCATTTATGGCAGATCTTATCAAACTGTTTTCTGCTTCCTCTTTTGTTACGAAAATAGAATTTTAAAAATAATCTTTCTCAAATGTTTTCTTTTTCTAGTGAAAAATGACCACCACTAACAAGACCCCTCCTGGTGCAGATCCAAAACAGCTGGAGAGGACTGGAACTGTTCGAGAAATAGGATCACAAGCTGTTTGGTCACTTTCCTCTTGTAAACCAGGTAAACTTCAATTCCAAAGGGCAAGTGGACCAACCACATACATCCCTGATGAATATGAGCTGCTTGGATGGAAAATTATTTTTCTGGGATATTTTGTATAAGCTGAGGATATCTTGGTTGGGAATTCTAATGGTTATTTTTAAACGCCACTCATTTATTGAAACAATTCCCTTTCAGGTCCACTTGTGCTACTTTGGTATCTTGATATGGCAAATCATTGCTTTGTCATAATATTGCATATAATTACCACTGTAAACATAGTTGGACTCTAATGTTTAGTAGGACTCTGACAATACTGTAATATCGTATATAATCACAGACCTGGTCTCCCTTTTATATATAGCTGTGTAAATTATGTATAACTATATATATATAACTTTATATATATATAGCTATATATAGTTCTATATATAGTTAATTCTTTGTGGTTCTGATAGATTGCCCCAGAGCAGTCCTGAGTCTCTAGGGCCAGTTCCTTGTCTCCAGCAAGGCATGTTAGAATCTCCATGCATGAATATATCTTGCTATCTAAATGCATGTCACAGCCTGGACGGTGCTCCAGCCTCAGGCAGTTTTCAGGTATAGCTTCCCCTATCATGAGCCTCATCCACTGACCCATTTATCTGGTGTGGAGCAAAATGAGACCCCTTCTTGTGATGGAGGGAGAAATAGGCAACGGGAGAAGTAGGGCTGCCGCTGCTGGCTTCTTTGTAGTTTTGGGACCGTTAAAGGGACCGGCATGTGCCCTGGCTTGAGTTTAACAGCGGGCTCACTACAGTTTAAAAAAGTCAAACAAGATTTGCTGATTGGTTGATAAGCGTATTCAGTATCCTGAACATATGGACAGGGTAGTTAATAGGCATTCAATTTATGGATTTCATAAATTGTATTATGGCCCCATGGCGCAGGGTGGTAATCTGCAGTACTGCAGTCCAAGCTCTGCTCATGACCTGAATTCGATCCCGATAGAAGTTGGTTTCAGGTAGCCGGCTCAAGGTCGACTCAGCCTTCCATCCTTCCAAGGTTGGTAAAATGAGTACCCAGCTTGCTGGGGGTAAAGGGAAGATGACTGGGGAAGGCACTGGCAAACCACCCCGTAAACAAAGCCTGCCTAGTAAACTTCAGGATGTGACATCACCCCATGGGTCAGGAATGACCCGGTGCTTGCATAGGGGACCTTTACCTTTTTACCTTTTAAATTGTATTATGGAGACAGTTGATTGAGATCTATCAAAGGATGCTTTTTACTGTGAGAAACAAAAGTTGCTAAATTTCCTATGCTGAAAATACCAAAATGTTGATGTAACCAAGACACATGACCTTACCTCTTCTGTCCTTCCCGGCATCCTGTACCAACCTATCACTGCCAAAGCTCTACATTCACATCCCTCCAGAAGAGTGCCACTGTCCTGCCATTGCTCATGTTCTCTCCTTCCTCTAAACAGGAAGCTGCTTTATTGGCTTATTTATCCAGTCTGAGTAGGATATTCAGGTCCACCTGCAGATGGTACTGATGCATTTGCCATTTTTCACTCAATTCATGGCTCCTTGATTCATGAGAGGAAAGGTGAAGTCCAGCGGCTCTTCCTCTTGTTCAGTTTATTGGACTGCTCAGGAGTTTCAATTGAAATAATTGGAAGCGACTTGAGACTTGCATACCTGCTGTAATACTGTGATGTTTGTGGGGACGTAGTGCCAAAACCCATGAGCCTTTTTGTTCATATTAGGATTTGGCGTAGACCAGTTACGAGACGATAATCTGGAAACGTACTGGCAGTCTGACGGATCACAGCCTCATCTGGTGAACATACAATTCAGGTATTGAATGTTTAAATATACGCAGGTTTGTTGGACTTTATACAGTTGCCTACTTACACTGAAAGGAGTTAGAAGCTGTGGGTGCAAAAGGAATTCATCATTCTGCCAGTTAAATTAGCTATGTTTTCTTCATTACATTTTCTTCAAATAGTGTCTGCATTGCAAATACCCAGTAACATTTGGAAACCAGTTTACTGAGGTTTGATGCAGTTGATGGACACTTGACTTTTTAATACAGCATAAGGGTCAAATACGATCAGGAAAACCTGAATCAGCAGCCCTTGTTTCTATAGGCACAGAATCCCATGGATTTCCTTGATTAGGTTGGGTCATTATGTTGCTGAGAGCTTGTATTGAACTCCATCTAGTTCCATGTCGACTTCTTTGCCTGTGTTATTATGGGGTTATTCAGCCTGAAAAAGAGTTAAGCTGAGAGAAACAACCTATCTAGTTTTTTTAAACTGTCCTCAAGTGCATCTGGTTTCATCCTTAACACAGCAACTGTGGGTTGAGTCTTACCATCAGCTGACAAAATGGATCAAATGGTATCTTTCATCAGAGGAGTGATGCAAAAGATGTCTTCTCTGAAACTTTGGATAGCTGCTGCCAGTCAAGAGTAAATGATACTGACCTTGATGTACCAGTAGTCTGACTAGGGATAAGGCAGATTCACGTGTGTACAGTTTGGCCTACTCACAGGGGGATGTGCTTATGGTTCTGCTCCTTCCTGAGTTTAAGGCAAGTGCTCTGAAGAACTGACGGTAAATTGTATGATCTTCGGTGTCTGCAGCTGGTTCTAGGGGTTAGAGCCAAGTGTGCAGAAGCACAGAGTCGCATATACCAGGATGAAAGTTTTCAGCCATAGATGCTGATAACTTTACAGTGTAGTCCTGTGTAGAGTTACTCTAGTCTTAGCCCATTGACTTCAGTGGGCTTACCCTGAAATATCTCTGAATGTGAATGTACTGTATGTCTCCCAGAGTCAGATTTAAGCCTTTTTAATGCTTTCCACCTGTCTCTCGGGCCACTTTATGGAGGAGAAAGGCACAGCAAAGTTCATAATGCAAAATATATTTTGGTTGGCATTTTTGAAATCAGCACCATGGTTTTGTGTGATAACACATAACCTAAAGTGTGTCCTTTTACAGGTATACTTTAAAATATGTATATCATATCATTTATGTATATAATATCATTTACCCCATGGGCCAGGAATGACCCGATGCTTGCACAGGGGACCTTTACCTTTTATCATTTGTGTGAAATAACTAACCCATGGGGTGATGTCGTATCATGACGTTTACTAGTCAGGCTATGTTTACCGGGTGGTTCGCCGTTGCCTTCCCCAGTCATCTGTACTTTACCCCCCCAGCAAGCTGGGTACTTATTTCACCAACCTCAGAAGAGTGGAAGGCTGAGTGAACCTTAAGCCGGCTACTTGAAACCGACTCCCATTGAAATCGAACTCAGGCCGTGAGCAGAGCTTTTGACAGCACTCTGCGCCACGGGGCTCCTGCAATAACAAAAGAGGCTGTTGAATTTAATTCCTGCTGCTTGACCCTTTCAGAATAAAATATAGGCATTTTCTTCTCACAAGGTTCAATGCTGATGTTTCTCGTTTCCAGAAGAAAAACGACAGTGAAGACACTTTGTATTTATGCAGACTATAAATCTGATGAAAGTTACACTCCAAGCAAGATCTCTGTCAGAGTAGGAAACAACTTTCACAACCTCCAGGAAATCCGGGTAAGTGTATCACACTGCTTAATATCTTATGTTAGAAAGGTATTCTTTGTTTTAAAATGACTTCTCTGTAGCATTTTACACACAGGCAGTACAAAAAGCTAACCTCTAACCATAAATTAAGTTCTTCCCAAGTTCTGATAATTCCCATTATTGCTTTTAAAAGCTCCATTTAATTGAATATGGAAGCCAGTAGAGGAAGCTGCTGGTTAAGAAATAAATTAATCTACCACCATGGAAAGGTATAAAGGTAAGTATGCATGAATTTTTGTCATTATTTACATGAACATTTCTTTTTATGTCATACAACAAAACATTCTGATATGAAATTATAATAACCTTTGTATTTCCACTGAGGATTGGCAAGCGATGCTACAATAAAATAATTGATGGAAATTCTAGGCGCCACAATGAAATTTCTCAGCAGCGTGGTAACCTGGTGCCTGGGTTTTGTCAAGCCCTGAAACAGTGTGAAATGAAATGTGGTGTTGGAGGCGAGTGTTACGGATTCCGTGGACTGCCCAAAAAACAAATCAGTGGGTTATAGATCAAATCAAGCCTGAACTGACCCTAGAAGCTAAAATGACTAAACCGAGGCTATCGTATTTTTGTCATGTCATGAGACGACAAGAGTCACTGGAAAAGACAGTCATGCTGGGAAAAGTTGAGGGCAGCAGGAAAAGAGGAAGACCCAACAAGAGATGGACTGAATAAAGGAAGCCACAGCCTTCAATTTGCAGGATCTGAGCAAGGCTGTCAAAGATAGGACATTTTGGAGGACTTTCATTCATAGGGTCACCATAAGTTGGAAGTGACTTGACGGCACTTTACACACACACAATACAGTGTTTGTGAAGTTTTCCCCCAAGTTCTGAAAGTTGTTGGTCATGTGTCTGGAAAGTTGCTGCTCAAAAAAAGGAAAGAAAACACCACTTCTTAAACCCCATTTGAAAACAGAACCACCAACTTCCTTCTTTTAGAGCTGGGACCATTTTTAAATTTATTTACATTATTTATAGTCCCATCTTTCTCACAGGGACTCAAAACGGATTACACAGAGTGAGTCAGTACAGTCAACAAAATGGGACGTTCACTAAATAATGTGTTAGGATTGTAGAAGTCTGGAACCAACAGGAAAGAAGTAAAGCATAGCATAAGTATTAACATGACACATTAACAGCGCATTCCTGGCTTCTGAGAACGAAAGTCCTCAGGAGGCCCGGAAGGGTATGCACCCAGGGCCTCCAATTCTCAGAATAGTGTTTTTGTTAGTCGAAAGGGAGGCCTCAACTTCCCTCATTGGCCAGTGGAAAAACTGATAGGATTGAACCCACTATTCAGAAAGCTTCCTGAAGGGGTGATTCCCCTTGCCAGATTTTCTGTGCACTTATTCTTTCAGGAGGACAGTAAGCTCTCCTCCCATTTTGAATACAGTTTTAAGATGCTTGGCAGTGTAAATTCTAGGTCTTGGTACAAACATGACATTTGCTGTGATTTAGGGAGTATTATAAGGATGATTGATTGTTCAGATTCTCCTCTGGCACAAATTCTCCTCATCTTCCACCTAAATTCAGTATTAAGTATGACAGCTGCCAAACTGGGTTAATGTGAATGAAAGGATGGTCTGCAACTTGACTTGAAGTTTTCACAAGTGAGGAGGAACATAGTGGATGATAACACATCATACATCACAGAATTCTAATCAGCACTTCACTGTACGCATCAATACTGACTGAAAATACAATTACACATATCCAAGGAAAATCCCAAAGACAAAAGGTACAGTTGCAAGTTATTTATTTATTTATTTACACAAGCATACTTGCATACATGGTATTGTAAAATATGATGCTTATACAGCAATACAACTTCATTGCATGACAAAGAACAACCAACAGGAATCCAGTATCTGCTGCAATATGAAAAAAGTTATCTGTTGTATTAATGGCTGCACAGAGATTTCAAGTTTGCCTTGTGGTATGTGAGCCAGTGTTTTCAGCAGCAGGTTTTAGTACAATCGCATATAGGAAACGTATCAACAGGGAACTCATCTGACTTAAGTCTTGCATTCTTCCGATGAAGAAAGTCTTGAAGCAGGATATAATACTAGATTCTTGTTGCTTGATCTCTGTTGTGTTCTTTGTTGTCCAATGGATTTGTATGTGTAAACTGCATATTTTATACTACCATATATGCAAATATGCTTGTGTGAAACAATCACTTGCAGCTGTACATTTTGTCTTTGGGATTTTCCTCAGATATGTGTAATTGTATTTGGAATCTTTATTCATGTGTACAGTGTAGGGAGAGTGCAGCCAAGAAATCAGAAGGAGATTGAAACTAGGAAGGGCAGCCATGAAGGAGCTAGAAAAGATTTTGAAGTGTAAGGATGTGTCATTGGCCACCAAGACTAGATTAATTCATGCCATCGTATTTCCTATTGCTATGTATGGGTGTGAAAGCTGGACAGTGAAGAAAGCTGATAGGAAGAAAATAGATTCCTTTGAAATGTGTTGGAGGAGAGTGTTACGGATACCGTGGACTGTCAAAAAAAATAAGTGGGTTATAGATCAAATCAAGCCTGAACTGACCCTAGAAGCTAAAATGACTAAACTGAGGCTATCATATTTTGGTCACATCATGAGACGACAAGAGTCACTGGAAAAGACAGTCATGTTAGGAAAAGTTGAGGGCAGCAGGACAAGAGGAAGACCCAACAAGAGATGGACTGACTCAATAAAGGAAGCCACAGCCCTCAAATTGCAAGATCTGAGCAAGGCTGTCAAAGATAAGACATTTTGGAGGACTTTCATTCATAGGGTCGCCATGAGTTGGAAGCGACTTGACGGCACTTAACACACACACAGTGTAGGGCTGATGAGCATTTTATAATTCAGGAAACTGGAAGACAAGATGTAGAAGCTGTGCAGTTTGAGAGCCAGCGTGGTGTAGTGGTTAAGAGCGGTGGTTTGGAATGGTGGAGTCTAATCTGGAGAACCGGGTTTGATTCCCCACTCCTCCACATGAGCAGCTGACGCTAATCTGGAGAACCGGGTTGGTTTCCCCACTCCTACACATGAAGCCAGCTGGGTGACCTTGGGCTAGTCACAGCTCTCTTAGAACTCTCTCAGCCCCACTTACCCCACAGGGTGTCTGTTACGGGGAGGGGAAGGGAAGCTGATTGTAAGCCGGTTTGATTCTTCCTTAAGTGGTAGAGAAAGTCTGCATATAAAAACCAACTCTCCTCCTTCTCCAGTGTCAGCAAACAGGATAAAAAAGTGAATGTTCTTGCAATAAGGTGTTTTTTTTTGGTGGGGGGAGTGGACACTTCTGCCTCAATTCTGAAAGCACTGCTTTCAACCTGATTATCAAAACAGGAGAATGTTCTGCCCAGACCTACTTTCCCTTTGTGCCTGTTTGTTTTGTTTTCCGTGTCCACTAGGTGTCACTGCTGGCTTTAAATGTTAGCTTTTGGATTCATGTTCTCCGGTCTACTCCACCAGTATTCAATAATTATGCTTTTATAATGGTGTTTTATTCCACATATAACCTTAGTAATTTGCAGGGGGGGAATCCTGAAAACTTCTGTTCTTCAGGCCACCCTTGATGTGCACGTATACGACAGGTTTTTGAGAGTGCACTTCTGCAGATAATTTTAGATATAACACAGGCTTTTGTAGACTAATTGTAAACTCTGTTTTCTGTTGTCAAACTAATATTTTCCTGGTATTTGTCCCTTTATGTATTTGATTTTTTTTTGCCATGGAGAAACAGCGATTTAAATGCAGAATTTTTTTGTTGTCTTACTACATTATTAAATGGTGCTGCATAGCAAAAATTTATTTGCAGCTCTTTTCTCCTTGTTAATTTAACAACAGAATATATGGGTTGATAGTTAACGAACTTTTAAAAATCCTCACATTTTTGTGAACAGTAATTGCTGATCGCCTTTTGAATATTTCATAACTTTTTAATGGTTACCTAAAATATGGAGTAAATACAAGGCAAAGGTGTTTTTCTCCACTGTCTCCTGATTCTGTGCATGTTTATTCAGAAGCGAGCATCGCTTTGTTCTATAGGATTTACTCTCAGTTAAGATGCATAGGATTGCAAGCTTAGGTGGGGGGGGAGGTATTCTCATGGTTCTGTGTTTTTACCCGTGAATCCAAATAGTTTGTGATTTGTCTGTACCTTTTTACCTTGAGGACTGAGACAAGTCATTAAAGAAGGCAGTGTGATAATAAGATCTTTTGACCAAAGTAACTTAATTATACAATGGTTCTTTGGTTTCAGGCTGATTAACTGCCTGGAAAATCCAACTAAACCTTTAAAAAAATTTTTTTTTCCATGGATGTTTGCCCAGCTCATGGTGTATAATGAAAATGCTGTGATGTACTCTTGTGTTTTCTCCCCGTTGCCAACTGATGAGCTATAAAACAATGACCTCTTAACGTCAGCTGCGGTTTTGCAGCTAATATGAAGTATACATTTATCTTCCCCGGAGTTGCTACTCTGATCTGGAAAAGATTTAAAGCTGGAAACCAAAATTCTTTTGTGTACTTTTGAAAATGTTCAACCTCTGGAAATAGCATTTGAGTTACATTTTTCAAACTGTGGAAATCAGGGTCTGTTTCAGAAGAAACGGTGACTTCGCCATATGGGCTAGTTATGCTAGTTGCTTTTTCATCACTCCACTGTAACTTGGAAAGGAAGAGAATTCTGCTGTGTGGTAGTCCAGGTCTCTGACTCCTGGCTGTGCCTCTTCTGTTGATGGCATTGTAAAAAATTTTTTACTTCACTTATAGCCCACTGAGTGTACAATCCTGAAGGGGGCACAGCATCACTGTTTGCAGTGGGCTTCCCCCCATTTTAAGGGGTTTTGTTTTTTAAAAAACCCTTTCTCCCCTCCCCGCAACAAGGGGAAAACCTCTATGGAGGTGGCGCCGCAGCCACGCAATCCTCAACCACTGCGGTTCCCAGGATTGCTCTGTGAGACTCAACGTGGGTTACGCAGTGTAAATCAATACGATCATAGGACTAGGACTGCAGCAATCTTAAAGCACAGCGTATTAGACACGATACGTTTACCAGTGCAGAAAATGGTATTGTATAAGCATAAAAACAAAGCAGCAAACAGGCATTACATACGGTCTGCAGTGGTATGTGGTTCACAGCCTTGGAGAGACCAACTGAGGTCATAACAGTCGAGGCAGTCAGAGTGACAAAAAGGTTGGGGAGTGGTGGTTATCTTTTTTATTTCTTTCTGCAGGCTGTTTTTCTTACTAAAATTGCTTTTCACCCTATGGGACTGTGCAGTCTTTCCCCTGAAAGGGGGAAAAAGTAGTTGGGGGTGATTTTGGTAAGAAAAAAAGCCTGAAAAACAAATAAGCACCCATCTTGGCATTGCATTCCAAACTGCAGCTTCTCATAACAACTTGGTCATGTGAATGTTTTCCTTAAGGAGGCTAAGAATTATGTGTATGGTATGACCGTGTTATCAATAAGCTACATAGTACTCCCTCTGAGATGTGCTATCAGTGTTTAATAAGATTCTAGTTTGTATGGAAAAACATCTCATCTTAATCTGTGTTGTAGCCCATGTGACAGGCAGCATGAACACTAGGGGAGGAAAGACTGTGGGGTTAGGGTTTCTTAAACAAAATACTTTTGCTTATCCTGGAAAGAACGCAATAGTCATTTGGTTCAGGGCGTTCTATTCCCTTGAAACCTTGATTTATATTCTAGTGTCCCAAGTCAGGGAAAGAATGAGCCAGGTTTAATCTTGGGCTCATGTGAAATCTCAGCTTTCATGCAAGAAACACCCCAGTTTGTTGACGCACTGGAGTTCAGGCATCAGGCAAACTGAGGCTAGGTTAAGGGTCCCCTAAACCAAGAAGTCTTCAGTCTTGGCAGTTCACATTAGTTGAGGGAGCACGTGAGACGGAGAAGGAACTGGGATAATTCTTGCCACAAGAAATTCCACTTTGATGTGTAAATACAGGGTTGCTGATGGCCAAATGAGCTCTTGTTGTTTTCTTTTTCAGTGTGCTTTCTTGTGAGAATATCAGTGCAAAGCTGAATTGATAGGCTCTTTATTTTGTGCTGCTTGTCATTTTTCTTGAGATTTCTCCCCTCTCTAGTGTCCAAGACAAGCAAAAATATTCCATCACCAAGCAGAAGACAGCAGCAATCTTCTTTTTACTTGGAAGTGTTGGGTGGCTAGGGAAGCCCTCCAAACCTGTTGGAGATTAGTTCCTCAGCCAGTTTGAATACTGACTTGCACTTGAATAGTTGCATTTGATATCTGTTGCTTTATCTTTGATAAGAAAATATAAGCTTGTGATTAGCTTTTTCAGTACTACAACATTTTGATATTTAACAAGGTAGTTTCACCTGTGATCCCCAAGTCATAGTTTTTAATAGTGGTTTTTTTAAAGGTCACTTAAATGCAAAAGTCTTTTTAAGTGCTAAGGTTAACTACTGCCAAATTAATCCATAGTTGTGATACTATTAGTAATCTGCAGTTTTATTAGTTGACACCATCTTTAAAAAGCACCTACTTGCCTAAGAAATGGAAATTGGCTTGCGAAAATTCTTCTTAGGCAAGCAGGTGCTTCTTAAAGATGGTGACAACTAATAAAAACTGCAGATCACTTTTAGTTTCACAACTGGGGATTAATTTGGCAGTCGCTGACTTTTTCTTTAAGCTGCTTGCTTTGTTAAGATTTGCAAAACAAAGGTATTTTTATTAAATCATAGGTAATAGGTTTCAGGTAGCCGGCTCAAGGTTGACTCAGCCTTCCATCCTTCCGAGGTCAGTAAAATGAGTACCCAGCTTGCTGGGGGTAAAGGGAAGATGACTGGGGAAAGCACTGGCAAACCACCCCGTAAACAAAGTCTGCCTAGGAAACATCGGACTGTGACATCACCCCATGGGTCAGGAATGACCCAGTGCGTGCACAGGGGACCTTTACCTTTAATATCTATTGCAGTTCTGAAAATGAGTAAAATGATCCTAGTTCCTTCCTTTCCACTGCCCTCTTCCCCTTTTCCCTCTTTCTCTCCCTTCTCTCACTTGAAAAGATAATTTAGGTACTACACAGGGGGAGGTGGCAACTGTATTCATTCTTCAGTTCAGAATGGGTACCTCCTTTCCTTTAAAAGCTGTGAGGTGTGCTTAGGGTTGCCACCAGTGGGAGGTTTTTGGGACGGAGCCTGAGGAGGGTGGGGTTTGGGAGGGGTGGGACTTCAATGCCATAGAGTCCAATTGCCAAAGTGGCCATTTTCTCCATGGGAACTGATATGTCAGCTGGAGATCAGTTGTAATAGCAGGAGATCTCCAGCTAGTGCCTGGAGGTTGGCAACCCTAAGTGTGCTGCAGTAGAGCCTTCTTTCTAACTTGGGATCGAGTGCTGTGGTACAAGTAACACTCCTCTCTCAGCCTTAATGGGTAAAGGAGAGGCAGGTTGTAATAGTGCACCAGCTTTCACCGAGCGAAGGAAAGAGTGTCACAGCACTGGGGTTTCTACATGGATTGTGTTCCTCCCATTGCTAAAGTAAAACTGATATTTTTTTTCTCTGGCTGGAAATAGCATGATGATATATTTTCCCCAACCCAGCGAAATGTGGTAGCCAGATGCATTGCTATATTTGTATTTGCCCTGGGGCAATTGCTGTTTACCCCATGAGCAGTTACTTTCAGTTCTGAATTGTGGCCAGCTGTTATTGCTTATTGATGAGACACTGGGTACTTTCCTATGTGAAGCATCTAGCATGTCTCCCCACCCCTTTTTTTCCTGGAAGAATCTGTGAGTATTCTCATGCTCTAGTCTAAATGTTGATGGTTTCTACTTGTTGAATGTCAGTGTGGACGGCACACCTGCTGCTTGTGCTGCTAGAAAGAGACATCATTAAAATGTTCTGAGCACTGCTGTCACTAAAATATTGGAGCTAATCTACTTTTGTTGGCTAAATTCGTTTTCTTAATATAAAGCAGTTTCCATGTATGTTTTAACAGTATCCATTGTGCCTATCTTTTCCCATCTAATCCAAACCAATACATCTCACTCTCCTCAGTGCTATGTTCTAGTTTTAGACTGAAAAACCAATTTACATGCTGTATTCCAAGTCCTGGCCTTTTGCCCATGTCCCCCCCCCCCAAATTTATTCCTGTCAAAGTGTGGCTACATAGTACATGTGTTCACAGTCCAGCTATCTGTGCAACTTAATCCATATGTCCACTTTGCTTTTGACTTGGAGTTTTTTTTTTTAATAACTACATGTTCCCTCCTTTCCCAAATGCACACTGCATGGCAAGATTTTTTTAAAACTTAGAGTATCAAAGAGGGTTGGAGAGTTTGCACATCCCTGAACAATGTATAGGAGTAGAGATCTGTTCTCGGTGAACTTATGCTTTCCCAGCAAGAATAAGTCAACTGCATGAGAGATCCAGGATGTCTCTTACCACACATGCCAGTTGTGTTCCTTCTTGAAGAACTCAGATGTTGCCCCCCTCATTCGTATCCTGGTATCTGAAAGGATTGATTTAGCTGCGCAGGGAGTTATTTCACAGAACCTACAGAAGCTCACAGCTGGTATATAATGCAGCTGCCTGCCTTCTGGCCGGGGAGGGGGTTAGTCATAGTGCATCTTTTAATCTGCAAGAGCCCGTGTCCTTCTCCTGAGCTTGAGCGGGTCAAGGGTTCTTCCAAACTTTGTGTTGAGCACTAGAGGCATTCAGAAAGTCGTTCTTGTGTTTCCATTTCTGGCACAAGAGGAATGGAACCCCAAAATGCTGGCATTGCTTTATGCGTATGTGTTGGATTTGTCCTGTTTTGGGGGATGCTACCTTTCATATGGCCCTGACCTGGATGGCCCAGGCTAGCCTGATCTCGTCAGATCTCAGAAGCTAAGCAGGGTCAGCCCTGGTTAGTATTTGGATGGGAGACCACCAAGGAATACCAGGGTTGCTGTGCAGAGGAAGGCACTAGCAAACCACCTCTGAAAGTCTCTTGCAATGAAAACCCCCAAAAGGGGTCGCCATAAGTCAGCTGCGACTTGATGGCATATCTCCCTCTCCCTCTCCCTCTCCCTCTCCCTCTCCCTCTCCCTCTCTCCCCCACCCACACACACACACACACCCCTTTCATATCACCTTTCATTAATAAAGATGAATGGGTGGGTGAGCCAGTCCCAGTTGCCTTCCTAGCTGGAATTACTCATTCTTTCTTTGACCTTTACTTTCTCCCTTGAGATTTTCATTTCTGCCAGTTGTCTTACCTGTATTCTTTCCTGGCACCCCTTAGCCCACTGCAGTTGCATCTCATCTCTGTTAAGGCATGTTTTTAAGAACTACACTAAATGATAGGACTTGATGTGGAAATGCAACCTAGGGATGGATACGTCCTTGTATCATAGACACAGCCGGTTGCTTTTGTTTGCTTCAGACTTTGGGGAGTGTTTGCCTGTTCCCTATGTAACTCCAGTTCTCTTTGACTCTTGGTTTCCAGACCTGTTAAGCACAGTGGTGGTCTTCGATCCTTTCCTTAGTTTGAGGGCATTTGGTTGGTAGGCAAGCAAATAGGGCTGAGGTGTGAATTGGCGTTATAGCTGTTGATAGCTTAAAGGCAATGACGGGTACACTATTTAAGGAGGGAGCATCCCTCACATGTGCCTAGGCCACATGTGATTGTTTCTCTGGAGAATTTACATGTCGAGTCAACTCACCATGTATGTATGCTGAGTGACTTTTTTAAGGGAATATATTGCTAGGTATTCATTGTAGGGTTCCTAACTACCTGGAGATTTAGTGGGTGGAGTTTGGGGAGTGGAGGGAATTTACTGATATATAATTCCATAGAGTCTCCTCCAAAGCAGCCATTTTCTCAGGGGAAATGATCTCTGTCTTCTGGAGATCAGTTATAATTCTGGGAGATCTCCAGGCCCCACCGGGAGACTGGCAACCCAAATTAATTCCAAAGGCACAAACGTTTGCTTCAACTGGCGTGGCGGGAAGGGGAAGATGGTGTGATGAGAATGGCTGTTTTCCCATATTGATAACGTTGTTGTAGTTACTTTGATGAGCTATAAAAAGGAAATAACCACAACAAATGCTCTTAGTTTAACCTTGTATGTTCAAAAGTAAACCCTGGGACCCTGTTGAATCTTGGATCTTTGGTTGTCCTCTTTCCCTCCCTGCTGTTCCTCTGGGGGGGGGGTTCTGACCCCTTAAGGCTGTAGAAAGCAGACAGCATTCTATAAGCATTTCCCTGGAGAAGTTGCCCTTTGGGCCTTCTGTCCTGGCAAAGGGTTGTCTGTGCTGTTCCCCTTTGCTTTCTGACAGTCTGTCCCCTGCTTGTGCCAGCAAGGCAGTTCAGAAGGAGAAGGCGGAGAGACTCAACTCTAAGGAGCCAGGAGGGTATTCCAGCTCTGTTTCAGCGCTTCATTGACTTAAAAGTTTTGTAACATTATCGTTCTCCAGAAACATCATGGAACTTCTAAGTTAAAAAGGCTTGACAAAAGGGAGGGGGAAGTGTAACAAGCAGTCTTTTGGCGAAGGGTCTATTAATTCATTCCTGGCAGACATTTAAATTTGCTTGTAGGGATTTCTGCAACTGAAACTGCTGTTTGTACTGTTCTTTGTCATAGGTTAAGAGTTGTCAAGGCTGCAGCTGATACCAAATCAGTAATTGTGGTTTTCCCATGAGATTAGTGGTGCTTCGGCTTCTTCCAGTCGTTGTAGCAGTGTGGTCTATAATTACTTTATTTATGGACTTTATCGTTTGCCTTTCTCAATGCGACTCAAGGCGGATTACATAGACATTTGAAAACAAAGCATAAAGTATTAGGCATGATGTGTTAATGCAGAAAATGGTATTGCATAAACAATATAGTGAGAGCAGGATAATACATGTATAGCAAATAGATGCTATTCGCAGTAGTAGAATCCACAGTCCCCATTCTTTTTATAACAGTGCCTTCCCTTTATAGAAGTGTCTGACTAGGTATATTTATTTTTTTACTTTGTTTACAGACTGCCTTTTTTGCTAAGGCAGATTACAGAATAAAGCGGTGAAGTCAGACAACGTAAGACAACCAAGGAATAGCATTTATCTCTAATTCTGTAAATCCCAGTCCTAACAACCGACTATGTAAGGCAAGATATGCTATAAAGAACACAGAGAATGGATCACAAGGTATGAGCCAATGCAGTGAAAGCAAAGTGATAGCTACAATAATCATCTCTGAAGAGTACACTTGCATTCCTTTGTCAAGGAGCCCTTCTGGACTGTTCCTTTCTACTTCAGTTCTAATCTTTCTTTTTAAAAAAAGCCCTCTTGAACATTACTGTTTTGCAAATCCTGTGGAATGATGGAAGCGTGAAGGTCTTCCTGACCTCTTTAGGCAGGCCATTCCACAAGGTGGGAGCCACTGCTGAGAGTGCTCATGAACAGGCGGCTGTTGATGTTACCCATTTGCCAGGTGGCATCTTTAGAAGGCTTTGTGGAACACCGCAGGAGAAATACTCCTGCAGGTATGTGGATCCAAAGCCGTTCAGTGATGGGGAATGGATGCTGTCCTCTTGATGTTAACCTACTTCTGTACTGAGTATGTGTTGATGTAAGGTACACTATGACCAGTGATGCATGCTGAGAAATGTCAGTCCAGAGTTTCGGGTTGGGTTGTCATCAGTATGCAGATGACACTCATCTGTATCTGTTGATGGACAGCTCTCTGGATACCATCCCAGACATATTATCTTAACACAAGTCTTAAGTGCCATCAAGTTGCTTCTGACTTATGGCTACCATATGATTTTTGTAAAAATATACAAGTGTACACTTAATCAAAATAAAATATTTGTTATACAGTACAAATCTGTGATGGCATTCATCTTTGGTACACATTAATACACACCTGCTTCTGAAATACTTAGGTAAATACCACTGTTACTTGTAATTCAGATATTGTATGTTCAGTGGAATATTAGATTAGTTGGAGCCAAAGCTTGCCAGGTTTCCTTAGAGGTAGTTCTATTATCAGAGATTGTCCCTGGAATAAGTGAAAAAATAAGCAGTGTCTTTCTGTTACCAACAAATGACCATAGTTCGCCACCTTTACAAGGCAGAAAACAAGATTTCCAAACGGTTTTTAGCCCTGGGACACTACATGTACACCAATTTCATACAGAATGTCACAAACTTGGAAGTTCTTGAGATTGAAGCATTTTTAGTAATTCCATTTTGTCAGGATTAAATTTCAAATAATTTATCCAGTCTTCAGTTGTCTTGAGACCCTGATTCACTACTTCCACTGCCTTCCTAACCGCTGCATATGCTCGCCCGGATTCCTTTTCCTTGTTTCTTTCCTTGTTATGGGCACACTGCTTGCAGTATGTGATGGCAGTATGCGTGTACCAGCTCAGTTCTTTGTTTATGTTCTTGCCTCACACCCACCTCTGGGCGCTCGGTGTCCTTGGCAGAAGGGCTGGCGACCGTATGAATTAATGACCTCCAAAATATCCAATCATTAACAGCCTTGCTCAGGCCTTGCAAACTGAGGGCCTTTATTGAGTCAATCAATCTCATGCTGGGTCTTCCTCATTTCCTGGCATTATTTTCTTTTCCAGTGACTCTTGTCTTCTCATAATGTGCCCAAAGTGCAATAGTCTCAGTTTGGTCATTTTAGCTTCTAGGGAGATTTCAGACTAGATTTGGTAGTCCATGATTTCCATATAAAGCTTTGAATTAGTTTAAACCACACTTCTTGTTACTCCCATATAAAGTTTTCAGCTCAAGTATTTGTTGCTATTGGTGCATAACATTAAGATGGGGTTCTTATTTGTTCACTAAGCCAAAGTTAACATACTGAATCAGATCTTTAGGGCTCTTCCTGAAAATCTACATAACAGGGGGAGGGGCCGGGAAGCTGTCTGAGCCAAGAGAACAGCTGAAAGTTAATGCTCTATTCCCTCCAAAAATAGTTACGATGGCCATAATGAGCTATGTGATGTTGTGGAGCAACACACTAAGTGTTTTGAGTTGTGCACCTGTGACCTAAACTAATATACTTTATTTAAAAAAAATCTTTATAATACCTTTCTGTGAATAGCATGCTTAAGGTAGCTTGCAAATACATCAGATAAAATACCATGTGATCATAAAAACAGCCAATACCTTAAAAACTGCAAAAACAAACAAATCCCAAAACATATTTTTTAAAAAGCAAACAGAAAATCCATCTGAATCCCATTAAGGTCTATTGGGCGAGATGCCTGAAATTGTAATGCTGTCTCCTTTCAAATGTTGAAGGGCTAGGTGTACTCTGTTTTTGTTTTTTTTACAAGTACTGCTACTGAACAGTCAATCTCTTGAATTTTTTCAAATGCTCAACAAGAATGATCCCCCCCCCCAAAAAAAAATTCAGGGAGTGGGGAGTGGGTTGCATATCACTAGCTGAAATAGTAACTGTGTTGCAGTCAGTGAGCATAATCCACTAGGGAAGTTCTCCTGTGCAAGTCTTGCACAACTCCTGTTCACTTCTATGGGGTTTGCTTAAATGAGATTCCTGGTGAGTTGCTCTCATAATCTTGAAGATGCAGTACATGTATTACATTTCAGCTAAATTGCTATGCAGGTTCAGAGGCTATCTTGCCAGTGCTTGTGATGAGAATTATGAGCAGCCAGTGGTCTCCCTATCTATGTGGGTAACTGCACTTTGTTTTGGGTTCTGAATGTGCTCAGTCAGACAGTTCACTGAGCTATTGGGCAGAATCACTAGTAGGTCGCTAGACTAATTGACCACGTCACTATATAATAGAAACACTTGCAAACAAAAAATATTCCTGCCAACAAAATTGCAAGTGAAAAAATTCCATAAGAAATCTGAGTATGTTCTGTGTGCCCCGAAGTGCTCGGGTTCAGTCATCAGAGAGAAGATCGTTACTGGATGTGTACATACCAAATATGTGTGAATTAGATAAGTTGTTCCAGTGTGTTAAAAAATGCTTGAAGTTTTTCTGCTTAGAACTATGTTTTCAAATAGTTGTAGAGTTTGGTAGTTAGCTAATATAGCAATGTCCCGTTGCCTTATTAGTCATGTTGCTTTCCTTTATTGTCTTTTTCTGAGGCAAAGACAAGAATGTTTGGCTGGAGACCACACTGTTGTAATGAGGGTGGAGTATGTTTGTCATTCTGTAGGGATGGCTGATTCCTGAGCCAATATTCAGTGCAGTACATCTGGGTGTTCAAGATCATGTCACCATGAGTCTCTTAGAACTGTGCACTAGTGGGAAGCAATTCCCATAAAGGGACATCTTATATGCTTAAATTCTTGAATGATCACCGTGATCCCCTTTTAAATTTGGTTATCATGGTGACAAAAGTATTACCTTTAAAAAAAATTTTTTTTAAAGCACATAATGTTTCTTTTGCCGGGAAAGAAATGTCCAGAAAAACAATTATCTGCTATATGATTTTGTCTGTTTGAATAATGTTGTGTCCTGTGGAAAAAAACTGCTTTGGTTTGGAAGAGTAAAGTGGGACACAACTATTTTTAAGTAATTCAAATATAGCAGTAAAAATAGAAAGAAGTTCTGAGAAATTCGCAGATGACATGCTTGGGTTCATTATACGCCACAGGGAAGTGATCATTTGTTTCCTTTTAAAAAGCAAAATTGCACCTGATATCTGAAATGATAGCTTAGTTGACTGGAAAGCTAGCTTACAGACGGTGGCTTTTTAAAACAAGTCCCTTAGATTTGTAATGAGGGGGAAATGATGGTATGTTTCACCTAAAGTAAGAGAGACAATGTGTAATAAGGGATTTTGTGGTTTTACAGCTCAGTGCATGTGTTTGAAAGCTGTTCTCTCAGCATCGTGGGTGGCAGGTTATGCTACCATATAACGTATTGTAGTTGGCTCTCCACACTTGTCAGGGTTAGCGTTCAACCATTCGGAAAATTTTCCCATTGTTCTAGCATGTGAACCAAGACTAGCGTTGAATTCCCAATAACTTGGCGGGGGGAGGAGGGGAGAAACAGTTTAATTAGAAAGTTTGAGATTTGATTACTTTTCTTGTTGTCTTGAATGTGTTTTTTTATATATATATATCATTCGAGCCCTTAATCTGTGAACACAATCTGTTTACAGTTGCGAAGCTGAAAAAGCAAATGTAACACCATCAGGCAACCTCTTGGGCAGTCTTAGAGCAATTTTGTATACTCTATTCTGCTTTTCTTCAGCGTTGGCTCTCCATTTCCATCTTAAACATCTTTGCTTTAGATGGACCATAGCTTTTGGCAGCTTTTGCATTTTTAGCAAATAATACTGTTTCTAGCAAGAGTTGCAAGCAAAAAAAAAAAAACTTTGTGTGAGGTCCTTGTAAACTGAACCTTGGGAACGTTATGTTTCAGTATTTTCTCCTTTGTGCTTCTTCCCTATTCGTGTCATGGTTATAAATTATATAGTTTGAAATGAAGAATTAAGAACATTCTATTTTGTGACTCTTAAAAAAAGAAAAAGTTAGAAGGGGTGCCGATCTCTCTCTTTTATGCGCCTGGCTTTATTTTCTTTTTACCTGTTGTTTTCAAGGCTGGCACACAGTGAAATAAGCAGTTATGGCATTGGCGCTCCATTGTGCCAGGGCTTAATCCAATAAAAACAGAATTACCGCCTGCTGAGTTGTATGCTGTGTGCTTGTGTGAACATCAATGTCTGCCGTTCACACACAGTTTTACCTTCCAAGTTTTCTCTCTGGAATATTGGAGAGTGTACTGAGAGGCCTTTTCTTTTTTTGGCCCTCGTGCTTGAAAGGGGTTGTAGTGAATATTGTTAAGTTTGCTTTGGTAGGCTCACTAGATGTATTTCACAGATGATCATTACTACATCAAAAAAAGGAAGGAAGCCGAGAGAGATGAGGGGGCTTGGGGTAAAGTAAACAGCTATTGTGTCAGGAGAAAGGGGGGGAAAGCCAGATACTCCTTTATTCTATATTTGTTTTTTTCTGACTTGAAAGGAGGAAAAATTGAAGGAGTGTGTGTGCATGTGTACATATGTGTGTGGTAATGCAGGAAATGATAGATTTTAAATATTGACACATAATAGTTGCAGATATTAGTCATTTCATTTTAGGCAACGTGTACCTTGGCTGGCTTTTAAACCAGCATGGTGGCACTTTGCACGGCAGCTAATTCTCGGACCTGGCATTAGAATGGTCTGCTTGACAGTGCGTAGATCAGCTATATTCCACATTTGATCTGATGGAGTACACTAATAGTTTCCAAGGGATTATATGGCACACTTAATATTAAATATTGCATTAATGCTTTTTTCCCCCTCCCTCATGTAATTTTTTTGGTGTGTTTTTCAGCTTCTCGTTAGAGATGCCGGTATACACTATTACTTAGCAGATTTTCCTGTCAGGTTAAATAAAACCGTACACAGAAATAAAACCGTACATAGAAAAAGAACTTGTTATCAGGCAGTCGTGAATATATAATGTTAAAGAAATGTAAGGTGGATTGCTGTGTATTGTTTCTTCAGTGACCTACATCCTTTGCCTGGTATTGGTGAAATAACACTGCCTTTCCAGCTTGCTAGTTCGAAAACAGGTGCCCAGAGACCAAACTGAGATTTAGAGCTACTGTTCAGTCCATAGTATCAGACCTGCCAAAGGCAAGGTGGACGTGACTCAAGTTCCTCTTTGACATCTTTTTTTAAAGACTTCAATAGAGGCTGGGAGCAAATACCTGTTGGCTTATATCCAGCATAAAATGTCCCATGCGTGAGGTGGGAACAAGACTATTCCTCCACAACTGGTGAGTTTTAGCCTAACCTCATCCCACCATCAGAGTTCTGTGTCCTTAGTATGTATCTCCCCCCACCCCAACATCCTAAAGATTCCCAGAGCAGTGGCCGTGTCTTAGTGATGTATTCTGATTTACTGTATTAATGTGGAGTTGGAAGCATGCATGTTGCAAACAATACAGATACAATACAAATGGTGTAAGGGGTGGGTGGGGTGGCCCCTTGATCTGCTCATCTGTAATAGTCTTAATATACTGCTCAGTTGTACAGATGCAAAAATACTTTATTTTGAGTGGGTTTTTTTGTACTTGCTCATTATATTCATATTCAGGAAATCTGTCTAGACATAACAAACAATTCTGAAAGTAAATTATGAAGTTTCTTTTTGCGCTTTCTTAGTCTGTTTTCATTATATATGATGAAAACAGGACAAAATGGAATTAACAGAGATTGGAAATGAAATTATTTTCCACTAGTCTTGCAGGCCACAGCATGGGAAAATGGTGCAGAACAAATTGCTAGGAAGTAACGAATTTCTTCTTAGCCTTTTGACCTGAACTTTTTTGTTTTTTGCTGCCTGTGTTAGAGGGTAACAAACACCTTGGGTTGAAGAACTATTATCGCATACGGGCTTATTCGCACATTACAAAGCCTTTTGGCTGTCGTGAAGATTTCGGATCACACATGCTCTGGGAGTTTTGTGCTTCTCAGGCATGCGTGGGTCTGATTGATATTGGGACCACGGCAGCACACGTGGAGAAGGGGCATCAGCCTTCCTCCCACACCATTTTCCTGACCAGGAACAGCCATTGTGTAGTCACTATTCACTATAGTGGGAATCTTACACGTGATGATGGTACATGTACACCTCCCAGCAGATCAAATTTCTTCTCCCTGAGGCCATTTCAGGTCTGGAGAATGGTGTATTGGGAGGAAATAAAGCCCCTTCTCCATGCATGGTTGAGTCCTGATCCAAAGACCTGGGCATACCTGGGGAGCCCAGAACTCCAGTGCATGTGTGACCTGAAGTCCTTGTGGTGGCAGTGAGGACTTTGTAATATGTAAATCGATCCAAAGGCATCTCAGATCTTTAGATAGGCATATAGCTGTGATGCAGCTCAGTCTTATGCATGCTTAATGAAAAGTTAGCTCCACTGAATTCAGTTGGTTTACCCCTAGGAATAAGGGTGGATTGAATTGCAGCATTGTAAGTGTGCCCAGTGACTTGTATTAATATAGCCGGTGGTTAACCTGTGTGAAGCTAGAATAGCAAATCTGTCCTAGTATGCTATCAATTACAAGAAGTAGTAAAGAAAGGATTCATGTTTTCTGGGGAAGGAAACCTGCAATCGCTCAAATGTTTGTTTAGAGAATTATCTTGTCTGTAGGGAAGAGTTTGTGTAATCTTTGGCTGAAGGAGCATAAAACCACTAGACTGGACATGTTGTCATTTCTGAACCAGTCCAATGTGACCTATACACACATCATCTGCACAGAAAAGAATTAAATCACTGCATGAGATATTGTCTAAGGTTTAGTCAATTGTTTGAGTGTGTTTCTTGCCTACCGTGTATGCCTGAGTCCCATCTTGAGCTGTTGCATTTGGAACTCCGTGGCACTCCAAAACAGACCTCACTTGAACTGTCTGAAATTGTTGCTGAAATTTCCAGAGGCGTACTCTGTAGGTTTTTTTTTTTGAAGGCCTCTGAAGTGTACTATTCATTGTCTATTATTTTGAATACCTTACAACTGAATTACACTGCATAAATTATTCCCATTTACACTGGTTCATGTCAGTCACACAGGCTGATTGTTCTATGGTAGCAGTTCCACAGCAGGCAGGTGTTTCTCTTAAATGAAAACAAATAGGGAATAAGCTGCTCAGCTTATCGTTGGGATTAGGTTTAGGTGCTGGATTGAAGGTTGCTCTTGTGCGGAGCCATATTAAATATTTGCATAAAAGACCAACCAGATCTGAGCATAGCAGCAAACATGACAAAGAAAGAAACAAATGGTTAAACCTTAATTATGCAAACAAACAAAAAATGAAATTGTTTTTCTTTGGCAAATATTGAGTTTCAAAAATAGTTGTCAGATAAATAACAAATCATCTATACTGCCGAATTTTTGACAGTACTAAAATGCCACATAGACCAACCTATGAATAAGAACACCTTATGAACATATGAAGCTGCCTTATACAGAATCAGAGCCTTGGTCCATCAAAGTCAGTATCGTCTATTCAAACCAGCAGCGGCTCTCCAGGGTCTCAGGCAGAGGTCTTTCACATCACCTACTTGCCTAGTCCCTTTAACTGGAGTTGCCGGGGATTGAACCTGGGCCCTTCTGCATGCCAAGCAAATGCTCTACCACTGAGCCACAGCTCCCTCCCTCCCTTGTCTGCCAGCCTTTCAAAGCACCAGAATTAGAGCTCAGGTACAGTGTTAAAAAGGAACATACAGAGCAAAGAGCTTGAGATGACTTACACCAATGGTTCCCAGCCTTTTCAGTATGGTGACCCAAAAATCCAAATTTACTTGATATGGGGACCCATCCAGGGACAGCCCAAGGTTTTTGGCATTCTAGGTAAACTGTGACCTTGGCACTCATCTACATCGACTAACCAGATGTTTCTGAGAAACCAACAAACATCACACAAAGGCTGCAGCTGCCCACACGATGAACCCGAAGCGTGGCATTCCAACATACACGGTCTTTGCATATGGAGGTTGCATTCCAGCCTTTGAACGCGCTTCTCCATTACTCCCTCTAATCCCCCCAAAAGAGTCTAAGAAACTCACTCAACTAACCATCAGGACATGTTTCACTTGATCAACATGTATATATGCAGTGAAGAAGAAAAATGCCAACTAAGGTCAGATCTTGATCTCCAAAATACAAAAGAGAGCAATGGAAAGGACAGAGGAAGCCATTAGGAAGGGCTGGCCCATGACCTACTTTCAGAGGCTTCATAACCCACTTCTGGGTCCCATCGCACAGGTTGGGAAACACTGGCTAACACTGTCTGCTATCATTGGTTTATGATTTTAGTTAAGCCAGTGCCTTTGGACTTCCTAGGTATTGCATCTAGCAGCAGGCCCAAGGACACAAGCAGTTAATACTATGTTAAACCTTTATTTAGTAAGTGCGCATTTGGTAATATCTCAAAATCTGGTTTCATTTTTTCAATATTGAATGTGGAAGAGAAGCTTGACAACAGATTACCTACCAAAGCAATGAACAAGGCAAAAGTATCCAAGCGGTTAAAGGATAATAAAGGTGGGAATTATTGATTTTATATGACTCCACCACAATTCTCTCCTCCTTAATGAAGAATACACTGTAAGAACTTAGTTAAACCATTTTGTGATATTAAATATATTAGATCACAGTGGGAAGGGGCTATGGCTCAGTGGTAGAGTATCTCTTTGGCTTGCTGAAGATCCTAGGTTTAATCCCTGGCATATCCAGTTAAAAGGAGCTAGTAGTTGTTGAAGGGAAAGACCTCTGCATAAAATCCTGGAGAGCCACTTCCAGTTTGGGTAGACAATACTGACCTTGATGGAGTGATGGACAGATTCAATATAAGGTACCTTCGTGTGTGTTCATAGCGTTTCACATTTTGAAAGCAGGTAATTTTACAAATACCCTCAAGGATGTGAGAAAGACTATATAGTTGAGTCAGAAGGCATGGATTGGGACTATTTGCAGGTAATGATCCTCTCAAGCTGAGATGCTTAATTTGCTTTTGGTAATACCTTTCATATACTTACAGAGCAGACTGTCAGCATCAGGTACTTGTTTGAATTATGTTTCTTGTCTGCTCTCATGGCCATTATCTTTATTTGTGGGAACCTAAACATATTATTTAAGGAGATAAATCTTTAGAGCTATAGAGCTATCCTATGTGCAGAAGGTGTTTATTAATTAGCTAACATGGCGTAGTGGTTAAGGTGTTGGACTAGGACCTGGGAAACCCAGGTTCAAGTCACCACTTGGGCTGTGGAAGTTTGCAGGGTGACCTTGGGCCAGTCACACACTTTCAGCGCTGACCCTGGCTTGTATTTGGATGGGAGACCTCCAAGGAATATCAGGGTGATGCAGAGGCAGGCAATGGCAAACCACCTCCAAATGTCTCTTGCCTTGAAAACCCTATGGGGTCGCCGTAAGTCAGCTGTGACTTGATGGCAAAAAAAAGTTTCCTTTGTAAAACTGTCCCCATTTTCATTATGCGTTGCTGTTTTATTTATTAACAGATAGTCTGCTGCAGGGTTAGCCGTAGTAAATGATAAACTAAACTAAGCATTGTGTGAGTTGTGACGCATTTCAGTGAACTTCCTTTTTTTATTGAGCATGTGCATGAGTGAAACACCACATATGACTTTGGCTTGTTTGTTCAGTCACCAAAATCAGTGTAGGAAGCCAAAAATCTCATATAAAATGATCTATATTATCAACAATGTCTACTATACAAATATCTACGTGACCAACAAAATTAATTGACAAGTAGACATTGCTGATAATAATTATAGATCATTTTATATGTGATTTTTTTGTAATTTTGGTGACTGTGTTAATTTAGCATAGAGGTGATCTTTTTGCATTATTAGCTTGTTTGTTGGCAGCACTGAGCTTGTTTATTTGTAGTAGTTCCCACTGCCAAAGAGGGAGGCATTTCCTGTTTATGGTTTGACACTCCAGTCTTTGCCTCTTGCTTTGACCTTTCATGACTGTGTAGCCTGGCACCTGTTATGTTTAATACCTACCATATTTGTTTGCCATTGTTTTGTTTTTTACATTTGGCAATTATTCTATCAAATTTGTTTTTAATACCTTCAGCAATTTTGGCTTTAATAACTCAGGGCTGTATCATACATGACAATTTTTCCTACCTGGATAATGTGCAGTTGCTCCAATCATGCATACACCAAGTATGTATTCAAGCATTTGTGTTTTTTTTACACCTGATGATGTTCCACATTTTTTTATCCTACACCCATGTAGGAAAGATTTGAATGTGGCATAAAAGACCATTGCTGTAAACCTTCCTTGGAGTGTGCCTCAAGGTCTTGTCATAATTTTTCTCTTGGTGGTCTTTTCTTTTTCTGCCCGATTCCATCTTCAGAAACGGTCGCTGAAATATACTCTTCATATCTGGCATTTATTTGGAGTTGGACTGGCTTCCTGTAGACTCCTTGGGAATGTCTGTTTCAGCTTCTGGAGTGAATAGAAAGCTCTTCTGACCTAATGGACTGAACTAAGCCACGTCTTGACCATTTACAGGAGGTGACTGATGGTGGCCACACAGTCACCTCCCTAGGTGGTCGTTGCTTCACCAGGGCAAGCGAGCTTGCTTTTCACAGTAAGTTCTTTGACTGAACTTACTTCTGTGTTTCTTGTAAAGCTTCTCTTGTGGTGTCCCTCCTTTTGACTCACTTGGAATTTCTGAAGTTTCTCTTGGATATGCTTCACTTTCTAGCTGGAACTGGTGTATCATTGCTATTAACTTGTTCTCTTCCTTCCTAAGTGAAGAGATGGCAGGCGCCCAAAATCTGCTACTTCATGTGTTGACAGTTCCAGTTTTGGAACTGCACAGCAGCCTGTTGAAGCCCAGTCCTTGTAGTTATGTTGTGGTGCATGGGAATCATTGTGGGAGTTGTAAAAGTAAGAAGAAGGTTTTCTTTCTTTTACTGTTCATAAAAAGTTGCACATGTAGTATCAAGGAAGTGCAGCGAAGCAGAAAAGGATGTTTCAGACTGATATCTGCATGACTTGGTGCATGGGTAAATGAGAAGAAATTATGGTCCTCAAAGATTAGATTAAGTAGTAGTATATTTTATTTGAAAACAAAAGTCAAGCGGAAAGTGTGTTTTAAAATTCAGGCTTCATACATGGTGTAACAGAAACTACAGTAGAGAGAAAGAGTGAATGGAAGGTTGGGAGTGCAAGATACAGCAAAAACAAAAGTGAATTAGAGCGAATAATTGGGAGGCTGGCTACACTGGAAGGAAAGAGATGCTACAAGCTGAAAAGCATGGTAGACTGTAGTTGAAGAGGATCTCACTTCTACAAAGCACTGCAGGAGCTGTTGGAGTCGGGAGACTTGGAGCTGTTGAATGTACAAGACTTCTAGGGCCTAGGATAATCCTAATTTAGTTGCAGAACTATTACATTGTAGTATTCAATTCAGCAATCTCTTCTGATGAATTTTCAGATGCATGCCATTTACTTTGGGGTACCAAAGCTGTTCTAAAACCATGCCAGAAGACAAATTGGAAAGAATAAAAGTGCATGGTCTTAGCATAGTTGGGGTTGAGTGCCTGATTGTAGCAAATGCACACACCGGATTTCCCTGATGATGTTTTGGGTAACTTACCATCAGTGCATTCCTATAATTTTCTCCCTTCCTGCAAGTGAAGACAGTGTACTGGAGCAGAAATGAGAAAGGACTAAGCCCATTGATTTCACTTGGCTGAGATTAGAGTGACCTTTTTTTTAAGATTGCATTGTAAATATTCATAACTAACACAATAATTTAATGCATGACCCATTGATCAAATCATATACATTTCTCTTTATTTTGTTTTAACAAAAACCAGCTTTCCTGTATGCATGTGTTTGATATTGTTAAGTGGAGAGCCAGCGTGACCTGGTGGTTAAGGTGTCAGACTAGGATCTGGTAAACCTAGGTTTGAATCTTCACTTTGCCATGGAAACTTACTGGGTAACCTTGGGACAGTCACACACACCCAGCCTCAACTCTGGCAAGTATTTGGATGAGAGACCTCCAAGGAATACCAGGGGCATGATGCGGAGGCTGGCAACGGCAAACCACCTCTGAACATCTCTTGCCTTGAAAACCCTCTGGAGTCAGCATAAGTCAGCTGGACGATGGCAAAAAAAGGGGGTTAGGTGGTTAGTGTTGAGATAGTATGGGTGTAAATTTAACACAGTGGATCTCAAACTTTTGAAGTAGGTCCCATCCCGCTTTCAAATTTTTTGGGATCCACCTGTGAAGAAATTCTACATTACTTTCCTCTTTGCAGCGTAAAATGCAAGAAATTTCACGCAAGCAATCCTATATTTTCTTTTTCATGCTTAGTATTAAATGTATAGCATCACTGAGCAATGGGCATTTCACTAACTATGCAGAAGAAAACCCGAATGTTGTCACTGAGTTCTTTCTCCCAGCTCACCCTGTGACCCACCTGTGAGAGAGGTGCACCCCCTTTTGTGTCCCAGTCCATACTTTGAACACCATTGTCTTAACGTACATGTGTTACATTCAAGTATCACTTTAAACCAAATTCCCGGTATTTTAAATTAAAATCATTTTATTGTTGTCAGTGATTATCTTTGATCTGATTAAATATATAATTCTGCCCTGCATAATACAAATCAAATAATTACTACTTTGGCATATCCAAGACCTGGTATCTGAGTTTTTACCTCTGCTTCATTTCTTAGCCTATTTTCTATTTACCAAGTTCAGTTGTTAATTGCTCACGCTAAGTGATCAAGTCAGCCTGTTTCAACTGATATTTCTTTTCTCTCTTTGCCTCCCCAGCAACTTGAATTAGTGGAACCAAGCGGTTGGATTCATGTTCCGTTAACCGATACTCACAAGAAACCTATTCGCACTTTTATGATTCAGATTGCTGTTTTAGCTAATCATCAAAATGGAAGGGACACTCACATGCGACAAATTAAGGTTTATACACCAGTGGAAGAAAGTTCTATTGGTAAATTTCCTAGATGCACCACAATTGATTTCATGATGTATCGGTCAATCAGGTAAACAAGAGATAGTTTTGTATTTAATTTATGTCATTGTATTTTTTGTAATTTTTTGAATAAAGGCTGAAAATATACTTGTCTGGTGACTTTTTAGCTTGACAAACATAGTTGGAGGTGTAATTTACCGCTACAGAATTGGTTTACTAAAATATAATTTTTGCTTTTTTATTTGGAAACAAGAACGGTGAATTCTCAGAAGATTCTTCAGAGCAATTATCCATTCATTGTCCTGTTCTTAGATTGAGTCCCCCAAAGTATGTTATAACACTTCTTTAACATGTGATTATATGATTCCCCATCCACCCACCCTGGTGTTTAAAGAAATTAATGAACCAGCTAAGATGAGTTAGCCTTACAGACTCCAGTAGGACCAAATTTGCTTAAATGCCAGATTGGTGTAGTGGTTAAGAGGGGTGGTCTGGATTGGTGGGCTCTAATCTGAAGAACCGGGTTTTATTCCCCACTCCTCCACTTGAGCGGGGGATGCTAATCCAATGAACTGGATTTGTTTCCCCACTCCTATGCATGAAGCCAGCTGGGTGACCTTGGGCTAGTCACACTCTCTCAGCCTCACCTACCTCACAGGGTGTCTGTTGTGGGGAGGGGAAGGGAAGGTGATTGTAAGCCGTTTTTATTCTTCCTTAAGTGGTAGAGAAAGTCGGCATTTAAAAACCAACTCTTGTTCTTCCTCTTGTATTAAGTTTAAGAAATCCCATAACATGCAGTCTTCTTAAGAGGTTTCATTAAGGCTGAAAAGAAGCAGCAGCTGCCACTAGGGGTTGTAGGGGGATACTTCCCCATCTAGCTTCCATTAGCTCTTCAAGTTGTGCAGCATGTCAGTAACTAAGGGAGCCGCACGCAAATTTCCTTGACCATGTGAACAGGACTTGGGTCCAGGCTGAAACTGACAGGAATGAATACTGATTGCCCAGAGCCTTGGGACTGAGAAGTGACAGAACTCCAGAGCAGGCTCAGAAAGGAAACAGAAGCTGTAAGTTGATATGGTCAGAGATAGTTTAAGGAGAATCAGGGCTACATCCAGCAGTTGGAGACATATTTCAATGTGTTCCTCATCTTAAACTGGAATACAGAAAACCGATGGTGAATGCGTGAAAATTATGCTGAATCAGACCATTGATCTGTCAAGGGCTATTTCTAGAAGTGTACCGTTCAAAAATTATTGTTTTAATTCTGTCCTGGGAGTTGGGAAGGGCATGATTATTTCTTCCATTAAAGGCTGGAATATTGTGATTGTTCCAGATAGGGTGTGCTTCCTCCCCCTTCTTCTCTGCTCCTGCTGCAGAGGCAACAGAGCATCCATATGGCAATTTCCCCCACCATTTAGCTGGATTCAGTCCCCTGTGAGTGCCATTTCCCCCCTCCCCAATGCCACTGAAGGCTTTGGGGGGCTTTTAAAAAGTTGGTAATTGCTATATTGCTATAGCGTTACATAGCAATCTTTTTTTTTAATGGAAAAAGGCCTCCTGTGGCATGGAAGATGGTGCTAATGTGAGTGGGACCTTTGTGCACATTCCCATGCTTGGGGCATAAAAATGCAATCTTTCCTAAAAAGTTGTATCAAATCCAGTTTGGGAGAGGTGACAGCAAAGCAGGGGAAAACCTGGATAGTGGATGATTGGGACAGGATTATACGTATACTTTAAAAAATCATCCTCTAGTTTGAATGCTAAACTGAAGTGAAACCTGCATGTGGAAGAAAGCAAGGCCAGTATTGTCTACTCTGGACTGGCAGTGGCTCTGCAGGGTCTCAGACGGAGGTCTTTCGTATAGCCTGCTGCTTGAAGCTTTAAAATGGATATACTGGAGATTTGATCCGGGGCCTTCTGCGTGCAAAGCAGATGCTTTGCCCCCTCCCTCACGCACTTTTCAAGACACAAGGCAAATCTAATGGCAGTGATGCTGCGCTTTTCAGGGACAATTCAAGTCAGGCATCTTTTGGAGACCCAAGACGATCAGTAGATCAATCAATCCAACAAAATCACCATTCTCATTTAGCCTGATTTATCCCAGAAGGGTCAGTGGCAGCTCAAGAGACATGCAAATTGATAATTCTCATCTCTTTGGGGTTGAGAGTCCCCCCTTGCCACAAACAGGATTATTCAACCACCAGATCAGTGTCAACATTTTGTGCAAGTAAGACTGGGATACTATAAATCCCTGCGTGAAGACAAAAAGACATCGCTCAGCTTTGACAGCCCACTGAAGTCCTAATTTCAGCTTGAAGAAAGTGGAATCATCCTTGCATGCAAACTATGCCCTTATTCTGGTGTCCGACTCTGATGTTTTTGTCCTCAAATATATTCAAAATGCCATTTGGGGCATTTTTTTGGCTATTCTAACAATTGGGGAAAATTGGAAAAAAAATAGGTTGTCTCTCTATTTAGCGCCTTATTACCTGCCTTTCCATTGGCAGCAGTACCAGTTTAATATTTGGGTGTCTGGATTTCCAGACGCATACAGATAATGGTAAGGGAGAATCTGGATCTAATTTGTTCATTCACTTTTGATTTAGACATGTGGCAACTCCAATTCTATCATTACAAGGGCAAGTCCAAATAAATGTGCTGCCTCACTAGGTTTGTGTGGTCACTGTTACTGTCCCCTTAATATTCAGTCAGGAGACCTGATCATTACATTTTGTTGTTTTCTCTGGGTCACAACTCTCACATGAAGATAACATTTTCTAAATTATAACTACCTACTCAGAGTAGATGATCCCAGATTTATGGTTTTACCATGTGGCGTCCCTCATCTCCATGGGACAGATTAGACAATGAATGTGAAATTTTAAAATACAGATCTATATAATGTATCCTAATCAATAGACATCTGTCTTGAGTAACTTCTAATTTTTTTCACCTTAGAACCACCAGAGCCAGTGTGATGTATTGGTTAAGAGCGGTGGTTTGGAGCGGTGGACTCTGATCTGGAGAACCGGGTTTGATTCCCCACTCCTCCACATGAGCAGCGGAGGCTAATCTGGTGAACTTAATTTGTTTCCCCACTCCTCCACATGAAGCCAGCTGGTGACCTTGGGCTAGTCACAGCTCTTAGAGCTCTCTCAGTCCCACCTACCTCACAGGATGTCTGTTGTGGGGAGAGGAAGGGAAGGTGATTGTAAGCTGGTTTGATTCTTCCTTAAGTGGTAGAGAAAGTCAGCAGAAAGACAGAGACACTGTCCTTCAGTGTTACTACTCTGAAGATGCCTGCCACAGTTGCTGGCGAAACGTCAGGAAAGAAAATTCCAAGACCACGGTTACACAGCCCGGATAACCTACAAGAACCAATGAACTCTGACCGTGAAAGCCTTCGACAATATTTCAGCATATAAAAACCAACGCTTCTTCGTTTAATGTAGTGCTTGGGCATATGGCCATCTGACAAAAAAGTTTGTTGATATGAGTTCTCTGGGAAGAAAATTATAACTCTTCTTTGGATGCTGGCTTTGCCCTTATACACTTACCCTCTCTAGGGTAGATGGCAGAATCTTACGTTCTTATTGCCAAATTTCAATGCAAGTTCTTAGTGATGTCAATTTTTTAATAGCAATTTGCATTACAATAATTCTCTATCCTGTCCTAGACAATCATTTTGGGATTCTAAATTTCCTGAGACACTGATTTATTTGATCATTCTGTTTCTGTGACACATTTATAATTAGGCTTTAACTTGTTCCAGCACCTCTGCTGTTAAAGTATTGATTTGAGAACTTTGCTTATTAAACCTGAATGTACAAATTGGAATCAAGTTAATCTGAATGTACATGAAATGGGTATTCAGCTAGATAACCTTAACTGTGAAATGGAGGTTAACCTTAACTGTGAAATGGAGGTTAATCCCTAACCATGATAATTATAAAGCTAGGATTGCTAACCTTCAGGTATGACTTGGCGATCTCCCAGAGTCACAACTGATCTCCAGACTACAGACATCAGTTCCTCTGGAGAAAATGGCTGCTTTGGAGGGTGGACTTCATGACATTATATCCTGCTGAGGTCCTTTTCCTCCCCATACCCTTCCCTCCCCAGGTGTCAGATATGGAACATAGCCTTCCTTTTGGAAAGTCATCAGGAAGGGTTTTTTTAGCTGCAAGCACAGCCTGTCATGAGAAAGAGTGATCAGTTCTTTTTCTGTGAGAGGTAGCTCAGAATCTTATTCGCTTGCAAATCCTCTTCAAACCCACCCCCACAGAAATGGGGTCTTTTTCCAGTCTGAGTTTATTCAACAAATAACAAGCATTAAAGGCGGTTCTCAAGTAGTGACAGCCACAGCCCAAAGATCCCAGATTGTACTTAGGAAGCAACCAGACAAACGCACACAAAGACCATATCATAGCTAGCTAGAAACTGCGGATGAAATGACTTTTGTCTGGACAGGGTGGGGCTCAGGGAGAGAAGCCAACCTGGAGCAATAGTGGCCTTGTTATACCCTTTATGCAACATGTACCTTATAGCGTGATTATGCATCACGCTAACCAAGCAGAAACCCTTCTCCTGTACATGTTGCAAGTGCTATCTGCCAGATAAGGTTGTCTGGACCCCAGTTTCTTATCTAGGGTCTCAGAACCTGTTTGTTCTATTGCGTACATGCTGTTACAGGGCTGTGTTCTTTCTAGCAACTGACCTTAGCTAATAGATAATATCACTCCCTTCTGCCTACAACATGTAACTCTGATACAGGTTAAGTATCTCTTATCTGAAAGTCCGATATCCGAAATGTTCCAAAATCTGAAACTTTTTGAGCCGACAGATTCCCTCAGGCCAGCATACCTACAAAGGGCACGTGTGCGGGCCGGTCAAAGTACACAATGTACACACATTTTGTTTCATGCACAAAATTATTTAAAATATTGTATAAAATTATCTTCAGGCTATGTAGATAGATCACGATGGGTAGCCATGTTTGTCTGTAGCAGTAGAAAAGAGCAAGAGTCCAGTAGTACCTTCTTCAGGTATCTGAAGAAGTTAGCTATGATTCACGAAAGCTCATACCCTGCCAGAAATTTTGTTAGTCTTTAAGGTGCTACTGGATTCTTCTTTTCTACTGCTTCAGGCTATGTGTATAAGGTGTATATAAAACATAAATGAATTTCGTGTTTAGACGGGTTCCATCCCAAAGATATCTCATTATGTATATGCAAATATTCCAAAATCTGAAAAAATCCGAAACACTTCTGGTCCCGAGCTTTTCAGATAAGGGATACTCTACCTGTATGCTGTTTCTTGGGAGAGAAAGGCATTTTGGATTCTTGAAGAACAAAGAGAGCTCACTTTTGCTTTTGGTTTCTGACACAGGCTCCATCCCGCAAATCTCTGGGAATTTCAAACTTGGAGCTGTCAACCCTATATAAAGCAATAATTGTGACAACCCTATATAAAGCAATAATGGTGACAATCATGTTTTATTTAGGAACACGGGCAGGGGGATTAACGTACCTAACAGAATAAATCCCTGGCGTGTATATTTTATGTTATACCTCCAGAATGCACTTACTTGTATGCACCCCTAAAGTTTAAATTGTTCAACATTTGGCAACGCCAATTGAAATGGTAGATGAGGAAGATGAGTTTCCCTGTAGGTTAGAGCAAGTGCAAATGATAGTAAGCCTATAAGGAACAATCAGTGCAGATTGAATGGCCATGTAGTGCTCATCATCACCCCCTTGTTTAATGGGTTTTTTTAAATATAAAAAGTAGGCCTTAACATAATAATTATTTAACATCCTTTTGTTTATAGCATGGTAGTTTGCTTTGATGTTTACGGTATTCTTGTAGGAACATGTTGTTGTTTTTAATTATCACTTATCTTTACAATTATTTTAAATTAGTAAGGTGGTTATCCACAAATTGAGAGAGCTATATGGTTGCAAAGGCCATCATGAACTCCTTGGTGAGCAAGTATGATTGAATTAGCAGAAATGCACTTGATCTCTTCACCTCCACAAAATAGATTAAGTGCCTTAGTAAATATGGCATTAAAATACTCCATTGCACCAAGCTGCTAATATACACATCAGGTTTTCTAGGAAGCCAAGTGCCTTCTGCCACCCAAGTAGCATATTCAGGCACAAGCAAAACAACCTCCGTCTTTTAATACCATCACAATATATGGCCCTATTATGACTTGTTTCCCCTTGGATATTCTTTAGTAATTCAGTGTGCCCCCCTCCTTCCACATACTGAATATAACCAGAAAAGAAGACAATAAGAGGTAATGCAGTGCTTTTTAATGTTATTTACGCAATTTAAATCTTACTTTACTGTGTCTCAGTTAATCCTCTTTTGCATGTCTCTGTTGGACAAGTTAAATGAAGCTGTCTGACAATAACTATTTAATGTTAATGAATAGATGGTAACCCAGACTGCAACAATAGACCCCTGGGCCTATTCAGTTTGGAGGGAGTTTGCTTCTGGAGCTCAGAGTTTGTGGAGTAATCCATTATTGCTAAATAAACAGTAAATTTTAAATAAATAAATAAACAGCAGATTTGCGCAGTCTGTGTTAAGTAACTCAGGCTTTAATGTGAATTTGCAAATACTGAAATTAAGCAAATCTCAAGTAACCAGAAGGGAGGAAACAGAGGGTTGGATCGAGTTGGTGCTTTTCCACTGGCGTAATGGCACTACCTTTGGTAAAGAGGGTAGGGAGCAATTTTTGCCAATTCCCCCCTTTACTGCACATCTGCATATTGCCCCCTATATTTTTTTTATGAAGGTAACCTGACCCCAAGCAGGAGAATTTGAGCAAAATAATCTTATATGATAGGCACTTGCATAGAAAAGCTAAGAGCTCTTTCCTGGTATGGTATGCTTATGGTATGCCACGCACTGGACAGTTTTCAGTTTGCATTGTTTTCTAATTCTATAATCATAGTCCTATTGCATTATTTTTATATTTTGTAATCTGCCTTGGGTCTCTGCCTTGGTGCAAAAGGAAGCAAAAAATGAAATAAAATAAATATGGGGAGGCCTGGGTATAGTATAGCTGTCTAGCCAACATTCCAAAAATTGCATAAGGATGCTGGTATACAAAGCGTTGCTCTGACCTGGATAGCCCAGGCTAGCCTGATATTGTCAGAAGCTAAGCAGAGTCGACCCAGTCAAGTATTTAGATGGGAGAACTCCAAGGAATACCAGGGTCATGATGCGGAGGCAGGCAATGGCAAACCACCTCTGAATGTCTCCTGCCTCGAAATCCCCACCGGGGTTGCCATAAGTCAGATATGACTTGATGGCAAAACAAAATGCAAACAGAGGATAGCTAAAGGTTTGCTGTCTAATTAGGGCACTTTCACCCATACCAAATAATGCACTTTCAATCCACTCTCAGTGCACTTTGAAGCTGGATTTTACTGTGAACTGGCAAAATCCACTTGCAGACTATCATTAAAGTGTAGATTGAAAGTGCATTATTTGGCATGTGTGAAAGTGCCCTAAGTGTGAGGGGAAAATTCTGGAATAGCACCGATTGCTAGAAAGCAAATTTGTGTTCTTCCTGTGCTTAAAATCTATAGCATTTGGTAAAGGGAAGCCATATAAACCTTGCATTTGGCTGAGAGGATATAATTTCTTCCTTTCCTCTGAAGCTAAAGGATAGTTTAATTGTCCTGTACATGGAATATAAGAAGCTCCACCCTATGTAAATATGGCCTCTTGCAAATCTCATTACCCTCAATGGGGTTTATACCAGCAGATCTTCTTAAGGGTGAGTCTCTGATCTTAATGTTCCAGAGTCCATATTATTCTAGAGTGTTATCTTTTTTTTATACCTAGTTTGGGTAACGGGGCATACCGGTTTTACAATGCCTCGATCTGTGTATACATATATTTTAAACACCACCATTATGCTCTTGAAAACAGAATTTGGTTCCTTGTAGAAGGGCCCAAGCACTTATGTTTTAATTGACCAAAATCTAATTTGGCAAGGTATTTTTTTAAGCATTAGTAAAATTTAGTCAAACAATCTTCTTACTGTAATCCTGCATGAAAGCAATCATACTTTTCCTATGACAAATTTATTTTTCCTATAAGCTTTCATTGGCTGGTGCAGCTGGCATAGGCTTACTGACTATCAGCCAGGAGATCTGAGCTTAAGGAAAACTCACAGCTCTTTCAAATGTTGGCATAGAGTAAGGTAAACCTGTCCCTGGGCATTAGCACTAACACATATTGGCATTGCTGGCACTGCATACATTGGTACATGCAGTCTTCGGAATAAGAAAAGGATATAAGTTGTGTAAAACAGAGATGGACTACTTAAACTATTGCTAGGGGTGTGTGACAACTGTTACCAAGTCTCATCTTTAAGAGATAAAATCAGGTGCTTTGCAGATTTAGAAGCCGTAGCTAACCATTCATATTTCTGAGCTGAAGACAGATAGTATCAGGTTAACATTCAAAGAGAGAGCAAGCACATGGAGCAGGGGGGATATGGGTATCCTTGGATATTATAGCTGGCATTTAATTAGGATTTATGATAAGTATATGACTGTTTGTCATAGACAGGGGTTTCCTACCCACCAAGTCCTTGCAAGAATGATTTCATTCCCCTGTCCCCAAACCTGGGACCCCTGGAATAGATCTCCTTCTGATAGTTTGACCGACACTGGGTTTAGACTCTTACACACACAGCCTAACACACCGATAAAAGTGACAGACTTTATTGAAAAGATGAAAGAATAGGTTCAGGTTTAAGCATAAAACAAGGATAAGCAGGTGCAATAAAAATAACAAAACTAGATTCCTAATATACACTTACATAAGTGAAGGCAGGTAGGTTACAACATCTTCAATTCAGCATAAGTAACAAAGCAGGAGATGCAGGAAGATGGTCCCTGGCCTATTACTAGTCTTGATGTTTATTAGTGGGCCAGGCATGGAAAGTTTGTGCCAGATGGTTATAGGCTAACTTTATAAGAAACTGGACCACAGACCGACTGACCACTATAAGCCAATCAAGAATGTGATCCAAAAGATGATTCTCGAAGACAAGCAAGACCCCCCCACACCTGACACTACTAAGAACCATTAATCCAGATTGCTTTGAAATGCAAAGGTGCAATCTCAAGTTTTTCATCTTAGCTTGGAAACAGCGAAAGAGTGGTAAGCATTTGTTATGGAACTCTCCCCATGTTATTCGTTAACATTTAGATTACATATCAGGAAACAGGCTATTGCTTTAAATTTATGACATGGCCAAATGCTAATGTTTAAACTGTCAGGTTAATTGATATAGAGGTGACCATTTCTCTTGACACTGTTCAACATCTGTAATGTCAGGTGCTTCCATCAGTGAGACTCCTCCTTTTGAATCATAGCTTATGCATCCACAGTATCCTAAAATATGCTGAAGCAAATGGAGGAGAAACAGTTCTTACCGACATAATTGGAGGTCTTGTCTATGCAAAGGATTTTGGGTAGAATAGTCTCACTTTTAAAAAAAAGTATCATATAGCTAATTCTGAACCTGACCTTTAAGGGTCAAAAATGCACAGTGGGTCCAGTTACAGAAATGGGATATATGAGAATACACCTTGGTCTGGATAGGTTTAACACAGGCACACCAAAAAAAGGCCTAATACAACACCTGGTGCATTTATGGATCATTCTGACCCTGTTTCTGTGAAGAATGTCGATAAGATCCTGGGATTGGTCAAGGTCACTACTTGTATTCTGGATCTACTTGTATTCTTGACCACATCAACAAACTCTTCGTATCTATTATAAATCATTCACTAACTCATGGCAACTTCCCTCAGCCACTCAAAGAGGCAGTTATCCATCCGCTACTTTAAAAACCATCCCTACAGAAAAATGATACGGCCAATTATTGCCCAGTTTCTAACCTGTCCTTTCTGGGCAAAGAGATTGAGACAGCAGTAGCAGACCAACACCTGGTCTTCTTGGATAACTCATCTGCTCGACACCCTTTCTGTCTGCCTTTAGGCTGGGCTGTGGGAAAGAGAATGGTCTTCTAGCTTTAGTTGATTACCTCTGTCTGAGTGTAGAGAAAGGCCATGCCTCATTGTTGCTCTTATTGGACTTATCTGTAGCCTTCAATATAGTAGATCATACCATCTTGTTGAGATGTTTGGAGGCAGAAGTAGATACTGGGATGTGCCTTGAACTGATTCAAATCATTCCTCACACATCAGACTCAAAGAGTTGCTATTGGAAACCAGTTATCATCAGTGTGGGACCTAATCTATGGTGTTACACAGGGTGCAATTTTATCCCCTATTACTTTTCAATCTCTATTTAAAGCCCTTAGGGCAAACCATTCATGGCTTTGAGGGTGGTTGTCATCAATATGTAGATGATACCCAGCTCTATATATCCTTACACAAGTATCCTGGTGATACAGTAGAGGTCTTTAATTGCTGCCTGGTTGCTGTGGTAAATTGGCTAAGGGTGAACAAACTGAAACTAAACACTGAAAAGACAGAGGTAACATTGGTGAGGAAAGCAGAGATCTTGAAGGACATTGTGCTCCCCACTTTTGATGTTCAGCTGACCCTTACTGACTTGGTTAAGACCCCTGGGGTTATACTGGACCCAATGTTATTGCTAGAGAAGCAAGTTAATGCAGCTGCAAAAAAGGCTTTCTCCCAACTCAGCCTGGCTTGTAACATGGCCCCTTACGACTGATCTGGCCACCTGGATCCATGCCATGGGGACATCAAGACTAGACTACTGTAATGTACTTTACAGTGGTCTTCCCTCAAAATCAATCCAGAAGCTCCAGCTGATGCAGAACACTGCGGCTTGGCTGTTATCAGGAGCTAGATAGAGCATGCACATTACTCCCATTCTACAGTCACTCCACTGGCTGCCAATCAGTTACTGGGCTCAATTTAAGGTATTGGCTATCACATACAAAGTCCTTCATGTTCTTGGACCCTCACATTTGCACGTTCGCTTCTCCCCCTACACACCGCCATGGCAGCTTGGCTCATCCAAACAAGGTCTTCTGCAGGTGCCAACGTGCAAAAGGGGAAAATCGACAACTGCCCATACATGTGCGTCTAGGTTGTGGCCCCTACCTTACGGAATGTCCGGCCTGAGAAAGACAGGAAGGCCACCATTCTCCTGGCTTTCTGCAAACTATGCAAAACTGAATTATTCAAGAGATCTTTTCTATTCAGGCAATAGTGTTGCACTGTACTAAATGAGTCACCAAATTACTTATATCAATTATTAGGGACTATGGTCTATACTACTGTGTTTAGCTTACTGAAACTAGGATCCTACTGTGTAATGTAGGTATAATTTAATGTGTCATATTAAAACTTATGTTTTGTTTCAGTTTTATTTTTAGATTTCTGATTGGTTCTACAACCCTAATCCTATTGTATTCTTTATTGAATACCCCAGCCTGTTGATTGTATTGACTCACTCTGTGTAATCCGCCTTATGTCCCTGTGAGAAAGGTGGATTATAAATGACATAAATAAATAATTTAAAAATAAATATATTTCTACAAATCAGTCAATCCCCCCCAATGGAGATGCAACTTAAAAAAAATACCAACCATGACATGAGTAAACAGTTGGCATTATGGGTTGCCGTAAATACTGAGTGTGATATTTTAGAAAATAACCACATAAATTAAACCTTCACAAAGAGAGACTGAGTATGTTCTCTCTTTCTTTTATGAGTAGTCTTTCAGTCTTCATAAAAGTTATGAGAAACTTCATATGATCTAAATAATACATTGTACATTAGCCAGTTCTTGCTACATGTGACTGACATGCTAAAATTCTGAATTCCTTGTTATATTGTTACAGCCTATATTGTGACTGAAGGATGCAATCGTCTTTTGTTAAGCTATACTGAATAATGTTATGAAAATTTTAAAATAGAATTTTAAAAACCCTCTGTATGCGGGAAGACAAGGAATAATATGTAAAGTGTCCATGAGAATAATAAACACCCATTTAAAATAGAATAAATTTTGCAGATTAAACTTGCTCGACAGAATGAAACAAAATTTAAGTTCCCTAAGCACAAATCTTCCATTGAAACCAATAGGACTTAAATGTAATTGACTTCGGCTGGATCATGTCCATTCAAAATTGACATACTGGATGCATGATAGCTCAAATGGAGTAAAAACTTTAGAAGGGAAGCTGTTTCTGACCATTTTTGATAGGAAGGAAATGACAAGTTGTTGTGGTCGCAAGATTTGTTTATCGAAGGAAAACGGGTGGGACAATTTTGTGTGGTCCTGTTCCTATTTCTATTGGAGAGATGCAGTGCGCATTCCACCAGAGGTTTCAATTGACTTCCAAGTCTGACAAAATGTGAGTTTAATGCATGTATATAGAAACTGTTTATTATTTAAGTCTGAAAACAAGCATACTATTCAGACTAAGGACACTGCACTTGCCAAGGTTTACAGAGCATAACCGTACTATGTTTGTAGATTAGTCTAAACATTTTCTCTTCACACTATTATAGAGTTGTGGGGAGGGGGAGAATCTAGAATAAAATATTAGACTATTAAGCCCCTTCACTTAGCTGACTGATGGGAATATAAACGTTATTAGGGTACTTCCACAACACATAAAAAGCTGAAATTTGTATATGTGTAATTTGAAGACTCTAACCCTGTATGCACGTTACAATTAATAACTGTACAGTCCATATACAGTGTACATGTGATTTTTCTTTGCATGTGCACTCTTAATTAAATTCAGCATGTTCCTGTGATTTTTAGCCCCATATTTATCCAGGAACTAGTTCCTCGTTTTATTTTGAACCTATATATGCATTCACTCTGTCATACGAGCATGCATACTTTCAGGGTGTGTATGTGTTCAGCTGTAATGTGCGCACAGGGCTTTTCAATTTATCCTAAATGTCTGAAAATATGACATTATTAACCTCTAACACACAGGGTGATGTCTCCACTATCATGATGCCAATCAGCATTCCAATATGGAGCAAGCCAAGCCCCATGTACAGCTAGGGTTGCCAGGTCCCTCTTCGCTACCAGCGGGAGGTTTTTGGGGCGGAGCCTGAGGAGGGTGGGGTTTGGGGAAGGGAGGGACTTGAATGCCATAGAGTCCAATTGCCAAAGCGGCGATTTTCTCTAGGTGAACTGATCTCTATCGGCTGGAGATCAGTTGTAGTAGCAGGAGATCTCCAGCCAGTACCTGGGGGTTGGCAACCCTATGTACAGTGGCTCCTTGTTCCAGCACCTAAGAATGAGAAGGAGCAAAAGCAATGAGCTTGGTATAACTTGGAGCTATCTGCACAGTGTCCGCTAGTTAAGGAGCAAACTGAAGAATATGAAATATGGGTGTAACTTACTGTACATGCCAACATCTACTAAAATAAAAAAGCAAAATAATGAAAAAGTAGTAAATTTGATACAAGAAAAACAGGCAGTTCTTGGGGGGGAAAGTACGTCCTGCTTATAAATTAAAAGATCATTCCTTCTAAATGAATGTGAGAATACAAAACATAGGCCTAATAAGTTGCCTAAGACAGACATTTAGGAAAGCTTGGGAAAAATCATGCTTGATCAACAAATGAATATTAAAGCTGATTAGGACTTCTATGACTGCTCTTGAGAGAAGGCCAGTGCGCAGTCAATCTGAAGATTTAAAAACCTGTCTGAAATCCAACTGTTATTCCGCCTTTTATTGTGGTGGGAGGGCACAAACATATTTGCATACTTTTTTGTAAACAGGTTTATAAATAAGACAGGGCTCAGTGTTTCTTAAAGCATAGGCTACTGGCATGGCTGAAATGGAGTAATGGTGTTAGGATGCAAGTCCTTGACTGCTGGAAATTACATTTGTGTGTGCATGCACATTGCAGATCGGCCAAAGATGTCATGGAGAGTGTGTAGAAGCCAGGCAGATTTGTCAGCCACAGGGAGGAAAATTCAGTGAGGGTACAATGTTTGGATTTCCAAAAAGCTTTTGACAAAGTCCCCCACCAAAGACTGCTAAGCAAACTTCATAGTCACGGGATAAGAGGACAAGTCCTCTTATGGATTGAGAGCTGGCTGAAAAATAGGAAGCAGAGAGTAGGAATCAATGGTCAGTTCTCACAATGGTGGGATGTGAGCAGTGGGGTGCCTCAGGGATTTGTGTTGGGACCGGTGCTTTTCAACCTGGAGTATTGAATTCATCAATGACCTGGAGTTGGGGTTAAACAGTAAAGTAGCCAAGTTTGCAGATGACACCAAATTATTTAGGGTGGTTAAAACAAAATCGGACTGTGAAGGATCTCTACATACTGGAAGAATGGGCATTAAAATGGCAAATAAGTTTCAATGTGAGTAAGTGTAAAGTGATGCATATTGGGGCAAAAAATCCCAACTTCACATATAAACTGATGGGATCTGTGCTGGCAGTGATAGACCAAGAAAGGAATCTTGGGGTGGTAGTGGATAGCTCAATGAAGATGTCAACCCAGTGGGCGGCTGCTGTAAAAAAGGCAAATTCCATGCTGGCCATAATTAGATGAGGAATAGAGAATAAAACTGCTGATATCATACTGCCCTTGTACAAATCTATGGTGAGACCACACTTGGAATACTGTGTACAGTTCTGGTCACCACACCTAAAAAAGGATATTACAGAGCTTGAGAAGGTGCAGAAAAGAGCAACCAAAATGATTAGGGGGCTAGAGCAACTGTCCTATGAGGAGCAGTTAGGACGCTTAGGGCTGTTTAGCTTGGAAAGAAGGCGGCTAAGGGGAGACGTGATAGAGGTCTATAAAATTATGCATAGTTTGGTGAGAGTGGACAGGGAGTTTTTCTCCCTCTCCCATGATACTAGAACACGGGGCCATCTGCTAAAGCTGGAGGGTGAGAGATTCAAAACAGATAAAAGGAAGTATTTTTTCACACAACACATAGTTAAATTGTGGAACTCCCTGCCCCAGGATGTGGTGATGGCTGCCAGCTTGGAGGACTTTAAGAGGGGAGTGGACATGTTCATGGAGGAAAGGGGTATTCATGGCTATTAGTTGGAATGGATGCTGGTCATGCTGCGTACCTGTTCTCTCTAGTATCAGAGGAGCATGCCTATTATTTTGGGTGCGGGGGAACACGGGCAGGATGGTGCTGCTGCAGTCGTCTTGTTTGTGGCTTCCTAGAGGCACCTGGTTGGCCACTGTGTGAACGGACTGCTGGACTTGATGGGCCTTGGTCTGATCCAGCAGGGCCTTTCTTATGTTCTTAATATCATGTGAAGCCATTAGACTGCACCAAGGTGTTACAATGAGGCTTCCTAAGTCTATGTACTATTCCCCACTCACTGGTCATTTATGTAGGTCGCTTTACCCTCCTTTATTCCCTGTTTCAGCCAGGATCAAATTTTTCAGTAGCATGTTACCTCATTCCTTGGAAGTTCAACGCTGTTTCAACGCAAAACGAACCCGGCTTTCCCCATTCCTCTTCTGGCCCGAATTAAACCGTTCTTCCTGGCTCATTCAGGAGTCACAGAGCATGCATACTCTGTTCTCGGGTTGAGGTTCACCCCACCCTTTTCCAAACCCCTCTTCAAGGTAGCATGCAGATAGCCAAACAGGGGAAACACAGATGATTGGCTTCTGTCACAGCCAATCATGAAGCAGAGTGTAAAGAGGCAGGGATTCAAGTGCTTCCTGCTTCCTGCCACCTCAGAGCTGTTTCTGAGCAAAATAAAGGCTTTTTAAAAACGAGGCTTGGATTTCTCCCCCCACTTCATTCAGATTGCTCCGGTTTTTGTTCTTAAAATGCCTTTTTATGCGGCAGTTGGTTCTGGGGGGGGAAGGAAATCTCTCAGGGTGAGTACTGCGAAGTCAGCCAATTACGGAGCAGCATTTAAAGGGGTGGGATTTGATTTGAACTTGGGAGACTGCTTTTCTGTATTCATGCCTCCATTAGCACACAGTTTCGCCCCTGATCATTCCAGCCAATGCATACAGTTTTCCCTCAACCCCGGTTACTTTGATCCTGGCTGAAACGGGGAATAAAGGAGGTTAAAGCGACCGTGCATAAATGACCACTGTTCATGTCAAATAACCTTCCAGAACGAGCAACAGTGTTTGGGAGCAGCAAAATAATGGGGGGACAGGATGGTAAAGTACTCTCCTTACTGCTGCATCTCCGCTTGTAAGTTCTGCCCTCCTGGCATGGCTTTTCATTTAAAATAACATGCTAGGGTTCCATTATACATCTTTGAATATAACTTGTAGTTATTCTCTAAAATGATGAAATCTTTCCCCTAGCTTCTGGAAGTATAATATAGTATTCTTTGGAATGTCCCCATATGTACGAATCTTTTAAATTGTATTAACATAACAACAAGAAACTAAAAAAAGGTGCGTCGGTCCACAACTGAGTTTTCTACCACTGCATGGGTCCTGTCAAATTATCTTATGCAGACATCCCTAATTAGGGGAATGTCAGCTCAATATTGCATTGGGCTTCCTGTCATTTAAACATAGTAAAATGTGTTCCCCCAAGAGAGTGACCAGGTGCTTTAGGGAAAAAAATAACACATTTGTTGTTACGTTTCGTAACAATGTCTCCTTAGACTGGTGCTTGTCTGACAATTTATAAAACCAAACATTATTATTTAAAGCTAATGAAAGTGTTAATGTGATGGACTTGTTCCTTAGCAGCTAAGGATACTCATCTAAAAGTGTGAACAGACCAAAATCTGTCACAAAGAAGCATGATTCATAGGTCATCTGTTGGAAAATGTCAGTTCAGTGCTATGACATATAATGGAGAAATATTGTGAAATTATGTTTAATAAAGGCTTAAAGAATTCTTATCCAGAACATCACATCTTTCCAAGACAATCCCTTCTTAGGGGACACAGAAGCATCAGTATGAAAAGTAACAACCACTGTGTTCATTTTTTCTAAAGCACCCCGTGATATGCTTTGAGGGACAAATTCTACTATGTTCAACTAACTATGTTTACTGGGCTGTTGAAAATAAGTATTCCCCACTCGCATTGGGACCACCCAGTGTGAATATCTGGAAGCTTCTAACAGCCCATCCTTGAAGGCTAAATATACATCTTTGCTTTTACAAACACATAATAATTACCTCATACTCGAACTTAAACATACTGTAAGGGTAGAAGATGGATGTAGCTGGAGGTATTGAACCAACATTCAAACCATTAAAGCTACTTTTCTTCACTCATGATAAGAAAATGTGTTAAGCATAAGAGCCGCCATTATCTGCTTTTAGGAGCAATGGGCATTACCATGTTATGCCATAGTCTTTACTGCTCCTACTTAAGAGGAAAATTTTAAGAAGTTTCAAGTTTTACTTGCACAAACTGATTTGCAAAGCATAATCCCCACACTGAAGCAAAAATAAACTCCATTTTACATAGACTTTTAGGGACCCATTTGTTCTTTGACTCTCAGTTCTTCCTTTGGTCTTGACCAATATTATACGCGGTTCTGGTTTACATGTACAGTGACTCTGGACCAAGGATGGTGTGCTTGTGCTGCTAGACCTTTTCTCAGTAGCAGGTTTCAAAAAGCTTGTTTGGAGAAAAACAGGAACAGATGAGAAGTATCTCTTATGTGCAGACCAATGTCCTAACTGGACATTTGAGTGTCAATGGCTCCAGGTTTTATGATAAAGCATTGTCCTGTTTCCCGAAGACTAATTTGACCCAGATATAATTTTGGTTAAATTTCAAAAAAGTAGCCTGCCCAGCAACAGCTGACTTGAAACCATCACAGAAACCTATCAACTTCTTTTTTCCAAGGACTTCAGTCATTTAATGAGCAGAAGTCAACACACGGACAGAGTTATACCCTTCTAAGCCCATGGACTTCAATTGATTTAGAAGGGTGTAACGTGGTTGAAGATTGCACTGTAAATCATTGAAGGAACTGTAAGATCCTATAGTGCATTTCCCCCCAAAACATACCTCTTCAGATTTGACTGTTTCCTTACATAGACTTATTTCTTTTATACTTTCATTTCCTTTAGATAATTTTATTTTGATAAACGATAACAATATACAACATTCAAATTCAGATAAAGTACACCACAGTCATGGCCTGTCGTCATATACAATCATATGCTATTTATTCAAAGTTGGTAGTGATTAAGTATTGGTAGCTAGACTTGCCAGGCCCTGCAGCTCCACCAACGGGAGCTTTGCTGGGCTGCGGTGGACGTGCGCAATGCGCACGCGCTCCTGGCACAGCATGGGCACGCACCCTGTGCAATGTGCCTACATCACTTCTGGGTCTACCCGGAAGCGACGCGAATGCTCTAGCGATCTATGGTTTCCATAGAGTTTCAGCTGAGGTTGCCAGGGTAAACCCAGAAGTGACGCGCGCAGAGCGTGTGCGTGCCCGCTGAGCCCACTCGTGTGCCTGCTGTGCCTGCTGGCCGGCTGGCAACCTGGTGAATTGGTGGGATTTTACCCGCCAGCAGCAGGCACCTGGCAACTCTATTGGTAGCTGTTAACTTTTCTAACTGGTTGACAATCCTTCTTAGAGTGAGTTGGAGGGAAATCATCTATTGGATACTCAATAAAATTATTTTTCTATTAATCACAATCTTTATAATGGGGTTGTAAAATTTAACTAGCATCATAGCACATTTTGAAATGTTGCTCTTTCACTACTTTCTTGTGCTGCTAGGTAAGGGATATTTTATTTAAGCATCTATGGATTTGTTATTTTTGATGTCAGGTTGGCCTGAGGAGATTTCTCTGACTGAACACAGCGGGTTGCATGACTGACCTTGCTGTTTGGTTAGTATATCTCAAGACGTACAGGTTGACACATGCTATTTACATACTTTGAATGCACATGTTGTTACATTGCATACTGTGCAAACATGAAAGACTTGAACTAAGCTTTGCCTTCTGGGTGTTGCATCTTACCGATGTTGCTCTTTAGCAGGAAAAATGTCTACTTTTTCATAAATATTTGTTCAAAATCAGTGCCTGGGAACCCATTTGAGTGTTAAATGATTTGCACCTTTTTAAAGCAAGGAAACAGAGCTGAAGAAAGGTTTCTTTGTAATGGCATACAGCAAATCTCTTTAAAGAAGGGCCATGTATTGCTTGTACTCTTTCCATGTGTTACTGGACAGGCAGGTGCTTGGCAATAGTCATGTATACGGGGCCTTTTATCTGGAAGCTGTTACATTTTAATTATTCAGATCTGGAACTCATGGCTGACTTGCTCCTGGTGGATACATCTTAATCTTTGTCTTTGATGGCTCCCAATTCTAGTGAAATAAGTTATCAAACATGTTCACCACTACCATAGCCTAGAATTTGGCACGCCACGGCAGATGTTGTATGCAGAATTCCTAGTGATGCTCCTAGCAAATGAGTCAGACAGCCTGCTTTGGAAACCAACCCTTCACACTTTAGGTGAGGGGTTCCCAACCTTTCTGAAACTGTAGGCTACTTTGTAGAGTGGACACTACAGCATCATATCCAGCTGAGGCCTCTCCCTCCCCAAACTCCACCCTCCCCAGATTCCACACCAAAATATCCAGGAATTCCCAAACTGGAGCTGGCAACCCTACAAGACAGGCCTAACAATCAGGTACTCTGTTCTCTCCCAGAGGTAGAGTTAAATGACTCTGCCACACTACCAGGCAGACCCTTCAAACTATTTGCTCTCTTTCTGAGGCAGACCCACAACTATCACTGCACTCTCCCAGAGGCAGGCCTGAAATAAGACTGCCACTGTACTTCCCTGTAACATTCCTTCCCCTCTCTGAAAGGTGACTGGATACTGGAGCAGCACTCCCACAGGCTCAAGGATAAATAGGGTTGCCAACCTCCAGGTTAGGGTTGCCAACTGCCTTAATTTAAGGACTATAAGAATTATAAGGGCTATAGGTTATGCCTTATTTTGGTGCATATGAATGAAGTATATGAAGTGGACATTATACCTGCATGTACTTAACCAGCTAGGTGGATATGATAATTGAATACCACGAATGCTGATAAATTTAACTTTATTTGCAAATTGTTGCTGTTTTGTTGTTTGCTCACTGCCAGGTAGTAGCAGGAGATCTCCTGCTAATTCAATTGCTCTCCAGCCGATAGAGATCAAATCACCTGGACAAAAATAGCCACTTTGGCAATTGGACTCTATGGTATTGAAGTCCCTCCCCTCCCCAAACTCCAGCCTCCTCAGGCCCTGCCCCAAAAATCTCCCGCCGGTGGCGGAGAGGGACCTGGCAACCCTACTCCAGGTATTAGTTGGAGATCTCCTACTATTACAACTGATCTCCAGCTGATAGAGATCAGTTCACCTGGAGAAAAAAGGGCCGCTTTGGCAATTGGACTCTATGGCATTGAAGTCCCTCCCCTCCCCAAACCCCACCCTCCTCAGGCTCTGCCCTCAAAGCCTACCGCCAGTAGCAAAGATGGACCTGGCATCCTTAGGGATAAAACAGCAGAGTGGCCATTTTTCCTATCAGTGGCGGGACAGCCTTCTGTCTATCACAGCTCCCCTTTTCTTTTTTAATATATGCACCAACAATCGTTTTTTATTTGATGTATGTTGTTGGCCAAACAAAGTGAAGGCTGTGGCTTAACTTGACCATTTGGCATTTTGCTTGTTTGTAATAGTGGAATTGTATTGAACAGTGAGAAAGAATGTAATTTGATAATGCACATTCAGAAAACAGGATTGAATAACAATGCAAGCTCTGCACCTGTTTCCAGAAATGAGGGGGAAATGCATAATACATTGTAACTAGAGGGGGACCCTCCAGGACTCTGGAACAGAGAACCCCCCCCCCCTGCATTGGTCTCCCTCTACGTGCTGTTTCCTCTTGCCCTTGGTTTCCCCTCCTCAGTATTTCTGGCTCCCACTTTCTACCTTTTCTAGTCTCCATTTCCCCTCTTCCTGCTTTATTCCCTGCCTCTGGCCTATCTTTTCTACAGAGTTTCATTTTCTCAGTGGTTAGAATATTTATGAACATTCCTTCATATTCTAGTGGCTTAACCAAGTCCCACCATCAATGTTCAGCTTAGGAAACTGCAGTACCAGTTTGTTCTACTGAGGTCCCACCCATCTTTCCATGAATTCAGAAATGCTTCAGCCTCATAACTCCTCTGTGAGGAAGGTTGGGCTGCCAGAGAGCGACTTAGTCATGGCCACCTAGTGAGCTTTCCCTCTGGGTGGTGATTTGAACCTGGGTTTTCCATATTGAAACTTAACATTCAGTCACTGCACCGTGCTTGTTTGTTCTAGTAATGCTGCTATGTGAATTATCAAAGAATGATCTTCCATGGTGACTGGTTCAGAAAGGGAAGAGTTTGAAAGAATGCCAGGTAAGTGAACTTTCTCCAGTAATTCTGGTCAGGACAACCTGTTCAAATTGGGGGGAAAATGTAAATATTGGAGGCCAAAATGTCCTTCCCAAGAGAAACAGTGGACGATAAACTAATGTATATGGAAAAAAAATAGTCCAAATAAAAAACAGAATCGCTGGTTGAATGCTCTAACCCTTGTTTTCTTATTTGAGGGAAAAACCAAGATGCACAGTATGCTGGTCAATCAAAGTATGATTAACCTGCTACATAGATGTGTGTAAAGTGCTGTCAAGTTGCCGCTGACTTATAGCGACCCCCTTTTTAGGGTTTTCATGGCAAGAGACTAACAGAGGTGGTTTGCCAGTGCCTTCCTCTGCACAGCAACCCTGGACTTCCTTGGTGGTCTTCCATCCAAATACTAACCAGGGCTGACCCTGCTTAGCTTCTGAGATCTGACGGGATCAGGCTAGCCTGGGCCATCCAGGTCAGGTCTGCTACATAGATACTTGATCAAAATATGTTCATTTGGTTTCAATCTCGGCTTGAAAAAACAGAGGTGATGAGACAGCTGCCCTTACCATTACCAAAGAAATGCATGTCCGTTTTGATAGAATGTCTAGAATAAATAGGTACACCTTTCACCAGCAATGCTCAAGGCCCTATTTGGGAGGCAGCAGTTCCTTTCTGGTGCAGTAACAAAGATTCCTTGTCTCACCACCCTCCTCATCAGATGTGGAGTGAGTAGCGGAGGTGTGTGCCAAATCAGAGGCCCTTAGAGGACCCTAATGATTTCAGTGAGCAAAATCCTTCCCTAGTGGCCACTAGACTGGAGATGTAGAGCTAGTCATGAATTCAGCCATTCTATCCAAATTGGTAATCAGACCCATACCATTTTTGATCCATACTAGGTAGCCACGTTACTCTGTTTCAAAAAAACCAAAACAAGACTAGTCTTTAGCACCTTAAAGATTAGTAGATATATTGTCACATAAGTTTTCATGGGTGCTAATGTTCAGGTTTATGCAAGACTAGCAATGACATCCTAAGCAGAGTTATACCCTTCTAAGTCCACTGCCGTCAATGAACGTAGAAAGATGTAACTCCGCTTAGGATGGCACTGGTATTGTTGCATCTCTCTCTGTCTTCAAGGTGAAACAAGACTCCATTTCATTGTTTTTTCAGCAGTTCTGCAACCGTAGGCATTCTCAGGCCATTCACAGGCTCCAACTCTGTATGTCTGCAGCTGAAATTCCCCTGTGGATGTAAGGAGAAAGCCTAAGGAACAAGAGTGTCAATCAGCTGCGCTTCCTGTTCCATCTGCTCATTGCTGCATCCCAAACAGCTTTTAAGATTCAAGTAATGTAGCATAATCCTGTTGGAAGTCCTACACTAAATAGCTGGAGCATTAGATTATTTTAAAAAATATGAGCAAGCTGGCAGCTGCCAAAGGTTGGGTCTGTATTATAGTGTAATAAAACCACATAAAATATTTAAACAAATACGCACATCTGCCAATGGATAGAAGTCATGAGATGCAATGAATTGCTACAGAACCCTCCTAACACCGCTGCTCCTTGAAGCAGGCATGCCTGTGGGGTGTTCAAACGTTTCTTTTTTTGCTCCTGCGGAAAACGTTGTCAAGGAGAGGTGGCAAAATCTGAGAATGATTTAATGTTCCTCGTAACGATCCAATGGAGACTGGGGGAAAATGTCCCATTTCCAACTTTTAATGGCATGGATTTGATTAGCAATCTGGACAGAAGACCCTTGGGAACAGGCTGCTAAACATTTTCTTTAAAAACATAGCAGAACTGACAGTGCTCTTCACCTGTTGGAATGGATGAAAATAAAGATTTCAAGTTGACCCTACCAGTCAAGCACCCTTGACTGCTAGTCACAAGGTTTTCTTTATCCTCTGCCACACTAATCTGTACTTGCAAGGGTAGATCCAGCAGACTGTTCCAGGCATGGAAGTGTATTTGTCAAGATATGGTCCTTTTGCTACTGGTCACAAGTGTTCTGTTTAGGGCAATGATTGAGTGCTTTGTAATATAAGACAATCTCTTATTATTGGGGGGAGGGAAACCTGCTTATTCTACATGGAAAAGGCAAATTCCATGTCAGGAATTATTAGCAAAGGGATTGAAAAAAATGGCCAATATAGTAGTGCCCTTTTAAAAAGCAGTGGTGTGGCCTCATATGTATGTTTGGTTGCCCTATCTCAAAAAGGATACTGCAGAGCTGGAGAAAGTACAAAGGATGGCAACCAAGATGATTATGGGCTTGGGGCACCTTTCCTATGAGGAAAGACTCATTCAGAATGGGACTGTTGAGTCTAGAAAAAAAGACAGCTAAGGGGAGACATGACAGAGGCTTTTAAATTTATGCATGGAGTGGAGAAAGTAGATAGAGAAAACTTTCTCTCATAATACTAGAACTCAGGGGAACCCAGTGAGGTTGTTGGGAAATAGGTTCTGGATAATCAAAAGGAAATACTTCTTTACTCAATGAGCAATTAAATTGTGGAATTCACCCCCAGTGGAGGTAGTGATGGCCATCAATAGTTACTAGCAAAAGAGAATGAAGGGAGCCTCCATTTATAAAGGCAGTGAACTTCTGAATGTCAGAGCTAGGTGGCATTATCAGGGGAGGGCCTCAGCCTGTATGCCCTGTTGTTTAGCCCTCTAAGGAATTGGTTGGCCACTGTGTGAGACAGGATGCTGGTCTGATCGAGCAGGTTCTACCTACATCCTCAAGTTCTTGCTGTGAATTATCTGTGTAATTTCAAACATGACAGTGTACACATTTTTCTCTCCTATATTTATGCCAAGCATTCCCCATAATCAGCAATAAAACACTGGGAGAGATTCATGTAGAAATCAGTAGGAACTTTCAGTATTGATACAAATTGTGTACTTGACTGATGGTAAAGAGGCAACCCTATCATGGTAGAAGCATGTAGTGGTCATGTAAAAATTATTATACCATTTATCCCTAATAAGGATATTTAAATAATACTGGGTTGAATACAGATGGCAGGGTTGAATTCAGAGTTGCTCTTCCATGAAAGAAAGAATCCTTCCCTGAATGGAAGAGTTCCTATTGATACAACCTCATCGTTTATACTGAATCCATTATTTTTAGGACACAGTCATTGTTAGAAAAAAGTTGTTATTACTGTATTGAAGTAGTGAAAATTTCTTCCTAGATGATTCAATATCCAGTATATGGAGTTTAAGCTAGTATGTTCTAGTAAGTACATTGTTCTACTGTTTATCAATGTGTATATGAACTTTTTTTTTTAAAAAAAATCAGAATTACTTTTATATAGTGATCTTATCAAATAAGTACAGTTATTTGTTTGTTTGTTTAAAACATTTATTAGCTACCTTTCTTCCTTACAGAGCTCAAGGTAGCTTACCAACATGGATAAAACACGTAGGATAAAATACATTAAAATACAACATTTAAAATCACAACTCAGGACTGCTACTAAACTCAACCAAATGCAGTCTTAAATAAAACCATCTTCAACTGCCTCCTAAAGATCTAAAGTGACCAGGCCAGACTAACCTCCCTGGGGAGGTTTCTCCATAATTGTGGGGCTGCCACTGAAAAGACCCTCTCTTGTATATCCACCAAATGAGCTTCTTTGACTGGAGGATCCCTGTGATCTTAATTCCTGTGCAGAAACATATGGAAGAAGGCGTTTCTTCACATAAGCCGGTCCCAAGTCCTGTAGGGCTTTAAAGGTCAAAACCAACACCTTGAATTGGGCTCAGGCTGGTATCCAATATAATTGCTGTAATATTGGCGTTACACAGGGCCGGATTTAAGTTTGATGAGGCCCTCAGCTATTGAAGGTAATGGGGCCCTTTATATGTCCAGCTGTCCTTTGTCAACAACAAATTGTCGCTGTTTTTTGTGTTCAATATATGCTATATGGTAATTTATGGACCTAACAGGTATCTAAAGCCATTTGCACATAATAAAATACGTATTTTATCAAAGTAATTGTTGAACTGAAATACAATGTAGGCACCCTATATATAGAAATGAGCAAACCAGTGATATTTTAGGGAGCAGGCTAACAGGCAGGGCCCATTACTTACATCATAGGAGCCTACACAACACAAAACACTGTTGCTGTATGTAGGTTTTATTTTATTTGGTTTTTATCTTATTTTTTGGAAATGTACATCCAGTTTTTTTTTCCTTTAAATTTTTTTGGGGGGCCCAAGAGAGTGGGGCCCTAAGCTACAGCTTGTTTAGCTTATACGTAAATCCGGCACTGGCATTACATGCTCCCCATAGCTGACAGTCTAGCTGCAAATCTACTTGAACTTTCTTCTGATTGAGGGAACAATATTTTTATTATTTGTGGCTATTGTGTTCCAAATTAACACTCAGGTAAATCATGTTATTTGGAAAATGGGACTAAGAACACAGAATTTTTAACTTTAGCATCTATCACTGTAATTTAGCATTCTTTAAAAAAAATTCTCAAAATGTATTTAAGTTCCTTCAAGTACAATTTATATCAGTTCAGTGTGATGAGCATACTGACTACTTTTTAGAATATCCTGTGTGTTTGTGTGTAAAGTGCCATCAAGTCACAGCCTACCTATGATGACCCCAGGAAGGGGCTTTCAAGACAAGTGAGAAGCAGAAGTGGTTTGGCATTACCTTCCTCTGCAGAGTCTTCCTTGGAGGTCTCTCTTCCAAGTACCGACCCTACTTAGATTCTGAGATCTGACAGGCTATACCATGCTGCCTTCCCTCCCTTAGAACATCCTACATCAGCTTAATTCTGCTTCCTGAATTCTGTTCTAACTGCTGGTACCAGTTCTGGTGACTAAACATTTCATACATTATTTAGAAGTTAAGCAGTAATGATGTCCCCAAGGTTTGAGATTACCTGGTTCAGGGCATGAATTTATCAGCTTGTAATGCTTGGATTCATTATGACTGAAGCATTTTTGCAGAACGACTTCTCCAACCCAGAATGTAAGATGAGCTGCACAGATCATCCTGGCCAACATTCAGGCTGGCCAGGTGGCTTTGTAGTACATGCTCAAAAATTCTTTGATGTCATCTCCTTACTTTCAATGACACTTTCATTTATCACTGTGAAATTATGAACGGCAAAGCCCATTGCTTTTTAGGTATATGCACAGGGGTTTTATATTTAAAAAGAACCCTATAAACCTTTTATTCTCAATTAAAATGTCATTGTTTGCTATGGCCTATGCTATGGACCACCCAACTAAGCAACCTTTTGTTATTGGGTGAGGATTTGGATCAATTTTCTCACTAGTTTCTTGCAAGTGCTTTCTGTGGTTGCTGGCCCCCATTCAGATCAAAAACCCTTTCTTATTTTTGGGTGTATTCGATTTGGGAGTGGGATGACTGACTTTCAAAAGTTGCTTGCAGCCATGGCTGGCAGTGGGAGATACAGTTCCCAGGGGATAATACGATAAGGAAGACGTGCCAATATTACAAGTTGGAAAGAAGTCCCAGAAAACAGGCAAGGTTTTTGTCCTGAACATTCACCAAGAGAACTATGAAATATTGAGTTGATTCCAAATTGAGCCAAGGGAAATTTTCTTTTAAGCAGTAGTTATAGCACCCTGTGGTCTTCTGATAGTTTTATAAATAGGTGTCCATGTGTAAACAGTCTCTATTATATATTTTATATGGGTAAAGTATTTTTTACGATATTGCTGAGGAACATAGACACTTGTCATATCCACTTTTATATCTTGCGCAGATATAGTTACAGAGTATAAGTGCTCGAAAACAATGAATGATCATGACATTTCTTCTGCTTCTACTCATCATGAAAGTTCTGCTTCCTAAAAATTCCAACGTGAAAAGTGTTCCGACCCTTCACATTTGTTAAAGGGATCAGTGCTAATTTCTTTGACAGAAGCTATGTGAGAGATAGTGTTTCGCTGAAAGAGTTGGAGGGGAGCCTTGCCTCATTCCTTATTTTACTTTTGGTGATAGCAACTTGAACCATGCATCCCTGAGCAGCCAGTCCCTCGAGCACCAGTTTTCACTTGGCAGAAAATGGATCGCTTTGACCCAATTCACATCTGATTCTCAGTGGTGGGGGTGTGGATTGGTATTGACTTTCAGTGGAGACGTGCCACGGTGTGAGTCACACTCCACCTTGCCCTCCCAATAGGACGATGAATAATGACACTGGCAGAAACGGGGAGGTAAAGCAGCACTCTTTCGATCCAGAGCTGTCTCTTGCTGCTCTGTCAACATGTCCCAAGTCTAGTATGGGTGGAGGCTGAGCCCGTTTGGAACGAGTTGAAGCAACATGCCGTAGTAAGTGAACAGAGAGGTCCTAACCCTAGCCTGCCCTGGGGTAAAGACTTAGGTCATGAGAGGGTAAAACAGAGCATATTATTGCAATGGAAAGCGAGGGGAAAGCATCAGAAGTTTGTTTAAGGATCAAGATCAGCCCAGCCCTTCTGCTTTGCCAAAACGTATATGAACTTAGCACCATGAAGCCAATTCTAGCCTCTTATTACCCTTCCATTATATATCACTTTGGCAGTGAAGACAACTTCAGCCAGTGGCTTTCCTGATTTGTGGTTTCCACTTGGCTTACCTTACTGACTTTAAATTTATTTTATTTTGTTAATGGTCAATGACAGAGCAAGGCTCCAAAGCAGAATTGCTCTGGCCAAGATTCATTATATAAACATGTTGTATTACTGTGGATTCTGCAAAACACAGTGAACCAAAAGCACTTCAAACACATGTTGGGCCTCAGTAAAAAATGTCATTGACCATTATTGATAGTTGGAAGCCATTGCTTTGATTTCTTTCCAGCTTTTAGTGCCTCTCTGTAGAGCTCAGTTCGTAGACAACTCACCACAGATGATCATCACTCCGTCTAATAGTAAACTTTCTGGCTTTTGAGTGAGTAGCAAGAACTGCACAAAGTGACCAGCCTCAGAAAAAAGGTAGGTGGTCTACCAACTTGCAGGACTCCCTAATATGCTGGTGATAATAATTTTGTAATCTAAAGAACCGAAAATAGCCCCCTCCCCCAAAAACCATCACTTGATGTGGACTGAAAGTGCTTTAGAAGAGAAGAGGGCATCGACAGCAGCTGAGTGTCAGGTAAAGGGGTGGTGGTGGACATCAGCCTGGTTGACCCCCTGAAGAGCTTAGAGAACCCCAAAGAAGGAGGCTTTGGCATGGGATTCACAGCCCTCCATCAATTCGTTGTGCGCCCCCAACTTGTAGTCCCTTCAAAATTATTTGGCAAGTTTGCCTGTCCATTACATACCCACCAATATCGTAATAGTGTGAAGCTGTTGATATCTGTAATCATGGGCCTATTATTTATTATTTTCCTGGACAGTTTCGTTATACTTAAAGAATACAATCAAAGAAGTGAGAATAAGAGAACAAACAGATGTCATTAACACATTTTACAACTTTTTTTTAGAGTTTGAATCAAGTGTTTTCATAGTTCTTTCACAATTAAATGTAGTAGTCTCCTTCCGGTTTTCAGCAATTATTCAGAGTGTTCTGTTACGTTTATTCATGGTTTGTCTTGCTTTATGCCCCCATCACATAGAGGAAGATGCTGATGGCAGGAATTTGGGCACCTAGGACAGCTGGGAAGGATCTGTTAAGCATCTTCCACCTTTCAGGTATCTGGAAAGTAACAGTATCCTGTTTCTTTTGGGCTGCAGTCCTTGCAGTTTCATCCTATTATAATTTCCATAAAGTCAATCATACATTAAATACCAGAACCTTAAAATTCAGAAGCTGAAGGACCTATGCTGGCTCCTTTCAGCACAAGTACCTGATTCAGATGTTTCATTATTCAAGATGCCAAGGTTTACTACTGCTTTATAGGCCACGCTAAAATAAATGGCTTTAAAAGCCATTCATGGCCTGAGGCCTACATACCTGAAGGACTGTCTCTCTCTTGATACTAACCCATGTGGTAATTGCACTCCTCACAACAGGGTCTCAAAGCAGTCCCCTCATTCCTGAGAATACAAGAATGCTGCCCCACAGTTATGGAACAGCATCCTGGAAGGGGTAAGGCAGGCACCTACCCTTGGGGCTTTCTGATGAGGCTACAAGGCAGAGTTATTTTGAAGAGCTTAAGGGTCAGTTTGAATGAGCTCTGGCTTAACTATATTAATTAACTATTTTAATCATCTGTTTTTGTTATGTTTAAATTGCTGTCTCTTGCCTTGGGTCCTAAATGTGTCTGGAGATTGGCAGGGTATACAAACAGTATAAATAAACCACAATTGTGCTTTTTTGCCTATTAAAATGAGTCTGTCAGTTATTAGAGCAATGAAAATGACTGATTGGTCAATTGCGTGAGAGGTGGCAACTTTTCTCTTTATAGTGTCAAGGAAAACTTAAATTTCATTTCCCCCTTTTAAAGTGTGAAGTGGTTGATGTATAGCCAATGGCTGTTAAATCTAGGGAAAGAAAGAAAATGACTGATGGTTTAAAAAGCGGTATCATTTAAGAATTCTAAGAAATGAGCAGCTGGTTTTACAACAGATTTGTTGTTCTCACTGGAAAGTTGAGCAAGATACCTGGCTACTGGGGCCCTCCATGATATTTCAAGGTGAGTCAGGATGGACGGACTGATGAAATCAAAGCTGTACTTACAAAAGGTGATTCCACTTTTGGGTTTACATATTGACCCCAATAGGTAAGGAGAAGGGACTTACAAGCAATTGCTAATGAACTTCTTCCACAAACTTATCGCCCACAGCTGGGAGTATGTAGAAAGAAATCATGCAGGAGTTCAGGAAAGGATACAGTGCACTGGTAGGGGAAAAAAGGACAACCCACAACATCTGGAACCTGACTGAAAAGAAGAAACAATTGAAAGTGCAAATGGTAAGAGAAAACAGAATGCAGATTGCAACCAATTAGGAAAGATCAAAAGCATCATTGGAAAGACTTTGCGGTTGGAGTTACATGTTACAAAAGACAAGTGTGGTTGTTCCTTCTCACTTGGGAGGCCATATTAGGACTCCCTCACATGTTGAAACCTACGCAGTATTTAGCTTTGCTTGACTTTCAGACCATGGCAAAGAAATTAAACTCAGATATATGAGTTTTGCAAAGGATAGGTTGAAATAACGTGCATGGCCTTACCACTAGATCACCATTAAGGTTTCTGATTTTCAACCTGAACAGTAGAGTTTATATTCTCATTATCATCTTATTACAGCTATTCATACAAGCACCTTGTATGATATGCCAGGTCATATCACTGGAGCATGTCACACTGCTCATAAATAATGTTATCATCACCTTTTCCGATCACACAGAGCAATCACAACTGCCAGTATTCATTTCATGAAAAAGCAGAGAACAAAATTCAGTGGACTGACTTGAAAACCAAATACCATTTAAATCCATCTGCTTCAGAAAATTGAAGCCAAAATAGGTGAGAAGATCTCTGCTGGATAAGACTAAAGGTAGGGTTTCCAGGTCCTTCTTTGCCACTGGCGGGAGGTTTCTAGGGCGGAGCCTGAGGAGGGCACTTCAATGCCATAGAGTCCACTTGCCAAAGCGGCCATTTTCTCCAGGTGAACTGATCTCTGTTGGCTGGAGATCAGTTGTAATAACAGGAGATATCCAGCTAGTACCTGGAGGTTGGGAAGAAAATAGACACCACTGTACTAGTATCAAAGAGATTAGGAAATTAGCACAGGAGCAATGTTAATTAACAAAAGTGCAAAATTATTTATACTCTACTTAGTAATACATAAACACATCATAATGAACATATACAAACATGACCTATGATATAACAAACAAAGTAACAAGGGTACTATAAAGTCAAAAGGGTTCAAAATTGTCTCTTAAAAGAGTACAGTAAGTTCCTTGAAATGAGATATCATGTATCTTATAGAAGCCAAGATCTTGATGAGGATACGGCCGTTTCAAATTCTTAATTAATAATTCTTCATCAGTCCTTCAATCAATGGTTTTCTTATATTTCTACATTTTCATCAACAAGTTGTAGGTTACATCACACGTCCCATTCAGGGTAAGAATGCCACTATGCATATTGTAGAAATATGTAGAAATATAATGTAAATGTAGAAACATAAGAAAACTATTGATTGAAGGACTGATGAAGAATTATTAATTAAGAATTTGAAACGGCCGTATCCTCATCAAGACCTTGGCTTCTACAAGACTACATGATATCTCATTTCAAGGAGCTTACTGTACTCTTTTAAGAGACAATTTTGAATCCTTTTGACTTTATAGTACACTTGTCACTTTAATTGTTTGTAATATTGTAGGTCATGTTAGTACCTGGAGGTTGGCAACCCTAACTACAGGTCCATCTAGTCCTGCATCTGTTTGACACGTTGGCCAACCAGATGCCTTCAGGAAGGTCATCAGCAGGGCCCCGGGCAAACAGCCCTCCTCACTCACTTGCCCCACCCCCCCAGCAACTGGCATTCAGTGGTAAATTGCCTCTGAACATGGAGACTCCATTTAGATGATGTCTGATAGTAGCTGATAGGCCTGTCTTTTAATTTGCCTGTTTAAAAGCCATCAAAGATATAAATATGCTTAATAATGCACTTTTATATAGTACTCTTGAGTAGGTTTAAGGCACTTCACATCTCTGTCACTGTTTTCACCCAAAAGCTTGCCTCCTGATTTCCTCCTGCCTTAAAAGAACAAGAGGGGAACTTTCTCTTTGTATAACCTTGAAGCACCTTTAAAAAAATCAGCTTTTCAATAATAACAATAATATTAATAGGAAAAAAAAAACATGTTATGTAGATGGGCTCCACAGGGCAACGACACAAGATAAACTGTAAAATCTTCCCTATTTGTCTTTCCCCCTTTTTTTCTTTTCCTGTACCCCCTTCAAGAAAATGAATAAAATCATTTAATTAAAAAAAAATTCAGCTTTTCCTGCTTGAGAGGGAAGAAAGAGAAAGGTTGGTGGGATGGAGCTTCAAGAGAGAAGAAGGATGAGGGAGAAAGCAACAAAGGTGTCTCTTTGCATTTATGTGAATCAAGGAGGATTTGCAGGGCCCTTTCAAAAGTTTGGGTTTTGTTTGTTTTTAAAGGCGGAAAGTAATGGCCATATCAGTTTCACCTTTTCACATGCAAAGTGGGTATCTTAGGGAAGGCAGATCCTAGTCCTGGTCTGGCTGTGGGTTGAGTTTTAAATCCAAGTATATCATTGTCTAAAAACACAGCTGCTGCAAGCTAGAGTTGCCAACACACCTGGAGGAAAATGTCCTGTCCCTTGAATAGATATGAACATTAATGTGGAAATGAGCAGTTGAGACTTTTCTTGACATGGGGGTAAATAACATTGCCTGGTAAATAACATCCCAATAAGCCTTAAAGAAAGGTACGGAAAAGACACTTTTCTCTGGGCCTGTTGGCAACCCTATCCAAGGTCCAGGATGAATGGTGAGAGCACACATGGCTTTTAAGCAATACTCTTCTGCATTCAGTGCTGCTGCTAATGCAAGAGGTATTCACACTGGCAATGGGTTTGAAGCAAATCCCATATGTATGGGAACAATTCTAAGTAGGTCTATGAAGAACTAAGTTCTCTCTTATTTAACAGGGCTTACTCCCAGAAATGACTGGGGAAGGGACTGGCAAACCACCCCGCAAACAAAGTCTGCCTTGGAAACGTCAGGATGTGACGTCACCCTATGGGTCAGGAATGACCCAGTGCTTGCACAGGGGAACTTTACCTTTTTTTTTTTTACTCCCAGAAAAGTGGCTTGAGGATTGTAGCCTAAGTATGCATTTTATATGACTGGTCAATATTTAACATGAGGCTAAGAGAAGCTTTCCACCAGGTACAGACTGAATGTATGAAAACACTCTAAGAGAAAGTATAACCCCCAGTGCCCCTTCATGTCCTCAGCAGGAAGGAAAATGGAGAAAGCAGAGGTGTTATCAGTCCATAGCATGCTCAGGTCCCCAGAAGGGGGACTCTTCCCACAAGAGAGTAGCTTATGGGTGTCCCTAGCCCTAATAAATCAACACAAAATGCAGCACAAAGTTTCTGCAGTATACTGATAAGACTGTCTCTCTGTCATGAAGGGATCAATTGGGAGGGTCAGGGAGGATCTTGGTTTCCCCTAGCAACTGTTCACACTTTCTCAAGGAAACCTTTCTCACATTGTTTTAAATAACATAAAGATCACTTTTGTGGGTGCTACCCTTAAAACCTGTTTACTTTTAGAAGTTTAAGGAACAGAGAGCTGCAGCCTAGTGGCTCTCAGCTCATGGCAATGGGTAACCAAAACATTCCCTTGGGCTCCCCTTACTTGTCTATCACAGACATTGGCTATAACAAAGGGAACGTGGTCCTGTTTCCATGTGTAGATGAAGCAGAAAACTATTTTCCCATTTGCCTTCTGTCTCCGGTTCTAGAAGGTTCAGAGACTTTCTTGAAATGAAAGCTTCGAATCTGAGCAGCTAATGGGCCAGACAGGTATTGGGTGCCATGTCCAGCTTCCAGGTAAAACCAGGCAATATGGCACCCCTAAATATGGAAAATAAAGCATACGTGCTTTTCATCAGCATGCTAACGCCCGAAGTATAATAGCACTTAATCAATGGTACCACTAGGTGGCATGGTTTTTAAGTAATGAGAAATACATCTACTTAAAAAAATATATACAAGCATGCTTTTATTTATTTTGGGGTGGGCTGACCTCATTCCAGTAGTATTTTGAGGGAAATGGCATGTAAAGATTCAAGGGTTGTTGGGAAAATCCAAAATATACTAATACTTTAATGAGAGTGTCAGAGCTTATAACACCTGTTACTCCTAAACTTTTGTAACATCCGAAGTAGCCTCAGCGACTATTATTCCTGCTCTTGTTTCACACAAATAGTCTTCCTGGTTCAAAACAACATGTCACATTCTACTGATATAGCATGATGTGGTTATTTCCCAGTCTTGTGTACAGATTCTTTAATGAAAGGGCTACATTTGATCTTCAATACATAAATAGCCAAGGGGGAGGGGGTGTCAACTGATTTCAGTCCCTTTTACGATGGGTAATAACAATTTCCATTGCTTTTGTCAGTATATAGATTATCTCCTCTAGTGTTTCCTTCCCACATTCCAAAGAAATGGGAATCATTAAAGTTAACTTTGAAAGTAATCAATATCCCTGTTCCACAAATTCATTAATTTGCAATTTGTAATCTAATATGTGATTATGGATATATTTTAGATTTTCCTGTACTGCTGCTGCAGAAGAGGCAAGATACTGTATCACAGAGATGTAGAAAGCAGTTTGAGACGGCACTCCTAAGAACCCTTTCCTTGGATCACGATGGGTAGCCACGTTAGTCTGTCACTAGCAGTAGGAAATAGTAGGAGTCCAGTAGCACCTTAAAGGCTAACAAAATTTCTGGCAGGGCTTTCGTGCTTTCATGATGAATGTGAGCTGAGGCTCACGAAAGCTCATAACCTGCCAGAAATTTTGTTAGCCTTTAAGGTGCTACTGGACTCTTACTCTTTTCTACTTTCCTTGGAGTAAGCCCCATTGGATAAAACAGGACTGACTTCCAAGAAGACCTGCTTCGGATCGCTCCCTGTATCACTTGAGTACTAATGAGCTGGGAATTTACAGTTCTTCTCTCACTTGCCCTCACAAAAACTGTGAAAGGTAGAGTGGGCTAGGAGGATGCTGAGTGGTCTAAAGGTAGGGTTGCCAGGTTCATCTTTGCCACCGGTGGGAGGTTTTCTGGGCGGAGCCTGAGGAGGGTGGGGTTTGGGGAGGGGACTAGGCTTGCCAGGCCCCCTAGCACCACCGGTGGGAGACTTCTAGGGCTGTGGCTGCGGCATGGGATTCGCGTGCACCGCACGCAACAAGCCTATGTCACTACGGGGTTTACCCGGAAGCGACGTGGATGCTCTAGCAATCTTGGCTAAAACTCTATGGTGATGAGAGGGGCTGTTTTTATAATCAGTTAAGCACAGTACAAGTGAAAGTCGTATTGGAAATCTCTACCCTAAACAAGGCAGAATCTTGTAGAAAGCTGGACAAGTTTGCCAAGTTTGGAACACTGGCACTTTTAGGGAGCAGTAGTGGCTGCTGTTTTTTTTAAAAAAAACCTTTAAACCTAGCAAGAACCTTTAAATCTTTACATGAAGGGCTGTTATGTGGCAGAATTTGAAAACCTGGGTTTCTTTGGTGGTGGGTGATTTTTCGAGAGTGAATCAGTGTTCCACACAAGGCCTTGAGGCCAATGAACCCACCCCTGGCTATGGCTCAGTACAGGTGGACAACTGCCCACAATATTCAAATTGTAGCCAATGCCCCACACTGACTACTTCTTACACTTCAGCATGAAGATGCCTGTGCATCACCCTGGAGAGATTTTGAGCTGAAAGTATCGTTCTGTTGGGTCCATCTTGAATGCTCAATGAGCTCAGCTCTTTAACCAGCACAACGTCATGGCTTTCAGACCCTGGCTGTGCAATCTACAACGTTCAACAGTCAGTTGCAAAAAAAATCCCACAGATGGAAAAATGTGCACAAATGAAATGTGCTCTCAATCTACTTGGGCAGTTTGACTTGTCTGTAGATGCTGATGAGATATCTCCAGATTAGGTTACCTTAAAGAAGTGAATGGGTGGTCTTAACAAAAATTAATATTTGAGATAAAAATCAAAGCATAGGGGTATAGAGAGAAGGATAAATACTTAACCTTTGTGTTTAGACAGGGTTTCAGTTTCAGTAGAAGCTAATTTTTCAAAAACATGACAGCTTTTGGCTTTCTTAGCAGGCAAATAGTTTGTGGGCAGAGGTATGACAAACTTCTACAGCTGTTCTGAAATAATGCTTGGTTCAACTGAGGTTTTATGTTGAACTTTACGGCAACCAGTTAGGCCTGAGGGCTGCACGCATGAAGGACTAAATAGAGTTTTTAAAACATAAACTAAACCAATGAGAGGGAAGGACGCATGCTTGAAACGATATTTTAAAGCCTCTGCCAATAGGCGAACTAGCATGGATGATTGATTTTTAACTCTAGGAAACCTTTCTTGCCTTTCTCTCGCCATTTTGTTTTCATTCCCTTGCGAATGTCGTGGCTAGGCAGCTGAGGATGGATGCAGGACACCCGAATCTCTGCTGAGCCATGCATCTCACTGGCCAGCTCTCAACAAGATGCGCTTTTTCCGCCTGCTTGGTTTTAAGGAGAAATAAACAAAGTGCAATCTCTATCCCATTATAGTAAATGTCAAAATGTTAGTTTTGAATGAAACTGGATTATCCCAGCCTAAGTACCCTACCCTTGACCTTTTTGATAGGAACAAAATCTAAAACCAGCAGACTCTGTAACAGACTGAAATAAAACTGAAGACTGGAGGCACACCCCCAAAAAATTGGATGATGGGTTAAAGTTTTACTGTTTTATGGAGTGCTTCTGACTTTTTATTATAAGAGGTTTTATCAATTTTAGTAACGAATGTATTATTGATAATGTTGCATTAATTTATTTAATTTATTTATACACGCCTTTTTCCTCAATGAAGATCCAAAGTGGCTTGCATCATTCTCCTCTCCTCCATTTTATCCCCACAACAACTCTGTAAGGTAGGTTAGGCTGTAAGGTAGGTTATGACTGGCCCAAGGACACCCAATGAGCTTCCATGCACGAGTAGGGATTTGAACCTGAGTCTTCCCAATACTAGTCTGACACTCTTAACCACTACACCACACTGGCTCTCTTGCCCGTGTAAATTCTGGTGTCTTTGGATAATGAGGCAACTAACAAATCTGATAAATAAAAAGGGTGCTGCGTTACAAGATGTGCCGTGATGAAAAATTTCGAATCTAGCCACTTCTCCCCATTTGGTATAGATTTCAATCCCACCATTTATCTTGAAAGGTCTATGTGGAACATAAATTCTATAAAGCAATAAGCCCCAAACTGTAAACATTTAATACAGGTGTATAACCCCCCTCCGTAATCTTAAAAACATGACCAGAATATCTGTCCACAATAAAAGTAGCTAGGGCTGTCAATTCAGTTCGGCCCAAACCGAAAAACAGCCGAATTTCCCCCGATTCGGCAGTTTTTAGTTCGGATGGAACTGAACTAAAAAAAGGCTGGAAACCGGGGAGCCGAATTCAGCGAGTTCGGGGTGTTCGGCGAATAAATTCGGCAAATTCATGGTTTGGCACAGCAGCATAACCGTCAGTTAGTAAGCATCATTCTCCCGCGGCCAATCGGTGGCCAAGCAGGGTCTTCTTCTGGCCAATCAGTTGCGATTGAGCATGTGAGCCCAGCTGCTGCGTGGCCCGGGGAGAGAAAGAGAGAGTATCTGTTTTTGTGAGAGAGAAATCCCTGTGTGTGTGTGGGGGGTGCGTGTGCACATTCGCTCCTTTCCGTGGCTGCAGGGGTGCATTTTTGGGGGTGCAGCCCCCAAACTTTCAGCGTAGCTTCAGATGAGGCTTCTTGGAAGAACCCCCAAGTTTTGTAAAGATGGGATCAGGGGGTCCAGAGATATGGGTCCCCCCTTTTCCTTTACTATCTCAGGAATAAATGTGTGATTCACCTCTGCAACGCATTGATACCATTCTAACAAGCGGTCCTCACGAATGAAACTGGAGTGAGAGACTTGCCTGGTATAGATGTCAGTGCGTTTATCCAGCATGTCAGATCCGCATGCAGGCTTCCACCCATCCAACCCCACGGAAGACTATCAGCATCACAGTGCTTTTCATGCTGTACTGACCTGGCAGGATGTATCTTTTGATGGGATTAAGTCTCATGTTGCACATAGCAAGGACTAGACAAAGGCCAGTTTGGAAGGTACATTAAGAGACAGGTAACTGCATGGTGGAACTAATTGTGGAATGTTGCAGAGGGGGGATTGCAGGAAGAGAATGGAAGTTTGAGTGCCCTCCCAAATAAAGAACTGTCTGCGCACAGGAAAGTAGTGCTGGAAACAGCTAATAGATTTTAGAAGGCCTGAAGGTGGAATGACTGGGGTTGCCAGCTCTGGGTTGGGAAATATCTGGAGATTTTGGGAGTGGAGCCTGGGGAGGGGAGGGTTTGGGGGGAGGAATCTCAGTGGGGTATAATACCATAGAGGACCCTCCAAAGCAGCCATTTTCTCCAGGGGAACTGATCTTGGTTCCCTGGAGATCAGTTGTAATAGTAGGAGAGCTCCAGGTGCTACCTGTAGGTTGGCAACCCTAGGAATGACAGAGATATCACTACCCATGGTGCATACATTGATTTCTTTTGTCCCATCACCGTCTCTGTTCAAATAGGCACTGCAGATCTTTGAACAGTGACAAAAGCCTGCAGAACTCCTTGGCTTAAACCTTTATGCAGCTGCGCTCACAGAAGGGAATTTTGCACACACACACCCCACGACACCCTGCCATGCTCCCTCAAAGTCTGCTCCCAGCAATCTTTGGGCTCCCAGGAACAACATGCAGGACAAAGTGGGAGTCTACAGAGGAACGATGGGGTGAGGATTGCTGAAAAAGTGCTTTCTGCAAGCGGAAAAAGAGTTTAGGATCTAAGCTGTTTGCTGGTGACAACTGTGGGGGTGAGTCTTTATAACCATGGGTAACAGGTAAACAAACAGAAGGAACAAAATCCTACGTCAGGACAAAGTCCAGCTGTCTTCCTAGCATACAGACACACATACACATCTGTAATCAGAAGGGGAACAGTCTTTCACAGCACAATCTGTTGGTACAGGCCGGTTAAATCTGCCCATGAAGAACTATTATTTCCATTTTTTTACGGATGGTGAACTGAGGCTGAGGAGCTGTAATTTGCCAAGGTAACACAAAGCAAGTCTAAAGCCAACAACCTGTCAACTGGGCCATACTATTTCCATCAGAAGCCTCAACTGGAGACAAGAAGAGAAGAAACTGAAAGGGCTTCAAGTCCCTTGGCACAAGGAGGGGATGGCTCTTTCCCTCCACTTCCCTTCAACTAAATTTTTCTGAAGTGACGTCCACTTAGCAGTCCCCACCCAGGCGGCACTAGATGAGGTAAGGGAACCCTCCATGTAGCTGAGCCAGTGGGTGCCGTGCTAAGCTTTCCCTACTTGGAAGTCTCTCATAACTACCTCACACCTGGCCATATTTCAGAGATTAATGAACAGCATCTTGTCAGGTTTAATATATCACCCTGCTTAAGTTTACTTTGACGATGTAATCATAAATTCCCTAACTTGTGGACTACACCTTAAGGATTTGCATGAAAGTCCTAAGAAGAAAAGAGGTGGGGGGAGGACCCTGAAAGGACTATAAAACAGAATAAGTGCCAGCTTGGAGAAAATGAACTGTTATTTTTGTTATTTTTTTTAACATGGGATTTTTTTTAAAGGATTACATGCAGACTAAACAGAGTAGAAGCCATAAAAATTTAAAGACACCAGAAAACATAACAAAAATAAGATCCTTTTTAGGTATGATACAGTACTAGAGAAAATTTATACCCAATTATGCCACCCAAGCAGAGCTGTTAATTAACCTAATGAGAAAATATGTTCCATTTTCATATGCCAGAAGCATCTGATATTTCTAAAAGTAACATCTATGCTGCAAACATGTCCCAAAATGGTTTTGAGTAACCGGCCGTTGGGGAGGGGAACAATAATATTGTCTGCTAGTGGTATGTGTAAAATATTAACAGATAAGCAAGCTCTCTTTGCTACCCCGGATACCTCCATTCAGCTCATATATCATACAACTTGCATAGATTTAATAGTATTTATCTCTCTGAAATGTGAGGGCATTAGACTAGTACACCTTTCCCACAGTTTACCTCTTTCTCGGGAATGGCAATATCTAACAGACGTGTTCATCCCCTCTTACGTTCTAGAACCCTGAAATGATTGCTTGAACTCGTCCATAGAGACGTCATGAAGACATTACACAAATTAATCTGAGATGCGTGCATGCCAACGCCTGGTGTTCTGGCAGACTCACATTCAGACGTATCAATTATGATTCTAATGGCGGCAAAGGACAACGGCGCCCCAGCTGCAAGCCTAAGCCATCACAAGGTGACAAGTGTCATGCCATTCAAGTAATCCTTTAATCTGAATTGGGCACCTGCAGTGGAAGAGATCCTCTTCCAACTGCAGTGGAAGAGATCCTCTCTGTTCGGGACCACCATGGGGCACAGGCTTTTTCTGCCCAAGAATGAAAGGAAACAAGGAAATGTGGAAGGACATGGGTGAAAACCAGGGAGGTTAGGCAAGCCGTCCAGCTAATGAGATTGTGGGGCTTGCACCCCTGGACTCTGTGGACAACCCAGCTCTCCTGTGTGACAACAAAATTGGGAGGCTCTGGCCCAAAGGTTGTGTGTCAAAACATGGATCAAATGGGCTGGGAAGCACAAATGCTATCTAGCACATTTCAATCCTGCTGTTTTCATGGTGAACAGGGTGAACTCATGGTACTGTGCCTGGTTTTCCATTCTGCACCTGATAACCATGTGAAGTAGGTTATGCTGACAGAAAATGACTGACAAAAGGTCACACAGCAAGCATCCTGGCCAAATGGGGACTTGAACCTGGGTCTCTCAGGTCATAGTCTGACACACTGCTGCACCTTGCTTGATGCTCAGAGTTTTAAAAATGGAAGATGCCATTGTGGGGCTCCCTAGGCCTCAGTGAGAAGAGGGGAGGGGGTTGCAACACCAGAGTCCTCCTCCTTTCCACTGTCCTCTGTTCACCATTGCTCTGAGCATAGGGTTGCCAGGTCCCTCTTCGCCACCGGTTTTTTGGGGGGGAGCCTGAGGAGGGCAGGGTTTGGGGAGGAGAGGGACTTCAATTCCATAGAGTCCAATTGCCAAAGCGGCCATTGTCTCCAGGTGAACTGATCTCTATCGGCTGGAGATCAGTTGTAATAGCAGGAGATCTCCAGCTAGTTACCTGGAGGTTAGCAACCCTATCTGAGCAGGATCAGCTACAACCAGGGTTGCCACCCTCTAGGTGGCACCTGGAGATCTCCTGCTATTACAACTGATCTCCAGACAACCAAGAGAAACCTGGAGAAAATGGCTGCTTTGGAGGGTGGACTCTATGGCATTGAAGTCCCTCTCCTCCCCAAACCCTGCCCTCCTCAGGCTCCCCCCAAAAAACCCTGCTGAGGTTCCTCCCCACCCCAAATCCTGCCTCAGAGATGGTGCTGAGGTCTTTGTCTAGACCAGCCTTTTGGGAAACATGTAAGGCCATATTATTCGGAAGTTCATATTGGTTCAATGGAGTGATCTGAAGCTGGTCTGAGATTGATCTGTTGTGCATTGTTTGAGCAGGCTACGGATTATGGATTTCCTTTGTGGATTTAGATCACTGTGCAAACTGAATTTTGTTGTGGGTTGGATCCAGATGAAATTTTCCATGAGTGGAATGGAACTTTCCTGCTCTCCCTCTCCCCTGAGGAATGATATGATGGAGGGCTGCAGCAAGAAGGGGGAACTGGTGGAAATTGCCAGTTCAGTCTGGATCCAGCCCTGTGTCAGTTTGACTATTGTTGTAAGCCAATTAAAAATAACCGAACCAACTGATGTTGCATTGTTATTTTAGTGTGGTTTCTAATTTTACTGTATTCCGTAAGAGGCAGCTTAGAAATGTGTTTTTCATTGTTATTTATTCATACATTAGCAAAATATATGACACCTAAGATCAGGGGTGTCAAACTCATTTGTTATGAGGGCAGGATATGACATAAATGTCATTTCCTCAGGCTGGGCCCTGTGTACCATAAAATTTAATGCCAGGTACTGGAGATACAGACTTTATAGAAGACACAGGCAAAGCCAATTAATGTTGTTATTGTGTTAAGCATGTTTGTATTTTAAGTAAAAAAAGTAAAAAGTAAAAAAGTAAAAAAATAAGTCTCTTAGAGTATTTTCTTTTATTTCCCAGTCTTTGATCCTTGACACCTCGGGACTGTGGGGGAGGTGGGGGAGGTGGTTGCCTCGGATGGCTCGCAGGCCAGATAAGAGCTCTCAAGGGGCTGGATCCGGCCCGCAGGCCATATGTTTGACACCCCTGCCTTAGACAGTTTCATAAGTAAAACATAGCTTCAGTGATAAAGAGGGGAGTTTTAAAGCACAGAAGGAAGGAGAGCAGTTTTTTGATTCCTGAGTCTTAAAGTCATAGAATCTACTGGGATGGTATCTAACTTAGAAGCTGTCATAACACTACAATTGATGGGACTAATGTTAGTGTTAGCCTGAGCGGGTGACACATGCCCAGATATGGTTACAGTCCTCTTGGCCTCTCTTGCTACAGTCCTCAATGAGCAGATGCTGGTGAAGTCCAAAACTTCACTGACAGAAGTACATCTGTAGTCACGGCCAGAGTAAGCAATTGGTGTGTTCGAATTGCAAAATGACAAAGATCATAAACAGCTCTTAGAGGGCAGCTGACATCACGGCAATCCATCAGCATTTCAACGGCACATGAAGTCCCAAGGTGCCTGAGCAATGTTTCTGTCGCTTTCAGTCAATTTTACCAGCACTGAATATAAATATCACAAGTTTAAATAATGTATTACTGATGCTTTTTTATTTACCTGTTTCCGTTACCATTGATCTCTTGCTTCTTAAGAGACAGGGAGATCAAAGCCTTAAATGGCCATTATAAGCCGCAGTTGCATCAACAGTATTATGCTTTCCAGCAGGTGTACTCTCCACCCATTTGTTTATAATATTGTGAAGGGTGGGGTCCCAAATGCAAATACTTGGATTCCTTGCTGGTCAGGTGATTCTGCTGTTCCTTGCTGTTGGATCAGAGTCCAAATGACAGACACAAAATGTGCCGAACTCAACTGTGGGGCAGAGTTGATCTTTAATACAATCGCGCAGAGAAAGAAAAATACAACCCAGATGTTGTTTGGAGCTGTTGATGGAATCGGTCCAGATGGACATCATCCTGAATCACATACTGGCACTGCTTTCATTTCAATGAGATTACTTAAAAGCAAGTGGTTTTCAGGCCTGAGGCCAACTTGACATTCCCAGGGCTCTAGGTTCAAAACAAAATAAAACACCCTGCGTAAACTTGCTCTGAAACCCAAATGAAAGGTCAGGTGCATATTAATTACAAGGCAAATAAATATGTCAGCAGGTTTTTGTAACTTCTTAATAAGTCACCAAAGCAAACAGAGCTGGCTTGTGATGGCAGGACCATATGGTCAGTAATTAGGTACTCAACCTTGGAAAATTCCTTTCTGTGCAACAGATCCTACTCAACATAAGCCTAAGATACTATTTTCCCCAAAGATATAATAATAAGTTCAAGAGAATGACACTCATTTTAGAAGGAGTTTTGCTTAGGGTTGTGGTCCTCTCTTCCACCCTGCAGCAGGTGCAAATGAAGCTTTCCCCATTGTAGGGGTGCCATGCTGAGACAAGATGGTGGTGGAAAGCGCCATCAAGTTGCAGCCAACTTATGGAGACCCTGTAGGGTTCTCAAGGCAAGAGATGTTCAGAGGTGGTTTGGCATTACCTGCCTTTGCATAGCGTCCTTGGACTTATTTGGTGGTCTCCCATCCAAATGCTAACCAGGGCCAGCACCTATTTAATTTCAATTTGTTCCTGTGGCTGGTACAGGTACAGAAGGAAAATGGCTGCCAGCCTGCCAGAGAGGAAGAGTCATGCTTAGGGGAGTCATGCTTCTTGTGTCACGTTGTGGAAAGATGCCAGAAAGTGCTCAAGAGGGTGTATGGAGAGTAGGCCCTTTTCAATGAAATGGGTACAAGTAGTAGAAAGGTGACCTGAAAGTAAATTTAAAGCAGTGCCGGTCTGAACTTCCCTGTTGTGCGAAGCATGAGTCACTGCTGTACGGCCTCAGAGAGGATTGCCAGCTTTTCCTGGCAGGGCTTTTGAGCCTTCAGCAATTACGTTTAAGAAGGTAAGGCAAAGACAAAGAAGAGCAAGGCACAAGGCTGAGAGTTTATTGAGCTCTTCTAGATCCCTACAATTGTTCAAGATGAGAGCGGAGAAATTTCTATAGGGGATTCCCTGATGAAACAACTTGCGAAAGGTGTAGGGATCTAGAAGAGCTCAATAAACCTTTGACCTTGCACCTTGTTCTCCTTTGACTTGTCCTGCCTGCTGGTGCAGCCTCATTTTCTCCTGATTTAACAAGATAAGCCTTTCTTTTCTCTGATATCCATGCCTAGCATGGCTTTGATGGTCAAATGTCTCCATATCAAGTAGCTCTTAATGGCACAGAAACCATAAAAAGAAAAGTGGTGGCAGCCTCAGTATGGCCAAGTGTAGTGATGACTCACTCCTCATTCCTCAGTGTGTAAAAACTGGAATGCAACCTTCTCACAGTGGACTGCTCAGAATAGGGGTTTATGCTCATCTCAGTGTTTTCCAGTTGCCTGCCACACCCCTTTTTAATGCTTCAAGAGAATGAGGCAATATGATTTCCTCCCCAATTTATTTGTTCCTTGTACCAGTCTAGGTTTAGGGGCTCCACTTCAGAAAACCTGGCTTAGGATACTCAATCTAGGTGACATATGGTATAAGAACTGGACGAACCTTTAGAGACCTTGCTGACTGAGACCTTATTAACCATAACAATGCTAAACAGTAGGCGGTATTGCTTGTGCTAAAAAAGTTCAAATTCTGCGTCAAATAACCTACATTCTGTACGTGAACAAGTGCAATTTTACGATCAAGCACATTTCCCTTATTCACATCACTTACACTTTTTGCTAATCGCTGGGAAGGGCAATAAATGTGAGGTATAAAGAGCCCTGAGGCCTTTCTCCAAACACCTGGAAATCCTACTGAGCCCATTGCTCCAAAAGTTCACCAGATGTTTAAAGTTAAACCCTGTCTTCATAAGAACAAGTCTTAAAACAAAACATGGAAACTGAAGTTATCAGAAGGGAGAATTCTGTGGCCACTGACAAATCCTGCTGTCTTTATAATCTGCTTTGAGAACTTTATGTTCAGAAAGAGAGCTAGAAATCCAGCAAACAAATGTTGATGGGTACCAATCAATACTAACATGATGCCATAGTAAGCTGTCTTGTTGTCACAGTCTGATTTTGGGACTTTGCTCTTTGAAACCAGTCACAGTAGTGATTTATGAGTATGGCCAGCAACTTCCTCTGCTCCACACTCGATGCTGCGCTATCCATCCTGAGAGTCAGACTCAGGAGGTAGGATAATCACATGCAACAGAGGACAGGGCTCCTGTATTTTTAATAGCTGTGTAGAAAAGAGAATTTCAGCAGGTGGAGCTTTTCTCACTTGCATTGCCTTGTGACATGAAAACTGCACATGCTGTGGCTTAGTGGAAGAGCCTCTGCTTTGCATGCAGAAGGCCCCAGGTTAAATCCCTGCCATCTTCAGTTAGAAGGACCAGGCAGTAGATGATGTGTAAGCTCTCTACCTGAGACTCCGGAGAACTGCTGCCAGTCTGAGTAGACAATACTGACCTTGATGGACAGATGGTCTGACTCAGTATAAGGCAGCTTCATGTGTGTGTTCCCTCTGGTACACAGCTGTTCATGGTATAGGAATTCTGTTCTCTGTAGCATCTCCTCATCTTAAGCAGTGTCATTCTTAACGGAGGGGCCTTCAGGATCAGTGGACCCTGCCTGAGCCAAGTATATTCAGGAAGTCCATGCACCCATCACACCACTTCTCACAACTGACATTGGAAGTACTGATACTATAATATTATCCCTACATGGGTAATAGCTAGACTATAGATGGAATGACAAAAACAAGGAGACCTATGGTTCTTGAAGATGACCAAAGCTTCGAATGCTGCTGCATCTGTCTATCTTCAGACTGACAGGAACGAAGAAGACGAAGAAGACTTGGTTTTTATATGCCGACTTTCTCTGCCACTTAAAGAAAAATCAAAGTGGCTTACAATCACCTTCCCTCCCCCTCCCCACAACAGAAACCCTATGAGGTAGGTGGGGCTGAGAGAGCTCGAAGAGAGCTGTGACTAGCCCAAGGTCACCCATCTGGCTTCGTGTGTAGGAGTGGGGAAACCAACCCAGTTCACCAGATTAGTGTCCGCTACTCATGTGGAGGAGTGGGGAATCAAACCCGGTTCTCCAGATTAGAGTCCACTGAAACAGTTTAAATTCCATTTGGGGTGTGATACGGGACAAATTCCCTTGGTATGCCTGGCATATCAGATGCTCAGTGCCTTGAAGCCTGATTAATTCGTCTCCATCAAGATACTACCAACTTACCGGTAACAATTTATTAAAATATTTATACTCTGCTTTTTTACATCATTCTCCCTGCCTCTATTTTTTCCCTCACAATAACCAGGTGAGGTGGGTTAGGCTGATAAAGAGTGTAACCAGCCCAAGATCACCCGGTGAGCTTCCATGTGCTGACTAGAACCCACGCCTCCCAGAGTCCAAGCTGATACTCTAACCACCACACACTAAATTTGAAATATATTTTACAGGCTGAGAAGGTATTCAGAAAAAACTTAAAAGTAGCCTTTATTGTCAGTATACAAGCCAGTAGACAATGCATGAAAAGTTGCAGGAGACATACAGATATGCTGTATATTAAACTATATATTTTTCTTTCATTTGAATGGCATTTTATTTTATATGTTTTATTAAAAAAAAACATTTCTGACATGGCACTTCCTTCCCCATTCAAGCAAAATTCTTCCAACAATTCCCCAGGCTTTAGCTTATAACATTATGATGCCTATGTACATTAGAGTAATTACAAACATGCTATGAACAGAATGAGGCTATCAAAATGTCTTTTAAATCTGTAAACTTCTAAACAGTAAAAATGTCATTATCATTATTTACACCTAGTAAATGCAATGTGATTGTGTGTTGGTTCTTGTGGGTTATCCAGGCTGTGTGTGTTTGTGTGTGTTTTACTGACAAAGGGTTAAAAATGCATCACCCGATGCCACTTTGTTGCTACTCTACTGAGGAGTGAGAGGGAATAAATGATCTTTATTTGGTCAGAACAGCCCCACATGAACCAGCCCATTATATATAATCTATTCTTTTTCCATTTTAAAATACTAATGTTGGTCTCCTTGACAGCTATAATGGTAGAAATGCTGCATTGCTGAGTTCCAGAAATTATTATTATTTTCAGTTATAATCCACCTGTTCCAAGGTGGATTGCAGGTATTATAAAACAACTTTCTAGGCAGTCAGTAAGTGCATTACAAAAAATCCCCCATGTTGGCTGTTAACTTATTACGTATCAAGAAGAAAAAGAGTTGGTTTTTATATGCTGACTTTCTCCACCACTTAAAGAAGAATCAAACCAGCTTACAATCACCTTCCCTTCCCCTCCCCACAACAGACACCCTGTGAGGTAGGTGGGCTGAGAGAGCTCTAAGAGAGCTGTGACTAGCCCAAGGTCACCCGTCTGGCTTCATGTGGAGTGGGGAAACCAACCCAGTTCACCAGATTAGCGTCCGCCACTCATGTTATTATTATTTATTATTTACAGCTTTTGCCAGAACAACCGCCACTCATGTGGAGGAGTGGGGAATCAAACTCAGTTCTCCAGATTAGAGTCCACCGCTCCAAACCACCATTCCTAACCACTACACTACGCTATCAAGGGGACTAGAGATGAAGAAATTAAAAGTATCAAGATTTTTTTGTTTTCGTGAGGTGCCACCGAATAGACATCAAGCATAAGATTTTGGGGACAGGAAGGTTGTCTGTTGTTGAATATTTCTGTAGACCTCACTATGATGCCATGTAGAAGGTCAGAGCAAGGTGTAATCCCAGATACATCTCAACACTTTTTTATTCGGAAGATATGAAACTGGTCTCACAAACCACTGATCCATGCACTCTGATTGGCAGTAGCTCTCTAGAGCCTCAGGCAGAGATTGCCCCTTTTCAACACCTGCTCCTTGACATCCTTCTATACTGGAGATTCCAGAGACTGAACCTGGGACTGTCTGCATCCAACCTCAGGCATGGCTTTTCTCACTCAGCCATGGCTTTTCAGGATTGGATCCAAGTTTCCATGTCTCTTGGAAATAGTGATTTGCGATACTGTTAGTTTTTGGGGGAAATCTTACTTTATGCATGTTAGATGCAGCTATGCATACATCTGCCATTACAGGCTGAACTGCAGCTGTATATTTACCTATGCGTATAAACAAGTATTTGCAACTAAACAACTAACAGAAAATGCTTCCCTATGGCTATATCTGTCAGAAGCCAGAACAGGACACTATTTTTAATCACTTTCCCACAAATCAGTTTCTATTAAGATAAATGAGTGCCAGTATGCAAGAAGGAAGTGTGATGTGCTTGCTTCTATAGAGTTATGCCAAGAAATAAAAGCCTGGCAATGGGAAGAGCCTTAACTGATGCAAAGAACTGGTTCGCTTCTATCCTGATTTTTTAAAATTGCTGATCTATGTAATTTGTTACTGACACATAATTCACTATATAAAACACATCAAAACTATTCTGTTGCATTCAACAGTTGCTCATAACACATCTTATGAGCACCTCCTATGCATTATGAAACGGAGGTAATCTTTATTAAACAATGATATCAGTCTACAATCCAGCTGCACTGTGTTGATATATTAAAAATTATATCAGTCTACAATTCAGCTGCATCACCGTGTTGATGTATTCTGTCAGCTTAATAGAACAGCTCATTTCAACTTTGGATGTGATCCACACCACCATTATGAAGCTCCACCCAGCACCAACATAGACAGCTGAGTCCTGAAAACTCCAGCATACCTGAAAGCTGAGATACTACATGATCCATCAGCCCTCAACAGCCACAGATGCTGCAGTGTCTGGCTGGAGCAGTCAAATTAAGATATGATAAAAGGAAACAGGGGTGTCTAGGTTTTAGCGGCTTCATTCTGGAAGATATAACAACCTGGACATCTCTACTTCCATTGATCACACTTACTTTGACTGCTCTAGTACTACTGCATCATCCGTGATTGTGACTTTAATGCTCAGATCAATGATGACTAATACTGTATTTTGTAATATGAATATGGGGAGAACAGTAACTTATGATGATTCAGAGGCCAGATTTTGTCTATTGCTGCTTCCTTAAGAGGGTCTCTCTATGAATCTAAGGGATGCTTTTTACCTAATATCATTCAGAAGACAAATGATAGAAAATTCAGTTGACAGCTGAAAACCGACAGTCTAATTGTGAAGAGTTGCAGAATGACTCATTGATTGCACTTTGATTCTACCACATTGCTGTTTCCATAAATATCAAAGATATAAAGCCCTGTAATGGTGCAACAGTGGATTCATGCTAGTTGTCACAAGGGTCAATTAAAGGTAAAGGTAGTCCCCTGTGCAAGCACCGGGTTATTCCTGACCCATGGGGTGACGTCACATCCTGACATCTACTAGGCAGACTTTGTTTATGGGGTGGTTTGCCAGTGCCTTCCCCAGTCATCTTCCCTTTACCCCCAGCAAGCTGGGTACTCATTTTACCGACCTCGGAAGGATGGAAGGCTGAGTCAACCTTGAGCCGGCTACCTGAAACCAACGTCTGTTGGGATCGAACTCAGGTTGTGAGCAGAGCTTGGACTGCAGTACTGCAGCTTATCACTCTGTGCCACGGTGCTCCTAAAGGGTCAATTACTATTATTTAATTACACCATAACTTTAGTAAGAGATTAAAGTATTCCTCTTATGTGCATTTGTATGTAAAAGGGATCACATAAATTATGGAAAGTATATAAGATATGTTCTACATATAAGGCTGAACTATGTTCATTGGAGTATTCAGGAATTTTTGTTTCTGCTTGGCAGAAAAACAACTTGAAGAATGTCCTCCACCCTCTCCTGAAAAATATACATTGCTGTGGAAACAAAGACATGGTTTCAAAATAACCTCATTAGAACTGCAGGTGAGAATACCTTAGATTATGGGAAGAAATAAAGAAAGATATGATGATTTGGACTAACAAAAATCTGTCCCTGTTGGGCCGCATTTCAACAATACAAATGAATGTATTGCCAAAATTATTATTTTTGTTTCAGAATCTTCCTATAATATCCCAAGTAAAGTATTTTAATACTTGGAAGAAGACATACTGAACTTCATCTGGCAAGGTAAAAAACCAAGGATTGCATATAAATATTTGGTGGATTCAAAAGAGAGAGGAGGTCTTGCACTTCCTAATTTTAAACTATATGCTGAGGCGGCTGCTTTAGCATGGCTGAAAGACTGGATGGACTTAAAAAATACATGTTTATTGGACTTGGAGGGTTTTGATAATAGAAGTGGTTGGCACGGTTATTTGTGGTACAATAAAGTTAAAACACATGCATCATTTCAACAACATATGGTTAAATCATCCCTTTATAGGATATGGATTAGATATAAGCATATATTAGAAACAAAAACTCCGTTATGGATCTCTTCTCAAGAAATGTTGACATTACGCCCATTAAGACAAGCTCAATTTGTAATATATCAGGATCTTTTGAAATGGGAAGGTACAAAATGCTCACTAAAAGAATATGAAGAAGTTAAAGACTTATTATCTTGGTTCCAGTATCATCAAATAAACTCGGTTTTTTTTACAGGATGTGAAAACAGGATTTTCTAAAACTAAATCAACTCTACAGAAACTTTTGCTGGATACAAATGATCATCTTATTTCCAAGATGTATAAATTATTGTTAGAACTTTATTGTGAACAAGAACAAATAAAACCTACTACGATTGGTTGGGCACAAATGTTGGGTCATGATATAATGTTACAAAAATGGGAAAGGCTTTGGACGAGAGATCTGAAACTTATATCTTCGCAACTACTAAGAGAAAATGTATACAAAATGATGTATAAATGGTATTTAACACCAAAGAAATTAGCAAAATCATATGCTTCAATGTCACCAAATTGTTGGAAATGCAATAAAGAAATAGGATCTTTTCATCACGTGGTGGACTTGTGAAAAAGCTAAGAAATTTTGGGAGATGATATATAATGAAATAAGGTTGATTTTACAACAAAATATTTCTAAAACACCTGAAATGATGCTATTAAGTATGATACCGGATACCATTTTTACTCACAGAACCTTTTTGATGTATGCCACCACGGCTGCTCGATTGGTATGTGCAGCTAGATGGAAGACAGTTGAGATACCAGACAAAAAAGACTGGATAAAAAAGATGCTGGAACTGACCGAGATGGCGAAACTTACAGCTTTGATAAATCAGAATGATAATGTACAATTTTGGGGGGAATGGGAGGCTTGGAGAATGTACTGTGAAAATCATTTTTAATGGGACCATTTAAAGGATATTCTTTGATCTAATCCCTTGTTTATATTTTGTATTAATTTTTATATTAGGTATTGATTTAATAATATTGGATACGACGAGAACAGGTTAATTAAAATAATATTGGGATTAGTTCCGTTAGCAAAAGTTTATACAACTTAATTTTAGATGGAAGAGGGAGAGGGGGAAGTCATTTGATTGTTAAACTAGAGATATTACTTGTTTTTCTTTTTATTATTACTATTATATTGTTTTTGTTGATATGTTAAATGAAGAAAAATAAAAAAAATATTATAAAAAAAGAAAGAACTGCAGGTGAGAAGAGGCAGACAAAGAAAAAACTTGAACCCAAACACAAAAGCCATAGGCTCTTTTTGAGCCTGTTAACTGATTGCCCTACTGACCCCAGTTTTTACTAGGGGCAAAAGTTTCACTGTAAACTCCATCTTTAGGGTCTCATTGTGAGCTGCCAGGGTGTGAGATCAAATAGCAATGAAATTGTCACAGAAATTATTTAACTTTGTGCATGTTCATTACACAAAGTCATTACCACATACCATTAAAACTCTTTTAATTTTAGTCTCAAAGGGGTGAAGGAGAAAGACAAGGATCAAAGTTACTTACCAACCTTTTCAATAATTGGTGTGCTGTTCATAGCCATATGACTTGACTGAGAAAATTTGTTTCCATTGAAGTGTTCTCATGCTAAATTATGCACACATGGATGCCTAGTGGGGTGAGCTCTGTCTCCAAGGGATGGAACGGATCTTAAGCCATTTGCCAGTACACATTCCTTTCCATACTACCCCAGTTCAGTATTTTCATTGCTTAGGTTGGGCTATGAGGATGGTTACTCCAGCGTAGTATCACAAAACAGACATTAGGCCAATGTTATGGTACACTGACATAGCATGTCAAAATGAATGTCAGGGTCCCTGCTTTTACTAACAAAATAGTCTGATGGTTTCAAGTATTGTTCTATTATAACATGCTTCTTATGAACTAACACATGGGATGTTTGATGTATTAACTCACTTCAAGGACTTAACCTTCAATATTTCAAGACTTTAACTGGAATGATGCTAGGAGTTCCTGTAGAAAAAGCACAATGTCTCTTTTTAAGTTTGAGACTGAAAATATTTTCCTGTGGTAGCTAGTTTTCTCCCCCGCCCCCTGCAGCTCTGCAGGGAAATGCTTCAAACTGTTGGCTGTTTGAGCCCTCTAAATATGGAATGCTTATCAGTGTTGCAGTAACTTTATTTTTACTCGGACAGAGTTATGGGCAGTGTAATGCATAATAAAAATGCGGTATTTGATAGATTTGGACAGCTGTGTCATTCTCTAGAAGTTCACATTTTGTTAATGTCACCCCCACATTGAATAAGAGAAGATTAGATGGTAAGGTCAACTTACAAAAATGGTTGTCAGGACATTTTTTTTAATTGTAAAACTTTTTGTGATGTGATTCAGTAAAAAGACTATGGGGAGAAAGCAATGGAGACAAAGGCCTGCTATTAACCTACAGATGCAGGCTATTGCAGGGTTCATTGCAAGATTTGTCACACTGCTTAACCAATGATGTGCTAGCAGGACTGGAAGAGACCACCCTTTTCTGGGGGAAGAGGGCAATTTGGTCTCCATGCTCATTTAATCCTGAACCTTCTGTGAATAGAGTGACAGTTGGACCTACATTGTGCGAAATTACGCATGCACTTTTTAATGCAGACCATTGTTCACTAAGCACTCGACCAAGATTTCTCAACCAATTTCCATTTGTCATGAGGTCACTTGAAACTCAAGTGTAATACATAGGTGGATGGCAAGTGTCGATTCTGTGTCCTCCTTCTGTCTCTAAACCAAGACATTTGGGCAAGAAAAGCCACTATCACGTTTTGTTTCCAAATTAGTTGCACTAAAATGCAAGAAATCTCTCGGTGTCATTAGTGAAGGATTTGTGACACAGACATTTGCAGAGTCCATTTTAAATTTATCTTGGAACGTTTGGTTACAGGTTCAGGCTACCAAGCTTAAAAACCCCGGCACTGTTGGTAGAAGAACACTTATTTGATGAAGCACAGGAAGGAGAGCAGTCTTGTTCTTCCCATCTCTCTGTGTGGGAAGGCTACTCTGCGAAAATAATGACATGGAGGAATCGACATAAGCTGTAATTATGCACACACAGACCAGGCCACAGGTATTGCACAAAAAAGATTTTAAATTCTCAAGATGATCCTATAGTTCAAATAGGAATACTTTTACAATTCTGAATACAGCATGTACACCAAATTTATTGATACATTTACAAAAACAAACAAACAAGGGAACAGTATTCTGTTAACTTCCCCCCAAATTTACATTTTAACCATATTTGGCAAATAATCATATTTTTAATGATTTGTACAAGTATCCTCTTACACAGACAAGGTTAGCTGAAGTGAGCTCCCATCCAGTGACGTTTCATTCAGTGTGAATTCTGCGATAGATTCTAATAACATATAAACAGGCCAGTCGTAATATAGTGGAAAGAACTCTCTAAATATTACAGTGACTGGATCGGTGGTGATTCTCCGTTGATAAGGAATAAAAGTTGTCACAAGGATACATTTCTACATTAGGTCCACAACACATTAAAGAGTGTGTTTGCTCTTTCATCCCCCGTCATTCCAATTAAGTTGGAGAAAAATGTAACTTTAGTATTTTACAGGACATGGCAAAGCTGTTCATCTAGGTGATGTCTATATTATAAAAAAATAAAATAAAATAATATAAATATGTAACACAAACCCAGTGCTCATTGTTAAATAAGATATTCAATAAAAAGCAGTCCTTTTAGAATTGACTGGTTTTTAAAATATGCAGATATAATTTAATTAAGAACTTGAAACAGTGTGGAAATTAAACTGCAAGAGCCATATTTTTGCATCTATGCCAGGTTAAGTAGTTAAGTGCATAACATTCTGTTACATTGATAAACGTGTAGATTACAATCTTACAATGAATTGTTTATATAAGAATGCATTAAGGAGTTTTGAAATATTGCCTTATATGATCAGGTGGATTCACATGACTATTGTTCTTCAAATGATGACAGCAATTTTCATATGATAGCTTGGTAATTTGAAACTTCCCCTAGGTGAAAGCTCTTACCACAATAGACTTTGAATCTGGTTTAGACAATAGCTTCCAATGGAAGAAAAACTGGCAATGAATTTACCATAATATGAATTGGGTGACAACTGGCCATTTGAATCCACCTGCCATTTTTTGCACATTAACCAATGGTTAAAATTAATTTGTAATTACATTCAACCATCTCAAAACTCCTCTCTGATTGCTATAATTAAATAGTTACAGACATAAAATTGGTGGGACATCAAATAATTCTTGGTGACATAATGATCTTTGTGGTTAACAGTGGAATTCCTGTGTAAACTACTTCACATGAGGAAATATAATTTTAATATTCCACTAGTTATGCAACCAGATATTTGTGCGTGAATCATACATTTCTGTTTCTCTGAAAACGTTAAGGCAGATCTACAAACCCAATGGTATCACTGGAGTTAAAAAAGCAGGGTAACAGTCTTTTGTTTTTTTTTAAAGAAAAGAGAAGATTTAAAAATAAATGCCCATTGAAAATGTGGTATTCAAATCGTCCCGGAAACTATACAATGTAGCTGGTTAGATCCAGCAAATAGGATGTCATGTCTATGATCTGATCAAGAATACCTGCCCTTGTCACTCTTCGGATGTTTCTATCCACTTGTTCACACTGAAGACCAAGATATCCTTTTTTACACATGCATTTGTTTGGTCGTATGCAGACACCTCCATGTCGACATGCTGGGTCACATTTTGCTGTTAAAACAAAAGCTCTAATTAAGTGAGGTTCCTGAGGATTAGAAGCTTGGCCCTATGCACAAATGGGATCTACTTCTCGACCATGATATGAGTATCCATGTATGCCAGTTATTTTCCTCAGATAGCCTTCTGTTTGTGGTGCCCTCTCTTAGGACTGTCCATACAGCAACAGTTGGGTCATGGGTTTTCTCTGGAATGGCCTGCCAGCATGGGTAAGAAGAACATCTGAACTGGCTGTGTGTAGGAAGACACGCAAGGCAGTTCTATTTCAGAAGAGATTTGGTGGTGTGTAAACTGTATTTGGTAAATTTGTCTATGTTTATGAATCTGTCCATTTTTAATCTCTGTGTAATTAATTTCTATGTTTTTGTATTCTTGCAACATCTAATTGCTTTATTAATCACTTTACATCTAGGAAGACAGGGTGGGCTAATAAATAAATGAAATGTTGGAAGGCAGACTGTTTTCTAAGTTTTGGAATACACAGCTGGGATAAAATAAAAGACGGGGATAAAATTGAAATAGAAATATGTTGATTTATCAAGGTATCGTTCTAATATGGAACGTGTCTTAGGTCATTTATGCATGGTCGCTTTAACCTCCTTTATTACCCGTTTCAGCCAGGATCAAAGTAACCCGGGTTGGGGGAAACTGTATGCATTGGCTGTGTGCTAATGGAGGCACGAATACAGAAAAGCAGTCTCCCAAGTTCAAATCAAGTCCCACCCCTTTAAATACTGCTCTCTAATTGGCTGACTTCGCAGTACTCACCCTGAGAGAAGATCTCCTTCCCCCCAGACCCAACTGCCGCATTAAAAAGCATTTTAAGAACAAAAAACAAAAAACGGAGTAATCTGAAAGAATGGGGTGGGGGTGGGGGAGAAATCCAAACCTCGTTTCATAAAAGCCTTTCTTTTGCTCAGAAAGAGCTCCGAGGTAGCAGGAAGCACTTGAATCCCTGCCTCTTTACACACTGCTTCGTGATTGGCTGTGAGAGAAGCCAATCTTCTGTGCTTCCCCTGTTTGGCTATCAGCATGTTGCATGGAAGAGGGGTTTGGAAAAGGGTGGGGCGAAGCTCAACCTGAGAACAGAGTATGCATGCTCTGTGACTCCTGAATGAGCCAGGAAGAACGGTTTAATTCGGGCCAGAAGAGGAATGGGAAAAGCTGGGTTCGTTTTGCGTTGAAACAGCGTTGAACTTCCAAGGAATGAGGTAACGTGCATACTGAAAAATTTGATCCTGGCTGAAACAGGGAATAAAGGGGGGTAAAGCAACCATTCATAAATGACCCTAATTAACATTCATGCTCTATATGTAACAGTCTCTTTCTTTCTAGAGGTAATTTCAAGAAATCCCACCCATCATAAGCAGCATTCTAAAGTGAGCAGAGAAAAAAGATATAGCAATGAAATTAATAAATCAAAAAATTAATAAATCAAAAAAATAATTTTGTTCCAGAGATGGCTGTAATTTGTTTAGAAAGGGTGTGAGTGTTAGCTGTTGGAAAGATTAGTATGTCTTTCCCTAGCTTGACGACGTCTCCTTTAAACAGAGTAATTTGGTTTTCTTTGCCTCTGAGGACTGGGGAAGGCAAAGGTTTTCCAAGAAACAATCTCATGTTGCAAAGATATTTCTGCCTCACACACATATTGCACCTGTAGTCCAAATTATTCCCCCTGCCCCAGTCAACTACTTTATTTTTGCTCTGGAATTCAGAGAAATTGACTGAAAAGTTGTGCTTGGACAATATCTCCCTGACGGGCTAATGTAGTTGTATGCTTAGGGAGGAGCTGTGGCTCAGTGGTAGAGCCTCTGCTTTGCATGCAGAAGGTCCCAGGTTCAATCCCTGGCATCTCCAGTTAAAGGGACTAGGCAAGTAGATGATGTGAAAGACCTCAGCCTGAGACCCTGGAGAGCTGCTTCCAGTCTGAGTAGACAATACTGACTTTGATGGACCAAGGGTTTGATTCTGTATAAGGCTGCTTTATGTGCTTGGTGATGGTAACAAACCCTAAGTGTGTTTTCTCACTGCTGCAGTCTCATTATTCTCCATAATTGTTTCTTTCTGCTTTTATACATGCGTTTTAAATTTGGTTTTAGTTGGTTCTTGTAGGTTATACGGGCTGTGTGACCGTGGTCTTGGTATTTTCTTTCCTGACATTTCGCCAGCAGCTGTGGAAGGCATCTTCAGAGGAGTAATACTGAAGGACAGTGTCTCTCAGTGTCAAGTGTGTAGGAAGAGTAATATATAGTCAGAAAGGGGTTGGGTTTGAGCTGAATCATTGTCCTGCAAAAAGTATCAAAGGTAATGTGCTAATCATTGTCCTGTAAGTATCAAGATAATGTGCTAATGAGGGTGTGGTATGTTAATATGGAACTATTTGGCGAAACGTCAGGAAAGAAAATACCAAGACCCATGGTCACACAGCCCGGATAACATACAAGAACCAATGAACTCTGACAGTGAAAGTCTTCGACAATATTTTGGTTTTAGTTGTTTTTATGTTTTTTATAATAATAATTAATCTTTATTGCTCATTGACAAGCATTCATAATATAAGATTTTTATAGTGCTTTGATTTAACTGTTAGCTACCTTGTAACTCTGATTGTACATAAAGGCAGTTTAGGAATACAAACAAACAAACACACAAATAACATCCTTACATACTGCACATAAGCCAATTTCAGAATTCTTTTTGCACTGGTTATTAAATATCTATGGGCGAAAACGCATGGTCGCTTTAGCCTCCTTTATTCCGTTTCAGCCAGGATTCAGCCAGGATCGGACACATGCATTTCGCCAAATGTGCGTTCAGTCCTGGCTGAATCCTGGCTGAAACGGAATAAAGGAGGCTACAGCGACCATGCGTTTATGCCACAACTGAAGCAACTTTAGGATTCATATATCCAGGTTGAATTTCCCAACCTCTCCTTCCAGGCTTTTTCCTCCTCACTCATTCATTATTTACTGTTAGAAGCTTCAATATGTGCAGGTATTTAAAAACTTTGCTCAAAGCCTTGCTAATCAGACATTTTGCTGATTACTATGAATGGAGTACTAACCAGTTCTGCAGAATTCACCTTCCCAGCCTTGATTACAGCAACATTTTCCGGTGGGAGTGCAGTACCCATTTCGACAATGCCTTGAGCATTCAGATGTCAATATCTGGGCAGGAAGAGCTGATATTTTGCATTCTTCTGGGACTAAAGGTCTGTAGAAAAATATACAATCAACATACATATTTAAAAGTCAGGGTCAAAGAGAAATTGTTTACGCTCAGGCTAGATTCACTCCACCTTCTGCTACAAAGAAAGCTGTTTAAAATCACCTATGTTGTATGTACGCTGTGGAAAGTTAGATATTTCAGATGTTTCAGAGTTTTTATGACAATGAAACTTGCTGTTCTACAACAAGTATTACAAACTTAGCAAGAAATAACATTTTCAAGGAAGCCCTTTAGATACAATTCCATCAACAAGGATGTCATATCAGAATTATCTGGCTATCTTGTACATTTCCTTATAAACCTGTTTCCCCCCCTAGTTGGCTAAGAATGATGTTCTCATTGTGTGAGGCCAAACACTCAAGTACCACTAATTACAGCAGGGAATAGTGTGGCTGATATAATCACCGACAGCATAATCCTAAATACCAACTCTTTTTAGGATTGCCCTGTGATGCTTGTAATGTTTTTAATCAGAAGTGAAAGAGCTATCTATCCATACATCCCACAAGGTGCAATTCATAAGGACTGCTATACACACATCCAATTAAAAACCGCTGGCAAATGTAGCACTCCATTATCACACACTTTTACTTGGAAGGTGTGTTCAGGATCAACACATCACAAAGAAAATGGGACAGTATTTTCATTAGTGTTATTTGGTATATACATGAAATTAAATGGCTTTTCTGGTCTTATGATAGTTTAATCTTATATTCTAATAGCCATATGGACCCATCTCCAGATACTTAAATCTGTAGAATGGGGCCACAGAGACAAAAAACAGATAGTTCTGCAAACTTGTGGGACCCTCCCAGGTTTGCAGATAAATCTGAGAACTTCAAACAAAAATAGAGGGGGGGGGTTAAATTCCCTTTAAACACAACAACACTGTCCCTGCTTGTGCACACAATAAGACTCTGTCAACTGGCCTTATCTTCCCTCCTAGCAGCAGAGGGAGCAGATGAAGGACATGCTGTGCCCAACAGTTGGAGGAAGAGTTGGAGTAGTCACTGTTGCCACCACTTGAGCTAGACAGGCAGAGGCTGCAACCAAAGGGCGGGGGGGGGGGGGGGGAGAGAGAGGAAAAACAGTGGTGTTACTCCCTGTGGACAGGTAAGGAGGAGTGGGAGCTGCTCCCCCCCCCCCGTTGAGCTGCAGAGGTGGGGAACAGCAGGAGCCAGCAGGTGGGTAGGTCAGTAAGCAGGGGGGGAGGAGGAGAGAAGGCAATGAGAGTGTGACACAGCTGCCCCAGGCAGTTTTTCAAAATGCAAGATGCAACATGGATTTTCAACCCTTTGTGTGGGAAAGCCAGTGGGCCAGGGAGGGATTTGGAACACAGAAATAATGGGGGGGATGGTTAAGTGCCTTTTTCCTCCCTTCCTTAGTTCTTGCCAAATTCTCTTCTGAAATGACTTGACTTTTTTAAAAAAAGTGTCCAAGTACACAGATTAGCATGTAACACACAGTTAAGTCCTAAAACAGTGAACTCGCCAGCATTCCTATATCCATTTGCTGCTAGGTTTAGAATCATACAATCATAGATTTGGAAGGGGCCATACAGGCCATCTAGTCCAACCTCTTGCTCAATGCAGGATCAGCCTAGAGCATCCTTGACAAATGTTTGTCCAGCCACTGCTTCAAGACTGCCAGTGAGGAGGAGCTCACCACCTCCTTAGGTAGCTGATTCCACTGTTGAATAACCGTTATTGTAAATACCCCCCATATCCAGCTGGTACCTTTCCATCCGTAATTTAAACCCATTATTGTGCGTCCTATCCCCTGCTGCCAATAGGAACAGCTCCCTGCCCTCCTCTAAGTGACATCCCTTCAAATATTTAAAGAGAGCAATCATGTCTTCCCTGAACCTCTTCTTCTCCAGACTAAACATTCCCAAGTCCCTCGGCCTTTCCTTGTAGAGCTTGGTCTCCAGGCCCCTGATCATCCTGGTCGCTCTCCTCTGCACCCGCTCCATTCTGTCCACATACTTTTTGAAGTGAGGCCTCCAGAACTGCACACAATACTCTAGGTGCAGCCTGACCAATGCAGTGTACAGTGGTCCCCCCCATGCCTTTTCAGGTACAGAAACAGCCATTGTTATTAGACTCAAATGTAGTTATATTTTGTAATCACTGAATCATTTTATTTTCCTAGAAATCTTAGCTGTTAGATTCAAATGTTATCATTCAAACACTATTTTGTAACTAGAATACTTCTAATCCACTTTGAGTCCCAGTGAGAAAGGCTGACTATAAATAAATACCAATCATCGATAAAATAAATATATGAAGTTGAAATATGGTTTTGAATTTCTGAAGGGATTTTAAGAGAATTATGCTTGTATTTCTGCTGTGCTGGTATGTCAGGTGTGCATAGATGCATAGGTGCCCAAGGGCTGTATTTTCAATTGAACTTTACATGCACACAAACACACAAAATCAATAACTAATTTTGAAAACTACTTAGTAATACAATTGAGCACAAATGATCATCCAACCCCCCTGGAAGCAGTAGGGACCCCACTTAAAGCTATCTTTGTTCAGGTGGGGCGAAGGGGTAGAGAACAAAAGCAAGAAAAAGCATGACAATGCAAACATTTACTAGTTCATTTCTCTTTAAACCAAAAATCACCACCTGCAAATAAATTTTATTTCCTGGTAAGTGACTACTTTCTCCAGAATAAATACAGCATCCCTTCAGGTATGATTTTTCAATCTATTTGCTTTCAATACTGGGAGGCATGCCAAGAGCTCAAGATTTGATTTACTGTGGGGGAAATGAGTGGGGAGGAAGTAAAAGACCCTTCTCTCCTTTCAAATTTTTAAACTCAGCAGCATATCAAATTTATTCTTATATGGTATACTTGTTCATGACCCCTAGTCTTTAAGAAATCCTGTCATATTTGAAAACTAGTCCCCAGCGGAGCCTGTATCAGTGTTAATAGCTGCGAGGTCAATGCAACTGCTAAACAGTTTGTATTACTGTCAGGGTGGTCATGAAAACAACACCTGCAGCATGAGGCCTTGGCAGCTGGGTCAACAGGCACTGTGGGAATTTATCAATTTAGGGGGCCACTTGCATAGCACTTTGACGGATGAATTGAGAAAGAACTGGCTTACGGGGCTAAAGCTGCTCAATTATGTATTACATTCTTTACGACGGCTGAACAGCCAGCTTCTTGCAGGCACCAGGAAAACACACACACACAGGGAAAATATGTGGAATAGGTGTTTTTTTTGCCTTATAGAGTGAAGTACACGGAGATCTCCTTAAATGCTAGTATTAGAAATATGGAAGTCAAGGGGGAGTGGAAAAGAAAACATTAGATATGGAAGATATATAAAAAAAAGTTCTCCCATAATCAACAATGCTCATGTTAGGCATTCAAAGAGCTTAATGCGTATGTTTTGCCTATGGGCGAATCATTCCCCCTCCCCATTTTAAAAGCTAAACTGTATATGTAGAAGCATTTATTCTGGCCTTCTATGACTGCAAATGACTTTGAGGATTAAGTATGTTTTTGAACCCAAGGGGATCTCATGGTCCACCTGGGCGAGTTACCAAGTCAACTGCAGCTTGCTAACAGCTTCATGTTGCGTAATTCTGCATTATTATTCAAATGCGGTCAGGTATGTGAAGATAATTGCTGACAAGATGTTTTATATTGTGCATGTCACTGAACAAGAGCCTGGAATGTTTTCAGCAAAGCACTATACCCTTAAGCTGGATTTACCAGATACCAAACCATGTTGCCTCCACTTTAATGCTTATAAATATTACTTCACATCACTTAGGGTTAGCGTGTGCCTGAATAAAGTCTTTTATGATACAAGTGCCTGTGAATCGGAAGATCCCAAAAGCTCAAAACAGTGAGCCAGATAAAATTCTTACCACACATTTCTGCAGTCCAGGGGTAAATACAATACTCTGGAAGAAACTACTCTTCCTTAAGTTTGGCTGAAAGGTCTATGGCAACGAGTGATGGTACGGTCATGTTAGGATACTAAGTTTGCAGTCAATCACAGCTCTCTTTAAGCAGTATATAAAGCTCAGCCAGGACATTCATATCTCAGATGAGTGTGTGCAACATGGGGGTGAATCTCTCTTTGGCCTCCTGTTGGGCGCACTTAGGCCCACTTTTCACGGAAGATTTTGATGCTCTCTTGCCTCGGAGCAACAAAAAAAGGCGATTTAAATTTATTTTTCATGGGCGCGATTTAAATTCATGTTTTCATGTCCCCGTCAATCCAGAAGTAGTTTTGGTTTTTCATGAGACCAAAGCAAGCAGTATTCTACAACGATTTGGTCTGTCCCGTTCTGAAAAGCTCATGGTTTATGCCCGCCCCCAACTCCGCCCAGAGGATTACCCAGTGCAGTTCACCTCTGTGGACACAGCCCCAGCCAAAAAAAGCACCAGTCCCTCTGGTTTCCTTATATAACTTTTCTATTTACCATGCTCCCCATCCTCCCCCCCCCCGTACTTGGCCACACACACCCTTTCCCAGACTTTGACAGATGGTCATCATTGTGCCCCCCACCCCCACCCCGTAGAGCTCTGGCTATCCATTGCCAGGAACCTCCATCCAGATAGAGAAGGGAGACCCAGAGCAGACTGGCTGCCCCTCTTCAGAAGGGTGACGGGAGTTTTGGCTTGGATTTGAAGGAGGGAGATCTGTCCTGCCTTGGAGGGAGGCTGTCCCCCGGGCTTGAAACTCTCCTAGCCAATCGCCGTTCACAGGGGAGGAGAAATTAGCCGACATGGGCGGGGACAATTGGTCCGAACCCAGGAACGTTTTTCATGGAGCGAAAAAAAACGCGTAGCAACCAAAGAACGGACCAACACAAGTTTGAGAAGACGCGGAGCTGACGTGGTTTTTCTGCTAAACCTCGAAGCGTTCATGAAAAATCAAATATTTGCCGCAAGGCAAAACAAAGACGAAACCGTGCCAAACCTCCGTGAAAAAATGACCTTAGAATGCACATGAGGGTGGACTTGGGTGATGGGAACTCTAGAGGAAGGGCACGTTGCACTAATGGACCAACACAAGTTTGAGAAGATGCGGAGTTGACGTGGTTTTTCTGCTAAACCTCGAAGCGTTCATGAAAAATCAAATATTTGCCACAAGGCAAAACAAAGATGAAACCGTGCCAAACCTCCGTGAAAAAATGACCTTAGAATGCACATGAGGGTGGACTTGGGTGATGGGAACTCTAGAGGAAGGGCACGTTGCACTAATGGCCAGAGATGACAGCAAACACTGATTGGCTGGGGGTACCCTGTTCAGGGGACCATAGAATTGGAAAATTGGTCCAATCTACTTGAAATATGGGGGTTATTTAAAGGACTGGCACCAGCAGCTCCACTGCAATTTTGGTGCCTGTTCCGTCAAAAACACACTCTCAGCCACCCGGGAAGTTTCCCCATAGGGAATAATGGACCCCCAAAAAATTCAGATCCCCCCCCCCAAACTCAAATTTGAATACCATATCAGTATTGAAGTTTGGGAATGCCAATATTTTTCAAGTCCAATATACCCTAATCCTCCCCCCAAAACACCCTCTTGAAACTGACAAAGAAACCGGAAACTGACAGAAGCAACTTGGCAAGCCCATTGAACTCCCCAAGACACAAAAACAAAAGGAGAAAAGGGGTGGGGGGGGGAAAGGAGGGGAAACAGTCCACAGGAGCCTGCAAACACTGGCTCCTGATTTTCCTGGTAAATCCCAAACATTTCCTGAATTTTCCATGATCTCCCCCCCCCCCAAAAAAAATCTTTGAAATATTTGGGAGAGCCGAATATACCTGAAAAATACCTATAAGTTATTTTTGAGGAATATTTTTGGCTTCGGTGTATCTGAATGTGCACCCCTACTCATTACTGTTCTTGTGCCTATTCTGGCTGTTTCTAGGCATCCTTCCAACAGAGGCAGATGCTTGGCCCAACCAACAGGCCAACCAACAGCTGCAGTGGCTAGTGTGCACCTAGCTGTTCTGATTTGCGGTTGCAATCTTTCCTGTTCTAACATAGTTATTTTACCATTGCAAGCAGCTTAACAGATCACCAGAGGGGCACCTGTGAAGGGGATGAAGTGACAGGGACAGCTCTGCTTGTGATTTTTTCAGACCATTAATGCAGCTTTCAAAGGCACAGGAGTCTTGCTACACCAAGAATGCTGGGAACCTCATTCATCTTACTGGGTGCTATTCAATAAATGAGATGTTTCCTATGCCTGTCTCTGGTTGCAACTACCTTCAGTGGTCTAGAGAATGGGATTCATACTAGGATGGGGCTGACAGAGTCTGTAGCTTTTCTGTAGCAAGAAGAAGAGGCAGGCTTGTTCCTGTTCACAACCCCCTGAATATTGCTGGTGTGTGACAAAGCATGCAGGCTACATGATCTGAAGGGAACATGAAGAATCACAATACATTCCTGACCTTTGAGGCCACAGCACCGTTGGGGCCCCCTGCGCCGGCATCCAGGCTACTTACACCGGCCCCAATACTGGCGGGGAGGCCCAGATGCCAGTCTCTGGGTGCTGCCGCGGCAGCGCCACCCCGGGACACAGGTATAAAGGCCCACACTGGCATTCCAGGAGGTGTTCCGGCATCCCGGGAGGTGTTCCTGGGGCAAGCCGGGGAGAGGAGCTTTGTTAGGTAGCCTCCTGTTCCCTTTCTCCCCTGGTATGCTGGTGGTGAGAAGAGCGAGGCTGTGCCTGATTTTTAGCAGGCGCAGCCTCAGTTTTCTCAATGGCTCGAAAAGCCCCATTTTAAGAGAAAAAAGCCTTTCAAAGGCTTTTTTCGAGCTGCTGGTGGCCATGGAACGGCTTAGGAGGCACCGCAGCGGCACCTCCTCTCCGCCATCCCCAGCCACCAGCAGCTCAGGAATGCGCTGTAAGAGATCTAGTTGTGTTCTGTGTGCGTGGGGGGCAGGGTGACACAAGGGATACATGACGGCATCACTGGTCATCTGCTTCCAATATCTGGCTGGTCCTGGGTATCATCAGCATTCTGCTCCATGATTGGTGGGCCTCAATGACATCACTATGGATTCTCCTACAGATAATGTGCTCTCAGCTCTTCGGAATAGGTTTTTATTTGCCACTTCTTTTCTCTGCCATCAGTGATGTGCCAGCACCTGGGATTTAGGTTTCAGCTGTCAGTTTGTCTGTACCATTGAACAGGGTCAACATATGCTTACCTGGAAAGGATTTTACTACTGTAAGAGATGCATTGCTGAGTGGCAGCTTGGCAGTGATAAAATTCCTCATACTGTATGCAGAAATGTACACAGAGGTGTTGAAATCTGATACTACTGGGATGTTTGGAAGCAATGACAGAAACTTTGTTCAGATTCGGCCCTGTTGACTTTTTGAAGTGATCCTTTGCTTCTTAGGGATGGGAAAAGAAGTACCCAGTGTGCACTGAATGCAATATATTTGTACCTCTCTACCTACAGCAAGTGTTATGGGCTCTAAGTCCTAAAAAGTTACCCATTCAGTGAAAGTAGGCAGAAAAGAAACATAGGATTTTTTCAAGGGAGAGGGGAATTATCCACTTGTATTGATGAGAAGATAAAATATTATAGGAATTCAAGAAAAGCACGGAACTGACTTTTAATCAGTTAGCTAGCCTACAGAATTTAGGGCCCTACAAATGGCTGTCCTCATACAATGACCCCAAAGTCACTGGCAGCCTCCCAGCATAGCTGATGTCTCATGGAGGTGTTGACTGCATGGAATGACACTTCTGTTTATGTGGTGGAAATGGGGCTGCTGAAATTTGATGGATGTACTGAAGTGGGACTTCCCTGCCCCCCCTCCTGTTGCTACCCTGAAATACCTCTCCAAATCCCACTTCTGTGCAAAAGGGGACCCTCAAAAGCAGGGCAGGAGCTGGAGATCTGCAGTGGGAATGGTGGATCAGGGAAACTCATTTCCTTTTCTATCACAGAAATCTTCCATGAGATTCAAGTTATTAGCTCAAAAATGTTTGGATCTGGGTAAATTTGACAGACAGAAACATTTATTGCGGCATTACGCCAATAAGAATTTGAAAGTGTCCAATTTGCTGTTACACTGTTTTCTTGCATGACCACTCAGCTTTCTTGCACCTGCTGTCTCCCATGTTGTCTGCTACCACCTCCAAATTTGAAAGGCACACATTAAAGAGAAACAGAATTAACTCTGACATTTGTAGCTGAGACTTAGTGCCATCCTAAGTGCCATCCTCAGTGCCATCCTAAGCAGAATTAGTGTTACTAAGGCCAATGATTTCAATAGGCTTAATAACAATTCAACTCTGCTTAGGCTGGGACTGTTTCTGTGTCTTCATTTCCTGACCATGAACCCAGCTAATCCTGCAATCAGTTCTTCAGATCACTTCTCAGATAGATGCCACTGACTGCACAGGATCAAAACACATGGAATATATTCTATCCATGTATGAGTTAAAGGATGCATTCAACTTCACGCACAGAAAGGGGACAAGCTACAAACAATATACAGGTTGAGTATCCCTTATCCGGACATCCAATATCCAGACTGATCTGAAAACCGGACCTTTCAAGCTGGCTGCCCGGCCTCTCCTGACTTCCGAGAGGCTGGGCCATGCGGATCTGACTCACATCCCCACCGCCCCGCCTCTCTGAAGTCTGGTGAGATAGTTACACCTTTGCTTTCTGATGGTTCAACGTACACAAAATTATTAAAAATATTGTTTAAAATTACATTCAGGTTATATGTATAAAGTGTATATTTAAACATATACAAAACATAAATGAATTTGGGTCCCATCCCCAAGGTACCTCATTATGTACACGTAAAAATTCCGGAATATTCCAAAATACGGGAAAATCCAAAATATGGACCACTTCTGCTCCCAAGCAGTCCGGATATGGGATATTCAACCTGTATACAAATTGGTCAAATATGACCCAAATGAGTATGAACTCTGGGAACACTGCCTCTTCTCCAGTTAATATCATTTATTCCTTGGACTGGGCAAGAACAGCTGCAAGCTGCAATGACCAAGAGGCTACTGAGCAGGTAAAAAGCTGTTTGACATGATGCAGTGCTCAAGATGAACTTTGTCAGGAAATATTGAGATTTTGCACAAGGGAGTTCAATCGCTGTACGTTTGCCTGGTGTTTGTGTCGAAGTATGCAACATGCCTAATCCATACGTCATCCTGCCACATGCAAGATCAAGAGAAGATAGCCTGCCTTGCTGTCCATTCACAAGATCCTCAACTAAAATAAGACAAAATGCACTTAAGGCTCTAGAACAGGGATGGGAAACCTCAGGCCCGGGGGCCATATGCGGCCCCCGAGGACATTTTTTGTGTTTGTGTGTGTGTGTGGGGGGGAGGGGAAGGGAGGGGAGGGGGGAGGCCGTGGCCCGGAAGCGTGGGCTGGCGTGCGCGGTTGTGTGTGTGTGTGGGAGGCTTTTCTCTTTTCTTCCTCTTTTTCTGTCACTCGTTCTCCTTTCTTTCCCTTTCTTTCTCCCTCTTTTTCTGTCTCTTTCTTTGTCTCCCTCTGTCCTTTTCTTTTTCTTTCTTTCTTTCTTTCTTTCTTTCTTTCTTTCTTTCTTTCTTTCTTTCCTTCCTTCCTTCCTTCCTTCCTTTCTCCCCCCTCTCCATTTCTTTCTCCCTTTCTCTCTCTTTCTCCCTCCCTCCCTTTTCCTCTTTCTCTGTTTTCCTTCCTTTCTTGCCGATTGACTGCGGGCTGCACCCCCCTGGTGCCTCGTTTGCTGGGGCCCACTGCTGGCTGCTCTCCCGCCTGGGAGGGGGGAGTGGGGGCGCCCTGCAGGCCTTGTCTGTGTGGCCTCCCCTGGGGTTGCCAACCTCCAGGTGGTGGCTGGAGACCTGGCAACCCTAGCCTCTTCCGCCACCGAGAGATGTACACCTGGTATGGCCCCCGAATGATGTTATAAATGTGCAAATGGCCCTTGGCAGGAAAAAGGTTCCCCACCCCTGCTCTAGAATAACCAATCTATAATTACAATCTCTACTATTTTATGTATACTTTGGAGGATTTTATCCCTTTATTTCAGTTTTTTAATCTCCACTTCATCTTTATCTTTTGTATTACCAATTCATAACTATTTATGTATATATTTAATTATATTTTTTTGGGATATTTGATGGTTTATGACTACAAATAAAGTCTGATTCTGATTCTGGTTTACAAGATCCAGTGCTGCTGTGTCTGAGCAATGAAGGAGTCCTGTGAAGATAGGCAGGGCAAACCAGCACCTATATTGCCACACATGCAAAGTGTTGCACGTGGAAGAATGATAATGCAATGCAGATGACTGCCTAATACTAGCTGAGCATAGTTTTTGACTGAAAACTGCATTAAATATGTGAGTAACTATTTCACTGTAGTTTTGTATGTGTCAAAACATCAGAAATATAAACTCCCATAGTGCTATTTAATAACTATCTTTTCGCTTTTCCATTTGTATTAGTTTCATTTCAAATTCGTGCCAGAATACACAGTGTCATTAGCATGGTTTTTGTTTCTCTCTTGTCTTATTCCAGCCTCTGTGCCATGCATTAACTAGCTAACCAAGAACTCTGCATTGGGAGGTCTGGCCTTTCAGGTATGTCATTTTGAGACCACCCTAATCGCCGAGGCAACAGGAACACAAAGCCAAGGTCAAACAAAGCAGCCCCCTTGTAATGAGATACTAATAATGGATTAAAGGTGTAAAATTCACCTAAGTCCACACACCAACAGACTAAACAATCCACATGAAACTGGGCAAATATATATAAAATCCTTGACTGACTGCAGTAACATCTGCTTCGTAATTAATAACACTACATTTGGGTGGCAGATCCACGACAAAGAATTAGAGCTCTACTGTAATCTATAATGCTACTCATGTATTGTTAGGTTGTTCATAGTTCTAGAAGACTTGTGCCCAAGGCACAAAAATGTTTGACATGATGCAGTGCTCAAGATGAATCCAAAATCCAAGGCGTTATAGATTAGTTATTGCATGTATTTCCAAGCATCTGTCACATATTCTACCTGCTAGTTGTCCATAAGACCCCACCCACCCATAGTCAACTGATGACTGTGTTCTTCAGGATACTTTAATGGTTTTTTATTTATATTATCTGGAAGATATACAGTACTGATGTAAGCAGGACTGGGAAAGATCAGGACTTCCCTGTTCACAGGGCAGTCACCCTGGCTTTGCTGCAATCTTTCTTGACAGGTTGTTTAGGATCGATCTCAGGAAAGCCAGGGAAAAGCCAGAAGGTGCACAAAAGCACCCCAATGCTGCATGGAAGCAGGAACCCCCCCCACTTCCCATCAGTAGCCAAGCCAAGCCAAATGCCCAGTGAAGAAGTAAATCAATCCTATGTACAACTGCCCCAGCACAAAAGTGGCAAGGTTCTTCTTCACCACAATAGATCGCTACTGAGGCAGATGGTGGGCTATACTTGAAACACACTACAAATCACATTTCTCAGTTTAGCTATGAGTAGGTACAACTCCAGAATCCTTCTGATTCCACTGCAGCTTGTTTCCAAAAAAGGGGTGAAGAGTCAGAATCTAAATTATTCTTTCCTCTGTCATACCTGGAAATCAGAATGATAGCTTAAAGACTGCACTTTATTTCTGTACAGTATTTCTTACCTTTTGGGGTCAATTATTTTATACAGTTTTCCATTGTGAGACTGTGTCATGCTTTTACTGCTTCCTAAGATGTAAACTTCACCTGTCAGACAAAATCATACCATAAATCAATATTGGTATACACAAATGTGTGATTCTAAACAGAGCTGGCAACTTTCTAAGTCCACTTGAAGGCAATAGATTTAAAAGGATCTAATTCTGTTCAGGATTGCATTGTAAAGTACTTTATGGTTTATGTGACAATGTTGTAATGTATCCTTTTCATGGGCCTCTTAACAGGGGCATGTACATCATAATAATTATCTCGCTCATTTTCACAACAACTATGATTTGTATTTTATTTCAATAACGGGGAATAGAAGCTGAGTAACTTGCCCAAGGAAACTCAGAAGATTCATGTATGAGCAGGAAACTGCATCTAGGTCTTTCTGGTCCAAGTATGAAGATCACTTCTAAAGGTACATTTTGTTCTTCGTCTCAACACCTGATTTGTTCTACTTTTATGTAAATATATAGGTTTGATCTACTCAGCTTTTTTGACTGGTAAAAAAGGAAAAAGGAGTCCCCTTTCACTGCCAAAGAAGGTTATGCAGGGATCATGAGATCGGCATGTACAAAAGCCATGTGCAATAGGAATTGTAGTAAGAAGGGGAATTATGTGAGATTGAATGAAAAAGCCGGCTGGATCCAACCCATTGTTACTAAAAGCCTTAGCACAGAATGTGTAAGCAATCATGGTATATAATGCTATTCATAATGCATTTTAAGTAATAATGGAGACAGCGACTAGATGTAAGTAGAACAATGCTTAGGAATACTTTACTAGTAATTTTGTTAAAGAAACAGAAACAAAAGAAAAGCAACTGTTGTGCAGATATGCTGCCACCAACATTCCCACTTCTGAATATCACTGGGATGATCGTGGTCAAGATCCCATTAACAATACAGTCACATACAAAGAATTTTTCCCCTATCTCACCTAATTCATCTTCGCCAAATCCCAAGATATGTCCTGAAAAGAAACCTCTACATGAACCACTGTTGCCAAGGCATAATGGTTTCTCTTGCCACTGTTTGGTAATGAGACTCTGTTGAAGTGTTAAAAAGTTTCTGTAATCACATATACAAAAGACAGACAGTTACACAGTGTTAGTTTTGCTTTAAGGCAATAAACTGCTGGAATTAAGATGAAGACCCCACCCCCCAACTGGAATCCTTTTCAAATTTGGGCTAACATTAACCCTTTGAAATTGGAGTTATAAAACAATAATTCAAATGATACATTATATAAAATAGTGCAAAGATGGATCTCGGAGGCAGAGTTTCTATTACATTAAAGGGGCGTATGCAGGATTTCATTCCTATTAAAAGACTTACTTGGGAGTCATTTAGGACTCGCGGTGCAATCTTAAGCAGTCACACATTTTTAAGTCAATGGGCCTTAGAATGCTGTGATTTTGCTTAGGATAGCACCACAGGGTTGCAATTCTATGCCTATTTACTTGGAAGTAAGAGCAATGTGCCCTGTCCTGGATGGCCCAGGCTAGCCTGATCTCGTCAGATCTCAGAAGCTAAGCTGGGTCAGCCCTGGTTAGTATTTGGATGGGAGACCACCAAGGAATACCAGAGTTGCTATGCAGAGGAAGGCACTGGCAAACCACCTCTGTTAGTCTCTTGCCACCAAAACCAAAAAGGGGTCGCCATAAGTCGGCTGCAACTTGACGGCACTTCACACACATAAGAGCAATGTAACTTATTGAGTCCTACTTTTTAGTAAACATCAAACACCTCTACAGCTTCAGCGCCACCTTCAATGGCATTTGGATAACCACTATAAGTTTTTACATAAAAATATCTTTATTAAAAATGATACAATATTTTTGTTTCTGTTAACTCTGTTTGTTTGCTCCAGCCTTTTAACCCTTTCTTAATCTCTTTATTGGATTTAAACATTCTTGAGAAATACTAAATGTACTGTCATAATAATAGCTTGATTAACCCAGATAATAGTGTTGGGGCCATAATTCAGACAGTTACTTTTAGAGCGCCGAAAAGCTTCTACTTTTTTGTTTGTGAGGCTTTTTTCGGGAACAACAGACAAATGGGGCATGTCACAAGCTGCTTTTGAAACACCTCTGGGCATCAAATAATTGTGTTGTTGGATAGGTATGTGTGCATGAATCCTAGGTTCCTATCTGGAAACACAAATCCAAAGTCCTCTAGACGTGATCTCTGAAACGTCGCCTTGGTCTGCTGTTAGATACTAAAGTGTTGCCTCAGAAGTAGTATCTGTTTTATTGTTCTGGAATCTTTGAATTCTATATTGGACTACTTCAAATGTTAAGCGGATAGAAATCTGATTACTAATCTATATAAAATGTAAGTGATTTACTATGAATATAAATCTTACAACAGTACATGCTCTGTACTTTTGGGTCGCCATGAGTCGGAAGCGACTTGACGGCACTTAACACACACACACACTTTTGGTTCACTATATTGATTTTAAGAAACTTACCCATTGCGGTCTGCAAACACATAACTTCCATAAAGTCTTTCAGACTGGCAGCCTCTGTATACGAATCCCCCAACCAAGGGTCCACTACTGAATGGCTTGAATTCTAATAGTGAAGGCTCACTTTCTAAAAAGGAACTAACATAGCATTAGATAAAACGCTATTTCATGTCTTCCAGACATTTTAAAACTAACATAATAGCAAAGGATAAAATCACAGCTTCTTTATTGTATGTTTTTCTCACATTACACCTAAAACATCAGACTTCAAAGGAGATAAGATCTCTGAATGACCATGGGCTAGATACAGCCAGCTTAGAATAATTGGATTTTTTACACCACAGTATTGCTTTGTGTGATCATTTGGTCATTTTACACCACAGCATTGGTTTGTGTGATCTACTCTGGATGCAGTCAGAATTCCATTGCAACTGTGGCATAATAAATCAGTTTCAAACCACATAACTCTTTGGTTCGGCTTTTATAAAATGCACACATTAAATATGCCCATTGGTTTAAATGAGACTTAAGGGCATGTGGCCGATCCTGTAATATTTTGCATATTTGTTTATAAAACTATAGGACTAGAATCTTTCTCCAAAATGAAATTCTGAAGAACTACTCATGGTCAACAAGATCCTTGTGGACTATACACAACTGTATCAGAATCTATGTGTGCAAGTAGGTGTTAATAGGCTTGGCTATGTATCTATGCTCAGTGAAATATTAGACATGCATGATGACCTAAACATAAGAGCTGGTGTGATGTAGTGGTTACAGTGTAGGACTAGGACCTGGGACAACTGGGTATGATACTGTAGGACGTTATCCTGTTTAAAGGCCAGAGAAATTACTGATCAATAGAACACTAGCAGCATAGATTTTGTGTGATTCTTGGTTTTCTTTTTCTCTTTCTTTTTCTCTTACTGGGATCCAATGTCATCTTGTTCATACTTGACCACAGAAGTGTGAGGCATTGGCCTAAAGCAGGTGTGGGAGCAACTGGAGGCTTATTAGCTGGGTGTTATCAGAATATGGATGACACCCACTTTCGGTGCTACGGACACTTTCTTTAAGGAGAACAATTGGATCCAGCCCTTTTTATTCATATCCAAATTTAAGCAGATTTAATGAACTAATTAAGATTAATGCACCAAATTGACTACAATATCTTTAATCGGCGATAGCCTATAAAATATACACAATATTAAAATAAACCTGCCTGTTTAATTCTATTCTGTATGTTTTTTGAAGGGAATATGTGCAATTGTGTGTGATACAGAACATACCATAATCTTTCCCCTTTATTATCTGTAAGATCCTAGCTGAGGACCGATTCTTTCCATTGGAGTCTGAACAAAGTATTGTTAAATTAACATTCGTATCAGTTGGGTGACGATCCACAGCACACCTGTACACAGCACACAACAATATGTTAGAATGTATAAAACAGCTAATCTTTTGTTATTCATTACATTTAATTCTGTACAGTACAACTGTGAAACAAGGCTTTTTTGTCCCAAGTCACTGATACAGCAGTACAGGACAATATGCATTTGTTTATGGTTTACTGAATGCTGTAGGAATCTGGACATATCAGTTGAGATAAAGTGACAGCATAGGTAATGCAATTGATTTAAGAATGTAAGAACATAAGAAGAGCCCTGCTGGATCAGACCAGTGGTCCATCTAGTCCAGGATCCTGTCTCACACAGTGGCCAACCAGTTCCTCTGGAGGTCCAACAACAGGGCTCATTCAAATATATTCAAAACCCATTCAAATACACTCTGTTAAAAAAAATGCAGCGAATTATATTCTCACAGTACCGGGATGCTCTACAGAAAGCGTTGTTTCTGAGAGCCAAGGGAATACCACCCCGCATAGTAAGAATATGTAAGATGTGACACAATGTTGTCATGTTGTGAATTCCTTCCTGGCCCCTGTTTAATGTTACTGATGTAGGCAGGGAAACTGTGATAAGTACTCCTAGTTTGTGGTTCTGTGTAAATTATTCAGCTAATCTTCAATGTCTACATTTATAAACAGCAAATGTAATATGCTTACGCTGTGGCTTAGTGTAACTGAGAGGCACATGTTTTTAAATTGGGTGGGAAAGTGGCTTGGGCAAGGAAAGGAGTGCACGGCAGAGAACCAGTGGAAGGGCAAAGGGTGTCCTCTGCACACCCTGCCTTGTGCTCTTCTGCCCTACAAGCATCCTTTCTTTCATAAACATGGCAAGGCAATAGAGCTGGAGCTCTGCCACAAGCATGTGGGTATAATAAGTAGTTTGTTCCCAGGAACACTGGGATAAAATGTACTAAACAAATAAGGGCTTCTGTTCCTACTAGGTATTTAGATGTGTGTGAAGAGCCTGGCTAGTCTGCTCATGCTGAAAAAGGAAAGCAATATCCTTACCTGCCTGGATTGTGGAGTCCATGAGCAAAAATTTCAGGAGGCTGATTGGTGCTGTTAAAGTGTGGGTTGCTTTGCGGTATGGAGTAAGGCACATTGCAGAAATCAGTGTCTACATCTAGGCGCAACACAGAACCTGTAAAATCACTGAGAAAGTTGGAGGATAACACAGTTGATTTTAAAAACAATTGATAACTTGGCAGCGTAGAGAACTGTAGAGAATCACTCAGAAGAGGGGAAATTTCTGTTACGTGTAATTCAGTACTTCCTTCTATACCAAATAAAGGAGTGCTGAATTTACGAGATGAATAGGGAGATGGCACATTGGGACTCAGATTGCTGTGATTTTGATTAGTTTAAGGACCAAGCCAGATGGGAGGAAAAAGATCCATGATTATGATCTTTTTAAAAGCCAGTTAACAGGCCTTGGCAGCTGATTTGAAGATAGGGGAAGGGTCAATGGGTGTTTAAGGGTGTTCAACTCTTTTCTCCCACGCCTCTTTTACAATTTAAAACATCCATCCAAAGCTTCAAATCATGTTGCATGGAGGGCAACACAGACACAAGTGCTAGAGCGTATACAGTGAATTGAGGCTTTGCATGGGGCATTTGAAATTGTGAAAGAGCCATGGGAGGAAGTGGTTGAATACTCTCTCACTGCACAGCCCTTCTCATAAACTTCACAACCTCAAACTGCTAATCAGCTTTTAAAAAATTGCAAGGTCCTATGCTTGGACCTTTGGCCTCTTGTCTGTTTTGGTCCTAAGATAATTCCAGAGTGGTAGCTATGTTAGTTTGTTGTGGCAAAATAAAACACACATCCAGTGGCACCTTAAAGACTAACAACATGTATTCTAGCTTGAGCCTCTTTCTGCCGTAGGGTTTCCTACTCTGGATTGGAAACTTCCTGGACATTTGGGGGTAGAACTTGGAGATGTCAGGGTTTGGGTATAATGCCATCCAGTCCACCCTCCAAAGCAGGTATTTTCTCCTGAGGAACTCATCTCTGTAGCCTGGAGCCCAGTTGTAATTCTGTGAGACCTCCAGACCCCACCTACAGCCCCCCTCAATACTACTGTGCCCCAACTACTCCCTTTCCCCTCCCCTTCTGTAACTTTCCTAATAAATAGGAGGAAATTATTTTATCTGAGGAAATGAGCTTTCACTCACAAAACCGCATGCTGGAATAAAGATTGTGAGTCTTTAAGGCGCCAATGGACCTCTGTTTTATCCTGGTCCTTAACAGAAGGAATGCATGCACTTTTAATTACACAACACATTTTCTCGAATTACTTGTTTAAAAACAAATATTTCTGCTGAAGGGTAGCTTCTGGGTAACTGTAACGGGAAGTTACCAATATAACAATTGTATTAATAAAAATGCATTTAACAGAAACTTTTTCAGACTATCAGAATGTGGTCTAGATCTTTTTTCATGACACATCATAAGTACCAGTCTTCTTTACCTATTGAGGCTTAGAGCAGCCCAGGAGGCCTACCCGTCCCCCCACCCCCAAAAAATGAAGGTTGACCACCTTTCCCTACTACCATAGGACCAATTCATATTGGACTCCTCACCTAATTTGGGTCAGTTAATATGTCTGAAGTTCCTGTCATAGAAGTCTAGAACCACATGTAGATTGGCTCTAACTCATTCTGTGAGATTAGTAGGATGTGAATGGGATAAATATACCAAATAGGGTTTGGTTCTTTTTATAAATTAGCATATTGATTTGTTATTGACCAAATGAATGCTAAAACTTCAATTATTTTCTAAGGAAAAAAGGAGAAAATTAAAACTACTGGTATTTTTGTACCTTAAACCATCCATCTCCTCCATATCATCAATAGTGATCATCCCATCACCAAGGAATATGTATAAAAATCCATCAGGGCCGAACAACAGTTGTCCTCCAAGGTGTTTTCTGTGTAGCTCTGCTACTTCTAGGAAAACTCTTGCTGTTCTCATATCAACTTGGTGTGGATTTTTTCTGCAACATACATACACATTAAAAAATCACAATTAATCCCAGTAACATATTTCTGCTCAAATGATGTGTAATACATTTTATCTTTGTCCCACAATGAAAGGAATGGAAGGTCCTTGAGAAGCTGTTGCTACAAAAAGTACTGGGTCATACTATGTTAAGTAAAAAAATGTAGCCTATGCTAGTTGCCATTCATTTGTGCTGGAAGATAATGTTTTCTCAGGGCACTGTAACAGACAAAAAAAGACCTATGTGAGCTTTATATTGTTCCCTTGCCTTCCCTGTAGTACCAGATGTCTTATGACAAGGTTTTGTGGTACTTTATTGCATTCTGAATGCACCTCTGGTTTCCTCCTTGATATTACCACAGTTGTACGGGGATGACATAAACAGGCACTAAGAGATAGAGAGAAACATCACTGAACCATTTGCCAGAATGGTCTCATTAAAGAGACGAAGCTGCCTAGGACAACCATAACAGGCTGAAGCAGCCTGAGAGATATCAGTAATCAATCACATGCAGTAAGGTTGCAAATTCAGTTTGGGGCCAACACTCTATTTCTCCAGCAAAGGCAAACGAGAAAAAGCTTGTGGGCTAGTACAACCTTCAGCAACTACCATAACACTTGAAACTATTTCTGTTGTCCAAATGTCATGATTTTATAGAGCAAGACAATAATGGCCAACCATCCTCTGAATGTGTTCCAGTTTGTTAGCCAAGAGGCAACCTTTTTAATTACAGAAGTGGCAGTATGTCTCTTCCAAGAGCCAAAATTTTGTACCATACATATACGATTGTGCACCATTCAGACAAATATGCACCATTAAGAAATTATTTGATGAGAATTAAAAAAAAAAATTGTACAGAAGGCCAAACGTCATATACTGTTGGTCTCTAAATTTATCATTGGTGCTTTCTTAAGGCATCATCTCAACCAGGAGGACCCTTGTTTAAAAGCAAGACATGGAAAAGAAGGAAGGCAACATTTGAGGTTTGGGACTTGGGATGATACTCAACAAACAAAGTATGTGTTTGATAACTATGCAGTGCAAATCATTGCAGAAATTGTACATAATGATCATACCTGGACACTGTGTATTCCACAACCCTAAGAATATGGTCATGAGGCCCAATAGCCCATCGCTCTTGGTTGGTGGTATAAGACGCATAGAGCTTTCCATTTTTTTTGTAATTGGGATGGAATGCCAGGCTTAACAGCCCTCTTTCATCTCCACCCTGCAGTCAAATGAAAAACACAAAGAATTGTGAAGTTAATTATGTTCTTTATTGTGTTTAAGAGGGAACCCCCAAAAGTTTCTTTCTTTATTTTGGTAATCTTTACCCGGCTCCTTTCTTCCTTCCTTTCTTCCTTTTCTGACTACATCACAAAAAAGGATTATAAAACATTTCATTTGGATTGGGGAAAGGGGAGTCCTTCAGAGTTGGAATAGGACAATTGTTTTGTGAAGCTATCGGTACACAAGCCTCCTTCCTTGGCTTTTATGGAGTGATTTGTGAGTGTAATCTTTGGGAAGCCATGAAGACAAGTTTAAGTGCTGCAAAGAATTCTTTGCTGGATTACTAGGTTGCTTGTGTGCAGAAGGCAAATAAAAAAGGTCTATAATCAGCAGTCACTTCAAACCCAAGTATCCAAGTCCTAAAACGCAGTGCCAACTCCCACTGTCTTGGCAATATGTTTAGAAAACAGTTAAATTGCTTGTATAATATGTAAGCCTTTGTTTTACCCTGGAGGCAGCTACATCACTTGTCACAACGATGGTGGTCTGTTCATCATTGCTAGCATACTGTAGTAGGTAATAAGCTGCCTCCAATCTCACTGCCTGAAAGCATCGTTTGTTTGCATGGGGGCCCACAGTGCAAAGCTTTTTATTATTTCAAAAAACAAAAATAGAAAATAACCAAACATCTTTCTTTCATTATTTATGTTCACCACACAGATTAGTGCAGTTATGTGTTTAGCATCAATTTCATGTACTGTGACAATACGAACGCCAGCAACAGAATGCAGGAAAAGACCACAAAAAAAGAGGCGAGAGACCTAATGTGCAATAAACAAAAGGCACCCCCAAAACAGAATAGCATAAATGCATTTTTCAACAGACAGAGACAGCATCCTGATTATATATTGTTATACAATCTATAAATAAAGACATACAAAATAACAGGAGAAACTAAGATCGGAAAATGAGCAGAAACTACAGTGCGATAAACTATTGTGCGTATGTGTTTTTGACACTGGGAAACTGCAATATTTTAGTGAAAAGCTATGGCCTGGAAACAAACTATTTTCACAATGGTACACTTCACTTCCCATGTTTACTCTGGCCACAATCCATCACAGACAGCCCAGTCCCAAACCTGTTTACTCACGTTCAGTCTCAGTGATTTTAATGAAGTGAGCTTTCAAGTTAGGGCATACAGAATTGCAACCACTGATAAGCTCAAGAATGCTTAATCCTGGACTGGATTGTAGCCTCTGTGGTATTTTACCCTTGCAAAACAATTTTATGCCTCTGAATTGATTAAAAAAAGGTAAAGGTCCCCTGTGCAAGCACCGGGTCATTCCTGACCCATGGGGTGACGTCACATCCCGACGTTTCCTAGGCAGACTTTGTTTGCGGGGTGGTTTGCCAGTGCCTTCCCCAGTCATCTTTCCTTTACCCCCAGCAAGCTGGGTACTCGATTAGTTGCTGCATAAAGAAATAGCTGACCATCTTCTTCTATCACCAATGATCAGGTGAATTTCTGTTATTCATAGGTTAGCTATAAAAATACATTTAATAGCTCATTATATTAAAAAAATCTGAATTATTCTGACATATATGAAATGAAGCATGAGGTGGCATCTAGCCAAAGTTGTTCCTTCAACTCCCATTCATTTCAATATGAAAGAGTAAATATTATTGGGGCCTGAATCCTACTGCTGTTCCACTGATAGTATAGGGAGGAGGATAGATCTCACACAATTCATCTCCTTACTGTAGCCACTCCCAGACCATGTGGGCTCCCTTCTCCCATCAACCCCCTTACAGGATCATGGAAGGCAGATGGGGAAGGGTAAGATGAGGAAAGATCCTCTCAGTTGAGCAGAGGTAGGATACAACCCATATTGCTTAACTCTATATGTTTAACAGTGCAATCCTAAACAGAGTAAAATCCTTTTAATCTCACTGACCTCTATAGACTTAGCAAAGTGTGACTGCACTATAATTCTGCCATAGAAATAAATGGTTCTTAGAAGTGCTACGTTTTAGTTGAATCGTGGCCAACATGCTTTATGCAACTCCAGGCTGTGGCTTGTGGAATGCAGGCTACATTGTTGAAGAGACAGTATGGCTCAGTGGCAGAGCACATATATTGAACACAGAAATTGGTACAACCCTCAGCATCCCCAATTAAGAGATCTCATACAGCAGATGTTGGAAATGACTTTGCACAGCGTAAGATCATTGCCAGTCAGAGTAGACAATCTTGAACTCGATGGAGCAATGATCGGACTCAATATAAGGCAGCTTCATATGTTGCTATACATATTTTACAGAATATTAAAACTGCTATATTTTGAAATAACACTGGCAACAGATATCAAATGCAAGGACTTGGATCTTTGGTGCATGCAAGCACTTCCATGAATACACCAGTGGCTTCTCTGGTTATTCATGCCTAACCCCATTATTTTCCACTTCATATTCTACATTAGAGGCCACCGTCAAGGACTACTCCCAAACTTCCAAAGTTTTGGGTGTCGCTTATCTGGCAGCAGGGAGGGCTGCTTTCAGAAAGAGCCTCTTAGAAGCTCCAATACATTGCCTGTATGGCCTTTTGGATCTCAGCCATAGTCTATTACATTGTACTTTCAATGGAAGACAAAGAGAACTATTATAATAACCAGTGTAAAGAAACAGACGAGAACAACAAAAAAAGAAAGAACAAGAAATCTGTTTCACAAGATCCAAGAAATCAAAGGGAAATTTAAAGCGCGGTTAGGCATGCTGAAAGATCAACATAGAAATACATTAACTGAGCAGGACAAAATAAAAGTTGGGAACAATAGTGAAGAACTATACAGAAGAGATGAAAGGATGGCAAATTCCTTCCAAGAAGAAGCTTTTGAAGAAGAACCTACAGCTTTAGAAAGTGAAATGAAAGCTGTACTGTGAGCAACTGGGAGAAACAAATCACCAGGAGCAGATGGGATATCAATAGAGCTATTCCAAGCCACAGAAACAGAGTCTATCAAAATCTTGACAAGAATATGCCAACAAATATGGAAAACAAAACGATGGCTCTCAGACTGGAAATGGTCAATTTACATCCCAATTCCCAAAAATGGAGACATCAAAGACTCTAGCACCATGTTGGCGAACCTATGGCACGCGTGCCGCAGCCGGCACACTGAGCCCTCTCTGTGGGCACGAGCGGACCCATCGCGTCTGGCTAGGGCTGTGCCGTGTTGCCGTGGCGAGGGTGCTGAGGGCGCTGCTCCTTCTCCCCAAGGCCAGGCTCCCCAAGCGTGCACTGGTGCCCTCCCTCTCTCTCAGCTGAGTTGCGGTGCAGCTCAGCTGTTTGTCGGGCCCCCGCCTGTCTTCAGTTTGGACCGGGAGGCTGTGGCCGAGCACCTTGCCACGCCCCCCTCTCGGCTGAGCTGCGGGGCCCCCGCCCATCTTCAGTTTGTCTGGGGCCCCGCCCATCTAAGAAAGCATTTAGAAAATTCTAAAACATTTGCAGACAATCGTACAAGCCATCAGGAAATCTACAAGGAATTTTCTGGCATTGTAGCAGCTGCAAAGGTGAATTTTAGTAACAGATTTTTACAGTTCCGTAAGATGAAGACAACCCTGTGTTTTCTTACTTCTCCAGATAAAGCCAAATTTGAAGAACTTGATCTTTCCTGCCTACACTGGTTAGATTTAGAAAATCTGGAAATGGAGCTAATAGAATTTCAAGAAAGCTCTATCTGGAAAAATAAATTCTGTGACCTGCGTGAAACACTTGAGAAGATAGAAGGGATGCCAAAGGACAGCACAGTTAGTTCTGAAAATGAAATCCTTAAAGTGTGGAATTCTCTGCCAAATAATTTTAAGTCAATGAAAGCCCTTGGGATTGCTTTCCTTACTTTGTTTGGATCATCTTATGCTTGTGAGCAGCTGTTTTCAGCTTTGAATTATATCAAATCTGACACCAGAAACAGGCTAACAGATGACCTGAGTGCTGCATGTGTTGCTCTCAAACTTACAAAGTATGAGCCAAGGGTAGACAAATTATCAGCATGCACACAACAGCAAAAATCACATTAATTGTTCAAAAAATTTGACGATGTCCTCAAAAATGTCACAAAAATGGTGAATTACATCATGGCTCGTGCTCTGAATTGTCGACAGTTTCAAGCACTTCTTGAGGAGGTTCAGGCACAGTATAATTGTTTACTTATGTACAATAATGTCTGGTGGCTGAGCAGAGGACGAGTCCTGGAGAGATGCATGCCAAATGCAAACTTTTACCTTTCAATAAAAAGTTGTTTGTATCATTGAAAGCTCTGTTATTGTTTCTTTTAATGCAAAATATGTGAATGTATGAGTTGTTTTTTTCTAAACTAAAACCTCAGGATTCAGGTTAAATTGCCGTATTGGCACTTGGCGATAAATAAGTGGGTTTTGGGTTGCAGTTTGGGCACTCGGTCTCTAAAAGGTTCGCCATCACTGCTCTATAAACTATTGGACCATAGCATTAGTTTCTCACACAAGTAAAGTGATGCTCAAAATCTTAGAACAAAGACTGTTACCATATATGGAATAAGAAATGCCTGATGTTCAAGCTGGATTCAGAAAAGGAAGAGGCGCTGGAGATTATATTGCAAATTTATGTTGGTTCCTGGAGCATATGAATTTCAGAAGAAAATCAGTTTACGTGTCACAGATTACAGCAAAGCTTTTGACTGTGTGGATTATTAAAAGTTATGGCTGGTTTTAAAGTAAATGGGTGTTCCACAGCATCTGATTGTTTTGATGGGCAACCTATACTCTGGACAATAGGCTATTGTTAGGACAGAATATGGAGAGAGAATGGTTTCCAATTAGCAAAGGTGTCAGACAAGGATGTATTTTATCTCCCTATTTCTTCAGTATGTATGCAGAACATATCATAAGGAAAGCTGAGTTAGATTTAGATGAAGGTGCAGTGAAAATTGGGGGGAGGAATATTAATAATTTGAGATATGCCGATGATACCACATTACTGTCAGAAAACAGTGATGACTTGAAACAACTACTGCTGAAAGTTAAGGCAGAAAGTGCCAAAGCAGGACTACAGCTGAACATCAAGAAGACAAAAGTAATGACTACTAGGGAATTACCCAACTGTAAGGTGGACAAGGATGTGTCACTGGCAACCAAGATCAAGTTAATTCATACTACAGTATTCCCTATTACTACGCATGGGTGTGAAAGTTGCACAATGAAGAAAGCTGGCAGGAAGAAAGGAAATGTGGGTTGGAGGAGAGTGTTATGGATACCGTGGGTTCTAGAAGCTAAAATGACTAAACCGAGGCTATTGTACTTTGGTCACATTATGAGAAGAGTCACTGGAAAAGACAATAATACTTGGAAAAGTTGAGGGCAGCAGGAAAAGAGGAAGACCTAATATGAGATGGATGGACTCTATAAAGGAAGCCAGGGCCCTCAGATTGCAAGACCTGAGCAAGGCTGTTAATGATAGGATGTTTTGGAGGACACTGATTCATAGGGTCACCATGAGTCAGAAGCAATTTGACAGCACTTAACACACATACATAAGTACACCTCCAATTAGCAGCATCCTGGATGAAAGCTTTGGTAAAACATCCATCCTCTTTCTCAGTTCATAAACAAAACATTACATAGCTGCTTCCAAGTTGCTACGAGATGCTGCTTTCAGATTCCTAAAGAAAGTACAGTGGGACACCAATTATCTGATTACCCAAACTTATCAAGTTCTATACTGTGTATTACATATGAACTCTTGTTATTTGTCATGTACATTTTTTTCATACTTTTTGTTTCCTCATGATTTCCACTGTTCTAATTTCAAGAAATGTCACCATGAAAATTACTAAAAGCCAAGAGCTACTATTGTATGGAGAACTAATTTGCGTTAATAGCATATGTACTTTTATTTTTGTTTGTTTGTTTGCTAGATTTATAACTCGCCCTCCCCGGCCAAGGTCAGGCTTAGGGTGGGTAACAACATTAAAAAAAACATTATAACAGTAAAATACCTTAAAACCAATAACATGTAATTTCTAAAATTAATAACACCAGGTGCCGTATAATATAATGCCCGCTAGAACAGGATGCCAACACCAAGGTGAGTCCTTCAAACAAGGTCAGCAACCAGCCCCACCCCCATAATTCAGTAGTCAATAGTTGTAGATAAAAAGTGGGGCGGGGGCAATTAAAAATAATGAACTCTTGGTAACCTGTGCTAATCAGCTAGTGACCTTGGATCATTAAAAAGCCCTTTGATTATAGATCTTTAAAATAAAAGTATTCTCTGAAACCGCAAAAAAAGTTGACTCATTCACATTTTAATGTATTCAGTTTAATTTTCCACTAGTAAAACCCTGTGGTGCAGAGTGGTAAGCTGCAGTACTGCAGTCCAAGCTCTGCCCATGACCTGAGTTCGATCCCAACGGAAGTTGGTTTCAGGTAGCTGGCTCAAGGTTGACTCAGCCTTCCATCCTTCCGAGGTCAGTAAAATGAGTAGCCAGCTTGCTGGGGGTAAAGGGAAGATGACTGGGAAAGGCACTGGCAAACCACCCCATAAACAAAGTCTGCCCAGTAAACGTTGGGATGTGACGTCACCCCATGGGTCAGGAATGACCTGGTGCTTGCACAGGGGACCTTTACCTTCAAAACTCAGCAAATCAAACCTGTTTAGAATACAAACTGAATTTTATTTCACATGCCAAAACTGTATGATCTGTATGAATGTATGAAAACTGGGATATGTATGAATCAATGCAATTGCTTTTCCAGGCTCTTTGCTCAAAACTCAAGCCATGTTTGCCATAGTACTGGTTAACTCTGGACCTTCTTGTGTGATCCTTTGGGTCCATAGCAGTCATGCATCTTCATCTATAACGACAGCATAAATCAGCTTCTAATAGTTATTTGTGAAGTTGCTTTTCAAGTTACATTTTTGTTTTTATGGTTTGGGTTATGGTGCACCTATATAAAAATGTTACTTAGCCTACATATGCTAAGGTACCAAAGAGAAGGTGGGAACAGGCTTGCCAGCTGGTGGCTAGCACTCTGTGATAGACGGGAGACATGATGGGGTACCATTGCACTGATGGTGTATTGTCATTTCCAGGAAGAACCCAGAAGTGATGCCATGCTGTTCTATAGTGGTGTGAGTACTTCTGGAAATGATATCGCGCCACTGACATGGTGGTGATTTTTTCCTGCATTTCCCCCCTGTTGACCTATCAAGCAGCAACGGGAGTTGGGGCGGGGGAGTTGAACGCCGGAAGTCTCTTGCTATAGCAGGTTTCAGTAAAAGATGTGGTACTATGGAATATCATATTTCTATGCCTCATTTAGTCCGTAAAATACCATATGCTTTCTTTTGGAACTTTATCTAATGTTTTAATAATTATTTCTGATTTTTCTTTTAAAAATCTTGAACTTTAGCATTTTTATTTTTTGTTGTCAAGTTGTAATCGACTTATGGTGACCCCACAGGGTTTTCAATGCAAGAGACGTTCAGGGATGGTTTGCTACTGCCTGGCTCTGTGTAGCAACCCTGGTATTCCTTGGTGGTCTTCCATCTAAATACTAACCAGGGATGCCCCTGTTTGGCTTCCAAGATCTGATGAGACTGGGCATGAAGTGACAGGGTGTACACACTTAAAATGCCTAAAATGCAAAAATGTTCTTTTGGTAGTTGGTTGGTGAATATTTCGGTAGTATGCCACACCATCAGCTATCCAGTGAAAAGTGATTTGCTTATAATCATACCACGAGCCCTACGCTGATTTAACTTGTGTGCCTGTATTCTTCTGTCGACGAGATGCTGCAGGGTATAAAACAGTGGGACAGGATTCAAAATTGTGTTGCAAAAGTTGGGGAGTGAGAGATTCATATTAGCCAGTGCTTTAATTACTAACATGGGAGATTACTGAGTTTCAGCTGCCTCCCTATCTATGTGTTTATTTCAAATATTTATATTCTGCCTCTCCATAGCAATAAACTAAAAATAAATTAATGAAATTATCCAACAAACAGACAATAAGAAAACAAGTAAAACAAAAGTAAATGGTTAAAGAAAAGCCTTAACAGCTAAAACAGCAGCAGCAGCTAAAAGCAAATATTGAATAAAGAAGACCGACAAATACTAACCACCAAGGGGAGCAATAATCAACCAAATTAACTAAAAGCAAGGTGAAGTTTCGAAAAGTCTTGCTCTGGTACAAAAAGATGTTAACTGAAGGCACCAAGTGTTGGGAGAGGGGAGGGTATTCCCGAGCTGGGTAGGCAGTTATGGAAAATGCCCTGTTCCTTGTGGTCACCCGCTTTACTTCTGAAGCCAGAAGAACATGAAGAAGAACCTGCAATGTGGACGCAGCGTATGGGCAACACTATATGAGAGCAAGTGTTCCTCGAAATACATCCCCTAATAGAGGAATGTATGCCTGCAGTGTTTGCAGTCTTGGCATTCAGAGCAGAGATTTTGTTTTTGGCTCAGATTTTTTCAGCTCATTCCAAAGACCTTGTTTTTCGATAGTGAGAGGTGGCACAGCTTCAGGCTACCTCAGTATTACGCCCTCTTTGAATTTCTGTAGTGAACTACTTCTTTTACTGTATTGTGAGGTTCTGGGGTTTAAAACGGCCTGAGCATTATGCCTCTTCAATCCCTAGTATCGGGTTTTGAAGGAGATGAGTATAGAGATTGACAGTGGCTCTTTGCTGGGGTATAACAGGCATTTTACACATGCTCAGAGGCACACCTTCTTTCTCACAGGCAAGTTGTTGCAAGGTGGGTTATGACTCATGATTCAAAATAGATAGGCTGAGTGAAACCAGGCATTCATTTGCCTCCCTTCCCACCTACATTTATTTATTTTATTAATTTTTTAATCCACCCTCCCCAGCCTAGGCCGGGCTCAGAGCAGCTCACATAATAATATAGTATACAATAAAATAAGATAAAACATTTAAAACAGTATTTAAAATAACCCTGTAAAGACAAAAATGTCCAATGGCACCCCTAACATGTAGTCACAGCTGAGTAGGGTTGCCAGGTCCCTCTTCACTACTGGCGGGAGGTTTTGGGGGCAGAGCCTAAGGAAGGTGGGGTTTGGGGAGGGGAGGGACTTCAATGCCATAGAGTCCAATTGCCAAAGCGGCCATTTTCTCCAGGTGAACTGATCTCTATTGGCTGGAGATCAGCTGTAATAGCAGGAGATCTCCAGCTAGTACCTGGAGGTTGGCAACCCTACAGCTGAGTGAACAGATGGTATTCAGCCCCATAAGTTACCAGAAGAGGAAGAAGAAGTAGCAGCAGTGGAGGGTTGGGAAGGCCAGCATTTATAAAAGAAGGAATCGTAGCTGGCCTCAACCATAGGCTTGGCAGAATAGCTCTGTCTTTCAGGCCCTACAGAACTCTTTAAGGTCCCGCAGGGCCCTGGTCTCACTAGAGAGGCTATTCCACCAGGCCTATTCCAGAGAAGGCCCTGGCCATGGCCAGCTGGACACTTCTTGGGCCGGGGACCACCAGAAGATTAGTGTTTTGAGGAACATTTCCCACTGCAAAAAGAGGAGGCAGCCCCAAAATAGGATAAATCTCTCTTAGACTTTCTACCCAGTGTTGTCACTTGTTTCTGCTGACATTAAACAAGGAAGAAGCACCGGGCAAAAAGTTTATGTAACACAACAGACAAGAATTAACTCAGTCAATAAAGGGTTAATTGACTACTACAGAGCTAATTTACAGTTTTCTCTCCCCTGTTCCTCCCTTGGCAATTGGTGAAAAACTGCTTGTACTTTCCCCCTTATATCTGTGTACCGAAAATATCCAGTGTTCTTTTTCAGAGAGGGGAAGCGGAGGAGTGTTCTTTTTCAGAGAGGGGAAGCGGAGTATTTCTAAGGGAGCACTGCCCCATATTTTCCTGTAGCTACAGCTCATACTCTGAAAATCAATTTGACCATGTTAATTCAATTTTACTTTGGTGTATCCATTATAGCCACTGGAAATGTTCCAGGTAGGGTTGCCAACTCTGGCTTGGGAATTTACTGAAATTTTGGGGCAATGTCTGGAGAGGGCACAGTTTGTGGAGGGAGTTCAGTGGGGATGTGATGCAATGGAGTTCACTCTCGGAAGCGGTAATTTCCCACAGGCTCAAGGGAATTGATCTCTTGTATTATGGAGACATTGTTATTCTGGAAAAACTCCAGGCACCACCTGGATGTTGGCAACCCTAGCTCCAGGGCTGCTCCAGAATAAGCGGACTGTGGACTACAATTTTGCGCCTCCAAGCATGTACATAATACATGAACTTGTAAAGTTTAACTATTTTAGCCACAGAACTATACTTGTCTATAAGCATGTTGTATTAATTGCTGCATTTCTTCAAAGTTTCCAAGGGTAGACATATGTCAACATGTTCTTCAAACTTTTTCATCATTTAGCATAATTTTTGTAAGAGCCTAACCGTATATTTCAACAAGTCATCACAAATTCCATCAGAGTTAAAAAAATAAACTTGAGGCATTTTTTAAAGAAAAACCTTACCACAGTGTTAAGATATCCTGGAACTGTTAAAAACAATAAACTGTCACATATATAAACACACAGCCTGCAAGACTTTGAAATCCATTGTGTATTAAAGCTTTTCTATAGGGAGAGAGTTAAAAACAGAGTGTGTGTGAGAGAGAGACGACATGGCAAGTTTGACAATGCTTATGCAAAATGGACAAGCCTACTGCAAATGCTGGGATCGGCTAATTGAAAACAAGCTCATTCTGCTTCACCACCATCACTTTATATGGAAAGTTCTGACTATAGTTTGCAAGGCACTTGAGACATGATGCACTCCATCATAAGCAGGAACACTGATCATTTGTACAAATGTTGAACATTGAAGCACACTCATTGTCCAAGTCCTGTACGACCAGACGGAAAATGAGAGAGGTGCCATAATATATCGCGATGGGTAAGGAGTAACTCTGTCACATGTTAACCTTCAACGTTCTGCTTTGGCAGCCGGTGCTTCAAGTGTTCATCAGTTTCTTGCAGCTAGCGTGATTTGTTTGAGACATAGGACTCAAAATCCTTTTCACTACTACTTAATCCCCACTTATACACCCATGTTCAGCCTTGGTCCCTGCATTTTGAGAAGGATGCAAACGACTTAGAGAGCGTTCAGAGAAGATCAACAAAGATGATTCACGGCCCAATTGTCTTGTGCTTTAGTCACTGCTGCGGTGCAAACGGAAGTATTTTAACAAGGAATGTAGCAGTTAGTCTCAAGTACACAAATTCTGACTCACTTGACTTAATCCATCCCCCCCTCACCACAATCCAACATAGTTCAGCTTTTCATCTGTTCTTCATTGTACAGCTACTAATGGTAAGGATATGGTGAAAGGTTCTGCCAGGGCCTCTCTACAAGAGCCATGTGAGTTTGCTACATTACATGAGGGCATGCCCAACATGCTGCCGCAATTATATTAATTACTGCTGCTTCTCCAGCACAGGGGGCACAGTCAGCTCCCAGTAAACAAGCCAAGGGACCTGCCTATCTTGACCCAAAGCATACTTCAAGACAAGATTAGATCCCAATCTGTGAACTCACTAATTATCCCTGTCTGCCAAACCTCATCAACCAAACCTCATCAACATGACATGAAAACACTAACTGTTCACAAGAAATCACACGCCCCTTATTTTTTCTAGGAACTTTCTGATTGTTTCATGATTTGCACTTAGGATGGCCAATAGGCAGAGCTCTCTAGAGGAGATCATAAGGCCATTTTTAAGTCCTTGTGTTTGCTACATTATTAGGGTTGCCAACCTCCAGGTACTGGCTGAGATCTCCTGCTATTACAACTGACCTCCAGCCGATAGAGATCAGATCACCTGGAGAAAAATGGCCGCTTTGGCAATTAGACTCTATGGCATTGAAGTCCCTCCCCTCCCCAAACCCCACCCTCCTCAGGCTCCAACCCAAAACCTCCCGCCGGTGGCAAAGAGGGACCTGGCAACCCTACACATGGTAACCACAAGCACTTTTTATCAGACATGCCTTGGAAGTTAGATTATTTATTTACTTTATTTATACCCTGTCTTTCTACTCAATAGGGTTCATAAGCAACTTATATCATTCTCCTCTCCTCCATTTTATTCTCACAACAACTCTGTGAGGTTGAGTTTGCTGCCTGAAACTCAATTCCCAGGCACAGGTGGGCCTAATTTGCATCAGGACAGTGACAAGCAAGAAAAGGGGCTTTAAAGCTACCCCTCAAGATAGTTTCCTGACCAGAAGCAGCCCTGGGAAACAACTATTTGCTCCACTAGGGAAACTTACATGTAGCCATCAGTAAATGAAAGTTTCCCCAAAAAGCAAGTAGCAGCTACCCATGTCTCTTTCAGATCAGGAAAACAGTGTAGAAGGGGAAAGGCTTAAATCTCTTCTCCTTGCATCCATGGAAATTAAGTTCCCAACAAAGACGAAGGGGGTTACCGCACTTTGTATTCCCAGCGATGTATTAAGAGTTTGAAAATGTTGTAAAAAACATCGCTTTAAAAGAGTTTTTGGATACAACGGCTTATAAATGGTTGGAAGACGTCTTCACAGCTAAAGGGGCCAAACAAAGTACGAACAGTATTTTTTATAACGTTTTTAAACTCTTAATACATCGGTGGGAATACCTAGAAAGTGCAACCAGTATTTTTTATAACATTTTCAAACTCTTAATACATTGCTGGGAATACAAGTGCGGTAACAGCCTTAGAAAACCTCCATTAAAAGTCCATGTGGAACACATGTGGACTTTGTAACATGCAAATTGGTCTGTAGTGGTAGAAGGCATGTATTTCCCTGTATGATATTCAGTTCCTAAGATCTCCATGTAAAATATGAAGAATTGGGTTGGGACTTTTGCCTGGAAGTGGAAGACACTCTGCTCAGCAGAGAAAACAGTACTGGGCTAGGTGGTTCAAAAGTATAAAAGTCACTAAAAGGAAAAAAAAAAGTTCCTTGTTTCTCTAACATTTTTCCAGGTATGGAAAGCAAGCTAATGGTGATATGGTTCTCCAGACGCTCTACCCTGGATCAATGCCTGATTTTACATCACCTAGCAATGAAATATAGTACCAGGCTCCATGGGGTGCTCTATGTGGCCTTTGTAGATTACAAAAGGGCTTTTGATAGCATTGCCCGGGATAGATTATGGGCTAAATTAGAGGCATCCTCAGTAGATTGCAGACTACTCATTCTTATTCGTATGTTGCACAAAAACAATTTCTTGACTGTACAATGAAGCCAACAGGGCCACCTATTTTCCAGGGTCCCTGTCAAGAGGGGAGTAAAGCAAAGCTGTATTCTGGACCCCTCTGTTATTTAACTTGTATATTAACTCAATGGTTCCTAGGTAAAGTGACATCTCAACTCCTGTATTATTCACAAATCTGTTTGTACAAAGACTTTCATTCCTTGGAAGCAGTTCGATCTAAATTACTTCGATGTTTATTTGGTGTTCCTCGTTGTGCACCAAATGCAATTCTTAGAAGAGAATCAGGACAGCTGTCACTTGAAGCTCATAGCTGGTATCAAGCTATATGTTTTTGGCTCAAACGAAACCTTAACTCATCTGGATTAATTCCCTTTTCTTTCAGATAGCTACTACTCAGGTTGGATCGATGTGGTTGAGAATAAAATACAATTTCTCGGCTTAGCAATATGCCTTAGCAATATGCCATTTGGGGTTCTCGGGAGCTAAAGAAATACTTAAACAATGGATCTGGGATACAGCTCTTCAAGCTGATAGAGCTTGGGCACATCTCTATCCAGTGGTAGGGAATCAGGCACAACTCTATCTGACGGTGGGAAATCATAGCCAAAATTTTGGGCCAGCAAACTACCTTTATATTTTAGAATTCCCCAATACTGCAGAATTTTCATCCTAGTCCATTGTAACTGCCTACCCTCAGTGATACTGGAAGATACTTGCATAACCCCTATTCTCAACGTCTGTGTTCCTGCCAATTGAATGCAATCGAAACAGTGGAACATGTATTATTATATTTTCCATTTTATAAGGACATCCGTTCCACTTACCTCACCATACTCTAGGTAAATTCCCAGGAAGATCTGGACAATTCTACACATAGCTACACTATTAGTAAATAGGAAGCTGAAGCCCTTGAGATACATTGCTTATGCCACATACCCTTGTGGACACCTCTACTCCATTATGAGAAGCACATAAAAGACTCAATAGATTCTGGTTGTTCAAGGTGCTAAGAAATGAAAAATTATAACCTCTTTACTGTGTCTGGCTTTTCGAAAGACAATCACCTTTCATGTTCCCGTCTTTAGACTAGATTTCAACTTTATTATTTTGAGGAAATTATTCAGAAAGGAGCAAGTTTGCTGCCCTAAAGATGTTTCAAAATTAGCAGATTACTAGTGTAGTTATCCATGCTATCCGAGTAAGCAGCAATAATCAGAAGAGAATGACAGCAAAATGGAACATGATGATAATATACTCAGCCTTACCTACATAATGGTCCCAGTCCATGTAAGTCAAAATGGTACAATGTGTTTATCAGTGGCTTCTTGAAAATGCCTACAATCTTGGGCAAGCATGAGTTTTTAGAGAGAATGCCCAGAAGGTGCTATGAGTTTTTACAATATCCTTCATAGGGGTTTCCGAATGATTTCTCTACAAGTCATATAAATATGGCCACTCTGAATGCTTGATAAAAGCTATCAATGCAGGCTTCATATAACCCCAGGACTTCCAGATTATGATGCACATTAAAAAATATTTCATTCAGAATTGCATGGCTCTGGAAAGCATTCCGCATGCTGGATAAGCCATATCCCTGCATTGGATTGCTTAGGTTTTTTCAGACTTGAAGGTCAGACAGGACAAACCAGGACAAAGCATGCAAATTGAGCGTACTGATGCATTTCCCCTCCTGATTTATGTAATGTAAGCACATTTCCCAAACAACTGTATTTCAGATGGCATCGTTCATCCTTCTTGAGTCTGGATTTATTCTAGCAAAAGATAAAATTTAAGCATGGAGTTCTTCTGTAATGAGAAAATGCAGCAGAAAAAAACCAGTTCACCATCAAAGCAATTGGGGGGATGATTAGGGTTGCCAGCCTCCAGGTACTAGCTGGAGATCTCCTGCTATTACAACTGATCTCCAGCTAATAGAGATCAGTTCACCTGGAGAAAACAGCGGCTTTGGCAATTGGACTCTATGGCATTGAAGTCCCTCACCTCCCCAAACCCCACCCTCCTCAGGCTCTATCCCCAAAAACCTCCCGCCGGTTGTGAAGAAGGACCTGGCAACCCTAGGGATGATGTGGGAGGAGGCTTTGGCTGGCATCCATCCAAACAGGGCTGCACACGAAGGTGCTTTCTGTGCAGCCCAGCTTGGATCTTGCTGAGGTGGCAACAACATGAGAGAGAGAAGTCATGTGTCTGCTCTTGCATTGTTCCAGCCTTGGATCAATTCAAGCTGACTGCACAGGAAGTGCCTTCCTCTGCAGCCCCCTCTGGATTCTGCAGGGGCGTACTGACACAGGAGGAGGGTGTTCGGTGCAGTGTAGCCGTTTAAACTGGCCCTGTATCACGGTACCTACAAAGTGCAATGATAGTTCTTTAATGCTCTGTCCTCAGCATTTAGGGTTTGGTGCCATAAACCTAGGATTAAGGCTCGTTTACTTAATCATGTGGTCCAGAAGCAAAAACCCATACGATGATGGCTGCTTACACACCCTCAGCTTTTGATGCCAGCAAAATGATAGATATTCTACCAACCAAAATATTGCTGATGAAGAAAATGCTTGACTGGAGTTAAGAAACACATGATTTCTGACCTCTGGTTTCCATAAAGATTTTTTTATGATCTGTAGCTAATATGGTGGTCATGCAGCTAAAGGCATTATCTTCACATCATTAGAATGAAACATAACACTGGAAATCCCTGACTTCATTGCTTGAGGTTTCATTGCTATCTGAGATTATATATTTCCCATTGTAAATCTAAATAAGAACTTGTGCTGACCTTTATTAGAGCAAACATTAAACAATTTAGCAAGAGTACTACTATGAAAGGGAACTTTAAAAAAGTGATTCGGACCACCAAGAAACAATCATAAATTTAAGGAAATATGAGGTTTTGGCCATGTGACTTCCCCTGCAGAGTTATGCAACAGATTGTTGTGACTTTAAAGGTCATACATTTTTTAAAAATGGCACATTTAAAAGAGATTTATAGAGTTTCTATTTATACAATGTTCACATCAACAATTTAAAAGGTATACGTTACTAAAATAACATATAAAAATTTAGGTTCTATGACCCCCTTGATAAAATGCAGAATGTTAGCCAATAGTAAATTATGTAAACTTGAGTGGTAATAAAGTCATATCTTTTAATAGAGAGGCAAACAGTTATTAATATTCGGTTTTAGGTACTTCATGACTTATGGACAGCAGGGAAAATGTTTATATGTTGGTTTTTAAACTGGGAAATTATTTCTTTTTTTTTTTTTTAATAGCCTACCTTATCAACAAAGTGGAGCGAGGAAAACAACATTTAGAACGGTTTTATAAGTTTCTTGCATCAACCCAGCAAGAGCAATATGCACGGATTGCCCTTCTGGATCCTTTCTTCTGCACATGCAATGCTGAACAACTGGCTTCATGGACAGGTTTGAGAGGATTAATTGCCTGTTTGGGGGCTGGGAACACTGATGCTGCCTAAGAATACTCTTCTTCATTTCTCCCAAGCCATCATCACTGTCAGAGCTGAAAGTGCCAACTATGTTTGGGGGCGGGGAGGGGCAGAATCTCTAGATATGGGCCAGATTGCCTGCTGGGCTTCCTTACTATTAAATGCCATTGGCTGGAATCCAAAAAACTGCTTAGGCTCATGCAAAAAGTAAGACCAAGCCCAATTCTGATTATTCCCCCCCCCTTTTAACAGCTAAACTCCATGCAATATCACAAACTCCTTTGATTCTGAAAAGAGTTTACGATGATGGGAAGAGGAGGAGGGCATCTTTCATACAAGAAAAACAAACCTAAAGGACACTGGGGTCATGGAACTAGTTTCATGTTTCTCTGGATCCTGACCATCTTCTGGAATCTTATGTTGAGATCAAAATTCCAGCTCTAAACAGCTACATTTGTGCAAAACCTTCTCTGGAATGAATGTTCCTCTGGTCTGCAAACCAGGATTAAGCTGAAACAATCTTGACAAGACAGAGGATCTCTGGGTTAGTAGAAAGGCAGATCAGGGACTTGAGATTTCTCCTGATTTGGATAGGGTTAAAATTCCCCTGAAAAGCCAGGTTTGTGGCTTGGGAATGCTTTTTCACACAGTAGTCGCCTTAGAAAACTAGGTGGCTGCGGTGGCTTGGGTGTGCATTCGAATACTGAAAAAGGAGGCACCATTTCAATGGAGCCGAAAAGGCAAATCTGAAAAAGTCTATTCCCCCCAGATTTTTCAGGTTCATTTTACCCTAGGAGAATCTTTGTGGGGCCGCAAATTTTAAGGGCCCCCAAAGAGGGTGCCCCATCCATTCACCATTGTTTCCAATGCAGACAAAACTGAGCCCCTTAAAATTAGATGCCCTTACCCAATCTTTTCCAAACTTGGGGGTTCTTCTAAGGAGAGTCACCTGAAGCTACACTGCAAATTTGGTGCCTTTACCTCAAAAAACCACACCCCGAGCTCCACAAAGATTTCCCAATGGTTTTTTTTGCTGGAAAAATTTCTCTCAGTGATTCTCAGCTGTGATATAGCTCAATGTTATGTCAATGGAGAATCTTTGAGGGGCTCTGGGGGATGTTTTTCAAGATAGAGGCACCAAATTTGCAGCTAGTGACTCTCCTTACACGAACCCACAAATTTTGTAAAGATTGGGTCAGGGAGTCGAATGTTATGGGTCTCCAAATAGAGAAAAAGGAAGGCCCATAAAATTGGACCCCCAGACCCAATCTTTACAAAATTTGGGGGTTCGTGTAAGGAGAGTCATCAGCAGGTATGCTGCAAATTTGATGTCTCTACCTTGAAAATCAGCCCCCTAGAGCCCTACAAAGATCCCCATTGACATAACATTGAGCTAAGAATTGGGAGAGAGAAATTTCCCAACATAAGGGAACTATTGGAAAATCTTTGCAGGGCTCTGGAGGGCATTTTTTTGAGGTAGAGGCACCAAATTTGGGGGCCCATAAAATTGGTCCCTCTGTCCCAATCTTTACCAAACTTGGAGTTCTTCTAAGAAGAGTCACCTGAAGCTACACTGCAAATTTGGTGGCTCATAAGAACATAAGAAAGGCCCTGCTGGATCAGACCAAGGCCCATCAAGTCCAGCAGTCTGTTCACACAGTGGCCAACCAGGTGCCTTTAGGAAGCCACAAACAAGACGATTGCAGCAGCACCATCCTGCCTGTGTTCCACCGCACCACTACCTTAAAAATGCCTCCTAGAGCCCCACAAACATTTCCCATAGCCATAGGGTTTAATGGACCCCCAAAATTTGGATATTTGAAAAAAACAGGAAAAAAAACCATATCGGTATGGGGATTTGGCTTTTTCAGATTTTCCGAAAACATTTCGGAACATTTCTATTAAACCTGAATCCAAAAAATACCCCTGAAGGCACGCGGGGGGGCGTGGAATAGATCTGTGCCTCCTGGCCAGGGGGCACAGATCTATTTAAAGGGCCTCCTGAAGGCGTGAGGGGGGGCATGGAATAGATATGTGCCTCCCGGCTGGGAGGCGCAGATTTATTTAAAGGGTCCCCTGAAGGCGCGGGGGGGGGGGAATTTCCCCCCAAACTCCGGATCTCGCCCGAATTTCGGGGATCCGAAGCAGGGGAGTTCGGACTTCGGCACAGCCTGAATCAAAACAGGCCGAATTTTGCCGAATCCAAATTATACCGATTTTTTTTTTCAACAGCCCTATATGGAACAACTTCCCTGGGGAGCTGCACTGGGCCCCCTTATTTTCAGTCTTCATGAAGCAGCTGAAGACCATTTTAGGATTGAATTTGACTAATTCATTTCTTATTTACTGGCAGTCCTAACTGAGATTTTAAATTGTCATCTTTTATGTGTTTTATAACTGTTGTTTTATTTATATTGTAAGCTTTTTAGAGTACCAGGAGGTAGAAAGGTGACAAATAAATTTCTTAAATAAATAAAGATCAGCCATTCATTACACCAGTAGGACAAAGAGAGAGGAGATCAAGAACCACAATATAATTGTATTTAGTCACATTGCATTAATTATTTCAATGGTGTTGAAAGAAGGGAATTGGAAAACAGGAAACTCATGCTTAATATCCAGAAATTTTAGTTTTCAGAGTGGTGACTGTGTATTATATTTTACAAATTTCATATTAGTCCCTTCTTTTTAAAACATAATTAATATTGCTCCTTGCTATCTTCAAAAGCCATTTCTTTTGCCTTGTTCTCCCTCTTCTGCTACTGTCTTCTGCTGGTGGTTTACTCTCCCTCTTCTGCTGGTGGGCAAAAGGAGGCAATTTCATCTGATTTTTCTCTTGCTGCTGCAAATCCTTGTACTGCCTTGTAGTTTTTGTTTGTGAGGCCCTTCTAACCTTCAGAGAGGCCATGAGCTTTTCTGCTGGATATAGAACTACATGTGGTGCTTTCAGCAGTGAGATTCTATGTCTTTCTTTACTTTAATGTTACTGCTCATACAGCCCAATTCGACTCTGAACACTTCTATGTCTTTCAGTTTAGCTCTGAATGGAAAGCATGAGAAATGATTTGCCAAATATTTGGCATGCTGCTGCTGAGATGTAAACAACTGTTAGGATAATACTAACATCAGCAAGGTATGAGTTATGCTTTCCTAGTGATGCCAAGGGTATCAAGCACTCAGCATTTGGACCAGAGCAGCACAAGTTTTATCAGAATAACATCTGATCCATGCAGCAGAACTGATAAGTGGGTTCTCTCCTCATAGGGAGAAGGAACTTGGCTATACATTTCTCAGAAAAGTCTGTGCTTGTAGGTAACTGTGTTATACGCTTGATCAAAATGGTCTCTTAGTGAAGCACACGTTCATTGAGAAACCACAGTAACTCAAGCCAGTTCTCATTAAGCATAGTTCAATAATAAGAAAACAATACAGAAATTTGGTTACCATTACCGAATAGAATTTATAGGCTCATATAGCTAATGCAAGCAACACTGAAGCCAAGTTAGAGATGTATGAGAAACAAACTGATTTATTTTTTTTTACTCAAATGCAGCTGCAGAGGGCAGTTTGGAGCAGTTGCAGCAGGTGGACATGCTTAATATATTTTTTGTGGACCATTTTTCTGATTAAATGCCAACACATGTATTGATGAGGGTGCTGTACTAAATCTAGGTTTAGAACCCTTGGGAAAATTTGCTTCACTCATGGCTGCTCGGCTATCTTACCTCACATAGTGGGAAGGATAAAATGGCAGAGGGGAAAACCATGCACATGGCCTTGAGCTCCTTGGAGGAGAAGTGGAATGAGTCTGTGCTAAACAAACTTCTCGTCCAAGGAGCTCAAGGCCATGTGCCTCCAGCGTGGTGTAGTGGTTAAGAGCAGTGGTTTGGAGCGGTGGACTCTGTTTTGGAGAACTGGGTTTGATTCCCCTTGGTAGAGAAAGTCAGCTTAGATAAAACAACTCTTCCTCTTCTTTGTCCACAGTGGGGGGAAAAAAAGAATCCTGTAATGTTTCTCCTGACCTGGATGGCCCAGGCTAGCCTGATCTCATCAGGTCTTGGAAGCTAAGCAGAGTTGGCCCTGCTTAGTACTTGGATAGGAGACCACCAAGGAACTCTAGGGTTGATATCCAAAGGCAGGCAATGGCATGTCTCCTCTGTTTGTCTCTTGCCTCGAAAACCCTATGAGGTCACCGTTAGTCAGCTGCGACTTGATGGCACTTCCCATCACAAATGTTTCTCCTGTGGGGAGAAAAGCATCTGAGGGGCTCATCAGGAAAATTTGCCAACAGGGAAAAGGTTAACCCCCCCCCCCCCCACTGCTCTTGTCAAATTCACAGTCTTTTGGCAGGCTGCATGTCAGTTTAAAAAGTTGAAGAGACTTTATCATTTATCTCCCACATCTCATCTTCTTTTAACCTTAGATTAGAGAACATGTGATTACTTCTTATTTATTATAACAAATAATGTAACTGTGTGCAGAATTGGCTTAGGTTAAAAAGCAAGGACAATAATAAGTGAACTAGTGGTATTAGTGGTATTTTTTACAAATAATTTTGCAACAACTGTTTGAAATGGAAGCGCCAAACATGGAAAATTGACGGCAACCCAGTCGAACAAGTTAAGTCCTTTAGATACTTGGGCCTTCTTTTTCACTACAATCTCAATTGGTCGCACCACCGGAAAGCAGCTATTACTGCAGCAAGAAGCCAATCCCAAGCGGTGACACGATTCCACTACCAAGAAGGACATCAGTTTATCCCTGCAGCTATTCAGATCTACTCATCGAAGGTTTCTAATCAATTATTATATGGTATCCCCGTTTGGATCCAGGCTCTAACCTCGGATGTCGACCGTAGTTTGGCTTCTTTCCTACGACGAACATTGGGGCTGCCCAACATGATTAATCTCTACACTCTTTGTAAAGAGCTTGGCCTCCACCTTCTGTCTACAAGAGCCTGGACCGCCACCGTTAAGCTGTGGCTCCATATTCACTTCCGCTTTGATCTTTCCACATTACTGCATGACATGCTAAGGGATTCCTACGTCTCCTCATGGTATCAATTCATTCGGCAAAAAATTAATTCCTTAGGAATTAATTTAGACTCACTAAATAATTGTGGTGAGTCTCAAATTTTCTTCACCATCCGGCAAAGAATTAGGGACATCGAAAAATAGATCATAAATGCAGGCCCCACTATGACACGTTCCCCGTTTCCACGGACTGACGACCTATATGCCCGGAGGTGCCCCCTACATACAAAATGTCATTAACCCCCTTCATCGGCAGTCTTTTATGCTCACCAGATTTAACATCTTTCCCTCAGCAGTTCTCTCCGGGAGATTCCACAATATCCCGTTCAGAAACAGATTATGTCAATTTTGCCACCTCGAACCCGATTCCATAACTCACATCTTACTGATTTGCCCTTTTTTCTCCGGTTTAAGAAATCGTTTCATAGATCCAATCATCATGAATTTCCCTGGCCCAGCGAATAGAACAACCCAACTTTTACTAGCGGATAAGTCCCCCAACTCTACAGAAGCAGTTGCCAAATATTTGGCAAAAAGTTTAGCTATTGATTTTAGTACTGACAACTAATACCTATGCCAATTGCCTGTGTTATTTGGTGCCTATAGTAGAACTCTATTATTGTATTGTATTGAACTTGATAAGTATTGCACTATCTTAACATGCTTTTTCTATGCTTTTTTAATGCCATTAAAGGTTTTTGCCTTTTTTTTGATAACAGGACAGAATTCTGGAGGCTATATTTTTTATAACCGTTGAAAGTTACAGAGAAAGAAAAAAAAACTAATAAACGTCACCCACCATTATGATGTCATTCTTCTAATTTCCTTTGCAATAAACTAGCAAGTGCAAATAATGTTTGCAGGGTGTGACATCATTAATGTATCTTTCCATTGCTCAAACTTAGTGTTATATTTAGCAATGTTTCCTGTTTGTTGTAAAGAACACCTTCTGAGTGGAATGGAGTCCATTAAGAAAAATCTGTCTCATGTTAATCCATCTTTGTTAAAACATACACAAATACATGACGCTAGGAATGATACAGACCCAATGCAGCAATTTATGAAAACTTTATCATGTGTTACAAATTAAGGACTCCATCCTGCTTTAAGGTAATTCATAGCTGGAAAATGAAAGCAGGGCTCAGATAATACAAATAAAGCTCATTTCCTAGGAAATGCTTCATCTCTATTAGCAAAACCTAATTTCCCACCCACGGTACTTAGTCACAAAATACAGGCCAAACTGCTAAATATTAATGTAATCAAGCTTATTAGAAGCATGCTATATCTTAACAAAAACATCTGGGGAAAATCTGATAAGTTTCAAATGTGATAGAGAAGCCATGATTGTTCGAGAGCCAGTGTGAGTGAAGATAAAGAGCCTGATCTTGTAAAAAATGCTGAAATTGTATTGAAATATTAGGTTTCTAATTATTACCAAAAAACGTGGATGTTTTCTTAGCAGAAATTCAAATAGCATTGTAAGAAACAGGACGGATATCATCTGTATGAATTTGTGGGGTCTGTTCAATCTGCCCAGGAGCAGCTGAGTATCTGGAAAGACTCCCCAAAACAAAATGTGACGTTATTGGGGTGAAATACAGATGTAGGATCCAGCCAGTTTTTTGCACTCAATCTCACTCAATTGCTTTTCTTACTACAGCCCCGTTCTACATGGTTTTGTATAGGAAGGCCACATGACCTTTTTGGTGGTCGAAGTGGATCCCTTCCTCTTCTTTTCGCCAGTGGGAAAGCTGGGTGTATCTGTCCGTGTGTCTAAATGAACTTTAGGATTTTGCTTCATGCCCAGTTGGGTGCCTGGAGTTTCACTATTGGAACTACGATGTGGTATACTAATCTTTTGGCCTTCTGTATTTTCCTTATCCATGAGGGAAATATTGTCTTACAATGCATGTTTCCTCTTAAACTACTTCTTTGACAAATACGTAAAAAATTTTTTTTACCACTATTGTATTTGAGATATAGCCACTATCCCTCACCCAGTGTTCAGGGTGCTGCAAAACACAATGTTACCCCAGCTATTTGCATGTTGTAGGTAAACAAAAAAAATTCTCACCAGTGATTTTGTATAATTTAACTCTTTTCAAAAGCTATAAACAAAATTCCAGTGACCAGCCTCAGTATACTTGATTAGAGGCTCTGTCATTTCCCCCCTAACATTAGATTATCCTTATTTATATTTTCCTGGGTTTCACTGCTCTAACCCCCATACACACACACAAGTAACCACAAGTAACTCTAAGAGTCTCTGTAAAACACTGGCCACTCTCCAGTAATAACATCTGTGTTTCTAGTGATGAATTAGACAGTTTTTAAAAATTAACGTAGCAACTTTAAGTCAATTTTTTTCCTTAAAATGTTTTTAAACACTCTTTGGTTTTGCCATTTTCCATCACTGTTTCTTTCTCATATCCTGATGTGGCCTCAGACCTGCAACCTGCTGTGTCAGTGCACAGGGGCAGCCCATCCAGGCTCCTCCTTGGCCGCTTGTTTTATAATTAGAACCACAATTACTGTAAACACAGCATTTATCTGATTTGTAGTAGACCCTTCCACCAAGATGCTCAGGGCAACCTACATGTGGTCCTCTTATTTTACCACTGCAAAACTGAGAGTTGTTTGCCCCAAGGTCACATGGGGGGCTGTTTCTGCACCTGAAAAGGCATGGGGGGTGGAGAAATAAGAGCTCCCAAGGCCTTTGTGCTGTGCACTGGATCCAGATTGGGGCCTTGTTGCAATTTTTAAAGAACTACAAATGCCTTTAAAATGTCATTGGTGGCCATGGGATGGGCCTGTGGTCGCTGTCATTTGTAATTTTATTCTGAGTTTCATGGCTGAGCTGATATATGTATGAGTGACTGTGTGTGTATGCGCATGCACATTTCAAAAACATTTTCTCCCCCCTTGTGAAACGTGTCCCCCAATCCTTTTTAGAGTATTTCGCCAATTTCTACATGGATGTTAAGAGAGAAGTTCCTACACACTATCAGGTAATTTGTCCCTCCCATGCCTGACTTCCCATCTCCCCCCCATGTCTGGCATTCAGAAGGCAACTGGAGCACTCCATTATGAACTTCTTCACCACCCTGTTCAGATGCAACTTCAGCTCCATTATTATTTGAAAAATAGCCCTTCTTCCATTAGATCTGTCAGGTGACAATTAATGTCCTCCTAACCAGGGCTATACTTTTTAAAGCCCATTTACTTCAATGGACTTAGTATGGAGTAACTGCTTAGAGTGGCCCTGAATGTCACTGCAGGCAAACGAACCCAGTTGATGGCAACACCTATTTAGGAAGCACTGCCCTCATTCAGGATTAGCTTCATCTGTTCTTAAAGATGTCTTGAACCAAACATTTGATGTGTGACAATATCACTGTTGGAAGGACTCTTTTCTGAATGAAAAATTGACACAAATGCTACAGCTTATCAAGTTTTATACTGGATCAAAAGCAGAACAAAACAGATATGCTCGTTGGGCAAATTTTATCGTCTAAGTTCCTTTTTAAAAAAATGCAAATGCAAAAAATGTTTCCTGGAGAACATCCAATTCAGTATATGAGTACTTAGTACTTTGGCTTACCACATCCAGAGTTAGCACTTTAGTTATTAGCTTGTTGACTAGTCATTAGCTCTCACCACCCTAACAAAGTAAGCAGTGATTTCAGCATCAGCTTCTTACATTTGAATGTGATTTTTAACTTTCTCCACTACTACTTTGTCACCACTTTGCAACTTAAGAAAACACTCCCAAGTTTTTTCTGAATGCCCTTCTAATTATGTTCTAAAAACACTATTTAGGTGTGTTGAATCCAACCAACGTTTGCATTGGCGAAATCCATTTGACCAACCAAAATGGTTATTCTGGGGATCATAGGACGTGCATGGACAAAAGCCATGGGGGGGCCTGTACTAAAGAGGGGAAATGGGTGAGACTGAATGAAAAAGCTGGCTGGATCCAACTCAGATTTTCATTTTATGCTATACTTTCATCATACCAAATTAATTTAATAATGGCATGAATTTTTTCCTCTTGTAAGTTTACAGCCTAATCATGAGATTATAACTATATATGAACTAGACTATTTTTAGAGCTGAATATCCTCTTCTACCTTACTATAGGACCTTTTAAAAAATTCATATTGCAGAATTTCCATACTTGACAGGCACATTTTAACAGCCTCTGTGCTGATTATATGGATTTTAATTTCCTAACTTTCCCCTTAAGGCTATTTTTGGCTTCTGAGTTATTAAAAAATGAAGTTTACTGTAAAATTATTGCCTTATGGTATGATCCCCATGGGAGGATGCTGCGTTTAATTACATTATGGTCACAGCTACCTAGTGGCTGAACCACACTTATTTCCTCAATCAAGCTTATATGCTTAACTCATGAATTTTGTCAAGAGCAATTTCTCTCCTTGTGTGCAACAGAAGTGGCACTAAAAATGAACAGAAAGTTGTTCGCTACACTCTAGACTGGAAGAAGAAGGAAAGCCTAGTAGATAGGACTCCTAGGAAGAAAAATGCTACAGTTTTATCAAACAAGAGTTAATTCGCCTAGCCAAAAATAAGCCCTGGCCAGGCCACACAGCATATTCAAAACTGATGGCTCTGTCACATAGCCAGATCCATTTTCAGCCCTTGGGGAAGAGAATAATTCTTACTCACTTAATCTTGGGCTGAAAATTGGTACAGCCAAGTGACAGTAGAATCAGATAACTGCTTTACTTCATAGGCAGCTACAATGTGCTTTCAATTGGCTTAAGGCAAATTTGGAAACTGTTAGTTGTTGGCTTGAATCATGCAGTACAGAATTTGCATTCAGCCACTTAAATGCAACACACACAGAAGTTTAGTCTGTTTATCTAGCGTAACTACTCCCCCCCAACCAGATTCTACAGTCACCATCTCTGTTACAGATTACCCTCCATAACCTTCCAGATACTGAATCACTGGAGAAAAGTTTGTTTTTGCACTCTATAAACCTGATAGTTAAAGGATGTGAAGGTATTGATTTTACCATTTTATATTTATATTTAAATATAACTATATTTACAGATGGAAAGCAAAAGTGGGAATAAGTATCAGTAAGAAGCTCCCGTCAGGGCCCTAGACAGGTAAAAGAGGGGGAAAATTAATAAAAGATTATACCTCAAAGTGTTTACTGCCTGCCCAGCATGGTGTGTGGATAACCTTGGAATGGAAGATAGTGCCTTAAAATATTCTTCCCAGGACTCTGTAATAAAATGATACTTGATTGCACAGGTAACTTGTGCACAATTCCTAGGGGTTTATTTGGGGTGGGTGGGTGATGTTTAATTGGTATTCTAGAAGGTATGAGGTATGCATCCCTACCCCTTCCACAAGCTCTCTAATACATCACAATTAATTCATAATTGTTTTTGTTTTATTTATTATAGTTATTATATGTGTTTGGATGCTTTCCAGTCTTTTTTTAAATTTCCATTGGTTTCAATAAGAAATACATTTTCACTGTAACTCTTCTGTTTTCCACCCAACTGAGAGCAAAGGCCACTTTACAGTTGTCTCTGTATTTTCATTTATTTATGTATTAGACTTCTATCTCGCCCCTCCCTGGCCAAGCTGTGGTATCAGCTATAGTAGGGTTGCCAACTCCTTCTTTGGAAATTCCTGAAGTTCTGGAGGCAGAGGGTTGGGAGTGTGGAGTTTGGGGAGGGGGCTCAGCAGGGATGTGATGCCACAGAGTCCACCGCAGAGTGTCATTTTTTTCCAGGGGAACTGATCTCTGTAGTCTTGTGATAAACTGTAATTCTGGAAGAATTCTAGCCCCTGCCTGGACACTGGCAACCCTAGCTAGGAGGATTTTCAGATAGAAGCTCCTTTGCAAGTTTCCCACTCAACTCTGAGGCACGTGGGACCTGATTCAGATCTGGATCACTGTGCATGGGGAGAGAGGACTTCAGCCTCCCCCACATGTTATTTCCCAATCTGAAAATGGTACCAGTGACCCTTTGTAATAACTTGGGATACAAGTCTAGGCCAATCTCTGATAATCCACAGAGTGGAAATTAAACATTCCCCCCCATCAAATTTTGGGAATTTTACATTTACCTATCAAACGAGGTGCCATTACATCACAGAGCCATGAGAAGAATATTTGTATTCAGTTTGTGGGATGGGTTTTCAAATAATGCCATGGTTCAGATTGATATTTTTTGTAGACATAGTCAGAAAACACTTAGTGCACATAGGATAGGATACAACTGTTTAATTTATTCTTTTGCTCCAAAAATCTTGTATGGTTCTAGGGAAATAGAGAAAAACAGAGTTGCACTTACCTGTAACTGCTGTTCATTGACGTCTTTGGTGCAGACACACATGTGGGACTGCGCCTGCGCGCAGGCCTGCCACCGGAACCTTTTACTAGCCTTAAATCTCAAATTGGGGATGCCCCTCCCATCAGCAGGCGGGGCCGGCCTTCGTGCCGAAACTTCCGCGTGCTCCCGGGCGGGGCATCCCCTCCCTCCTCAGTTCCTCGCCCACTGCCAACCAAAGCTTAGTGTAAGCAACAGGTAGTCATGCCCCATCGAGGCACCACCCCAGAGCCAATCTGCTACCCCCCCTTTTTTTTAGGTCGACAGCAAGGTCGGAGGGAGGGATGTGTGTCTGCACCGAAGACGTCAATGAACAGCAGTTACAGGTAAGTGCAGCTCTGTTTTCATCTTCCGTCTTCAGTGCAGCCCCACATGTGGGATATTAGCAAGCTTACCCATTAGGAGGTGGGTGTCGATCTAGGAGAACAATGTCTGAAGCACCGCTCTACCCACATCTGCATCTCTTCTGGCTTGCAGGTCCAGCGCATAGTGCTTGACAAACGTGTCCTCGCATGCCCAGGTTGCTGCCTTGCAGATGTTACCGATCGGGATCCTCCTGTGGAAAGCAGCAGAAGAGCCCTGCGCCCTGGTGGAATGAGCTCTAATCTCTAGCGGACATGTTATCCCTGCTTGCTTATAAGCAATTCTAATCGCTGAGACTACCCAGCGTGCTATGGACTGGGACGATGCGGCTTTTGCCTTCTTGGGACCTTGATAACAAATAAAGAGTGAATTTGATTTCCTAAAGAGTTTGGTCCTAGCAATGTAATAAAGCAAGGCCCTCTTAAGGTCTAAGGTGTGAAGGGTTTTCTCTGCTCGAGAAGTCGGGTGTGGGAAAAATACTGGTAGGACCAGATCTTGTGCCACGTGAAAACTAGAGATAACTTTGGGTTTGAAACTAAAACTGGGGTGCAACACCACCTTCTCATTATATAACCTGAGGAAGGGGCTGTCAATTCTTAGGGCCGCTAGTTCCCCTACCCGTCTAGTAGAGGTAACTGCAACAAGGAATGCTACCTTGGCTGAGAGTAACTGCATCTGAGCCTGGGCTAATGGTTCAAAAGGGTAAAGCATTGCTTTGCTGAAACCAAGGAGAGGGACCACTGTGGAGTCAGCTTGGGAGTAGGAGGGAACATATTAGTGAGTCCCTTGAGAAAACGTTTAGAAAGAGGGTGTGAGAAAACAGTGTAGCCCTCAACCTTATCATGGAAAGCAGAAAGGGCAGCTAAATGTACCCGTACTGAGGCAACTGAGAGACCTGTCTTAGTGAGATCTAGGAGGTAATCCAGAATTCTAGGGAGAGGGCAGACATAAGGGGAAACACCCTTAGCTTTGGCCCACGTCTCAAATCTGTTCCATTTCCTGTCATAGGAATATCGTGTAGAAGGTCTCCGAGCTTGGAGTATAACCTCCCTCACGGGAGAGGATAGACCTACTGCCGAGACGGAAGGATTCTCTAGGCCGTCAGGTGTAGTCTGCTCACATCATGATGGGCTAGATCCCCCCAACGTAGCAGTCACGGGTGGTGGGGAAATGTAATGAGGATTCCCTGGGACAGAGACATCAGTTCTGAAAACCAAATCTGACGTGGCCACCTGGGGGCGATCAGGATGCATGAAGTGTTGTCTGCTTTGATCTTCACCAACACTCTCGCCAAGATGGGAAACAGGGGGAAGGCATAAAAAAGGTTGTTGGACCATCTGATTTGAAATGCATCCCCTAAAGACATCTGATTGTTCCCCGCCAGGGAGAAGCTGTTGGCCTTCTTGTTGGACCTGGTGGCGAACAAATCTAACTGGGGGGTCCCCCACTGCCTGAATATAGGTTGAAGGAAGTGGTCCTGTATCTCCCACTCGTGATTTGTGCGAAATTCCCTGCTGAGGGAGTCTGCCCAGGAATTGTGAACCCCTGCTATGTGAATAGCTTTTAGTTGTATCTCGTTTGAGATGGCCACTTGCCAAGCTTTCTGGGATTCTTTGCAAAGGGGAATAGAATCTGTGCCCCCCTGCTTGTTGATGTAGAATACTGTACAGGTGTTGTCTGACTGAAGGAGAGTTCTTGAACCCTGAAGGATATCTGCAAAAGAGGTAAGTGCATAACGTACTGCCCTTAATTCTAACATATTAATGTGCAAGGATGCTTCGAATGAACTCCATCTCCCTTGGACTGATTGGGTACCACAATGCCCTCCCCAGCCTTCCATGGAGGCATCAGTCATGAGGGTAAAGTCAGGCTTCCAATAACCGAAAGGTATGCCACTCAGCAAATTAGGTTCTGAGAGCCACCATTGAAGGGATCTGAGGATCTCTCTCGGGATAGACAGTCTATGTATGTGGGAATGATGCTTAACGTCATAAACTCTGATAAACCAATTCTGTAGGCTCCTCATCCGTAGTCTAGCGAATGGGGTAACAGCTGTGGTAGAGGCCATAAGTCCCAAAAGTCTCTGAATAGAACCACAGGTTGATGTCTGCACCGTGTAAAGTGATGAACCATACGCTGAATAGCAACAACTCTATCCTGGGGTAGGAATGCCTTCCCACTGGAAGAGTCCAGCACAGCACCTATAAACTGAGCTTTAGTGGAAGGGATCAGTTTAGATTTCTTCAAATTAACCATCAAACCCAATTTATCACAGGTAGAGAGAACTATCTCGAGATAGTCTGATAGTACTTCAGGGTTGGCTGCAGTGAGAGGCCAATCGTCAAGGTAAGGGTATATGCTACATCCCTGGTCTCTGAGGTAGGACATGACCACAGCCATGCACTTTGTGAAGACTCTAGGAGCTGTAGCAAGGCCAAATGGGAGAACCGTATAGTGGAAAACCTCTGCTCCATATCTGAACATTAAGAATTTTCTATGGTCTGGGTGGATAGATACGTGGAAGTATGCATCTTTGAGGTCTAATACTGCAAACCACGTGTTCTGGGAGATCAGCTCCATAACAGAAGTCAGAGTGATCATCCGGAACTTAGAAACGCTTAAACTTTTATTAAGAACTCGGAGATCAATAATGGGTCTGGAACCCCCATCCTTTTTGTCCACCATAAAGATTCTGGAGAAAAACCCAGAATAGTGAGGTGAAGCTTTTTGAACAGCACCCTTTAAGAGAAGCTCCTCTAATTGTGGGGCAAACTCAGGAAATGGGTTGTCTCTCGCGGAACTGGCAGGAGAGCAAACTGGAAAAAACTTGAACTCTAGACAATAACCTTCTGTAATAACCCTCAGGACGCAAGAGTCCGAACAAATGAGGTTCCAAGCCTCTGCAAACTGTGCTAGCCTATTTAAGAAGGGTAGATCCCCCTGGCTAGCTGACAATGTTAGTCAGAACTTTTGAGACTGTTGCCTCTGCTCCTTCTGCTGTGGACCAGGGGGAGGTCTCTGCTTGAAGGTAGGTTTACGTTGGCTCTGTTGACCCTGTTGGTAAAACCTTCCCTGTGGAGGATATGGTTGGTATCTTTGGTAGCGTTGGGTTCTCTGAAATTGGGATCCGAAGCTCTGTTGTCGTTGTTGAAATCTGTCATGGTGAGGTTGAAAGGATGGGGTGACTCCTAGGGACTTAGCCGTCAGGCGATCTTTTTTGATATTGGTTAAGAATTCCGTGGTACTGGATGCAAATAACAGGTCCCCTTCAAAGGGGCGGTCCTCCACCTGAGATCGGGTGTCCAAAGGCAGAGCCGTAGTGTGTAGCCATGCATGGTGTCTCAAGGTTATAGCAGATGCCATGGACCTGGCTGCAATGTCAGCTGAGTGCTTGCCTGCGTTGATCTCCTGTTTGGACAGGCGAGTAGCTTCTGACTGTAGCAGTTTTAATGCAGATCTAGATTCATCAGGGAGTAGATCAATATGGGGACCAGCCTTTTCCCATAGGAACAGTTGATATCCCCCCATAATTGTCTGGTAGTTGGCAATTCTAAAGTTTAGGGCAGCCGAGGTGTAGATTCTTCTGCCCAGTTGATCCAGACGTCTACTTTCCTTATCTGCAGGGGTAGAATGCTGACCCTGTCTTTGTCTGGCTTGCATCTCCCCCGTGACGATCGAGGAAGGGGATGGATGTACCAAGAGGAATTCTGCTGACTCTGGTTTAGTTTTATACAGGTTTTCAATTTTCTTGGATGATGGCGGGGTGGAAGCAGGTTTTTTCCATATGTACCTTGCGATGTCAGCTAGGCCTTCTAGTATTGGAAAGGCGGCGATACCCGGAGAGTCAGGGTAGAGGCGGCTGAGTATCTTATCCTTAGGTTTATTGCCTAAGGTAGAGATGTTAATGTCTAGGGCCTCTGCCATCCTGATCATCTGCTCTGTCCTCAATTTCAGATCCTCAGATGGAGACACTGCTTCCGTGTCACCGACCAGCTCGTCTGGGGATGGTTTGGAAACCTCTTCTGAGCTTTCGACTGATTCCCTGGACTCAGAGTCTTCATGGTCTGAGTCGACTCTTGGGCTCCTCTGTGTTAAGGGAGTAAAGGGTGATGGAAGTTGTGAGGTTTGGAGAACCACAGGTCTTCCTTGGATGTTGAGTTGGCGAAATCTGCAAAACTCTATCCAGTCCTTTACCAACTCAGGTGAAATTGTTGGCTGGGTAGAGGAAGTAGATGGCTGAAGGTTTCTTCTCGGATCCGAAGGGGTCGGATCCGAAAGGATCGGATCCGGAGGGTTCGGATCCGTGGGTTCGGACCCTCTCGGATCCGACAACAACAGCGGGTCGTCTAACGGTTCAAATTCAATGTCAGAGAAACATTGCAGCGGAGAGCCCGAGTGGAAGGAGGGCGTCCTCGGTACTTGCGGAGGAAGCGGGCGGGATGGTGGTGGATCCAGGGTTTTCCGAGCTGGGGTGTTTGCTTTGACGGACGCGCTGGATTTGGTGTGCTTCTTCTTAGGTTTGTGCTTCTTAGACACGTGGGTCGGATCCAACTGGGAGGCCGGATCCGAGGATTTCGGATCCAAGCTGGATTCGGGAGTCGGTTCCGAGCGGATGGATCGCGCATCTCCTGGTGTCCTGGAGCCGGCTGACGGGGAAGGAGCCGTCAGGGCCTTTCTCCAGAGTTCTGCATTCAGGCAGTTTGCACGGGCATTTCGAGCCCGGGTCGAGAAGCCTTGGCAGATAGCACATTTTGACACCTTATGCCCCTCTCCCAAGCAAATTAAACAGAGTTCGTGTTGATCCGTGTAAGGGATCTTTGTAGAGCACTTGGGGCACAGCTTGAAGAGGGTCTTTGGGGCCATCACGGCCCTCAGTGCGCGGCCGAGGGGACCGAGGCACAGAGGATATCTTCTCTCTGGGCTAATCCTCACAAAACGACGATACTGAAGTGAGCTGGCTAGGCGGACCTAAGCGGCAGCTCTAAAAAATAACTCCCAGTCGAAGGAAAACTCAAGATCTTGAGGAAGGCGAGAAAACGCTCCGTTCTTGGCAGCGGCAAAGAAGGAACTGAGGAGGGAGGGGATGCCCCGCTCGGGAGCACGTGGGGGTTTCGGTGCGAAGGCCGGCCCTGCCTGCTGATGGGAGGGGCATCCCCAATTTGAGGTTTAAGGCTAGTAAAAAGGTTCCGGCGGCAGGCCTGCGTGCTGGCACAGTCCCACATGTGGGGCTGCACCGAAGACGGAAGATGAATCTAACTTTTACAGGGCTCCTTGAATATGTTTACCAAAATCCTCAAGACTTTACCCAATTAACTTTGGGGAAAGTAGCAAGATGGATTGACTCAATAAAGTTTGCAAGACCTGAACAAGGCTGTGTCAGGACTTTTGGATGCCGTTAATTCATAGGGTTGCCATAAATTGGAAGCTACTTGGAAGAACTTAATACACACACACACACACACAAAGTAGCTTTGGCATGAGGAGGTAGTTAAAGCTGACATTCCATGATAGAAATCCCAAGTAGTTAGAGTGTTAAACTAGGATCTGGGATACGTCGGTTAGAATTCCCATTCTGCCGTGGAAGCTTGCTGGGTGACCTTGGACTAGTCACATACTCTTAGCCTAACCTGCCTCACAGGGTTGTTGTGCAGAAAGAGTGGGGGAGGAGAACAATGTAAGATACTTCGGGGCTCCATTGTGGAGAAGACTGTGGTATACATAAAGCAAAATAATAAATAAACTAAAGGAAACATGGGTGAACTTGGCTATCCAAACTATGAAAAAATTATGAGCATCTGCTAAATAGCAGAACAACTTATTTACTGGGAAAGGATGCTTTTGCATGAGAGGGCAGCTTTCTAATAGACAAAATGCTGCAAGCCTAAACTCCCTGTCTTTTTTTCCAGACGTCTGATCTGGACCTTGTGTGTTTGTCTACTAAACATAATTTTGTGTTATTCCAAGTTATTTGCAAGCAACTTAGTTAACAATCTTTTATGATTTTGTATAATCTCTTGGGTGGCTTGTATTTAAAATTTAAGACTTGTTTACACACACACTTTAGAAAAGAGCTTAAGTTTGTAGGAAAGCAGCTGCTGAAAATTGATTGTTAACACTAAATGCCTTTCTAAATGCATACTGCAGATGCAGCTTAGGGGCAAACCTGAAGAATAAATGATAATCAAATTAGATTACTTTAAATGTAAATAATCTAAATGACTTTTTTTTTTAATTTACCAGTCCTTCAAAAGTATATAAGGTTTAGTCTGTTTGCTAGCCAGTCTAAACAAAGCCAGGTCCTGGACAGAGAAGTCCAGGTTTTTTATGACTATATCTTCAAAAATGTTTCAAATGAAGAAATTGTTACAAAAACCATTCCATGTTTCAGATTCAACCTGTAAAAGAGCAAGTGTGCATTTGCTGTCATTAATAAATGTGATAAATTTTAATTGTAAACTACTTTGGGAGACAATCTGGCTGAAAAGTGGGGTACAAGTTCATCAAATAAATCAAACAATATTTCCCTATACCAGGGAAGCAGGAGAGAGTAGGTTGTGTCTGTCCGACCTCTAAGGAAACACCTGTACCCACCTGTACAAGAGCTCTGGATGGTACATCAGTTTTATAGTGGTTGCCATTTCTCCTATCGAGCAAAAGGCTGAGAGGATGCAGCACAAGAGCCAGCAGGAAATCCTGTTTTCTCCCTTCCCTACCTTGTCTTTGCTAGAAAAGTACAATTGCATTTGTACAGCACAGCTGTGCCATAAATCAGACCGGGGGAAGCATCAGTGCATAGGAACCGAGGTAGCTGATGTGTCACTGCGTCCTGCGAATAGCTGCATCAATGCAGAGGTTCAAGCTGTCTATACTGCAAGGGGCATTTAATATCACCAAGTGATCTTGATTTAAATTTGCCTGGGTAGGGGCTGCTCTGTGTACTACAGCTGTGGAGAGGGCCTCTTGTCAGACAACATGCCTTCTATATAGAGGGCCCCAGTTTCAAGCACTTGCATCTCCACTTGCAAGATTTCAGAGATCACTGGGGATGTGGGAAGGGAGGTAGTTGTGAAATCCCTGCATTGTGCAGGGGATTGGACTAGATGACCCTGGTGGTCCCTTCTATGAGAGTAGGTGTTGGTAAAATATTGCCTGCTCTGATGGGCAGCAACTCTACACAGTAATAGTTATGCATATGGAATGGCTATACACGAACTGTTTGCCACTTGGAGTACCCTTTAGGCAGTTACATTTCACATGGCATTGATTCTATCTGTCTAAACGCTCCCACATATTTGTCTGGTTAAGTAAATCTTCCAGTACTCACAATATAAGAAATGCATCCAGTGTGGCACATATCTGTTTATTTCAGGTCAACTAGTCTGCCTCTAGTGCGGTCATGGTTTTTTAGGGGGACGGGGGTTGCATTCTAAGACTTCCTTCTACCTTTTCTATATTTCTCATGATAACTGGACTTTCTGTTCTATTATTATTGTTGACCTCAATACCATTTGTTTCTCTTCCACAAGATATAGAATTTTTGCTGTATCACAGTTTTTGCAGACTTCAGCCATCTGAATCAAATGCCATCTGCCCTGGGAAGCAATGGTCACACACGCTCAAGTAAAGTAAATCCGAGTACATCACCATTATTTGTTACGACATGTACACTGAAGAAGAAAAATTCCTGATCATTAAATTAACTACAAAGGCCCTTAAAAGGACAAGAAAACACATCTGTGCTTAGCACTATGATGGCTAGCACATTATAAATACCTAAGAAAGTAAATTCAGAGATCTGATCTTCGTAGATTAGATAAATGTTTGTACTGTCATTATGGACCTCCCTGATGCTAAAACTACAAACTGTCTCAAGTAATTTCATCGTTTCACGTTGGAACTTTGGAACAACATGTACCCCAGAATTTTAGAAAACATTTGCTGTTCTTTTTCAGAACTTATTCATTATTGTTATGAACCTTGTTAAACACGCCTTTGTCTTCCTTCGATGTGATGAACTCTTCTTTTGTTTTCTGAATTTCTACCTATCCAGGAAGAGACCTGCTTCCTGTCCAGCAGAAGTTTAATCTTACCTCTCCATTCTGCACCATTCTTTGTTGTGAATTCACAAGCATAATAAACCCATAAAGTCAGAAACCTTATAAAGGCTTAGATTCAATGAACCATGAGTGAATCATGAATGGAGTTCTACACCACTTGTGAAATGCGGCTTTCCCACATTCCTCTTCCCTGTACAGTCCCCAATGCCTTTTGAAAAGCTGACTGTCAGGAGAGGGGAATGCTCTAGAATAGGGTGGCATATGGTACAGAGGCCTGCAGGGGGAATCCGCTGATATCACCCCCCTCCCTGTACCAATTGAAGTGCCTGCCACCTGAGTAAGAACAGAATTGGATCCAACCCAAAGTTAGGATTTGTCATCACATGGGCAGAGTCTCAGGCTTGATTTAAGGAAGGAAGGAAGGCAAGAACAACTTACAACTGTTGCATGCATCCAGCATATTCTTTAAATTGGGCTCTTTGCTTCTGTGCGCGCTAGCATGCTAATGTTGCATCCAGTCCCCGGATCTCTGTTGTGCTAACACTGCATGCATTGTGGTTGACAGCCAAATTCAAATGAGACAATGAGTATGTACTGTGCCACGTGGCTAAGTCCTTCCTCCTTACCAGCATGAAATCAGGTCCTGCAATATTGAGAAATAGGAGGCAAGGCACGTTAACAGGCTTCTTGTGCCTGAATTGTTAAATGGAGCTCTCATGGCCCTAGTTAAATGCTTTCAGTTCTTCAGAAAATTTTTACTGCACTATTGCATAAAAGTAATAAACATCTAAAGTATTTTTTGAAAGCAGTATATTTTTAAAAAGGTATATTTAGATGAAGGGATATATTTTTAAAAAATTGGTTACACATAGTAATTCCAGGCTGAAATAGTTATGGTGACATACACTGGGTTGCCACCCAAAACGGTAACTCCATGTTAAGTTCCAGCTCCATGACATAATTATACCATGTGTTCCCCCCCCCTGCCCCAATCAGTGTTACTGGCTAGGGCTGAGGGAGGGGCAGGGAAATAGCATGTCATGTCATTACAAGACAAAGAGGGGACTCAATATGGGGATGCCATTTTCAGCATCAACACATTCATCTAGTTCCAACCTCAAATTACAGAAATGAAGTCCATGAATCCATGAACAGTATTCAAATTGAACTTCAGCACAAATCTGTGGCAGAAAGGCTGATATTCTGCAGGTGTACTGTAAACAGCTGATGGTATGATTGAAGCTTATCTTCTGATTGTCATTTGAAAATTATAGGCACCTTAGGGGCAAACCTGGGGCACTCAGATAGGACCCTGACTAGGATCTGAATAAGGAGTGAATGGGACAATTAACACGCAGGCTGGGTCTCTGCAGCCCTCTGTCACTCCATAACAAGAAAGTTAGGAGACCCCTCATCCATACAGCATGGATAGAAGAAGTTGATTTCTATCACACTTTGACAGTAGTAATGCTCTTTTGTGGGTTGGTTCTTAAATGTGAAGGAGGCTAACTACTGGTACTATTAGGAGGAGAAACTGACCAGGTCACTTCCCATGTCATTGTTCTCCACTTCCAAGAGTTGTGTGGGAACTCTGGCACAGGAAATAACTGTTTGTTCTTTCTTTTGTGATCTTTACTCTTTCTGGCATTATCAGAAGTGAAATAGGATGAAGTCATATCAGATAGGCAATCCTAACATTCTTACAATGTTAAAAATCAGCCAATGATAAAGCGTACATCATTTCAGACAGGGCTTTTTCAGTGGTGGCATCTTGCTTGTAAAATGCCCATCCCTTTCAGGCTCAGCTAACACTTATCCTACACTCTTTTAGGGGCTAGGACAAAATGTTTATTTTTACATAGGCCTTGAGTTATGGGATTAAGGTTTAACATTTTTATAGTTTGCATTTCAGCCTAAAATTGTTTTATGAGGCATTTTAAAATGTTTATTGTTTTATGCCCTGGCTGGGTTTTTAAATTGCTAAATTTTATTGTGCTATGTTTTTATTATATTTTATTTTGAAGCTGCTTCTCTTCTCTGAAGAGGCGGCACATAACATTTCCAAATTAATAAATAAAACCAGAGGGCTCCATCCCTAACCCCCTGAACTGACTGCCTACCTACTGGAAGTACATAGACTGGTATATCCTGTGCTACTAGTTTGCTTTAGAATTGTCTTCAGTAACACTGTTTGAAAGTTAATTTATTACTTCTATTCTTATTGAGGCCATTTAGCATGTAACTGATGATTAGTTAGCATCACTTAAAACTGCAATTCAGCTTCTGAATTTTGTTCCTAGCTGAGGGATACAGATCAAGGTTTCAAATATATCTATTTTAAATTAAAAACAAATGGTTAAACTACTTCTGTGTTGATCCTCTGATCATGTACTCCTTTATCCAAATTAAATATAACAAGGAATATTGTTTTAATGGACATTTATGAAATAATTTTTCAAAAGAAATAGGGAATATGGGATTATATGGTAGTAAACAGACACATATGCCGTTGACTAACTGGTTTCAGCTTTCCCTTCAAGCAGTATTTATATTTTAACTTATTTCAACTATAGGAAGGGGGAAAAAGACTCATTTTTTAAAAGAAAACAAGACTTTACGTAATTCATGACAGAGAATATCATCTCATTTTAATGGAGAGAAAGGATCAGCAGGAAGGTGAATCATTTGTCAAGAAGGTTTTGCATTTCAAAAATTCAGTTCTATCCAGGTAGGGCTCTGTCTATGAATTATGAGGAAGAGGTCAGAGCTGGAATCATAGGGTGAATACAAAAGGCCCTTTACAGCTTGTTCCAGGTGCTGGGGGCCCTTGGCAACATGCTGTTAATGACTCCCCCACTAACTGTGCCTCTTTCCTTACCCTGTATCTTATCTACCCACAGGACAAACTGCAGGACAGATACCATGGGTGCCTACCACTGCCTATCCTCCATGCACTCCTCCACATAACCCGCTCCATCTACCACTCAGCACAGATATGACAACTGCTCCTCTGCTAGTTGCAGCTAGCTAACTGCCTGATCCTCCTCCAAACAAGCAAACATGCGTGCAAGTGATGATATATGTGAGTACGGTTGTGCATATCGATATATCCGAACTGAAAATAAACCCGAAATTAGCCATTTTTGCAATATTCAGGTTTTGGGTTGACCGAATTCCAAAACCTGGGAATCTGCCCAAAGCCGAATAGGCGATTTCCGAAAAAGCCAAATAGATATTCAGCTATTCACCTTTTTCAGCTATTCACCTTTGCTCAAATGCACAGCTCTGTGCTTTCTCCCATTTTTCTATCTTTGACTGGTTTTGTTAGGGCCCCATAGTTGCGGCCCTTTTGAGATAGGGGTTGTGTAATAGGAGCCAGCTTGGTCAGACCCAACTAGTCTGGAAGGGTCATTTTAAATGATGGGGCTCCTCACCCAGTCCCATCTGGAGGGATATACCCTCCAAATAAAAAACGGCCGCTTCTACAGCTACTTATTGGGCTTTTGAAGAAGACTGCTCACGCACATGGATGAGCAATCTCCTTCACAAGAGCTGCCTTGGCATGGACTTCGGCTGGCTCCGATATCAAACCCCCCCAAAAAAACCTGCTCTCAAACTGAAGGTCGCCCCAAGTAAAGGCTTTGTTCCCCCACCCTGTGACCATCTCTTGAAATCAGATTTTTGATTACTATAATAAAAGACTTCACAGGATGTCATTTGCCACCAAAAGAAATGTTTTCCATGTCTTATTTTTCTTGCATTTAAGCCGTTTTCCTCAGTTTGAAAGCTAATTTGCATGGACAACATGCTATACGCCCCAGATACAAAGGGAGCCCTCAGACTTGGAGGTGCCAGCCTGCCAATTGGCTCTTTCTGCCAGTCCTCAGCAACACTGAACTTCTGAACCTGAAATCTGATGGACAGCCTGGAGGATGGGGTGACCCCTTTGCGGGCCCATAAAATTGGACCCCCTGACCCAACGTTCACCAAACTTCGGTGTCTGTCTAAGGAGAGTCCCTTGCAGCTATGCTCTATCTCCAAAAATGCCCCTACAGGAGCTTTGAAATAAATCCCCATAAACTATAATGGACCTGATTTTTTTCAGTAAACCTGAAAATAAAGCCAAAATACCCCTTTACTGGTATGGGTATTTGGTTATTCCGGGTTTACTGAAAAAATCAGGCCCAATAAACCCAAACCCGAAATTTACTGAATTTTTTTGCACGACCCTATACATGAACTATTTTCCAGAAAGAGAGGGCTGCAGAGATGGCTGCTGCTACCCACCAAGAAGAGTGAGCAAGCAGCCAACAGTTGTGGGGGTGCAAATACTAATATCCAACACAGATGGAGGTAAGAGCCTCTGCTTGGGGGAGGGGTGAGCTAGTGGGCAGTTGGACAATGGTGGGAAGCAGCAGCCAATATCCAGTCCAGGCAGGGAGGAGAAGTTGCTGGTCACCTGATGACATCTTACATGAAGCTGCCTTATATTCTCTCAGACTACTGTTTTATTCAGGTCAGTACTGTCTGTGCTGACTAGCAGCAGGCACATCACCTCCTATCTGATCTTTTTGACTGGAGATGTCAGGGACCTTCTGGACACAGAGATGCAGAAAACAGGTGATGGCAGCCTCTATCAGGGCCAGGCAGTGGTAATAAATAACAGTACCAGCCTCAGGACACTTGAATATCAGTACCTTTGATAAGAAGCAGCTTATTAGTGCAGCTGTGTAATAATCACTAGGTAATTTGGCTATGTAAGAAGAGCCCCATGGTGCAGAGTGGTAAGCTGCAGTACTGCAGTCCAAGCTCTGTTCACGACCTGAGTTTGATCCCAACAGTTGGGAAACAGTTACCTGGTTTCAGTTACCTGGCTCAAGGTTGACTCAGCCTTCCATCCTTCCGAAGTCGGTAAAACGAGTACCCAGCTTGCTGGGGGTAAAGGGAGGATGACTGGAGAAGGCACTGGCAAACCACCACGAAAACAGTCTGCCTATGAAACGTCAGGATGTGACGTCACCCCATGGGTCGGGAATGACCCGGTGCTTGCACAGGGGACCTTTACCTTTACCTTTTTAATTTGGCTATGTGGTCCAAAGTAATATTGCAACTGCTTCCCTGGGGGTCTCCTGCATGATGATTGGATGGAAGAGATTCACATAACTGGCGCCATCCACATGGTTCAAGTATTCACATATCACACCTATGTGAAATCTTATCATGGAGAAGCAGATGTCACAGTCTGGATACGTATGTGTCTAGCTGTGATTGTGTGAAAGGGGCTATCTGAAATTGTCTTGCCGAACAGTAAGAATTTTTTCATCGTTCTTCTCTAGATTTGTGATCAGGTACAGAAAATGTGGTCAGTTTCCAGAGAACATCTTTGTGCCTTTTCTTTACTTAATGCCATGTCATTTAATGGGGTTTGAAAAATTTTGAATTAAAAGGAATTTCTCAGCTTACAACAAATGGCATATCAAAAGAAGACATTTTAAACGGAAGAATGCTCACAAAGATATTGAAATAAAGAGGAAGAGGAAGAGGAAGAAGAGGAAGAGGAATAAGAAGAGTTGGTTTTTATACCCTGCTTTTCTCTACCGTATGGAATCTCAAAGCGGCTTACAATCACCTTCCCCTCTTCCAACAGGCACTTTCTAAGGAAGGTTGGTCTGAGAGAGTTCTGAAAGAAGTGTGACTGGCCCAAGGTGACACAGCAGGCTTCATGTGGAGAAGTTAGGAATTGAACCTGGTTCTCCAGATTAGAGCCCGCTGCTCTTAACCACTACACCACACTGGCTTTCACTAGCACTGTGTGTGGGATACAGCTTTAATTCATACAGTGCATGGAAAAGAAGCTGGCACTCTTCATCATACTACACACATCTCCATAATAATAGGGTATAAGGCTTACAATTTCAAGGAACACCCACAATGAAAACTATGCTTTCCAAACACAGACTTGTTTTGGAGCAAGCTCTGTTAATTGGCACCATGGGATTCCCCTCAAGGAACATTACAACCTTCACAGGCACATGTAAAAGTATCTAGATTCCTTGAGCCTAGGACAAAGGGCTCAAAACCAATGGATATTACGATGTCTTTAGTGTAAACAACCTGCTACTACAATGTCCTACAACTGCTGAAGTAAGTTACAGTTATCTTGTTCAAATGTTTAGGTCTCTATGTAACTTGAATGAATGCTACTGATAACTGACAGGGTAACATTTTTAACTTATCCCAACTTAATTAGGATCAGATATTTCCTTCAAAGGAGCAATAAGTACATGAAACCACTGATAGGTTGCTATATTTTGTGATACAGGGTTTGCACAGGTATCTTGATTCTAAGAATGACATAATTGTAGATGTATTGTATACAGAATGGAGCGGGTGCAGAGGAGAGCAATAAGGATGATCAGGGGCCTGGAGACCAAGCCCTATGAGGAAAGGCTGAGGGAGTTGGGAATGTTTAGTCTGGAGAAAAGGAGGTTGAGGGGGGATGATTGCTCTCTTCAAGTATTTGAAGAGCTGTCACTTAGAGGAGGGCAGGGAGCTGTTTCTATTGGCAGAAGAAGATAGGACTCACAATAATGGGTTTAAATTGCAGGAGGAGAGGTTCCGGCTGGATATTAGGGAAAACGTTGATCAATATTTCTCTGCACGTTGATATTAGGGGAAAGTTTTTTTTTACAGTAAGAGCTGTTTAACAGTGAAATCATCTACCTAGGGAGGTGGTGAGCTCCCCCTCACTGGCAGTCATTAAGCAGAGGCTGGATAAACACTTGTCAGGGGTGCTGTAGGCTGATCCTGCATTGAGCAGGGGGTTGGACTAGACGGCCTGTATGGCCCCTTCCAACTCTACGATTCTATGATTCAGTCTATGAATTATTTGATCCCAGGGCAAACTACACTTTACAAAAATAAATGTAATGGGAACACAGAATGCTCGCTTTTTGTAAAGAAAATTAGCTCTTGGATAGGGATATTTTGAGCAGAGAAGCAGTTCAGGAAAGTTGCTCTCCCCCCCAACTCCAGGTACACAGTTACAAAGATAAACTAGAGTATAATGCCAAATTTGGAGCTCAAGGAGGGGGTCCTACCATCCAGTAAAAAATTTAGACAAACACACACCTAGAAACCTGTAAGGTAGGGTATAAACAATAGTTTGGAGTAATTTGTGCAGGAAAAAAAGCTTGTGGGAACATGGTTACATACACCACCTAGTCCTCCAGTAAAAATCACCTTCTCCTCAAGCTGCACCAGCTGCAACAACACCAGCAATATTACATATATCTCTACATGTAAAATGCAGTTAGGTCCTCTGCTGAATGGTGTAATTAACAGCAAAGTCACTGGGGGTGAGTATCAGCATGGCCCATCCTTTCCCACAGTGAAAGTACAAGTGGTGTGAACACGTTGTCTTGGGGCGGAGCAGTGCCATCACGACACCATATAAAAAGGCACAGACAGCCACTTCTTTGGAAGCAATGACCAGGCAGGTTGTGACTGGCTCCTGATGGTCAGCAAGGAAGAAAGTCTTCCATTGTTTCCTAAGGAAGACAGGCGAGGATGCACTGAGCCCAGCCACTATCATATGCTTCAGTTTTAGGTCTGCTGCCAAACATTCAGGGTCACTTTATAAAGGTAAAGGTCCCCTGTGCAAGCGCCAGGTCATTCCTGACCCATGGACTGACGTCACATCCCAATGTTTCCTATGCAGACTTTGTTTACGGGGTGGTTTGCCAGTGCCTTCCCCAGTCATCTTCCCTTTACCCCCAGCAAGCTCATTTTACCGACTTCGGAAGGATGGAAGGCTGAGTCAACCTTGAAACCAACTTCCGTCAGGATCAAGCTCAGGTCGTGAGCAGAGCTTGGACTGCAGTACTGCAGCTTACCACTCTGCGCCACGGGGCTCCTGGAGTCACTTTACATGGCACATAAGTCTATTCCATACTTATTGCAAGCCCATGTGATGAATACAGTAAAGCTTGAAAAAAAGGCACATATCTGTCAACTTGAAATATGGTAAGGAACCATGATGCATGTCCACTGCATCTGCCTGGGATTTTCTTCCTTGCTAAAGATGGAGGGGAAAATCCTTCATGAAGTGTCCCTCATTTGTCTAGACCAGAGCTTCTCAAACTTTTTCCACTCGCAACCCCAAGAAATTTTTAGGGGACCCCGCTGGGGATATAGGAATATAAAATTGGTATACAGACCAAACATTTACTGATAATAAATCATAAAGAAATTTATTTTAAAACAATTCATTGGTGTACCTATAATTATACCATTTATTAAAGGATGGATTTTTTCCTACTGAGACTGCACCTGAAAAGTGTTTATACTGCAGAAAAAAAGTTACAACCTGCCCTTCGTAGTGCTTAGTGACTGAGGGTGTATGTGTGCGGGGCTGTTTAATATTCGGCTGTTCCACACAATCAGTAATCACCATCTTTTGCGTTCTTCAGCTGGCTCAAGGGTGTCAAACTCAATTGTTATGAGGACTGGCTATAACATAAACATCACTTGGTCGGGCCGGGCCATGCCTCGCCAGCCCAGATCAAGAGTGTGTGTGTGTGTGTGGGGGGGGGGGGTGGCTCGCAGGCCAGATAAGATCTCTCAAGGACTCAGAGCTGGCCCACGGGCCTTATGTTTAACACACCTGGTGTAAGGCTTTAAAGGTCAAAACTAGCACCTTGAACATTCACAGAAAGCATTCTTGGGTTTCACTGGGGAAAGGTACCCCTGTGGCAAACAGGAGCTATGGACTCAGGGTCCATCCCCAGGAAAGTTGGCAAGAAGGCAACGCTCACCTTGAAGCCAGCAACAGACCTGTCAGCCACAAAACAAGTGGAAGAGTCCAGATGAGAAGCCACACCTTCTCACTTTGGATCCATTGGGGAGGTCCAATTTAGACTGTGACTGCAACATTGGGCAAGGAGGGGTTTTTCCTATACCAGCCATATATCAACCATCATGAAAATCACAACAATATCCCTTTTTTAATTAAAAGCATCCTCCTGAAAAATGTGGTTCAGATGAAAGACATTGGCAGGAGTATGCACACCCTGCCTAACAGGCTGCAGTCATCTGAGAATCTCTCTCCCCCCCTCAAAAGAGTCCCCACCCACTCCAGTTAAGGCATCTGGCCTCTTGCTCTGAGCAGCTCTTCCTGGGGGGAAAAAGTCCCCCCCACCTTTCCCCCCACACCCACATTCTCCATTTGGGATTCTCCTGATCTGTCCACTCAAGAGAGGGGGCTGAAAAAGTTACAAATCAGGAGACATGCCTTACCGGCCCCACAGAAATCCTATGCTGTGTAACACTTCCACCCCACCCACCCCCATTTGCCAAAGGAGGGCCTCACTGTATTCCCACCACCTCCTCCTGCTCCAAAGGAATCCCATTTCCCATGAGAAAGATTCGCTTCAGGAGGGCAGATGCTCACCAGGGCCGCGTTTTTGCCTCAGAGAAGGGGGGGATTCAGTTATCTTTCAACACCAAGCAACACCAAGTAAGTGAAGACCCAGAGGACAGGTACCCACCTTTCTCAGACAGTCTTGGGGGGTACACATGGAGGCAGCTCTATTCCCCCTCCCCAAATACAAACAGAGTGCTCTGCAGCAAGACAAAGCTCTGCCTGGCAGCCCATACAACTTTACACTCGGGTTGCCAAATGACCAGGAGAAACTCCAGCCTGCCCAGCACCTGTGCCTTTAGCTTAGGTTTCATCTGCAACAATCAGGAAGGGAATCAGTTCCCAGCCTGGAGACAAACCGGATTGCACCCTGGCTGTCATTCCAGTCCCAGAACACTTGTGCAAGTCCCAGGGGTCCTCATTCCACTCTGGATGCTGTCAATCCAGTCCCAGAACACTTCTGCTAGTTCCAGGGGCTGTCCTTCCAGTCCCAGAGTAGCGTATCTGGGCTTAGAGACCTTACTGGAAATTCCATTCCACTATTTCTTTGCAACTCTTTTTGTGCTGTAATGTATTTCAATGGAGCCCATGCAAGTCAATTGGCAATCCAGATTCCCATTATTTTCAATGGGCTGTGCAGCCTCTCCCATTGCTTCTAATGGACAATCCTGTCATTTGTTTCAGTACATCCCAAGAAAGGGAGAACCAAAGAGAGAAATAGATAGATAGACAGGCAGACAGATACTGAGAGAGAGCGAGGGAGAGAGAAACACAGAGAGAGAAGGGGGAAGAAAGAGGGAGAGAGAGAAAGTGGGACAAAGAGAGAAAGAAATAAAAAAGAAAGGGAGAGAAAGATAACGAGAAAGAGAAAGAAAGAGAGAACGGGGGTGGGGAAGAGAGAGAGAGAGAGAACAAATGAATGAACTAGAGGGGGGCAGAGAAAGAAAGAAAGCACCAGAGAGTGGGGACGGGGGGAAGAAAGAGAACCAGGGAGAAAGAGAGGACAGAGAGAGGAGGAGAAAAGAAAGGAAGGAAAGAAGGGAGAGAAAAATAGAGAGACGAGGAGTGTGAGAGAGAAATATCCCTTGGCTAAGAACCCTTGAATCCCCCCCCCCAATAATCGCATTCCAGGTCCAGCACCAGATGCAGGGATGCCAAAGCATGCCTGCCCTCCACCCCCTACTCACTGCCAGGGGGGAGGAGGCCAGGAGGGACCCAATTTTGCAGCTGTCCCTAAGAGCAAGGAGGCGACAGGGCTGGCGATAAGCAGCAACTCAAAGGCAGCCACGCCACGCGGCTGGATGACAGCTCCTTGCCTTGGGGGCTTGCGCAGGGAGCTGGGTCCCGCACTGGCTCTACTACACTGCACCCAGGTGGCCCAGCCACCCTGCAACTGTGAAGCGCGGAACCACGTGCAACCTAGTTGTGCTGGCGGGCCGCATGCTCTATTCAGCCCTGGCGGTGCACACAGCAGCTTGGGAAGGTCTCTCCCTCCCCCAGCACAGCCAGCTCCCCTCTCTGGGCTGGAGCGTGTAAACCAAGCTGTTTGCAGGCTTGGGGCAGCTTGCACGCTCCAGCCCGGATTGGGGGAGAGGGGGGCGCCTTGCTTCCATGGGCCACATAAAAGCCCTCTTTGGGCCTGATCCGGCCCGGGCCCTATGATTGACACCCCTGGTCTACAGGGAGAGCTCAGCGAGAGGGGCTGGGGGGGCGTGGCTGGCGACTTTTTCACGACCCCAAGATTCAATGACGCGACCCCATTTGGGGTTGCGACCCACACTTTGAGAAGCTCTGGTCTAGACCAGGGGTGTCAAACATGTGGCCTGTGGGCCAGATCTGGCCGCCTGAGAGCTCTTATCCGGCCTGCAAGCCAGCTGAGGCAGCCTCTCCCCCCCCGGCCCCAAGTCCCGATCTGGTCTGGTGAGGCATGGGCCGGCCCAACCAAGTGGCGTTTATGTCATATCCAGCCCTCGTAACAAATGAGTCTGACACCCTTCTTATCCCTATCCAAACTACTGTACTCATACCATGCAATTCCAGAAACTCTTTGAAGTCTGTTAAACACACCTGGAGAGCTGCATATACCCAAATATGAATGTGTTACAGGAACAGAAAGAAGCAAATGGACAATATGTAGCTGAAATGCTTAAGAACCTACGTATTTATCGGCAATTTGCTGTAACTGTGGCAACCTGTGGACTACTGAAATGATTACAAAAGGAATCATAGAAGAATATTGTACTTTTTTTAAAAAAAAAAGTGGAAATGCAAAAGCACATATAGCTGGCCTCAATGAGGGATTTGACTCTTCAGTGAAATAAAGAAGCAGATGTGGTTCAAGATTTAGGGAAACTTTCTATTAAAATTTAAGCCATTGTGACAAGCAAAAACAATTCATAGCCTGGAGGGGAGCAGAGGGTGGCTGAGGTCAAGGAGTCTAGCTCATATATTCTTAACAGTCTATCTTCAATACCATTTCCCTGACATATGTTTTCTCTTTCATGGGGAGGGGGCTCTTTCCTTTTCCTCAGAGGCTTTGTGCTTTTATCATGATGTTTTCATTAGATTTATTATTAAAACACTACTATCAATACTTAAATGGTTGCTCTAAATACAATATAACTTTGATACTATAGCTTTGTAAGCTTCAAAGACAAACGTTTTGAGCTATACTCTCCTTCTAATAGGAAGCAGAACAGCTTGCCTTATAATATGCTCGTTTTGCAGATCTTAGTATCCTTGTCTAATCAAATTATCCTAACAACATAAAACAATAAAATAACACACCAATTTTAACTGCAAAAGCAAGAAAAAACTCAGTTTACAGTACAAGAAACCCATCATATATAACAGTTCTTATCCACTGAGGTCAGTTCGCTTTATGCATTTCAGTTTCTTTAAAATAGAACATAAAGACTGAAAGAGGACTGCACTAATGGGAAGCAATATCACCTTGGGCTGCTGCAGCAAAATGTATAATACTGCAGGACATGCAAATGATAAATGTATATCTGCCTATATTTTCTCAATGCCCACACACAACACACAACATATATTTTTGCAAGAATTTCATGTTTTACAAAAACTGCAGAAGTCTGTTGAGGGGAAATTAAAACACATGCACTGTCCTACTACAGTTATTTGGAGGAATGTCCTTGAAACAACGCATCCCACCAACTTGAGTTCAGAAAACATTTGTGGACAGAGCTGCTAAACAAAAACAAAGGGGAAAATACTGCACATATTAGACACATTCCCCCTTAAGTAGTTCTCACACCAAACTTCCCAAATATTTTGCTGGAAACAGTCTGAAGATTAGGCAGCAGAAGTAATTTTGAAGGAAAACCTAGGTGGATGCATACAGTGTATGCACATGCCTCTAGATAGCAGAATAACAGTACAATCTTATACAGTTACTCAAGTCTAAGCACACCGATAGCTGGAGCTGTAATTTTTCATTATGTTTCAAATAATATTTTATAATTGACTTATTTTAATGACTGGGAGCATGGACCCTACCAATATCTAGGCTGAGCTGGAGCAAGATACAATGGCCAACAGAAGGGGGCAGATTGTCAGCATGTAGGATCAATACTCAGCTAATAGACCTTGGACCACCCAAACTTGTAATTTGAATTACTGGGAGCATGGACCCTAACAATATCTAGACTGAGCTCTGGAGCAAGATACAGTGGCCAACAGAAGGGGGAAGATTGTCAGAATGTAGGATCACACTCAGCTAATAGACCTTGGACCACCCAAACTCTTAAAAAATGGCATGATAGTGAACAGCAGCTACAGAAGATTCCTTCATTATCCACAATTACTCAGGCAGACACCACAGATAAGAGAATTTTGGAGTCAGAGAGGCCTGCTCATTAAGGGTTGGACCCAAACAGCTTTTTCACTCAACCTTGCCCAATTTCTATACTACAACCCCATCTTATATACTTTTTATGCATTCAGGACCCATGTACCCCAGCATAACCTTTGTTGGTGGTTAGAGGCTTCCTTTTTCACCTACAGGAAAGCTGAAACCCTAAGACACATAAGATGTTTGAATTCCCTATTACAGGACTAGTATTGTACATAACCATATGATTCCAGTAAGAAAGAGCAGATTATAATGAAGATGCAAATAAATATGGTTTGGTCTCAGTTACTAATCTGTAATGTAATCTATGTCGACCAAAAAACCCCTTGTCATTTCATGTTTAAACCTCTTTAGATTTCAGGTTGTTACACAATTTAACTGTTTTGGACAATGTATTTGGTAGTTACAATTGCATTTAAAAATAATGATTTATTTCATAATATGAAATATAATACAATTAAAAGTCTGGATAATACATAATTGCTATGCACTGTTCCTTAACTGTATACTTTGGATATTTTTCTCACAATGCAACAGAAGTTAACATACTGAGGAATAATGTCACTGCTCAGTTTCCATTTAATTCATCCGCAATCTTTTCATTAAACTCAATGGAAGTTTCAACCATCCACAGATGACACTAACGTTTTTGCAGGCAAAATGAAATTTCCCCAGTTGAATCCCATATAATATGCATTCAGAATACTCTTGTACTATTTGTTTGTTGCCCTTATGGGCTTTTTAGGTGGCTGTGATGATTGGGCCGTGCCTCTGAGATGTTGGTTTGCTGTTTTTTGCTTGTTTCTCCCCTCCCTACCCCTGGAATTGCTGTTGAAGCCTCCCTACACTATAATGTCTATACGTTGCCCTCACAAGTTTGTCAGGTGACTGGAACCATTGGCCAGAGGTGACCATGTCTTCCAAGCTGGAGCTGTCAGTCAGCCAATTCTGGCTTGAGCCTTTATTTCTTTGCCACTGCCACCACGGTGATGCTGTTGGATGGTGCCAGAAGGCAGTGTCAGAGGGATTTATCCAGCATATCCTCCTGCAGTGAAATTCTGGCAAGATACTGTTTGTTCCTATTTGTACCCTGTTACTTTTTAAAATGACCTGCAGAAGTGGTTTGTACAGGGTGTAGGGAGGCACTCTTGGTTCAGAATGCGGCTGTTCAACTGTTGTCTGGAGACGGTCACTCTGCACAAATTACTCCCATCCTGAGATCATGGCATAGGTTGGTTTCCAACTTCAATTCACGGCACTGGATATCAACCTTTAAAGCTTTTCATGCCCTCATACTTGCAGGACCACCTCTTCTGGTGTGCCCCAAATTATAGCGAATTGAACCTTTTAAAATTAAGAGCTAGCTGATAGAATTTAAGTCCAAATATGCTTAAACATGACTAGCTTTCTTTAGATAGGGGCTATGATGTTTTTCTTATTTTTTTTATTTCACTGCATTTATATCCCACCTTTTCTTTCTGACTAGGCCTGAACTTGTTTAGCTTCAGCATGACTGGCTGGACCATGTGCAGATACACCATTAGTCTTGTTGCTTAGGTAAAGGTAAAGGTCCCCTGTGCAAGCACTGGGTCATTCCTGACCCATAGGGTGACGTCACATCCCGACGTTTCCTAGGCAGACTTTGTTTACGGGGGTGGTTTGCCAGTGCCTTCCCCAGTCATCTTCCCTTTACCCCCAGCAAGCTGGGTACCCATTTTACCGGCCTCGGAAGGATGGAAAGCTGAGTCAACCTTGAGCCGGCTACCTGAAACCAAATTCTGTCGGGATCAAACTCAGGTTGTGAGCAGAGCTTTTGACCTCAGTACTGCAGCTTTACCACTCTGCGCCACGGGGCTCCTAGGTGTCTTGTTGCTTAGTTATCTGCAATTACCCTTTTAAAAATATTTGCTTAGTATTTTCTTCTTTCAAATATAAAATTAAAATGAAGTGTTTTCCTGGAAACCTTGAAGCTATAATGAAGTAATACTGAATTAGGTAAAAGTACAAATGGACAGTTAATGGCAAAAAAAAAAGGAATTCCAACCTTGATTCCACTTTGAACAAGTTTGTGTATATCCAGAAATGGTTCTTTGACTATATCTCCTTCAGGTGTGAAAATCTTTACATATCCTTCCTTCTCCAGGATGAACAGGCGCTGTGATCCATCTCCGCAGTGTACTGCTCCAACAGGTTGCCTCAGACCACTTATAACCTCGTGAATACAAAAACAACTGTGTTTGTGTTTCCTAAAAAATAAGCAAAAAACAAAAACGATTCTTGCTTTCATTTGAAGATGATTCAAATTGCTCTTTGAAAAAAACGAGTCAGTTTTTCAAGAAATCAGAACAGATAACAATATCCAGTTCCTCTCATTCATATTAACAGATGCATTATAGGCAGTAATGAAAACATAGACTATTGAAAACACAAGAGAGCCATTCCATCCAGTTCACAAAAAAAGCATTTTGTTACTGTACTAAAGATAGGGTCAAAGCTGATGGCTTGACCTGTCTCCAGGGCTAGTTTTGAGCTCCACCATCCTAACCTGGAATGTGGGGAGGGCAGGGGTGTTGGTCACAAAAGAATGAAAACAATTCAGATCATCAACAATCCAATTTAGATAATATTTCAGATAACAGATCTACAATATATTTGATCCAGTGTTAATACAATGAATCATTAGTAAACTATGTATTACACAAGAATTTGATACATTAAAAAAGAATGGAATGTTACCATGTGACAGGGTCAGGCCAGAAAGGGAACCCACTTACCTGAGGTCAGAAGGTACACCTTGTGAAGAAAGCCCTGAGGCATGGCTGGAAGTGAAAGGCCTGCTCAGGAAAGGAAAGGCAAGCCCCAGGTGGAAACAGTGAGGGCTAAGAGCCCGGGAGACAAGCCAGCAGCAATTAGTAGCTGGGAGCAGGGAGAAGCTGTCTAGCCAAACCAGGGTGCTCACTGAGGCAAGGCTTAAAAGAAGCAGCCAGACGCTTGCTTGGGGGGGTGGCGGCTGACAGAGTAGCAAGGGGAACTTGTGAGCCATGAGGCAGGAAGGGTGCTGTTAACTGCTTCTCTGCACTGTGTGTATGAAGGTCTGAATAAATGACTGATGGAACTGACTAGAGAGTCTGGCACGTTTTTTTTGGGGGGGGGGAGAAGAGGGCCAATGCAGGGCCCTAACTGTGGGGGGAGAGGAGGGCAACCACCACCCCTGTGGCATACCGAGAGAGTGGCAGAACTGCCTCTCCTACAGGAGGAGCAGGCGCCTCTGTGCCGGGTAGTTCTGCTGCCCTCTTTGTATGCCACAGGGGCGGCGGCTGCCCTCCTTGCTCCCCCACCCCAGTTACGGCCCTGGGCCAATGGACTTTAGACCTTTATCCAGCTGGCAACAGGCTACAGAGCTACAGGTTGCCTGGGAGACATCCAGTTCTGTCACATAGCAACAGCAGGAGAAAGTAACATCTGGATGACACAGCTGGAGAGCATAAGCATGGACTGACTCAACTCACTAGCAAAACTATAAACATTTGTCAGATTTTTTAGATTAAATAGCATTTATCTTTATGAACCTGCTGATCTCTTCCACTTTTCCATATTCTTCCATCTGATCCAAATAGTTAGAAGCTGGTCCTCGAACTTGTTTTCTTGGAAAATCTGGAAAGCATGACCCACCATCTTTTCTTGCATAGTAGAAGCAAAATTCATCAACCGTTGTTTGGAGGAAACCTTAAAATGGACAGGAAAAATGCTTAGCATATTGACTGACCTTGAGATTTTATATGAGTACACAAATGCCCTGGGTACTGAATGAAAAGGAGCTGTTTTTAAATATCTGTATATGTAATAGTCAACATGGCACCATCTGTAGACACTTAACTCTGTGCATTGGGGCCATGTAGACAGAAGGGAGCTTTTCCAGCAAACGGGGGACTCCCCGGGTTTGCAGAAAAATCTGAAACCCAGGAGAAAAGGGAGGGGTTAAATCTCCCCTACCAGGGGCATTTGTCTGTGCAGAACATTCAATGCTCCTCCATTGGAAGTACTGCCTCATAGTGGAGGCAGCAGCACTATAAGTGGGTATGGGAAAGAGGTGGGCAGGCACAGTGGCAAGGGGGCATGCAGGTGGGAGGGCGGAGCAGTAGAGGGCAGGTGGAATGACTATACCCCCATTGCTTGAGGCTGTAGGGGAGGGGGAGCTGCTGAGCACATCAGCCAGTGGAAGCTGGGCAGGCTAGCTAGTCACTGGGGGAAGGATGGGTGGGAGAACAAACTGGTGGGGAGTGGGACAGAGTGGTAATGAGGGAAACAGACAGGCAGGCAAAGTAGTATGAAGGGGTATAGATGGGCAGACAGAATTGTGAAGAGGGGGACAAGTAGGTGGCAGAGTGGAAAGGAGCTAGCGGGGAGGGCAGACTGGGAAAAGAGGAGCCAGTGGGAGGACAAGGGGGAGGTGGGACAAGTGTTGGGGATAAGGGGGGAGAAGTAGGGTGTGCAAGGAAAAAGATGGGAAGAAGAGGGGGCAGTGGGGAGGAAAGAGTACAGGAAAGTGGGGTTGGGCATCAGAGGAGAGTGAGGGAATTTTCCACAAGTTTCTCATGGGATCCCATTTGTACTAATCTGTCTCACAGAAGACTGCATTTAATATACATAAATATGGCAGAAAAATATTGTGGTTTATTTGTGCCAGATGTGTTAGTGATACAATTAATTAAAGAAATACTTGAGAATCTTTAAAAAGATCTTAATGTTTTCATTTTATTAATATCGCCAATATAGGAATTTACAGAAACTTTAAAATATTGTTGTATGCAGATCTTTAAGTTTTTTAGTATCTAAAAATACTTTATACAACATTAATTCTGATTTTTATCTGCATGCTCTTATCTAGATTTAAGTAAAAAGGCAATTTCCATATGCATATAGGGTAAGATGGCAGCAGAACTCATACATTTAAACCTCATGAAATATGAAAGCCCCCAAATCTATACACTCACAGAGATTATACCAGAGTACCGGCAGTCTCACTGGAACCTATGGTGCATCCAAAGAAGCCGTGAAGCAGTTCCACTAAATTTCCTGGCAGAGTTACACCCTCCTACGTCCATTGCCTTCAGCAGAAGGGGACTTAAAAGGGTGTAGTGTTGCTTAGGATTGTGCCAAAGCAAGGCAAAGAGACAATACACTACTAGAGACTACACAAAGGCCAAGGAGATAGGATGCATGTTGATTTGAAATAACCAACCAAATATTTTGTCTACAAGACTCTAACATACAAGTGTCATGAATCAAGAGGAAATCTGATCAGCAGCCATGTCAAAAACCCAGGACAAACAACAATTCACATTCAAGCTATTTTGGTATTTGCACACGTATTGTTCAGGGAAGCCATTAATATTGCATGTGTTCTCAAAAATACTGAGACACAGCCTTTGCACTGTTTGAGGAAAGCTGACCATTTAGAATGAACAAGACCAGCCATCCATCTAGTCCAGCATCCTGTTTCACACAGTGGCCAACAAGTTGCCCTTGAGCATCAGTAAACAGGACAGAGAGGCCAAGGCCATCCTTTATTGTTGCCTTCTAAAACTGGTATTAATGGGACTATTTTCTCTGGATGTGGAGGTTCCCTTTTGGTCATCATGGCTAAAGCCATTGTGCATAACAGGAGCCTTCATATTCAGAGGAATTAAACTTCTGCAACTATACTGTTCTGCAGGGGGAAAGATTGCATTTAAATTCTCATTTTATTTTGCTCATATGTTATTAGTTAAAATTTTATTGTTTTTATTTTTTATACCATGATTGCTTATTCAAGTAAAGTTAATTTTTTCTTTTTTTTGAAATTGGTGTTTTATATATAAAAACTGGCTCAGCCCTCTTAATAAAGAAGTGGCTGACAATTCTCCCGGGCTGTACACATACTGACCTGTCTGAGGATCAACACAATATTGGTGATGGTAAAATCGCTATGGGTGGAGTCCAAAGGCCTCTGCTTGAATATGATTCAGATGACCCAGTCTGTTTCAGGAACTATGGATCAGATCAGCATAGATCCCTGCTACTGTAACCAACACTACAATACCACTATCCTAAATAATGAGATGATGGTAGGGTTGCCAGGTCCTCTTCACCATCGGCAGGAGGTTTTGGAGGCAGAGCCTGAGGAGGGCAGGGTTTGGAGAGGGGAGGAACTTCAATGCCATAGACTCCAATTGCCAAAGCGGCCATTTTCTCCAGGTGAACTGATCTCTATTGGCTGGAGATTGGTTGTAACAGCAGATCTCCAGCTAGTAACTGGAGGTTGGCAAACCTACTCGATGGTCACGTGTTACAACATGTAGACCCGATGGGGAGGTGTGTATCTCAGTCATTACCTTCCATCAGTGTTGAGCCAGTGGCTGCCCAGGATACTGAGGCATCAAGCATCATTTTGTCAACTTACTTCAGCTCCTCTCTGGTATGACTACATGAGCTAGGGGTGAGGGGTGTAATGTATTAACTTTCCTTCCTCGCCATACTAAGAATTGTTGGAATTCAGACTGTTAGAAAGCACTGTTTCACTTTCCTGCTCCAGTCCAGCTTAGCTTTTGCTAGCAGCCAGTTCAGTTCAAAGTTTTTTCCTGATGAACTCTTGTGGTTATCTGAAGAAGTGAGCTGTGGCTCATGAAAGCTCATACCCTGTCAGAAATGTTGTTAGTCTTTTTTTAAAATAATTTTTTTAATTGCTTTTTCCATAAAGTTGATACAATAATCCCATTCGATATACCATCTAGCTTATTTTTCCATATATAAACAATAATAGTAGAATGCCAAATGGATATCCTTATAGTAAAATACATATATCAATTTGAACTCCCCCCCACAACTTCCTCTAACCCATTCTTAATCTGGTCACTTCTTTGTATTTTACTCACTGCATATCCTTCTAAAACAGTATATATTTATTTTTATTTATCTATTTCTTTCTTATATCCATGCATACGCCATAACTTTGTAACCCTATCTGATATGATTAATTAACATTGAAAGTAATTAAAAATGCTAACAGAGTATAAATTATTCCAAAAACAAGGATAGAACTACACATACTTGACATTATCATGTAAATTAAAAAAAAGATTATATTTCCCTACACCTCCCCTTATTCCCATTATTTTAATACTCTCCAACCCTTCCTCCCTTCTTTTTAAAAGACTTCTTCTGTCGGGAGTTTCTACTGTGCTTTTCTTGCTTTCTCGGTATAGTCTCTTGAAGTCGATGGTGTCCAGTTGCTACATCTTGCCCAGTTGAGTCTTCATCCCGTCGCATTTCTTCTTGGTCTCTGCCTTGAATTGGATCTGTCAGTTCTTTGTGGCTTAATACAAATCTTTCAGCTTCAACTGGTGAGTTGACGGCACATCTGCTCTGTTTATAGATGAACGTAAGTCCTTGTGGTATTAACCAGGTATACTTTATTCCATTTTTCCTCAGCATCATTGTGAAGTCTTTGTAAGCATTTCTCTTTGCAACCAAGTGGTGAGGTACATCTTTTAGCATTATTAAAGGTAATCCATCTACCGAAAGAGGACTATTATATTGGATTTGCATGATTGTATTCCTCATTTTGAGATCAAAAAAGACAATCACAATCTCCCTGGGTGTTGATTTCTGTATTTTTGATGACAGGGGAACTCTGTATATTTTATCTATTGCGTAGTTTAATTTTGATCACTTAAATGGAAAATATCAGCAAGTGACTTTATCATAGTCTCTCTGGTGTCCTCATATTTTTCTGCGAGATTGCGTATTCGTAGATTTGATTCTCTCGATTTTATCTCCAAAAATGCAATCTGGTCCTTCAGAATCTCTCCTTGTATTGGTAGGTTTTCAATTTGTTTCTCATTATCTTTGGTTTCCTTGTAAATTTCCTTTTGTTCCTCCTCCACTTTTATTATAGTAAGTTCCATCTTATTCATGTCTATTTTAATACCTTCACTTGTTCTTTAATTGACTTAATCTCATTCATAAGATTGTCAAGTTTCTGGTCGAGTAGTTGAGTCATATGCTGCATTAGATGTTTAATTTGCTTGTTAAGTGTTTCAGTTTGCTGCATCAAAAGTTCCTCCATTCTTTTGTAATCCATGGTTCCCTGTAGAATTAGTTGCATAGACGGGCAGTATTGATGTAACACCCACCATCGAGTTTCAAGAGTCTTCTAGTTAGGTCTGTAAAGACATCCGGTACTTCTCACTGAGTCTCCTCGCTCTCACAATGAGACGTGGCAGGAGGGCTCAAAAGCGAAAGTATTTCAAATCGGAAATAAAACTTCTTCCCTCCCCCTTCTAACTCGGAGTCTTCAGTTGCTGTGTGCAATGTCACTCAAATCCTCAGTTGTTATGTCTACCGGCAGGAAAGATTTATAATCCTCAGTCCGGTTAGTGATTTGTCTTATTTATTATCAAGTTATCTCATGGTCTTGGGAAGTGGGTGTGTGGGTGTACAGCTAGTTTAAAAAAACTCCTCCGTCTCTTTTTTTTTTAAGAAAAGCAAACAAAAGAAGTTCTTGGCACTTACAGGTCTCGGATGTTGGGGTTTCTGATGATTAAAATTTTTCAATAGCTGGTATTAGGTAGAGGAGATCTGATCCCGGTTCCATTAGAGGCGCTCGCAGCGATGGTCCTCCCTCAGCCGAGCGGGACAGCCTCAACCCCCCCCCCCCGGTTTTCGTTTGGGAGTCAAACTGGTCGGCAGCAGGAATTGCCTGCTCCACGTTCCACCTTTTAGGAACGTGATCGAGTCACTAAAAGTGACTCGTGTCCAAAGCACCTCCAGGTTCTCTCAAGAGCTCTTGAGAGAAGTTGCGATCAGATCAGCCATCTTGCCGGAAGTTCAGAAATGTTGTTAGTCTTTAAGGTGGTACTGGACTGTTGCTCTTTTCTTGTAGTTAAAATAGAGTTACCTATTTGTTGTGTACCTTGTGTGTCCTCTTTATGTTTATTATTATTATGTGTATTATGCTGTTTCTTCACTGTGTGTGTGCTTAAATAAATGTACAGTAATATGGGTTATTGTTGATCCTAATTCTGGTTTTTGGACATGTATTAGGAGACTGGAGAGAGCCAATGTGGTGTAGCGGTTAAGGTGTCGGACTAGGATCTGGGAAATTCAGGTTCTAGTTCCCACTGCATCATGGAAACTTGATGGGTGACCTTGGGCCAGTCACACACTCTTAGCCTCGACCCTGGCAAGTATTTGGATGGGAGATCTCCAACGAATACCAGGGTCATGATGCAGAGGCAGGCAATAGCAAATCACCTCTGACCGTCTCTTGCCTTGAAAACCCTATGGGGTTGCCATAAATCAGCTGTGGCTTGACAACAACAACAACAAGAGTGAGATTAATCGGTTTTTGTTTTGTATTTAGCAATCATGTCAGCCTTTTGCCTACAGAAACAACTTGTGTAAGAGCTCATGCTACTTCTTAAGTTTGGAGAACCCACTCACATTACACTCATATAACTCTATTAAGTATGTGCAGAAATGTAAAAATGTTGATTGCTTCCTGCATTGACCTCTACTTTGAAAACTTTGGATTTAAACTCATAGATTGTAGGAGCATTTCCTTGCCAACAACAACACCCAAAACTACTGCCAAGATTAAGCAGGGTGTACATGAACAAAGTCCGACATGAACACTTTTAGGCCTTTTAGGCCTAAATTGTCACTTAAAGGTATTATGTCAGTTAGGCAAACAATAGAAAGGGACGTTGTCATACGCTGGTACACTTTCATGCCATTAAACAGAAATTAATGTATAGAATACAAACAGGACATTTTGGAGGCCATTAATTCATAGGATCGCCATAGGTCAGAAGCAACCTGATGGTATATCACCCCCCCACTATATTTTCTAGCTGAATGAAAAATCACGTCAAAACTTTGTACTACATATACTTTGCATTTACAACAATTATGGAGAGAGATTAAAAAATGCATAGTATAAGGATATAAGCAGGGGACCTATAAGGATTTGCATTTTTCCCTCCTCCACTATTTCCTCTTTGTTCCCTGAAAGCTTCCATAGCCTCTCCCATATTCCTGCTTTCTTCTCCTTTCCCACCCATTAGCTAACTTACCTTTATCTGCCCCCCCCCCCCGTCTTCAGCTTTCCCTTCTTCCCTCCCCCAGGAGTTGTCAGGAGGACGGAAAGAGGAATTACTGTGGGGAAGGGAATACAGTGAAAAACAAAGTGCCCCTGAAGTCCTAATGCGTTCCCCACCATGTAGCTGGGCCCAGCCCAGTGGCCTGCACCACACAACTTAGCCATACTTTTCCCAGACAGAGTCAGCCAGAGGAAGGAAAGAAGGGAAAGCTGAAGACACGGGGGCAGATAAAGGTAGGTTAGCTTGTCTTTACCCCCTTTCTCTACAATGGGAACCCAAAGCAGATTACATCACTCCCCTCTTTTCCATTTCAGCCAGAAAAAAACAATTTTAAACAATTACAATAATATATATGTCAATGGTCAGTCAATGGATAATAATACAGTGTTTCCAGATTTAGAATAATCCTTTGGACCAAAAATTAACATCTGATTGATGTGGGGGAAATATCCTATTCTTGCTGATGTTTCGGCATGTAAGCTGTTTCTTCCAACGCACAGTGCTCTGTCCAGTGCTTAAAGTTATGTTTTCATCTGGTTATCTTTCAAGGCAACCTGGGTGGTCACAAAAAGCACTTGACATCTTGATGCACTTCAGCAGTTTTACATATACACAAACTCTGTAGGAAAATAAATTTGTCATTCGTCACCACATATGTTGATCTGGGGAGTGAGGTTCTTTTGACTCTAGCTCCTGTGCAGCTCAGCTTGCTCTCCCTGTTTCCTTTCGCATCTTATTCTTTTCACGGTGCAAAAGAACAATAACTCTTGGGGGAAAGATAGTGCTGAAGTTTCACAGAATATGCTATGTGGATGGGCTAATTTAAATTTTTATTTATACAGGTTTTTTTTTTAACAGTCCTTCCTGGAGGCCTTCAGCATGAGCCAAACATTTAATCTAATCTGTTATCACTGCTCAACATGCAGTCTTGGCAACTGTGATCTACTCTGCTTTGCTTTAGGGAATGCAATAAAGAGCAAGAAACAGCTGGTTTGAGAAAGCCTTAGAAACGTCTCTGTAGTTTACAAAGTCAATAATAATATTTTCATATTTGAATGAGTTTAGATACATGTTAAACCACACCAAAGGGAAAAAGCAACTCTTTTCAAAATATTTTCTCAAGTCAATCAGAGAACACTACAAAAAACATTGTGCACCCCTGAGAGTTCAAAGAAATCAAGAATACACCGTACACAAGCATTTTTTAACGTTCTTCCAAATTTATTCCACTTTACTTTGAGACTTGTTTTGTAGCTCTTATAGTTTGCGCAACTTTTTCAAAAGCAGCACACATTTCATATCTGACTGGTTACACAGTGTTAGTTCCAGTACCCCCTACAATCCTAGTATCTATGCAGACAAAAGTGTAGACAGATTCCATCTTGAAGCAAGCCAGAAAATCATGATAGATATTAAGTGTAATAAAATGCTATGATGAGACAGCCAGGACTGTCACAGGAAAGGGGGGAGGAGGAGGGGACGGGCGCTTTACCTCACACACCGCCCCTCTCTTGGGGGGGGGGAACAAACTCGAAATGGGGCGGTGAGTAGAGGTTTCGTGGTCGACTTTTGGTGGGGGGGGGCGCGCCTCTTCCTCCTCCTCAGAAACCGCGAGCTGCTGTTTGCCGACCACTGGAGTCGGCAAGTAGGTAATGTGAAAGACCTCTGCCCGAGACCCTGGAGATAGGGTTGCCAGGTCCCTCTTCACAACCAGCTGGAGGTTTTTGGGGTGGAGCCTGGAGGGCGGGGTTTGGGGAGGGGATGGACCTCAATGCCATAGAGTCCAATGGCCAAAGCGGCCATTTTCTCCATGTGAACTGATCTTTATCAGCTGGAGATCAGTTGTAATAGCAGCAGATCTCCAGCTAGTACCTGGAGGTTGGCAACCCTACCTGGAGAGCTGCTGCCAGTCAGACAAGGGCTTGTATTATCTCCAAGAGATCTCCTCACATGCAGACCAAAAATCAATGACCACTGCTTGTGGAACAATAACCTAACATTCTATTGCCCTCTAGGAGAGTCCCAAATAATACCAAAAAGTTGTAAAGCCATACTGGTTCACGTAAAATCCAAAACCAAGAACAAAATCTGTGTAATACCATTTATTAGGATCAACCAAATTGAAACAAAATGTGCCACATTTTCAAGCTCACCAGAACTCTTCATTAGGCCAGACGTGACAAAATTTAAAAAGATAGAGGGGTGGGAAGCACGCTTTCCGGCCATGATGTTACAACCTGATGTTACAAATAATACGGGTCTGTCGAGTAAACTAATGAAGTTATCTTGCTGACTGAAGACTTGATCTCCAGACCTTTAGCATCTCCCTCAGAGTGACTCAAGTGATGAGAAAACTTTCTTCCTGCCAACAGCAAAGGGTGTGAATTTCAGGTCTATAAGTTTCCTCCTTTAGCCTAGCGTTATAGCTTCAGTTTCACCCCAGGACTGTCCTTCCATCACAGTCACGCTTGACAATGTTCCCACTTCAGGATCAAGAAATGTATGAACCTTTTTCTCATTTCTGGCTCTCTTGCTTGTGCTCCCCTCCCTACTCTCCTCTGATGTCACACAGCCTTCGTCCAGAGATCTCCCTCTCTCTCTCTCCCTCCCTTCTCCCTTTCACTCCTAACCAGCTCGTGGGCATTGTGCCACCTCTCTACCTTTCTTTCCTCACAGCATTGTTCAACTAAGCTATAAAATCCCATTCTGTACCCCTCTGTCCTTCCTCCTTCCATTCCCCACTTCAAGTTCAAGCCTTCCCAACCTGCAACACCTTCTCTTTTCTCTGGTTCCTCTCCCTTTTCCTCTTTTTTGGGGAAAAAAAGGGGGGGTTCCACTTAGACTAGCTAAACGTCACCACTTCCACTAGGAATTGTTTGCCCTCCATTGAATTCCCATTGAATGGATTTTACTGCACTGCATTTTGAAATCTGATTCCCCTCTTGTCTATCACTGTATTCAATAAACAATTGATTCAGCTCAACCAACGCCTCCCACCCACTCTTTCCTAAATATTAACCCCAACTATGTACCTATGTATACAAATATAGAATCCCATACCAGGGTGGGTACATACATAAAAGCCAGACACTTATATCCTCTTGGTTTCCCAGGTAACAACAGCATAAAATGCAATAGTAAACTCATCTTCGAACAAAAACATGGCTACCTTTCAAATACTGCGTGTGTGTATAAACTTTAAAATAATGGGTCAAAATCAGCCAAAATCAACCACTTTTATGTCTCACTGATTCCAATGAAAGAGATTTATACACTCCTGTACTATTATATTGATATGAGTATAGCTTAAAGTGCTTAATTTTGAGTGGATCATATCCAGACAACTTTGCTATGTGATAACAGCATATATGCAAAGAAGTTTAATAGAATAATTAATAACATCAGCCTAAGCGGAAAGCCTGCCTAGCCAGATCTCAGAAGAAGGGTTGGCCCTGGTTAATATTTGGATTGGAGACCACCAAGAAATACCAGGGTCACTACACAGAGGCAGGCAATAGCAAACCACCTCTGATTGCCTTTCGCCTTGAAAACCCTATGGGGTTGCCATAAATTGACTGCGTCGTGATGTGGGGGGGAACTCAAAGCACTCAAAAGATAAAACATCATTTGAAAAGCATTTCAGTAGGAAAAAGTGACAGCAGATTATAGGCACAATCCACAGAAAGGTAAACTTCAGTGATGTCGAAGGACTTAAGCACAACCTAACTTTCTCTGGATTGTGCCCCTTTTCTATTAACACAGATCCCATGTTCCATATTATTTTCTTATCATATAATACATGACAAATCCCACTTACTGTGATGTGGTCTCTCATGTTTATCAAAAGGTCTCTGGATTGAATCCACAGAATCAGAGTTGTGCTTGTATCATGGAATGAATCTTTATCATCCCTCCCTTCCCCCATGCAATTCTCCACACTTTCAAAAGCTGCTCTTGGTTATTGGGAAATCTCCAGCAATTGTGTTGGATTGCAGTGTTCCACTGTGAAAAGGGGAAATTGGCAAAATCCCTCCCTGCTCTTGCATATGCAGAAGTGCCCTTACAGGAGAGTTTGAAGCCTACTTATTATTTTCCTCTAGTAGCTCCATGGAGTTAATCCAAACCTATATTTCAATTGAAAGTTTGCTTTAGCTCTCTGTTCAATTTGTATGACTGTCAAATCAGAAAAGTAATAGAGCTTTAGCTTTATGCAGTCCACTTAAGCGCATCATGACTCTATCTATGCATTTTGGCTGTTTTAAAATTACAAGTCACTGTTCCTAGACATCCAGTAGAGCCAGGAGTGTGGGATCCCTCCCTGATGGCTTAACAGCCACAATTTCACCTAAGGCTGCCTGTGACCCTTGATAGTGCCCTTTAGCACAGTGTTTCAAAAAGGTCAAGACGTCACCTTCCTTTATTAACCTATTCATCAATTTTCTTTGCTTGCTTTCCCTTTAATCATCTGTTTGGATTGGGTGTTGTGTTTTTGCTGTTGTAGCTTTCGGTTCTCCTCATGAGTGGAATTCTTTTCCCCTTGGTCTTAATTATTCACTTTCTTCTTTTAAAATACTCTGCTACACCTAAACTTTTAAGTAGTTTTCATCTCTTAATATTTTTGTTTTATTTTATAAATTTAAAAAGAAACATCCATCAACCTGCCCTACATATCTTGCATTTTATGTCTTTCTGTTCCCCTTCCATCTTGTGGACTGTCAACATTTAGACTGTAAATCTTCAGGCAGCGATTTGGTCATTTTATAAATGCTGTATAAAATTATAATACTACTAATAACCAATGAAAAAATAACAGTACCGTATATACTCGTGTATAAGCCGACCCGCGTATAAGCTGAGGTGCCTAATTTCACCCCAAAATGGGAAAAAATTAGGCACCCGCGTATAAGCCGAGGGTCGGCTGATACAACCCCCGGGTCGCCCTCCCGCCCAGCCTCCCGGGCCCTCCAGACCCACCCCTAGGGGGGGAGGGGGAAGAGCCCGAACCCCCTACTTACCGGGAGAGGCGGCAATCAGCTGGCGGCAGCGGCCTCCCCCCCCCCCGGCGCGCAGTGGGCTGCGCAGACCGCTCCTGGCCCGGGGGAAGCGTGCTGGAGGAGGAGGCGGCACCCCCCCTGGTGCGCAGGAGGCCCTGCAGGCCGCTCCTGGGCCGGGGAAGCGCGCTGGAGGTGGCGGCGGCCCCCCGCCCGGCGCGCAGGAGGCTGCGCAGGCCACTCCTGGCCCGGGGGAAGGAGCGCTGGAGGAGGAGGAGGCTGCCCCCCCCGGCGCACAGGAGGCTGCGCAGGCCGCTCCTGGCCCGGGGGAAGGTGTGCTGGAGGCAGCGGCAGCGGTAAGTTCCCCACCTCCCTCCACCTACCGTATTGACCCACGTATAAGCCGAGTTGGGATTTTTCAACCCTTTTTTTGGGCTGAAAAACTCGGCTTATACGCGAGTATATACAGTATATTGATAAGGAAAGCAGGTATGCACTGTGACTTATCCCTCCATTCTGTACCAAAAGCTTTACAGGCCCTTAAAACTGCCTGGAGTGTGAGGTGGAAGTCCCCAAAGACCTCTCTGAGGAAGAAGATGCTTTGTTGTTAGAGTATCAGACTAGAGAGACACAGGTACAAATCCCTACCTAGCCATGAAGCACACTCAATGAGTGACCTGGAGTCAGTCACTTTCTCCTAGTATAAACTGCCTCACAAGGTTATTGTAAGGATAAAATGAAAGAGAACCTTATACATCCCAAGGGCCTTGGAGGAAGAATGGGATAAAAATTTAATGGATTACCAGGTACAAGATATAGGAAGGAGATCTGAAATGTGCCATCCGCCACCCAAAGCTTTTTAGCCTGAGGGATCCCCAGAAGAGAAGATAGAAGAGGTCATTCAATGGTATTGCAGTCTGATACTTCAAACTAGCACACCAACCATTTATGCTATCTGTAATGTAACTTGAGAGGTTGGATTCTGGCAGTCATTGGACTGGAGATATAAAATTTCTGGAAATTCTGAAGTCATGGGAAAACATATTTCATTTCCTTCTCTGGAAACGCTTACTGGGAGCTCTCCCATATCCTACAGAGTCAAGTCCAACCCTGCTTCTTCATACTTGTACACTGAAATGTCTTTCTAGACCTTTTGAAGCTATGGAAAAAAACAGAAATGCTGGAGAAAACTGAAATATATGCAATACTTATTTTCTTGTCAAACCTAAGCTTATTTTACTGTTTTAACAATGTAAACTGCATCAGTTGTAACTTAGCAACAGAAATGCTACAATTTGTCATAAATTTGGAATTTAAAAGCATAAATGCCTTAGTTTTCTACAATCAAAACTGTGAATATGTCAAATACTTAAGAACAGCAAACAACTGTACCCTCTGTTACATATGTTTTTGCCCGCTGAGGGACAGGAAAAATAAAAGTTGAAAACTGAAAATAAATTTGGTAGTAAATAAAAGAAAATGTCTTGGGCTGGATTCCATCAGCTGTACTGTTCTATCTTATTCAATTCTCCACCTTCCTGCAGCTCCCACTCTTCATGACCTTTATCCACATGGGCCCCATGATGTCCAGCACAGCTTATTGGTGGGCAAAAGGGGGTCCTCCTCTCTCTTTCATCAGCGTAAAAGTTGGCAGGATCCGATCCATTATTCACACAGAAGCAGTTTCATACAGTCACAATAGGACAACTGCATATTTTAATATTAAGTTTATCTTTATAACGCTGAAAACACTGAACTCTTCAACAGCTCATTATCATAATACATGTTAAAGCAAATCAATCATAGACAAAAGAATAAGCCTTTTCTTGAAAATATATATGCCTACAGCAGACACAAGAATTGCTATCTAATGCTGTAGATTGTCTTGCATTAAATTTCTCATCTTATACATGTTAAGTGGGTAAAATCTTGTCTTAAAAGACATTTCAACCAATCCAAAATATTTCACAGAGGTTTTTTTCCCCACTGCTCTCCAAAATGTCTAATTTATCAATTTGGAAAAAATTAAAAGATTCCTTAAAAAACCCTTTTATTGTGGGGGATTTCCCCTCTGGGCCTTCACATTTCTACTTGCATCTGGAATCTCTCAGCTGAAATATAGTGTCCCAAGGGCCCACCCCAGCACAAACAGTGTTAGCAGTGCAATTCTAAGCAGTTACACCCTCCTAAGTACACTGAACTAAGAGTAATAAAATTAAGTACTACCTAACTATAATTATTCCAATTAAGCACAATTAACTGTACCAATTTTTTATTTCAATGAGTATTTTCTTGAAAAAGCATATTAGGATAGACATAAGAAGCCTTGCACAATAGTTAAGCAATTGAAAGTACACCATCTTTTAATGTTTTTTTACCTGGTATGTGACCTCTGCAAGTGTAATAGAATTCTTTACAATAATCCTTGCACAGGAAAGGAAGGACTAGTTCTCTTTCCAATGCTTCTTTCTCTGCTGAGTGGAACAGATCCTGAGCATTCGGTGAACAGTGTGCACATTTGATTTCCTGCAGCAGCTTCACACATTCTGTGTTGTTGGTAACAGAAAAGATCTGCAAGCCACAAACCAAAGACATATAAGCTTTCCTATCTATTACGAAAAAAGTACTTTAAATTAATGTGAGGAATTCATACTAATTTATATAAAAGGCAAGTCTCAAAATAGCACTGTCAAAATGTTGGCAATAATATTATAAGAACCAGACAAAGAAATTTGTTATCACAAATGCAAATGAATAATCTGATTTGGTTACAATAAAGAGTTTCTTGGCCTATGAAAATTAAAACTAATTCCACACAAATGACTCCTTTTACTGATTTCTTGTCCAGTCTTTCCAAGGATGTGCGCAAATCGTGCTAGGTTCCAAGTTGCTCTGTTCTCTCCATCATTTTGCAGGCTTCCCTCCCCAGCCAAGATGTGCCGAACAAAATGTGACAGTCAGAGTATCCTCTTGTCCAAGACAGTGAAAACTGGGAGACTATGGAGCAGGAAGACAGAGGAGTGAAAGAGAGCTGCTAGCTCCTGGAAATTCTTTGCACTCTTGTGACAATACAAAAAGAACAGATGTCAAAGTGTATCTCCCTCCTCTCTCCCCACCTGCTCTCAAATGTGCTCCCATAAGCCATGGGAGATCTATCTATTAGGTTACAATCTAGGGTTGCCAGGTCCCTCTTTGCCACCGGTGGGAGATTTTGGGGCGGAGCCTGAGGAGGGTGGGATCTGGGGAGGGGAGGGACATCAATGCCATAGAGTTCAATTGCCAAAGCGGCCATTTTCTCCAGGTGAACTGATCTCTATCGGCTGGAGATCAGTTGTAATAGCAGGAGATCTCCAGCTATTACCTGGAGGTTGGCAACCCTACACTCAGTGATATACATTTTGTTTACTTTCATAACAGTGATACACAGTAGCTCAGGGTTCACATGTGGCTCTTTGGCATGGCACCTGTGGCTCTTAGCAGCACTGTTCTCCAATGAGGCACCTGCGCCATGTTTGTGGTTGGCAGGTGATTCTCGCCTTGAAAGAGCCATCACCAGAGGAACAGGTAGGCTGTGAGCCTCCCAGGGGTGTAAGCCCCATGCCAGGGATGGAAGTTAATGTGTCTCTTTTAGTTGACAGCAATTACAAAAATTGCTGTCTGTGAGCTGTAGACTGAGTACCATTGTTCTGAAACCAATGGAACTTAAATAGGTGAGAAGTGCAGAAAGAATCATTGTGGTGTTTAATCTACATGCCAACATGCCTATTCATAATTTACTGCTTCAAAGAAGGTGCACAGATATATCTTGTAAAGTTGAAAAAAAGTCTTAATCAAAGTAACGCACTAAAATGTTTAAACTGCAGCGATGTTCTGTCACAGACTCTACTATTTTTAATCGAAGGATGCTGTATGATTCCATGTTAAAAATTAGCCAATATTTTAAACTTTGATATTGGTAGGATATCTGTCATCTGTTTTTAAAAGGCTCTGAGAGATTGCCAAAGCTTTCAAGCACAGGTCTCTTTAGCAGAATCAAAAGCAGACATAAACAGAATGCATATCTATGCTTTAAGTCTGAAAAACTGATTTAAGCCTCCCTGTATCTAACAGCAAAGGGTCATTTATGGATATGAAAGAATTTTGAGATAGCCTCCCTTTAAATGTTAATAGTAATGCCTGTAACCCCAGTTTGGACTACATTTTGGCTTGCTATAGCAGTCCAGACTGGTGCTCAACACTGTGGCAGTTGCCATCACCTTGAGGATAGTTTGGAGAGACCTTAAGAGACATTTAGTGGAGAGCTTGCTACAGCCCACTGAATCTACAGGTCCCGAAAAAAAAATAAAGAGCATCGACTGAAGAAGCCAATTTTATTTGGCGAAAACGCTAGTCATCCGGAAGGCGTTCCTGTGCGTCATTGGGGCACTCTGTGCAACATTCGAGCATCCACCTTTAGCCTTGCTTCGAGTTCTTACATTGTTTTGAACTTTGGATTTACAACTTGTCTTACTTGTGCTTTGAACTTTGTGGAGGCTTGTTTGCCCAGTTTACAAAGGTTTTTTCTCCCCAGTTGGGGTTTTTGTGTATATATCTGTAAGCTTTCGTTGTTTGTTTCATTGTCTGTTTTATTATTTAAGTACACCTACCATTGTATATACACGAGTTGACACTTTCTCCATTTGTATGTGAATTTCATATGTAACAATTAATCAAAGAGTATTTTGATATGTGGCCGCGTACTGATTTTTTGTAGCATCACCTTGAGGAGGGCAAGCTGGAGTCAGATGGGGGGTGGTAAGCCAGAGCTAGCATTGTGGTGGAAAGCCTGGCAAGAGGCAGCCGTGAGGAGAGAGAAATGGGATTTCCCCTCCTTCTGCTGTAGCATCTAAAACTCTATAATGCTTATTAAGATTAATACCTAGAGATGATTACACCAAAGTTAATTATAATAAGCCATGTGGAACCTGAGCAGCCAGATAAAAGCTAATGACTTTCCAGGACATTATCTGCTTTGCCGGTTTATGATACACTTTGGTAATACTGGTAAAAGAGAAGGAACAATATGGTAAGAAGCTGCCAGCTCCACTTCCCTCCCCAGCTCCATTTCTCCCTCTCCCTTCCTCCTTCTGGTGGTGGTGGCTGCCGCCAACACATCAACCCAAAATGCCACCCATACTGCAGTGAGAGTGTGTGTGACATCTACACAGACATCACTATTAACTTGCGGGAGAGATTCTCTCAGGTTCACAGAATCCTAAATGGGAGTCATGTTTGGCCACATTTTGCAGATTTGTCCATTGGCTATACACACTTACAAAATAAACCATTTTGTATTTAAAATTCTGCAGTGAAAAACTAGTTGTATTTTAAAAAGGGGCACAAGATAATATTTTACTCACTCCCACAAATGGTATGATCCCATTAATTTTTACTCATTTCCTGAAGTTCAGTTAAAATATATGTCTTTATTATATTTGTCACACACAAAGAATCACACATCTTCTGTTATGGATGCTACTTTTCTCAAAAAGAAAAATGTCCACAGTTGTTTGTATGCCAAGTCATTTTATAGTTTGCAGATATAACATTTGCTCATTCACTAACACTGAAGCTCTGCAAATAGCACAGGACTAAACCATTAAACATATACCATGAAAAGTGAGTGAGCTTGGGAAACAGAACATCCTGGACATTTTATGTTGCAAACAGGCTTCCTCAGGAGGTGGTAAGCTCTCCTTCCCTGGAGGTTTTTAATCAGAGGCTAGATGGCCATCTGTCAGCAATGCTGATTGTATGAACTTAGGCAGTTCATGAGAGGGAGGCCATCTTGGCCATCTTCTGGGTACTGTGTGTGTGGGGGGGAGGTAGTTGTGAATTTCCTGCATTGTACAGGGGGTTGGTCTAGACAACCCTGGTGGTCCCTTCCAACTCTATGATTCTATGAAACTTTGTAACCTTGGAACTGCATACAACCTTTCACTGATTAATGACCTGAGAGCCAGTGTGGTGTAGTGGCTAAGGTGTCAGACTAAGTCCTGGGAAACCATGGTTCAAATTCCCACTCATGCCATGGAAGCTTGCTGGGTGACCTTGGGCCAGTCACACACTCTCAGCCCTGACCCTGGCTACTATTTGGATGGGAGACCTCCAAAGAACACCAGGGTCATGACGTGGAGCCAAGCAATGGCAAACCACCTCCAAACGTCTCTTGCCTTGAAAACCCTGCAGAGTTGCGATAAGTCAGTTGTGACTTGACAGCAAAAATAAATAAATGCATGACTCATTTTTTTCCCCTCCAGAAAATTTAACATGGGTAATGTTCTAGGCATATTCCACATTCTGGAAGAGTTTACAACCTAGAATCAATTTGATATTCACAACTTATTAATGTTATTCAGACTATGGAGGATTTGGGATATGTGATATTTCAATCCGTATAACGTCACACTGGGCAGTTCTTTTGGAAAGAGTATAGTAATTTTTCGCTACATTACTCGATTCATTCTGCTTGAATTAAGCGTTCTCTATGCCAAATCTAGCTCTGTTACTGAATTCAGGAGATTCAGCCCATAATTAGCGCATATTGTATCATGGCTTTTTCGAGACCCCACAGTTCGGAAACATAATTTTCAACGCATCACTTTTTACTGGGTTGATGGAGATCATATAAAACTTGGTGTCAAGTTCGATCAGAGAGTATGTTTCATTATGCTAAGTAATTAAGCAGCCAGGGGGCTTTAATGAGTTTGTGCCAATGAAACGGCACTGAAGTCACTGGGATTGTGTTGGCACAAGAATACCTAATTTAATGATAGGAAGTGCTTTAAAATGCCCTAAGAATTAACAGAGGCATTAACTGAGATTATTCTTAAAACAGCCCATACTTGTAAAGCACTGCCCCCTTCAGGGAGCCACACTCTCCTTCAGCTACATTATACATTGTGGTCTATTGTATATATTATCTAGTTATTACCGCATTCCTTTCTATTTTTGTAATTCCATTCTTTTGTGCATTGTTAATGATGTATCATCTCTGATACTTTTTTGCACAGTTTCTCATTTTTGTGATTCTACTCCAGTTTTATTGTTTGTTGGATGTCTTGTGCTGTTTGATTACACTGTTTTACATTGTGTAATCCACCTTGATGATGCAATCTTAAAAAGAGTCATACACTTCTAAGCCTATTTACTTTAATGCACTCAGAAGGGTACAACTCTGCTTAGGATGGCACTGTGGGTCTCTGTGAGAAAGGAGCCTACAATAAATAAGTAAAAAGCTGGCCTAAAGACAAGATCTGTCTTCACAGTTCAAAACAAATTACTTCAGTAAGCAGAACAGCATTTAGATTATCAATCCCTACTGTGGTAACAGGTGCAGCAGTATGGTTTTGTCATCAGGTGGTGACCACTGGGCTCACAACCATAATGTTACAACTCTTATCTGCAAAGAAGGCACCCAGATAGCACATTAGTACACTCTTGGTTTGGCACTGTAGCACACAACTGGAAACTGTTCCAGGAGAAAAGCATTTCTTCTCCTGGGATCTCAGGCTTGCCATCAGAAGGCAGTCATCTAGTCCTCACTCTCGAGTCATGTTATGTGAACAGCGGTGCCAGATCAGGCCAAAGGCTCCAGCATCCTGTTTGCAACAAAAGTTGCCTCTGGAAGACGGAAGACTCACACGGAGGGCATAAAGGCAATAGCCATCTTCTGAATTGAACACACAGGTATCATTTAGATGATGCATTTATAACTGTTGATAGACCTCACCTCTACAAATCTGACTGATCCAATGGTTATCACCACATTTTCCATAAGCTGCGACCCAACCTTATGCATGTGTACTCAGAAATAAGTCCCAGTGTGTTTTATGGAGTCTTCTTGTAAACAGGAAATCACAGAATTATATAATTATAGAGTTGGAAGGGACTACCAGGGTCATCTAGTTCAACCCCATGCACAATGCAGGAAATTCACAACTACCTTCCCCCACACCCCCACTCCATGCCCACTCCATGCCCAGAAGATGGCAAAAAACCCCAACCCTCCAGGATCCCTGGTCAATCTGGCCTGGAGGAAAATTGCTCCCTGACCCCAAAGTGGTGATCGGCAATACCCTGGGCATGTAAGAAAGGGCCATGAGAACCAAACCCTGACGCAACCCTTTCAGGCCTTCCTCTCATTATCTTCCTAAGTTCACAGAATCAGCATTGCTGACAGATGGCCATCTAGCCTCTCCTTAAAAACCTCCAAAGAAGGATTGCCCACCACCTCCTGAGGATGCCTGTTCCTCTGAGGAATTGCTCTATCTAATTCAGTCTTAATTATTTATTATATGAAACAGTACTTCCTTTGGTCTCTCCTGAATCTACCACCAGGCCAACCACCTGGTGACCAAGTTCTACCATTGAGAGAGAGAGAGAGAAATGTCTTGTAGTTTGCTTTATCTACATTGTTGATCAGTTTATAAACCTCTGTTATATCTGCCCTTCTGTTACCTTTCTTTCTAAACTAAGAGACTAAGGTGTTTTATGCGAGGGTTGTTTCCGTGGCAATAACCCACCCCCCGACTACTTCGAGGCTTCCTTTTCATTATGCACGTCTTTTCTGACCTTTAGAAGTCACTTTACTCTCTCCCCATGTTTTCGGGATGCTGTCAGAAACAGCATCCAGAAAGTGTGGGGAAACCACAGGGAGAGAGCGAAGTGACTTCTAAAGGTCGGAAAAGACATGCGTAATGAAAACAAAGCCCCGAAGTAGTTGGGGTGAGTGATCGCCACGGAAACAACCCATGCATACAAGACCCCAGATACTTTAGCTTTTCCTCTTAAAGGAACATGTTCAACATTTTAGCTGTCTTTCCCCATCTCTTCCAGCTCTGTGATATCCTTTGTGAGATGGGTGTTCTCCCACCAGACACCCCCCCCCCAAAGATCCAGCCCTGGCAGTTGTATAGAGCTGGTATAGTGTAGAAACTCAGAAATTGAGATACAAATCAGGAATTGCCCAATGCAAGCAGGGAACATCTGTGGCACTGGAATAACAAAATACCTTTTGCAGATATTTCAAGCCCAGCCTTGTTTCTTAGCTCTTAGCCTGTAGCCCCGTATGAGCTGTGCCGGCAGAACCAGCATCAGCCAGGGACATCCTTGTGGCTCATCAATTGCAGTTATCCATTTAGCAACTTTGGAGAGATACTTGTGGAGTTTTTCATAATCCACCCTTCTCAATACTTTAATATCATCAACAAGCATAGTTATGAAACTGTTCGTGCCAATTTTCTGATATTTTATGAATAAGTTCAATTGCACTGTTTCCAAAACAAATTCCTGGGAGATCCCACTACCTGAATCTTTTGTAACAAAAAAGCTTTTCGAAAGTGCAAGTATATAGTGGATTGCCTTGATACATACTCTCTCAAATAGAATGTAATAGCTGTGAGGGGCTCACTGTTCTTGAGTGGTTCACCAAAACCTGTACCCCACATCAGATCCTGGGACTCATTCAGGAATATTTATTTATTATTTATACTTATATCCCACCCTCCCCCTGTGTAGCAGGGCTCAGGGCAGCTCACAAAATAAATATAAGACAAAGTAATTTTAAACTGTTAAAAACCAGAACTATAAATATACTTAACTACATTTAAAACAATATGATGGCACTTAATAAAATAACTCATTCCCGCCCCCCAGATTATCATAAAGAACCAGGGGGGGGGGTATAATAACTCTCAATAACTAAAGCAGTAATTTGGTGGGTCAATGGGGTGGAGAGACTGATTCAACCAACAATTGTGTCATCTGGCTTCTAGTATAATTATCACATTTATCATATCTACAACTTTTTGTTGTAGAGCAAATTTACATTCATTGAACCAGTTTCAGAGAATATGAAATCAACTTTCATTACAAAAATGTGTACTTTGCCTCTGCATATCTCTCTGCATTTCCTCAAAAGGAAATTTAAAGCACTGAATAGGACAAAATAAAGAAAAGGTGGGAACCATATACTGAAGAACTATGCAGAAGAGATGAAAGGATAACAGATTCCTTTCAAGAAGAACCTTTTGAAGGAAAACCTACAGTTTTAGAAAGTGAAGTGAAAGCTGCACTGAGAGCAACTGGGAGAAACAAATCACCAAGAACAGATGGGATATCAATAGAGCTATTCCAAGCCACAGAAATGGAATCCATCAAAATCTTAACAATAATATGCCAACAAATATGGAAAACAAAACAATGGTCTATAGACTGGAAACGGTCAATTTACATTCCAATTCCCAAAAAAGGAGACATCAAAGACTGCAGCAACTATCAGACCATCACATTAATTTCTCATGCAAGTAAAGTGATGTTCAAAATCTTACAACAGAAATGGTTACCATATATGGAATGAGAAATGCCTGGTGTTCAAGCTGGATTCAGAAAAGGAAGAGGCACTAGGGGTAATGCAAATTTACATTGGTTACTGAACCATATGAGAGAATTTCAGAAGAATATTAGCTTGTGTTTCATAGATTACAGAAAAGCTTTTGACTGTGTGGATCACAAAAAGCTATGTCTGGTTTTAAAGGAATTGGGTGTGCCACAGCATCTGACTGTTTTGATGTGCAACCTGTACTCTGGACAAGAGGCTACTGTTAGGACAAAATATGGAGAAACAGCATGGTTTCCAATTCGCAAAGGGGTCAGACAAGGATGTATTTTGTTTCTTAATCTCTTCAATCTATATGCAGAACATATCATAAGGAAAGCTGAGTTAGATTTATATAAAGGTGAAGTGAAAATTGGGGGGGAAGAACATTAATAATTTGAGATGTGCCGATAATACACATTAATGGCAGAAAATAGCAAAGACCTGAAACGACTACTGGTGAACATTAAAACAGAAAGTGTAAAAGCAGGACTACAGCTGAAAATCAAAAAGGCAAAAGTAACGACTACTGGGGAATTACCCAACTTTAAGTTTAACAACGAAGTAATTGAAATTGTTCTAGACTTTCTATTCCTTGGCTCCATCATCATCAACCAAAAGGGACACTGCAACCAAGAAATCAGAAGGAGGTTGTGACTGGGAAGGGCAGCCATGAAGGAGCTAGAAGAGATACTTAAGTGTAATGATGTGTCATTGGCGAACAAGATCAAGTTACGGTAATTCATGCCATAGTATTCCCTATTACTATGTATGGGTGTGACAGTTGGGCAATGAAGAAAGCTGACAAGAAGAAAGAAGATTTCTTTGAAATGTGATGTTGGAGGAGTGTTTTATGATACAGTGGACTTCCAAGAAGACACATCAAATCAAGCCTGATCTGTCCCTAGAAGATAAAATGACTAAACTGTTTGAAGGGAGCATGAAAAAAGGAAGACCCAGCATGGGATGGGCTGACTCTATGAAGGAAGCCATGACCCTCAGTTTGCAAGACCTGAGCAAGGCTGTTAACAATAGGACGTTTTGGAGGACATTGATTCATAAGGTCTCCATGAGTTGGAGGCGACTTGATGGCACTTAACACACACTCACATTGTAATTGCTCCATTACATTGCTGAGATGACCACTATATTTATGAACTCTCAGCTGTGTGGATCAGTAATCAGCTAAATGATACCGCCTATGCTATAGTTAGTTTTGAGTCCAGTAACACCTTAGGGACCAACAAGAGTTTCAGGCTGTAAGCTTTTGGGAGTCAAAGCTCCCTTCATCAGACACAAAGGGAGCTTTGACTCTCGAAAGTTTATACCCAGAAACTCTTGTTGGTCTCTAAGATGCTACTGAATTCAAATCTAACTGTTCTACCGCAGACCAACATGGCTACCCTCTGAAACTGCATATGATATGCATACTTTTTCTGATCATAATTTAAGGGTATGCTGGATGTGCCTTAAGTATGCTTCATCCAGTTTATAAAAAGGAGCTGTTCCCTTCAACCTGACCTTGCTTTCCTCTTATTTTTCTGAGTGTTAGGAGACAAACACATAGATTGGGTAGTCATGGTTGCTGGCAAAAAAAACCCCCGACATGTACAGCCTGCTGGGTTATTTATTAAAAAAAAGGTATACAAGTAGCTATAAGTGATAGCCATACATGCATCTCTCGCTAGGATCAATCTCTCAATTTTCCCCTGGGTAGATTGTTTAGGCAGCTACTGATGTCATGCTTGGTCCCATAAATAGTAGGATGTGGACAAGGGAAGCTAATTAGCTGCTATGGAAAACAAAAACAAAGCAAGCCAGTGCCTAGAAAAGAGGAGCTACTGCTGTCCAAGTCTAGACCGGGAGCCACAGGTAGGGAAAAGACGTATGATGATCTGAGATGGGAAAGTCATAGGTTATCATGTCAATACATTTGCCATTTAATACATTATATAGATGTCTTAGTCTAACAAAATACTGGTAATGTTCTGACATACACAGCATGCAATCCTCTCATGGTTTTACAATGTGTTTCTTATTTTGCCGTTCTTTATGAGGCAACTCTATTTTATGAAGCAGTTAACGGTAATCGAGTGACCTGGAAACAATCAGAGGTCCTAAGATAAACACCTAAGCCCACTGATGAAAATCATTCTAAGAAGTAAAAAGATTTCTCAACAGATCAATTTCAGCTTTGTAGAATTTAGGTTACCTTGGTATTAGTTCTGTGCTTGATCCTCTGATCTGACTGTTGAAGATTCAAAATGATCAGGAAAGGCAACTACTCAGGATCCTCTTGTCCTTTTACCCCCTAAGATCAGTAAATGGCAAGGCACTTGCATAGCAAAAGGGAGGGACCAATTAACTGTAGTCATGTCTCTGCTCCTCTCAGGCTCTTGTGCCAACTCCTCGATTTCCCATCCCTTTAGCCACCAATGTTGGCAGAGAAATATATACTGGCAAAGGGCTGGAAATGCCAATCTGAATTAAATGGCAATCTTCCGTACACAGCTCTGTTATTCCATTGCAGTTGTATTCAGTGGACTACTGTTACTCCACAAAACTCGGGTCAGGAAATACGATTTCAACCTGATCTTAAGCATACTTAAGAGTAGATTTTATTTCAAGTAAACTTACTTCTACGTAACTGTGTTTGGCTATAACCCACTACCACACGTTTTATACTATAGCAGAGAAGTAAGTTCCAATGAAATCAGTGGCACTTCCAAATGGGCACAGGGTAAACATTCCAGAACAGTAGCTGGGTAATAGGTAATACAGGCAGGGAATCCACAAGAATTTCTCTTGACTTGAAAGCCCCCATAATAGCCCTGGAAATGGCCCTGCCCCCTTCCCTGCCTTTTACTAACAGTAACCAAGGTTTAAAGGCTGGCAATATTGTGTGGTTGCCTAGCAATGACCACTGAGGATATTCGTTTCTTAAAGTGATATGTGCTGCTTCTATTAATTTTTTTTTTGGGGGGGAACCCCATATGTATGTGTGTTATTTAGATTTCATATTTTTCTGCAAACCTGAGGCATTTCTCAGGGTTGTAGAAATATTTGTTCTGCCTGTTCATGCCTTCAATCTCTGGATGTAAGTATCTTCAGATTTGGCCATGTGAATAATTAGATATATTGATTGACCTGGATTGGGTCTAAATTTTCTGTGGATGGAAGAATTTCTGTCCACAGAAATACAGTTTCCTTTCCTCCTCTCTCCCACTGCAACCCAAAGTGCCCACATAATATACTACTCCTGAGAGACAGAAGACACCCAAGGAATCTTTTAGGAGACAGAGGATGCTTCATGATAGGGAAAGTGGCAAAAATTGTGCACATGGAAATTTTAGGTGGGATCCAACCTGATATCTGAATATGTTCAATCAATGTTCACCATCCATAGAAATGGTTTACATTAAACCAGGTTTAAGCATGCACAAAGGTCTACCTGCAACATTCTGCAAAGGAGGCACCAAAACTGGTCTAAGTTTTTTTTTACTGTCCAGGCAAGTTAAAATTGTCCTCCTTCTTCTAGTTCCTTGTAGCGTATAGTATATTGCAGCATAAAATCACACATTAAATTTAATTTCTATCCACAGAAAGCTAAAGTCAGGAAAGGCATGTAAGATGAATATATAGGTAGTCTGCTTAGCACTAACAAATATATTGTGAAAGGTGAACATACACAGACATTGCTATCCTAAGGGAACTTACATCCTTGTAAATTCATTGAATTCAGTGTCCATAGAAGAATGTGTTTAGGATTATGTTGAAAGAGACACAAATTTCCTCCATTTTTACAAAAGAATCTGGGCAATATGGCCTGCATCATTTTGTATGATGAGTGTGAACAGGTGAGAGGTATTGGTGGAGATACCACAGTAATGAAGTAAGAACATTAAGCAGTATTCGGTATACAAGCAACTATTTTTTCAAAACAGAATGCCTGTGAAGTTGTTCAGCTGCTACTTTGAACATATGCTTCTTTCGTATTATAGTGCTAGATTATGTCATTAAGAAGTTCAGTTTCAATTTTAGGACAATATGTAAATAGATCATTGTACCAAGGCAGCTGTTAAAGGGATCCCAAGATGAGTTACTTGTTTAGCTGAATGTGCTCAACAATAGCTTTTGTTCAAGAAAGAACCAGAGCAAACAAATGATTGTACAAGGGCACACTTGAAAACAATTACTTTTCACCCATTCGCTGACAGCCTCAGCTGTGAACCTATCTAAGGTAGGGAGGACCACTGGGCATGACATCTCGTAAGAAAACGTATTAAAATTACTCCCAAAGCCAAATGTTAGTACTGCATTATTTGCTCATGTGTTTAGTGAGTCCAGTGATGAACAGGGCATTAACCAGACACCAGAAGAATAAAATATCAATGACGTCATACAAAAAAAAATTAAGGGACACTGTGTAATCTCTTGTCTATGTACTGAAGTAGTGTTCTCTGTTGCAGCTTTACAGTGCTTAAGAGGTTGGCAAAGTTTCCATTCTAAATAAAGATCAATAATTTGATTATAAAATTGCCCAGGAATGACAAATGTAGTATTAACCCAAGAGGATATTAGTAATTAGAAATGACTGCTGAGCATGCACAGTTACTTCTAAAGACTGCTGAAACACCTATTCTTTGTGATACTTCCCCTCGTCTGTGGATGAATGTATCATAAGTGCTGTGTCACATCAAAGACATAAGAATGTGCTTCTTGGAGCCCTTCCAGAATATCTTGTTCAGAGTCTGCTGTCTCTAAATCTAATATATGCATTCTGCATGAAAAAGCCACCCATTATGTGTCCTGTGCACTAAAAGTTATACATCTTTGAAAACTGTCCAATTTGAGAGATCTACGGCCATTGAAATGTAAAGGGTTAATGATATGCTTTTGATCATTTGTTTTGCAAAACAATGCTTATTACCAAGCTTTAAATGAGATACAGAATAAGTTGTCTGGCTCAGAAAGCTATGTTATGATGTACATTACACTCCTGTGAGAATGTTTTCAAATGCCACATTTAAAAAGGAAGAGAATCTTGAACTACAAACAAATGATAAGAGGTCATGCCTCAGTAGTGCCTAAAAACACAGTCAGTGTCTGAAATCTCACCTTTAATTTATTACATAGAGGTTATTTATTGCAGAGTCTTCCTCCAGTGTTCACAGAGCAGATGCTTCTGCTACAGAGGCTAGATATTATTAACAGGGTAAACTAAGGACATTTTCTCCCCAGCTTTACTCTGGCTTTTGTGGGTTTCAGTGAGAGTCTTCAGAAGGTTATCTGAATGTAGTTAGTGTGCAGTTTAATGCGATTACCACACAGGAGCTTTACCGACACTACCTCTAGCCAAACATGCGGAGAAAATATTCACCCAAACTCCTGCTGCATCTGGTAAGAATAGAGTTTCCTTCACTGAAATCCCTGCAGCAAAGACAGCTCTCGCTCATCTGGGAACGGAGGCAACAGGACAAATGCTCCCTCAAAAGGCATGAACATTTGGACAGAGCTGGGACTGAAGGAGAATGATGTTCTCCAGTTTCACCCATTAGTGAACCAACCAACAAACACAATGGTGTTGTTGTTATTCTTTTGCCATAAGCAACAGGACTCTGTGTGTGGGCAGCAGTTTAGTGGGCAGGAGGATAAGTCGACCCCTTTTTGTCCTATTGATTTTTTTCCTATTTGCATGACTTGAGCAAATTAAATGATGCAATATGGCTTTTTGTTGGAAAACAAAGTGAGAGATACCACCCAGACACATATGTTGATTCGTAGAAGCTGTTTACATGAGAATGGAGTGAAATCTACCGTGAACTGAGCATAAAAATTCGATTCAGGCTGGGTATTTTTTTTTTTATTATGCTTGGGCCAGAAAGACCGAAACACAAGTTTTCCAAGACGCTCTCAGACCTTGACAACTGCAGTGTTGTAACAGAGGAATTCTTAATTAAACCTAAAAGCTGGGGGAGGAGAAGGGGGGAGTGAGAAAGACACCTGATTGTTTATTTCACGTGCAGTGATTCTCAATGACATTTATTCATCACGTTTCCCCTCCCCAAATCCAGTGATTCACATTGCTGTTCTGATTAAAACGGTCTGAAATCTTATAACACTAACACAGCAGAGCACAGCAAATCACAGCCCCATAAAAAGGCATCCTTCTTATTCTAAGATGCCTAGAATGGCAGTTATTGTAACGAGTCACAGGGAAATGAGCTCTCCCACTCTGCAACTCTATAAAATCTGGAACTTGTCATGGCATGAGATGCAAAAAAGAGGGCTAGAGACTCCTTACTTATTCACTTTGAAAGAAACTCAGTGACAGCCACGATATGCTTTTATTCCATCCTCAGCCTTCAGTGGAATAACTTTGTGAAGTCCCTTATCCCACTTCTCTTTTCTTTCCAGAGGACTGACTTCATCGGTGAAAGAGCTCATAAAAGTTTGCAACGTACAGGCATCACCTCGTCTCCAAATCACCATCTGCTACCAAAGTTTCCTGACCAAACATGCGGAGAGTATCATACACACTTTTCTACCCTCAGAAAAAATAAACGGGGAACCACTGCCACTTTAATTTACAGTTTCACTGCTGCCAGGGTGCATGAACTTGTTCCAAGAAAACCCTTCATAATTTACTGGCAGCCGCAACCCCCCCCCTCCTTTCAGCCTGGGTGCAAGCCTACCTTAATTCTACTTGCACTGAGAAACAACTTGCAAACCAGACTTTCCTTCTCTTTGCCTCCAAATAACAAAACTAGGAATTGTATCTATGTGTGTGCACATGCATCCCTTCCCTTTCCCTAATTTCCTCTTTGAATGAATAGTATTAAAAAATATAAGATTATTAAAGATTCACAGGAAGCGGGCTGCTTTTCCTACTCTAACTAGTGAACAGTGCCAAGAGTTTTAAGATGCTTCACTCCCATTCTCTCAAGTCATCATTACCAGTTTGAAACTACATCCCTGAATTTACTATGTTTCCCTTGAACTGTTGCATTTTACAGGGCTAACAAAAGGACCCTGGAAGCTCTCGAAGATGACACACACACACACACACACACACGTGTACACGTTCCTAAATTAACATGTGCTAGTACACCACCAGCTTGATCCTGGAAGAGGCCAGGAAGCAACGGAGTGCACTGTACCAGAAGCTCCTGTACCTAAGAAGAAACCATGGTCCTGGATGAAGATCTGTGTAATTCCTAAGCGAACCTGTGCCAACACAAACAGAAAGTGGTCCAGTGAAAGGGATCACTCATTTCTCCCACCTGACTCCAGCACAAGACCTAACGGCCACCCGAGCTCATGTCCCTGCCAAATCTCTAACAGTGCGATCCCAAGAAGAGTCCCCCCCCCCTTTCTGAGCCCACTGACTTCAAGGATTTCACTCTGCTTAGGATGGTACAAGAGCCGCCCCGGAGTTGCTGGCTTGTTCCAACTACTTTTCTGCTTCTCCCACCGGACGCACTTTTTTGGCCATTTATTCACGGGGGTTTTTTCCTTGCAATTGCCTCTCTCGAGGTGCACCTTTCCCCCATCCGAATTCTCACAACTCCACAAGAAGCCCCCGTGCAGAGTTTCGAGAATTCGGATGGGGAAAAGGTGCATCTGGAGAGCGGCAAACCCAAGGCATGACCTCCCGTGCATCCACGGCCAACTGTTGCGCGAACTGGCCAAACCCACCCGCAAGCGCTCGAGTTAAGGCGCACCGAAAGTGGACTGAAAGTGCATCCCTGGGGCTACGCGAAAGCGCCCTGCTGCTCCCCCCGGACGCCCTTTGGACGGAGCCGACAGGTTCCTTTCCCCCCCCCCTCTTCCTTTTATCCCTTGGAAGCTCCTTGATCAATTGATCCTGAGCAGCATGTATCTAGTGTCGGAGGGATTGACCGACAGGTTCCGGCGCGCCAGGATTCGAACCCGCGCCCTCCCGCCCCCGCGTACCTTGTTCTCGGACGGCGGCAGCACGCCCTGGCTCTCGGCCCGGGGGCAGCAGGACAGGCGAGGGTAGAAGCGCCGGCAGGTCGGCTCCGCGCCCGGGGGGGGCTCGTGCAGCCGCAGCAGCAGCAGCCGGCGGTCGCGCTTCTTGAGGCGCCGGGGGGCCCCGCCGTCGAGGCAGCGCCGCCGCTTGGTGCCGTTCTCCCCGGCCTTGGCCTCCGCCGCCTCGAAGCAGCCGCCCAGGGCGGCGGCCAGCAGGAGCAGGCGGAGCGGCAGCATCCTCGGCCCGCGCCCGCCGGACCAGAAGGGCGACCGAGGGGGGGCGCCCCCTCCGCGACACGTGGGCCGGCGGCGGCGGCGGCGGCGGGGGGTCAGCCGCTCTGCCCGCCGGGCGCCGAGCGTGGCCGCTGAGGGCCGGCGGGGGTCCCCGGCAGGAGGCGGCGGCGGGGCAGGCGGCGGCCAGGCCCTGCTCCCGGGGCCATATAAAGGCGGCTGAGGGAGGGAGGACGGTTGGGAGGACGGTTGGGCCGGCGGGGCTGAGGCCTCTGCCGCTGCTGCAGCCGGCGGGAGCGCTCGGGCTGGCCGCGGGCCTCTCATGTTTCGCTCCCTCTTTTGCTTCTTTTTAAGCAGCGCGCGGGGAGGTGCTGCCACCGCGCGCCCCCTGCACGTCACCGAAAGGGGGACTCGCGGGGGAGAGCCGCGGAGAGCGCGTGCGCGTGTGGGCGCGCGCGACAGGGAGAGGGGGGGGAGCGGCGGCCCCAGCGGGAGGGAGGCTCGAGGCGCGTGCGCGCCACGACCTGCGGTGAGGAGATTTAGGGCTGCCGGGTCCCTCTTCGCCCCCGGTGGGAGGTTTGGAGGGCAGAGCCTGAGGAGGGCGGGGTTTGGAGAGGGGCGGGGCTTCGACAGTGCCGGATTGACGTATCCGCTCCACAAGCTGTAGCTTAGGGCCCCACTCTCTTGGGGGCCCCCCAAAAAATTTAAAGGAAATAATTGGTTCTTGTAGGTTATCCGGGCTGTGTGACCGTGGTCTTGGTATTTTATTTCCTGACGTTTAATAATTATTAATAAATATAATAATAATAATATAATAATTTCACCCATATAATAATTATGTCACTATTACCCACTCAACCAGTTCCCACCACCCACCCGGCAGCTTTTATCAGCCAGGAAGGGCAAGGGTTGAGAATACAGGTGGTAGGCCTCATCGGTATGTGTGTGTAAAGCGCCGTCAAGTCACAGCTGACTTATGGCGACCCCTTTGGGGGTTTCATGGCAAGAGACTAACAGGTGGTTTGCCAGTGGCTTCCTCTGCACAGCAACCCTGGACTTCCTTGGTGGTCTCCCATCCAAATACTAACCAGGGCTGACCCAGCTTCCGAGATCTGACGAGATCAGGCTAGCCTGGGCCATCCACTTCTTCTTAATTGTATCTCAGTTCAACAATTACTTTGATAAAATACATATTTTGTTATGTTCTTATGGCTTTAGATACCTATTAGGTCCATAAATTACCATATAACATATATTCAACACAAAAAAACAGCGTCAATTTGTTGACAAAGGACAGCTGGACATATAAAGGGCCCCATTACCTTCAATAGCTTAGGGCCTCATCAAACCTAAATCCGGCCCTGGGCTTCAATGCCATAGCGTCCAATGGCCAAAGTATTAATTTTCTCCCGCGGAACTGATCTCTATTGGCTGGAGAGCAGTTGTAATAGGAGGTCTCCAGCTACTACCTGGAGGTTGGCAACCCTAGTTGAGATGGGTGGTGGAGGTATGGGGCAGGAGCGTTTGCTGCGGAGAGGCAGGAAAGAATGAAGGGGCGTATGGGGAGAGACCGTGAAGCCACAGTGGCCAGTACCTGGGGGCTTATATACAGAATGGCAAAGAGTCATCCTCTCCTCTCCCACCCCTGCTGTCCTGAAGAGCTCTTGTAACTTTTAATAGTTATGTGGCAGAGGTAGAATGATAGAGTTGGATGGGACCACCAGGGTCATCTAGTCCAACCCCCTGCACAATGCAGGAAATTCACAACTACCTTCCCTCCCACTCCCCCAGTGACTCCTACTCCATGCCCAGAAGACGGCCAAGATGCCCTCCCTCTCATCATCTGAATCATGGCCATCTAACCTCTTCTTAAAAACCTCCAGGGAAGGAGCACTTACCACCTCCCACAGAAGCCTGTTCCACTGAGGAACCGCTCTAACTGTTAGAAAATTCTTCCTAATGTCTAGATGGAAACTCTTTTGATTTAATTTCAATCCGTTGGTTCTGGTCTGACCTTCTGGGGCAACAGAAAACAACTTGGCACCATCCTCTATATGACAGCCCTTCAAGTACTTGAAGATGGTTATCATATCACCTCTCAGTCTTCTCCTCTTCAGGCTAAACATACCCAGCTTTCCTCATAGGACTTGGTCTCCAGACCCCTCACCATCTTTGTTGCCCTCCTCTGGACATGTTCCATCTTCTCTACATCTTTCTTAAACCATTTCTTATAGCTGCATCTTCTGGTTGGGAAGAACCTCTTACCTTGCCTGGCTGCCTGGTGTGCGGCTGCTAAGTGCACAGGAAGAAGACAAGGTGGGCACCTTAAGAGTGGGGAAGGGGCTTATTTACAGCACTCATAGGCAGAGGGTTAATAGTGCCAAGATGCTCCAGGCTGGCTGGAAAAAGTCACATTTTGACCTGCAATTGTTGACCTGTAGATATCATGCTATTGAGATACATTCTTACTGTGTAATCTACCTTGTGTCTCAGTGAGACAGGCGGACTATACATAAATAAATAAACAAACTTTGTTTTGTGAGAAAAGCACTCTGCACATGCACAGAACACACTTTTGGTCATTCTTTTATCAGGACCAAGGGACCCTAGTCTAACACCAGGTTCACACCTGAAAAAAGGACAGGTTCAGAGGCAGAAACCTGGGCTCTAATTAAGCCCTGCCCCAAAGCAACCAGTCCAAAGTTTTTATTAATTTTGTTGAAAGGTGCTCTAGTTTCTTGGACTTCCTAGATGCCTGGCAGCAAATATGTGGCTGACCAGGGATTTTTACAAAAAGGAAGGGGAAGAGAAGGGATCCCAAGGATCATATAACGGGGCAACCAACATGCCAGTTGATAGGATCCACAAGACCTGAACCTTTTTACCTAGCCACTAATCTGCTAGTGTATTCTAAATCCATACATTGAAGGTCAGAAATGTGAAAGCAACGAGGGCTCTGAGGGAACACCAAACTGTGACTTCCTCTCAACCCAGTTCAGTGCCATATGGAATATGGAAAGGGCTCAGACACAAAACTCCCCCCACCAATTTTATCCTTAATTTCATTTACAGCCCATCACACATCCCACCTTTCTCTCTGTCAGATGAAAAGGGGCCAAGCATGAGCTTAAGTACCCAGAAATTAGATGCACAGGAGCAGTACATGGAACTTCCTAAATTACAGCTATCCTATTGATGTGCCCCAAGGGCTAGAAGACTGTACCTGTAATCTTTATTGAGCTTGCCAAATGGGCTCGATCTGAGTGTACTTTCAGAACTTTATTAGATTACTGGAGCTGCAATCTCAGTTCCCCTGACAGGTTTCATGTCCACAACCTTCCTTTTTTTTTTTTTTTTAAGGCACTACTACTACCTCAGGTGAAGTAGTGCCACAGGTGACTTCTTTGTTCAGAGGTATCTTGTAACATAAAATGGGCAAGGCGAATGATTTTGTTTTCCACTTTTTCAGCTTTTCTGAAGCTCATTGAAAGGATGCCACTATAATACATATTGCCTGTCTGTTTGAAAGATTCAGCACTCCTGCTATCCTCCTTTACATGCTATTAGGTTGATTCTGTAGTGAGAATGTGAGACAAATAGAGCTGGTCAAACATGAAAATCAAATGCATTTGTTTCTTTTGACAAATGCTAGAAATTTCTGTGTGTGGGCCTGTGAATGTTGTTGACTTCAAAGTTTGCTGTGAATGTCATTTCTTCACAAGGTGACAACTTGTTCTTTAAAACATGTTGAAAACTTCAGGAAGAAGGAGGTAAGGTGAAAGCAGATTTTAAAAAACTTGATCCTGGTCTAAATAAATAAAAAGGGCACAGCAAAATGTAAGCCACAAAGAAAGTGACTTGGGCAGAATTGGCTCAGGAGTCGGATGACTAATTGACAGATAAACGTTATTTCCTTTCCCTTTACTGCCATGTTAAATTAAGTAATTATTGTGGGTTTTTTTATGGGCAGCTGCTCCTAATACTTTCTCAATGCAACTAGTTCAATAAACAAAATTCTTCCATCACATGTAAGCCGTAGCATGCTTAATTTCAACTAAATAGGAAATGTCTGAGAGCAAAGTCTCATCTCCTTTGTACTGAGATTCATAATAAAAGGTAAGGAAAGATGTGTTTAAAGCACCGCCAATACTGTAAGTGCCATTAATTACAGCACAATGTAGCATTAGCATTTCAAATGACATTTGACTGGGAAGAACTCCTCGGAATGACATTCTTGACCTACTTTTCTGCCAGTTTTAAAAGTGGAAACTGAAAAATTTCCACTTCCAAATAAAGCAATTACCAGTACTGGATAAGACCCTAAAAAGCTGTGCAAACATACGTAGCCAACAGCAGCTGCACATACAGTGATTTCCTCTCCAAAGGCTGTGAGGAAAGGGAAATGGGAAGTGTGAATTGGTATGGACAAGTGCCCCTTCAAATAGTGGTCCCACAGACTTCCATTTTTATAAACTACCAACACGAACTGGCAAAAGGCAGCAGTGTGATATTCATTAGGTCACTGAATGCTTCCTACAGATGGTACTCAGCTAGCTCTGCTTGCAGGTTTTGAGAATGAGAGGGGACATATGGACACAGAAAGCTTCTTATACTGAGTCAGACCATTGGTCTACCAAGGTCCATACTGTGTACTCTGATGGGCCGTGGCTCTTCAGGGTCTCAGGCAGAGGTCTTTCAGATCACCTCTTACTGGATCCTTTTAACTGGAGATGCCAGAGGCTGAACGTGGGCCCTTTGGCATGCAGAGCAGATGTTCTCCCACCGAAACACAGTTCATGACTGTGGGTATATATTGTTTGTTATAATTTGTGCTGGGAGGGAAGGCAGCATGGTATAGCCCGATCTCATCAGATCTCGGAAACTAAGCAGGGTCAGCACTTGGGAGACCTCTAAGGAAGACTCTGCAGAGGAAGGCAATGGCAAACCACCTCTGCTTAATCATTTCCCTTGAAAGCCCCTTGCTGAGGTCACCATAAGTCAGCTGTGACTTGAGGGCACTTTTTACACACACATAATTTGTGCTAAAAGAGCATTTCTTAGAAATTCTATATATTTTAGGACTTAGTAGAACATGCCATAGGGAGCCCCGTGGCGTAGAGTGGTAAGCTGCAGTACTGCAGTCCAAGCTCTGCTCACGACCTGAGTCGATCCCGACGGAAGTTGGTTTCAGGTAGCCGGCTCAAGGTTGATTCAGCCTTCCATCCTTCCGAGGTCGGTCAAATGAGTACCCAGCTTGCTGGGGGTAAAGGGAAGATGACTGGGGAAGGCACTGGCAAACCACCCCGTAAACAAAGTCTGCCTAGTAAACGTCGGGATGTGACGTCACCCCATGGGTCAGGAATGACCTGGTGCTTGCACAGGGGACCTTTACCTTACCTTTTAGAACATGCCATGGGAGTTTGAGGTGCTCTGTAGCAGATGAAAGGATGCCAGAGCATTGTCTGTCACCTTTATCCCCTTAAACAAAACTCTGAGGGGAAAAATAACTCCACACCTTCCTGTATGCTGCACATAGTCCAGATTTGATAGAAAAGTTAAAGTTCTATGTTATCATTTTAAAATGTCTGTTCTAAGAGAAAATGCAAGCAGGTTGAGATAAATGTTAAGATCAAACTCAGATGCCAATTTGGTTAGGAATTTAGGATATGAGAATAAAACTACTTTATCCCCATGGAATTCTACCAAAGGCATATCATGCCCCAATGAACTCTGACTGAACTTGAGAGCCAACCAACCATCTTTTAAAATAATAATAGTAAATAAATATATACTGCAAGATGGGAGAAGCATTCACATATGTTGAAACCATTTGCTCTAGGCTCTTCCTGATTTTTAAAAAAATACATTTTCAGTACACAGGTGTTGTTCCCTTGACCAAAAGGGCATCGTTCATGCATTAGTCAATTCAGATATATACAAGACCCACAAATGAGGAAAGATGTTTGGAAAAAAAAAATCAGAAACCAAACTAGGCTATGTAATACTATTTAACATTTACACAGCCCTTAAATATTCAAAGCATTTTGTGTATGATATTTAAATAATCCTATTATATCCCTGTACAGCGCCTCTATGCTTTCCCCTCCAGAGCAACTATTAGCTCCATGGGTGAGTGTGATTTACATTGATAACAAGGCAGGGGGAAAGGGTTAAAACTCATATTCCCCATCCCAAACTGTACCTTTATAGATCTGTCAGCATTTCATCTAGTGATCCTGAGGAGCACAACGATCTATTCGATGTAGGGTCACCACTGGCCTTGTGACAGCAGGAAACCTCCCACCCCTGCCATCAGTCCCGCACTCTTGCTAATTTTAGCAGTGGGGAAAATGGGAGGGAATAGTGGTGATTGTGACACTCTAGAAATTTCCCTAATCTCTATGGTATTTACCATAAAGCTGGGGGAAATCCTAGAGTGTCACCCAAAATTGACATAATAGCCAATAACCCCACACTAAAGTGGTGTCACTTCCAGGTGATGCTCTAGGAATTCCCAAAGCTCTATAGTAGACCATAGCAATTGGGAGAATTCCTAAAGAGGTGTGGAGGAAGTAACATCAACCCAGCAACAGCTCCCCAGGTTCCACCCCCAAAATCTCCTGGCATTTGCCAGAGCAGCGCTGGCAACCCTAATCTGCCCCATCACAACTGAAGAGAATCCTTAGAATCAACTGAACCACCATATAAATATGGATTGTTATTCAAGCACATAAATGAAATTATTAGATAAACCCTATGAGTTTGGTCCACTGGTAGAGGTGTTGAGCAAACAGTATTTTGTCCTTGAGAGGGAGAAGTAGGGAGTGTTTTGGGGGAATGAACATTTCTGCAGAGAATGAATGCCCTGTGGAGAGAAAAGAGTATGCTGAGGAGGAACCTACAGGAGAACTGCAGCCTCTGGACATCTACAGCAGCACCAGGAGCAACAGAAGAAGTACAGAGAGCCAGCCAGGCTGCAAGAAATACTTGAGTGTGAGAGACATTCACAAGACCTCCAAGAAAAAATAAAATACTGTAACATTTCTGCTGTTTCATTTTTCAATTGTGTTGCCTGTGTTAGAACTTCGGAGCCTGGAGGCACCACCACTGCAGAAAAGAGCAACCAAAATGATTAGGGGACTAGAGCAACTGTCCTATGGGGAGCGGTTAGGACGCTTAGAGCTGTTTAGCTTGCAAAGAAGGCGGCTGAGGGGAGACATGATAGAGGTCTATAAAATTATGCATGGTTTGGAGAGAGTGGACAGGGAGAAGTTTTTCTCCCTCTCCCATAATACTAGAACACGGGGTCATCTGCTAAAGCTGGAGGGTGAGAGATTCAAAACAGATAAAAGGAAATATTTTTTCACACAACGCATAGTTAAATTGTGGAACTCCCTGTCCCAGGATGTGGTGATGGCTGCCAGCTTGGAGGGCTTTAAGAGGGGAGTGGACATATTCATGGAGGAAAGGGGTATTCATGGCTATTAGTTAGAATGGATACTAGTCATGCTGCATACCTATTCTCTCTAGTATCAGAGGAGCATGCCTATTATTTTGGGTGCGGTGGAACACAGGCAGGAGGGTGCTGCTGCAGTCGTCTTGTTAGTGGCTTCCTAGAAGCACCGGTTGGCCACTGTGTGAACAGACTGCTGGACTTGATGGGCCTTGGTCTGATCCAGCAGAACCTTTCTTATGTTCTTATGTTCTTACTTTCTCCTTTTCAACTCTGTCCCTTTGAGCAGTGGTCCATTCATCCTATCCATGCATACTTTATCAAGACAGCCAGTGTGGTGTAGCCCTAATTAAATGGCAATTTCTCAGCCTAACCTGTATCATAGGGTTCTTGTAATGATAAGACGGCATTGGGTCAGCTGCTCCGGAGTCTTGAAGAAAGGCTATGATTAAAATCTGGCTTCTGGACACAAACTAAAGACGTTGTTTTATATGATCAGTTGAACAAGAAATTTTTGTAGAAGTTCATTGCAGTTTATGAAGTCACTTGCTTAGTAGTTTGAGCAGCCTGATTTCTTTAAAGATCATATTGTAAAAGATGCAAACAGTTCTAGTGAATCAGAAACTCAAGAGACAAACATGCTGCTAGCAACTACATCAAGCAATTTTATTAAATGGGAAGCAAAAGAAGTATAGCATAAGCCAAGGAATTTTCACCACCCTTACGAATTTTAAATTATTTTAGCCAGTTTCAACATTTAAGGAACTTCCCCTGGTCTCAAGTGAGCCATTAAACATATACATTAGTAGTTCACATGCTGGTGCAAGTCACCAAAATCTGTTTTTGATTCTTTCCAGCTTTTTTAATACAATCATGTTAAGGTGAATAGTTTAAAAGTATCTCAGGATTGAAGAAAGGGGGGAAATGTGCCAGGGAATACAAATTAAGGTGACTTGATTTTTTTTTTAATCACCTGAGCAAGAATAGTAATACCTTCCACTTCTTTCAAAGACTTTCCCCGTTGTTGGTTCTTAACTGCAGTACACAACATAAGTTAGAAGTCAGCAACTTGCGTTCCCTAGATCAGTTCTGGCCCTTCAAAGGAAAATTGTCTGCCTCTCCTCACCTGGAGATTTGGGGGCAGTGCTTGGGGAAGACAGAATTTGGGGAGGGGGTGGAGCTCAGCAGAGATGTGATTTTAATTTCAAAACCTTTATTGGCATACCATCGAGCAATCAAACAGAATGAGATCAGATGTAATTCCAGGATAACTCCAGGCTCCACTTGGAGGTTAGCAAGTATAAGAAACAGCAACAAATGCAAAATATCGCAGTGTTATTATAGTAGCATATACACTGATGCCAACAAAACAATATGTATATATCTGGTTCACTTTTCACCGAGATAAATCAAGGACAAAATCAAATTGTCAAGTCTCGGGTACAAAGTCCTATAAGACTATATTGAGTCCCGTGGTTTCAGAGGGTTCAAGAGGAGGGTTGAAAAACTTTTCCTTTTATACAGAAGTCCGGTTGCCTTTCTGTTTCGGCTTATAAGAAAGCCTTCCTCAGCGACCACTACATGAAATAAGAGTAAATACATAGCAAAACGGCATAAACAATAGAGTCAACAAAGTAAGACATAAAATTACAAGGTAGTAAAGTTGCAAAGTACTTACACGCGAGCTGTTAGTAACTAGCCTTCGCGTTGGCAAATTGGTGGGGTTACTTCCCCATTCTTAAAGAGCTAGGTCACATGATATGCACTAATCAGGCAATTATATCATTTAAAGATACAGAAAGCCATATAAACTTACAGGCATAAATCCATGATTGTAAAATGCATATATTTAGACATTACAGATAGCATGCTAAGTCAAGTGATGTGTTGAGTCCTTTAGGATGTAGAGAATCAAATAAATAAATATATTTAGATTCTTGGCGTCTTAGTATGAGTTCTACATCAGATTTATCATAAATTATGATAAACTACAGCACGCTAACGTTAGTTTGCTAATTCCACTTGGAGGTTAGCAACCCTATGAAAGAGCATCAGCTACAACAACAGGACTTGCTGACTGACACCATCATCCTCTGACTCCTTTGTCAAAGCAATCCTCTGGTAGCAAAACTACTTACTTATCAGTGATATAACTGGAGGAATCTTGACCTTTTAGCAGGGTGGGCACCTGGGCTGGCTGGCCTGGGATGCCAAATGTCCTTGGGCTGGCCCTGTTTATTCTTATCTACAGGGTCCTGTGGAACTTTAATGGTACTAGTATAGAATACCAGCGAGAGCTACTGGAGATAACAAGACCCACGTAAATCAATGCATCTTCATGACATTGTTAAACATGCAAGTCCACTTACCGGTAGCTTATTGTTTCTTGTAGGCTATCCGGGCTGTGTGGCCATGGTCTTGGTATTTTCTTTCCTGACTTTTCGCCAGCAGCTGTGGCAGGCATCTTCAGAGGAGTAACACTGAAGTCAAGAGACACTGTCCTTCAGTGTTACTCCTCTGAAGATGCTTGCCAAAGCTGCTGGCGAAACGTCAGGAAAGAAAATACCAAGACCACAGTCACACAGCCCGGATAGCCTACAAGAACCGATGAACTCTGACCGTGAAAGCCTTCGACAATATTTTGAACCACTTAGTTTAGTTCGCTTGTCTTGTTAGGACAGCCCCAAAGTGCACATGAATGTGAAAAGCATTTCTCCATTTACATTACATAAATTGAAGGCATAATAGCACACAAAGCTTCTCTCTCTCTCTCTCTCTCTCTCTCTCTCTCTCTCTCTCTCTCTCTCTCTCTCTCTCTCTCTCTCTCTCTCTCTCTCTCTCTCTCTCAGTCTCGGTTATGGAAGTATTTTGTTCATTAGCAAGAAAAATTATTGGTGTAATTTATTATAATTAATTCCTTATGTACTGTGGTTAGAAAATGGTTTATGTTGGCTACACCCATTCTCCTGTGTGGTATGAGGATACCATTTTGAGTAGAGGAATGCAGCGCTGACCTTTCCCATATCCCTCACAGTAAGGTTCCATGCAGCTGAAGCTAGGAATTAACATGGAGCATGTGGAATGGATTTTGCTAGTCATGGGGCATTTGTGTTGCAGTAAAAATGATGATTTTTTTTTGCAAAGGCATACTATTTGACAAATACCATCATTTTTGTAAGACCAGAGTTTCCCCCCAAAACCTGAATGTGTGTGGCTGAACACAAATATGCTACATGGATGGTGCATTTTCATTTGTCTACAGGACTGATGGAGAGATAGAATTTGTGGGCAGACATGTTGGAGGTTTGTCATATGTAGCTGGAGGGAGGTTGACAGGCTCCGGTGATTTCTGTGATGTACATGGTGAAAAGTTAATAACGGGTAATGTATTATTGGACAACATATTCACACTTTACTGAAACTCCAGTTTTTCATTGGATCTTTCAGATGGGGGAGAAATAAAAAACACTGTGCCGCATAATTTGTATCTGTTATGTTCTGCTAAAAGACAGTATGGTGGTAGTGGTTAGAGTTTCAGGCTAGGATCTGGAAGATCCGGGTTCTGTACTCTGCCATGGAAGCTTTCTGGGTGACCCTGGGCCAGTCACATACTCTCAGCCTAACCTACCTCAAAGGGTTGATGTGAGGATAAAATGGAGTAGAGGAGAATGATATAAGCCGTTTTGGGTCCCTATTCTGGAGAAAAGCAGAGTATAAATGATGTAAGTAAATAAATAAATTTGTGAAACTGCCTCATTTGTAAGATATGCAAAATATTACATTGCTTGTGGAACAGGCAGCATCTTCATTTAATTCATCACTTTTGCAAATCTTCTGGCTAATTAATTATACAAAGTTTCTACCTAACACCTGCAACTGACAAATTCATGAAACATTGGTCCCTGTCATATGGGCTGTTTAAACTCACTTTTGCTTCTGAAGGCAAATAGGTTTTTTAAGGTTTCACACACCTAAAGGATAAAGTACAACAACGATTAAAAAACAACAACCCTGGATCAAAACAGGTTTCAGAAAACCCAGATTAAACCTTAATTAACTATGGGAGGACAGCGTTTTATCAAACACAAACATCTTGGTCAGTTTCATGGTAAATGTTGGTCAGTTTCAGCACCTAAGATTCTGGGGCAGACCTACTGGCTTGCTTTTAGTCTGGCCAGGCCATGCTGATTTGCTGCCCTGTCCTTAACTTTGCATCCTCTTTAGGATAGCCATGAAAGAGTCACTCTCATGTAAAACAGCTTACTGTCCTGCAGCCTACAGCCTAAGCACTGGAGGATGAAGCCCTGTTAAACTCAGTGGGAGCCACTGCTCAGTAAACGTGCATGGGATCAGGCCACATAAGAGGAAAGAAAATGACCTATGTGGCTGCTTATTTTACCAGTCTCCATTTAACGTCCTCTTCAACTGCACCCCAGCCCATTTTTTTTGTGTGTGCAAATAAGACTGGCAATAGAATACTGAAATAGTACAAATGACCAAGCAGCTTTCCCATAGCACCCCTTGGTGAGCCATGCATGCCACATGTGATCATCTGACGAGAAATTTTTAATCGAATGGTGCATTGGTGTATATTTCTCCTCTTGGTCATTTTGGTTGGAATCACTGGTTAGTGCGAGCAGGTGAATGAAATCAGATTCTCCACTATGGTTCTAAAATGACTACTCGGTTATATGAAAACAAAAGAATCCCACTGCAGGGCTGGTGACATGTTTTTTTTAAAAAATCACTACAGCCAATTACAAAGCAGTATTTGCAGAGGGAAGGGACTCACACATATGTGCCTTTTCCCACTAGTGATCTATAGCTAGAGGGCATTAGTGATCAAAAAAAGGGGATGGCAAGCCGTGTAACAATGACGACATCGGTGACCACTCTCATTGGTTCAGATCCTCCACATTTTTTCTGGCCGCATACAGAAATTTACTCCGAGTAACCCCAAGTAAATCCAAGAATTAATTCCTGGGGGAAAGCCCCTGTGCAGAGCAATTTGAGAATGCGACTGCAAATACTGTGCATCAAGAGAGCAGTATATCCAGTGGAAGCAACCCATGCATAAAAGGCCAAGGTCATGGTCTGAAAACAACATATTCTGAATCTTTAAGGAACAAATCAGTTCTTCTAATTTACCACAGTATATATATTTCAATATAAAACACCATACATTGTTAAGTATACTGTTCTTTGTAAAGTTTATTGCCTGCTAATAGTCAGAGGTGACCAGCTGATGTTTCAGAAATGGGAGCTGAAGACTAAATAAGTTTTTTCTGAATGAGCAATTTACCTCTGGGGTAGGGACTGGGATCAGTACTGTGCAGGTGCATATACATGTGTGTTTGTATGTTTCAGTGTGGAATCAGAGAACTGTCCATTTGCTAATGTCTGCTAAAACCCATAGCTATTCTTAGGATGCATTTGCTCTCTTTAGGAAATGATGCAGTTTTTGTTACCTAAGGTACTGGTAAATATATTACAAGACTATATGTCTTCAGTGCTCTCTCTCATCCAAAGGAAACTATCATATACTTTGCAGAATAACCCTTCCCACCCAGGGAAGTGGACAGCGCTTAACAGTACTTCCCCCTTTAAAAGGGAGAGGGGAGCTATCTGGTGAAGTAAACGAGTACGAAAAAATGTCTCCTGTGAGTCATAACAGAATTCAAAGATAATAGTAATCCATATGGATAAACAGGTTTAAAGTTAAGGGTGGCCCAAATACTCTTAAATTCTGATATTGCTGTCAAATGAAGAACATTTGATGTGCCTAACAAACTAATACTCACTACAAATCCACATGGGTTATATTTGGCAGCTGTTCGACACCTCTTTATTCCCTTGTTTGCTGCTAATTCTCTGTGCCATTTCCTTTGTGCTGTTCTTTGCCCACATAATGCTTGCCCCCATTGGTCCACACAGTCATTTAACTGGACTGGCAGTGATTAGCCACCTAGTTTTGTTTACAAGTATCTGTGATGTCATCACATAAGACACAGCTCTGTGACATCATCAAACATCTTCTCATGAGAGCCCATGAGGACCATGATGATGGAGAACAAGGATGCTAAGAAGACAAGCACTGAAACAACATGAATATATTCACAGATGATCAAAAAACAGGAGGTACTTTTTGACACTAATGAATAGCAAGTTGATATATGATCAGTAGTTTCAACCTAAGCCTGTTTAAGATTTAAAGTCTGTCAGTCAACGAACTCATAACTAGCTCAGACTGTGTTAGGAAGATACATGCTCAGTAATCCAAAAATGTGTATTTTATAGATCTGTAATGGCATAAATTATGTGTTTAATGAACAATACATTAACAGAGCGTGGGAATAAAGGCATTGGCTATTGGAAAAGGACTGAATAGTTTATAATGCAGCCTGGGATTTAGCTCATTAATAAATGGTGGCATCAGGAGTATGTAAAAGTGGAAAAGGAGGGAAATGTTTCCATGACTTCTGATGGAGTTATGCCATGATGCATATGCTACAAAGAAATATATGAGAATTTCTGGAGGGAAATCAGGAAATATTCTCCCAACCCAGTCAAGATAATGATTATATGTAACAGGTTTCTTATTAGACTGACATCATCCAAAAACAGACCATCAAAAGCATTATTAATTGTGTGTGTGTGTGTGTGTGTTAAGTGCCATCATATTGCCTCTGACTCATGGCGACCCTATGAATCAATGTCCTTTATGTTGCATTTCAGTGTCCTTTGTCTTGTATGTATTCATTTTTATGTGAGCCTTTTAAAAAAGCCTTTTTACAACATCCCAAGGTCTTTATGGAGTCTTCAGCTTTGACTTCTTAAAAAGACTCCAAATTTATTTTTTCTGATTTCTAATTAATTATGTTTCCTGTAAAAGTATTTGAAGCAAACCTCAGCCTATGCCTGAACACTAACTTTGACCTTCAGTTGTCATATCAGTCCTTTATCAGTCGTGGGTAATCCATTCAACATGCGATACATAGTGAAGGTTGGGATGGAGACTGGATAAAACTCAAATGTAAAGACAGGAAAGAAGCAAAGGCAAAGAGAACACTGAAAAGAAAAGGATATGGACCACAAAAGAGCACAAAAAGAACACAAAAGACAACACAGTAGACAACACAGGTCAAATTCAAACAAAAATATCATAGAACATGTTTGAAAACTCATGGAATGGTAATGATTAAGTTGTTATTCTCATCACTGCTGTAGCAAGGTAAAATTATTCACATCCATGTTCAATGCATGAGATTTGACTGTGGTTTCTACATGAGAAAAGTGTCTGAAAGAAATAGACTGGCGTAATCTTCACAGATATGTGGGTACTTGCTGTTCAGGGACAAATCTAAGATGGCCACCAAGAGCTTTTTAAAAATGTCTGTTACTGCTGCTAGATCTGTTTGAAGGCCTCCAGAAATTACAAGATCCTTCCTGAATCACCCATGAAAAATTCAATGTTATTTATTTACTTCATTTATAGTTGGCTTTTCTCACAGAAATTCAAAGTGGATTTGTAAAAATTAAAAACCGCAATATACAATAAATGTAGAAACTTCCACAGACATTAAGATATTTTAAAAACTTATTAAAATGTATAAAAGACATTCCTTATAGAAACAACACCCTAACAGTTTTTGTACATTCTGTGGAATGATGTGGGAACATTCCTGACCTCTTCTGAGTTTTCTGACAACAACGCTCTAGAGATCTTCCAACCTTCTTTAAGTCACCCAGCTCTCAAGAGGTTCCTTCTTCTCACAAAAGTTTTGCCTTCATTTTGGTTGATTGTCAGCCCTGCTGATTACCATGGATGTAGGGTTGCTAATCTCCAGGTGGTGACTGGAGATCTCCAGCTATTACAACCTATCTCCAGGTGACAGAGATCAGTTCCAGAATGGAGAACTCCAAATGGTAACTTCAAAGGGCAGATTCTATGGTACCACATTCCTGCCGATCTCCCTCCCCTCCCCAAACTTCACCCTCCCCAGGCAGAGCCCCAAATTTCCAGGAATTTCCCAAGCCACAGTTGGAAAATGTAGTAGGACAGGAGGCTGGCAATAGGTGGGACAGGAGGTTGCCAGTATAATACAGCTGGCCCTAGTAAAGGGCCAAATACACTTTCACACCACTGTGGAGACTATTGCCTTGTCCGTGAACAGTGCTCTTTTGTGCAAAAGATAAATAATGGCAAATTTCTGGGTGAAAAGGGGCAATAGATTAGGACAGAGGTTCCCAAACTGTGCTCCAAGGAGCACTTGGTGCTCCACGAAACATCTCCTAGTGCTCCATGAAGAGATTGGAAATAAAAATACTGCTGTCATTCGATTTAGTATATAGGTGCTAGGAGAAAATTAGTGCTCCGTGATTAATTTATCTCCTGAAAAGTTCTCCATGACTCAAAAAGTTTGGGAAACTCTGGATTAGAATTAGGATTTTTTAACTGTATGTTTTAAACTATGTTATATATTGATTGATTGATTGATTGATTGTCTTATTGTAAACTGCCATGAGCCCAGCCTTGCTGGGAAAGGATGGGGGTATAAATCGAATAAAATAAATAAATAAACGTGTTGCTTGAGGCTTTCTGGTCATGCCAGAGAAGAGAAAATACAACCTAGATTAGAGGGAACCTTTTACAGCACTATTATTTGCTGATGAGCCAGCGTGGTGTAGTGGTTAAGAGCGGTGGTTTGGAGCTGTGGAGTCTGAGCTGGAGAACCGGGTTTGATACCCCACTCCTCCACATGAGCGGCGGAGGCTAATCTGGTGAACTGGATTTGTTTCCCCCCTCCTACACACGAAGTCAGCTGGGTGACCTTGAGCAAGTCACACTTTCTCAGCGCCATCTACCTCACAGGATGTCTGTTGTGGGGAGGGGAAGGGAAGGTGATTGTAAGCCGGTTTGAGCCCGGTTTGAGAGAAAGTCGGCATATAAAAACCAACTCTTCTTCTTCTGATGTGGAAGCTTTTAAATTTTGGAACTCTTCTGCAAAGTAAACACACACAGAGAGAGCACTTATAATAATAGTGTTCAGTAGAGTTTGGGAAACAATGCTAAAGAGATGGAAGTGAATTATTTCTTAATCTGTTTAACATATTGTGACACTTTGACACAGAGAAGTTCACAGTGGCATTTAAATTTTGGCTGGGGAAAAATACACTTTATTCTCCCTGCAGAGATCCACAATAATAATTGAGATGGGAGGTAATTCCTTGAGATTAATGGCTGATTAAGAGGAGCTGATGGCCCAGGTCTCAGCTGGGGCCATTAACCACATCGGTCATTATTCTGCAGGAAATGCTCCAGGCTGAAGTCATTACTGCTAGCATAAAAGGAAAAGGGGACGGGAGGAGCCACAGGAGTGTGAATTTTTTAAAACAATATCTATTACAATGAACAGCCAGTTCATATTAACGCCCTCCCAGTAGCACAGATAAATTCCTTGCCTGAATCAGTTTCCATGTGTGTGTGTGAAGTGCCGCCAAGTCGCTTCCGACTCATGGCGACCCTATGAATGAAAGTCCTCCAAAATGTCCTGTCTTTGACAGCCTTGCTCAGATCTTGCAAATTGAAGGCTGCGGCTTCCTTTATTGAGTCAATCCATCTCTTCCATCAATCAGCTTCCATATCCCATTCATTTTGTGACCTTTTATAGTTATGGAGTTCCTTAAATTTTGTTGACATTAAAATCATATCAAGCAATCATGTCTGTTCTGGGGGTAGCATGAAAAAGACAGTTTAAACAAGGATCCAGTGGGGAATGCTGCTTTGTTGGATCAAAATTTCCCATGTAGGTTTAGTTGTAGGGTTATTTTTTATTGTATTTCATAACAGAAAATTCAACAAAAGTATCAATTACGTGTCTCACAGCAGTAGTATTTTAACACTATTTGTTCCAAAATGTCAAAAAGCACTATTTTTAAAAGCCAAATCATCTATTAGATATTTGAATATTCCTTGTGCTATATGGCAGGTTAGTTATTTTTACGTTTCAACTCCTGTGCAGGTATGATGAACTCCTTGTAATGTCATTAGAGACTGGATTAGATTCAATACAATTTTGCACTGATATAATGAAAATTCAAGTTGATATCTAATTCAAAACCTGGTGCTTTTTATTATTTTAAACAGAGCATTCCTTCAGCTGTAAAAGTACCCAGCTCTGTATCTCGGCAAGATTTGTGGTTTGGGGATGCTTTTGGCTCCAGGAGTGGTTAGCCAGCTGTGGCCTTTCCCAGGCAGAAAAGAAATGGCCCCTGTTGTGGATGGTCTGGTTGCATCTAGATTAGATTACTACAACGCATTCTACATGGGGCTGCCCTTGAAAAGTGTTTGGAAACTTCAGTTGGTGCAAAATGCTGCAGCCAGAATGGTGACCAGAGTGGGTCATAGGGACCCTATCACTCCAGGATTGGGTCCATCTGCACTGGCTCCCAATTTGTTTCCACACACAATTCAAGGTGCTGGTGTTTACCTTTAAAGCCGTATATGACTTGGAACCAGCACACCTGACGGGTTGTCGACTACTTTACCATCCTACCTGACTTCCACAGTCATCTTCTGAAGCTCCACTTTGGGTACCCCTGCCTTCTGCGATTAGGCAGGTGGCAATCTGGGAGAGGGCCTTCTTAGTCGTGGCACCAAAACTCTGGAATCTCTCCCCAGAGAGACTCACCTGTCCCCTTCTTGTTGCCATCTTCCATCAGTGGGTAAAGACTTTTTTGTTATGTCTGGTGTTTCCTCAGTTGGGTTGCCAGTTAGTTTCAACAAAAATACTGGATACACTTGATAAAACTTTGTTGACCCCACCCCACATACACACACACGATGAAAAAGAAAAAAAAATGCCCTGTCCCTTTAACAGAAGTAAAGGTTGCCAATTCCTGGAGATTTAGGGGTACTGAAATTCAGCACAGAAAACAAAACCTACTGTTATCTGAAATCCTGTCCCCTTACATGGTCCATTTGTCCTTGGTTTGTTCCTGACATATTTTCCATTGAATAATACTGTTATTACAATGTTTTCTGCTCAAGCCTGTGACGATTCACCGTGTATGCAAAATACTGGTGTCCTCGTCTTAGAATATTGTGTGTTTTGACTAAGTATACATCATTTGTTTGAGTATTAAATGTTCATCTTAATGACCTTTAAGTAATTTAACCCTGTCTTGTATATTTTTTGCTATTAATTTAATATATTATGTTCCATACAAGGCCTGAGTCATCTCTAATATTAAATTTTGTAGCCGCTTCCAATACAAAATATAATCAGATGTCGCCAAAGAATGGAGTATGTCCTGAAGTTATACTTAATTCTAATTATAATAAAAAAGAAAACAGCTCCTAGCTGGGAGCTTTGTGTTGAGTAAAATGGAGCTGCTAATTAAATAAAGGGAATTATCCCATTTAACTAAATCTTATGAGTCTTTATCAACGATGGCTGGAAATCCAGTGCATAAAATATATAAACATCTAATAAAAATGAAGCACATCATGAATACATGGCAGTAAAAGTCAAGAGAGCCATAGAATAAATTACTTACGTTCACTTTAGGTGTTCTGGAAACATAACATCATTTTTCCAGTTTTGACTCATATCAAGACCACCCTGAAGAATAGCTTAATTGAACGAAATCCCTAAAGACTCTGTATTTATCATTTAGTTTATAAGTTTGGCAGCTAACTAGACATAACAAAATATGCAAATTAAATTATGACTATTATACAAAGAACACATACTGTCTGTACTACAGAATGTAAGTGTTTTGAATTTAGAAGTAATGGTGGATCCTCAGGGTGGGGGATGAAGAAAATAACTTTAAAATAATTGATGGAAAGTTGTCATCCTTAACCAAGTATGGTCCAGCTCCCAGCTGATTGTCCTTAGACACCCGTAGAATGAGATAGTTTAGGGAATGTGTTTTGAAAGTCTAAAACAGCAGATTGAAGCAAAGCGGTTCAACTTCTCCTTTTTTGCATCAGTGTACTAATGTAGTAGTGTGCTTGGGAGTTTCTGCATGAGAAGAGCTTGGAAGTTCTCATACCGGTATTTTGTTACAGTGCTCATTGTATTCAAGAGCTTGTCAGCATGGAGAGGTTAGGTGAAAGAGCACTAAACAGCTGTTTAGATATACATTAACACGATTCAACATGGAAGAAGTAATTCTTTAAGAAGTGCTTAATTTCAAGTTTGGTGGCCAAAAGCAAGTGGCTGATTCTACAGGTGGTAGAGCCAATAAATAAGCAAGTAGTCAGACAGAAGGAATAAGTAGCTAGCCCATATCTGAGCGATGAGTTGCACAGAAGAAGCAAGCCAGAATCAACAGCTTTATAGGAAGCGATCACAATCTTCTTGACTTTTGGTTTCACTTTATCACTTCTGGACTGGAAGCTCTAGTATCACTCCTGGCCATCTTCAGTAGTGGTACTGCATTGCACTGTGGCGAATATCTTCAAGCTGCCAGGGTGGCACAAGAAATAAATGCCTGAACCTTGTCATCAGAGTCCTTGGTTTGAGGCCCTTGGTGTATGGTAAATAACAGTTCTGCTTGGGACCATGTTGTGTGAGCAGGGAGATGTCACACTTTCCCCCTTGCATTATTTCCCCCTAATCTCAATCAAGCTTCCTGGAAGCTGCTTTTTGCCTTGCCGTTGCCTGTAGGTTTCCCCTTACAGGGTGAATATCTCATACTCATTATCCTAGTTTTCCCACCAAAAGTCTCACAGGTAAGGAAATTAAAGATTTTTAATGGTTTACGATAGACACTAAGGGCTTACTGATGTGGTCCTACATGATTGAAAAGCCAGGATAGGCAAGAATACAGGGCTCAAGAAGGAGCCTTCATGGATTCCAGGATCCTGCCAACATCCATTATGGATACTGGGTCAAAATCAAGCAGTATATTAAGTACCTCTTCTGACTGACTTACTACCACATCAATATGAGCATATTTGCAATATTTTATCAGAAAAAAACTTTGCAAAAGTATTACAACTAATTGTTTGTTCCTGAGATAATTAAGGCTCAGATTTAGCAGAAGCCAAGCTACCTTAAACAATTGGAATTGTTGTGAATTAGCTGATGCAATGGAGACAGAGAAGTAAATGTCTTTGCCACTGCCGCCACCACTGCCTAGGTCTTTCAATGGGCTCAATAACATGATCAGTATGAGTTTTCTGTTAGCGTCATTCTAAACATCTCTAGGCTCTCCACAGGTCACCAAGCTCCATGGTAAACCAGAGGGTTGGATTCTGCCCTGAGGGTGGGAGAGGTCACCGAGCGGCAGTTTTGTTGATAGCTTCAGGAGCATCATGTTCCAAGTTCTCACTACAGCCTCAATGGAACATGGATTTAGAATCCAAAAATCCCCAGAATATTCTGGAATCCAGTAGAATCCATGAGCCTCCATGGGGGGACCATTTTTACTGGGCTCCCTTTCTAGCAGTATGTCAGGTCCATATTCACCCTTGCCTTGAGTAGATAGTGGTAAGATCATCGTTCAGGTCAAATCTCCAACCCTGAAACCAGACCTTCCCTTAAAGGCTCAGTGGAAAAGATTAAGTTCAAGGTATGGTGTTTTTCATGTTTTGGGCCTGCACAATTTGAGAAAGGCCCAAGGCAATTAAAGAAGCTATACAATTCTCGGCCAGCTCTGATGAGATATCCTCCGCAAGAATGTTGAAGTCTCCCAGAATAGGTGTTTCCACATTAGGTGTCTCCACATTAGGTGTTTCCAGCACCTTGCCCAACAGCACCTCCACCAGGGTGCACCTCAGAGCACCTCAGACAGGGTGCCTACTGGGGAACCAGGAGGCTAGTTAACAAGCAGCATACCTGATCTAGCCTTAGTCCCTAATGCAAGGTCCAGGAGGCAGAGCCACAGAAAGTGGAACTAACCACAAAATGCCAGGGAGTGAGGTTATTCATAACAATAATAGTAACTGTTCAACATTTCAGGAAGAAGCTCTGTTTACCTAGATGCTGTTATTTTTTCAGGTTTACCGAAAAAAATTGGGCTCAATAAACACGAACCCGAAATTTACCGATTTTTTTTTTTTTTGCACAGCATTAGTTCCAAATTCTGGCCTGAAGCCAGATTGAAATGGGTCCAGAAAATCAGTCTCTTCCAAGAACACCTGGAGCTGAAAGGCAGCAATCCTCTTTAGCACCTTGCCCAATAATGGAAGATTGGAGACTGGCTGAAAAATTTCTACCGTACTAGGGCTCAGGGACAGAACAGATCTAATTACTGCCTCCCTGAGCACAGGTTGCAAACCAGTTCTCAAAGAAGCATTTAGCACTCTCCTTACCCACTCAACCAGTTCCCCCCACCCACCGGGCAGCTTTTATCAGCCAGGAAGGGCAAGGGTTGAGAATACAGGTGGTAGGCCTCATCGGTATGTGTGTGTAAAGCACTGTCAAGTCGCAGCTGACTTATGCCAACCCCTTTTTGGGGTTTTCATGGCAAGAGACTAACAGAGGTGGTTTGCCAGTGCCTTCCTCTGCACAGCAACCCTGGTATTCCTTGGTGGTCTCCCATCCAAATACTAACCAGGCCTGACAGGTCTCATCTATCCGTGCTGAAATAGTGCATCCGTCAACCGTACTGCTCCTGGTAAAGATTGCTCCCAGCATCTCCAATAACCCCCCTACACATACACCCCCCCTGCATATTCAACATGCTAATATCCACAGAGAAGTACAGGGGTAGGGGGCTATCTCCCCATGCAGTTTCGCCCATCACACCCCCTCCCAATTACACACACTGTTACTAGCCCTAGAAGGGAAAAACAACGATATCTGTTTAAATATACAGGAAAGATCTGTGAATGGGTCTTACAGCTTCATATCCAGTTTGATCCTGAGTTTCCCTACCTCCCAGGACCTCCTTCCAGTCCCTAGCCTACCCAATTAAATTGCTGCTCCTAGAGTCAGGTATTATTCCTATACAGTTTCTGATTGTATCACAAAAACTGTGGTGCAAACATACCTACAACATAATTGTTTGAGCGCTTGGGATATTCAGAAACATTCCTTGCCATCACAGCAGCTTAGCTAATCAGTGACAGAAGCTTAACTGTCACAAATACAATATAGTTTGTCAAAGAAATTGCACAGCATGGGCTGCAGGACTGTATAACGTCCCAGCTGTGATGGGGAGGAGGTACCAAGAGCATTACTTATGAGTCATAATATATACACCTGACATAATAGCAATATACAAACAGCTTGATGAAATACAGAACATTCCTGTTACTGTAACCACAGGTGCATGCTCGCAGAGCACATGCTTTATGGCAAATAATGCAGCTTCATAAAAATGCCTCAGAGGAATAACTACAGTTTGGAAAAAGAGGAAAGAAAACAGAGTGGCCCATCATATTAAGGCCTTGTTTTCTCCTCCCATTCGAGCTTGCAGGGGATCTTTTGGATTGCCTAAACCCGGTGAAGTGTAAGGATGTGTCACTGGCCACCAAGATTAGGTTAATTCATGCCATCGTATTCACTATTACTATATATGGGTGTGAAAGCTGGACAATGAAGAAAGCTGACAGGAAGAAAGTAGACTCCTTTGAAATGTGGTGTTGGAGGAAAGTGTTACGGATACCATGGACTGCCAAAAAAACAAATCAGTGGGTTATAGATCAAATCAAGTCTGAACTGACCCTAGAAGCTAAAATGACTAAACTGAGGCTGTCGTATTTTGGTCATGTCATGAGACGACAAGAGTCACTGGAAAAGACAGTCATGCTAGGAAAAGTTGAGGGCAGCAGGAAAAGAGGAAGACCCAACAAGAGATGGATTGACTCAATAAAGGAAGCCACAGCCTTCAATTTGCAGGATCTGAGCAAGGCTGTCAAAGATAGGACATCTTGGAGGACATTGATTCATAGGGTCGCCATGAGTCAGAAGCGACTTGACAGCACTTAACACACACACACACACACAAACCCGGTGAGCATTGCTACTGAAAGGGGAGAAGTATGGATCTTGCACCATGGTCTGAGACTGCATGCAATGTTTGGCCAGCTGTCTGGAGGCTAAAGACAAGGCCTCAAACTTCAAATTCTTTAACCTGTTGCCTGCCATTTCTGTTTTATGGCATAGAGGTTTGATGCTGAGTTATGGGTAACGGAGCAAAAGCATGGAATTCTTCTCAGTCTTGATTACTACTCTTAGAGGTGAAGAAGGTGAAGAATTGTATTTGCTCCACATTCAAAACCATAATGAAGATGGTGTCTTTTGCCCTATCAGGACACAAGAGTAAGCAAATTATGCTGTAGGGAAATTGTAGAAGGGAACAGAGGGCAGAATCCAATCAAACTGATAAAATCAGTATGACTGGCATGTATCCAACAACACAGTTCCTTCAGTGGAGTGGCATTTCTGCTTGCAAAAGATGGGGCAATGATTTCCACCACTTTCTTCTACTTTGCCCCATATGCTATACCTGGGGCTCAGGGGGCTCCAGCAGCAGGAGGAAGAAGGAAAACCCTGGCCTGCCAAGTCGATGGATGGTTGGGTATATGCCACTGTAAGGTCGTCAGTTTATCTGCTGATGCAGATGAGCTATCTGTACCTGCGTCATCTTCCAATCTGTGCTTTGGCAAGCTGGATCTCATGTGACCTCTTTCCATTTACACATGTGGGGCTACTGCTCCATTCTGAGATGCTAGATGTAGGCCATGCTGGCCTTGCAAGAGAGTAATGCTAGGCGGGCTGTCGTAGGCAGCAGCATCCTTGTAGCTATAGCAAATGGATGGGACTTTTTGTTTCTGGGGACACTTTGGTGAATGCTATTGAGGTGAGTAGTGTATGAAAGGGTACGACAGCTTAATGCTATAGGGGAGAATAGACTTGCCAAGAGGCAACCAATTCCCCACCTCCATCCTGATGGAGTTACACTCCTACGCACCTGAAGAAGTGAGCTCTGACTCATGAAAGTTTGTGCTGGAATAAATGTCAATTAGTCTTTGAGGTGCCACTGTTCTCCTGTTTCATTCTGGTGCTGTTTTATTTTGGTGCTCCAAATTAACATGGCTACGTATTTGGAATTCACATCTCACAGAGGATATATTTAGAAGTTGGGTAGTTCTGAAGCTGGATGTCAGGTGTGGATAGGTGACCAGCAAAAGCCAGTTAGGACATGTAGGGACTACAGTTCATTGACTGACCTAGAGTTGAATGCAGATAATTGCAGGAATTATTAGGATTATCAATTGTTGATAACTCTGTTTTCACGTTACAATAAATGCACATTCACCCCGTATGTGCATACATCCATTTGTAAGAGCCAATTCACATTCACTTTACAAATGAAATGGGAATCAGAATCTGGATAAATGTGGGGTTTAAATCACACATTCAGCTGGACGAGCATTGAATATAACATGAGAATTACTCAACATATGCATAAAGAAAAAAACAAGCGTACATGAATTGTACAGGTGTTCACTGTAACTTGTGAACAGTGTTTACAATCAACTAAAAGTGCTACAGTCTTAAACTGGAAGCATTCAGAGGGGATCACTGAGCTCAGTCATTCAAAGATCCAATACTGCAGACCTCGATGCTCCTCTGCTGTGAATCCAGGCAGGAGTAGCAAGCAGGAAAGTGGATGGTTTTTGAGGAAAGAAAAGAAACGGTGATTTTCTGAAGAACTCACTGCATGGTCATGTTCGCATGAGAAAAAGGCTGGGAGGTAGCAGTGGCAACAGCAGCTACCACCGCAGAGAACCAGATCAGCTTTCATTGCTAATGGATCAGTTTTCATTTTCCATTGTTGTTTAGCTGAGAAAATAAAATCCTAAATTAGAAACTTGGTTTTAGAAAGTAGAAAAGGGTAATACCCTTCAGCTGGTTCTTTGTTAACATTCTGTTTCTTGTTACCTTGTTGGGCAGTAAATAAACGGAAAAACCCCAAATTAATTATTTCAGTGTCTTTAATATACAGATTTGCCTGCAAGCTACAGTCTTGGAAAATTCTAATTATAAAGCAATTCAGATTGTTTATAACATGCTTTTGATTTTAATTTTACTGTATTCTACTGTTGGAAAATCCTGTTGACATCTGGTTTGGGGAAGTCCTAGCAGCCAACTAGTGTGCTATAATGGTATGCCTTGTTTTGGAGGCAAGAAGAGGCTTACGGTGAGATTTTTAAAAAGCAAACCACCACATTACCTTAACTTTGTTACCAAGGATGTCTGCTGCAGACCTTCTACAGGCTCACTAAATGCTGTCCCAGAGCTACTTTTTATTGGCAATTTACCTGTGTTTACTAACATAAGCAAAGTTGGGGCTTTGGCTATGCGCTTGCAGCTGTGGTATGAAGCTCCATGTATATTAAAAGCCACAGAACACTTTTAGAGGGAACACATGAAGCTGCCTTATACTGAATCAGCCCCTTGGTCCATCAAAGTCAGTATTGACTACTCACACTGGCAGCGGCTCTCCAGGGTCTCAGGCAGAGGCCTTTCACACCACCTACTTGCCTAGTCCCTTTAACTGGAGATGCCGGGGATTGAACCTGGGATCTTCTGCGTGCCAAGCGGATGCTCTACCACTGAGCCATGGTGGTAGTTGCATGTCTGAACTGTCCTTGGCCAACACATAAAAAAAAAGGATAATCTGAGGAAAATAACTATATTAATATCAACACAAAATATATTGCAGAATAATTTTAAACTGTTGTATGTAATTATCAGGCAAACTATGTTACACCTTTGTTCAGATCTTCCAGTATGCTTTTTGACCCAAAAACATCTCTAAGGTATCCATGCAGATTGGGGCCACAGCAGCAGACAAGGGTTTCTGAAGACTCTTTTTAAAACTCTCCATGTCATTTCCCCTAACAAATGTAGTCTCCCCCACCAGCGTCAATTAGCCCTGCTAAGAAAAGAAGACAGCTACCATGGATTGCCCAAAATCCAAGTAATTAGAGAAGCTAGGCATCTCAATAGCTTAGATGCTTGCTGTTTCTATCAGAATATAAAATGAAAATTATCCATCAATAACAACAACATAAATCATTTACATATTTCAGAGTACACAGGTTGGGTCCCTGGTCTCCCGGATAACCCTGTCCACCCTAAAGAAGCCTGCAGTTTATACACCATTAAAAGCACTGGCAAATAAAATGGCCTTGTAGCTCCTATAAGTTTCTAAAGATGGACTTACCTCACCTCCTCTGGGAGCCCTTTCCACAAAGTGGCAGCTCCAGTGTTAAAGGCACAGACTCTGTCAGGTGTCAAGTGAACTACCTTAAGTAGGGGAACAGCTAGCTGGTGGCAGCCTGAGGTCTTTAGCTGGTGTACAGGGGCATGTGGGAGGAGACAATCCTTTAGATATATGGGTCCTAAGCCATAAAGGGCCTTGAAGGTTATAACCAGCTCCTTGAACTGTACGTGGAAATGAGCTGGCAGCCAATATCACTGTTTTAAGGTGGGAAAGATATGTTCCCTACAGGTGGCCTCTGACAATAATTGGGCTGCCACATTCTGAACCAGCTTCAGTTTCCTGATTGTCTTCAAGGCAGCCCAATGTAGAGCACAGTACAGTAATCCAACCATGAGGTTGTGGAAGATCATATCACTGTGGAAGACTGGATGAGTCTAAGGAAGGAGACAGTCGGTGAACTAGATGCCGCTGATAAAAGGCATTTTTGGCTTTTCAAACATCAACGCTGGGCCCATGAACTCCACCAAGCACTTAACCTATTCTACACATGCCAACTCCACACCATCCACTACAAGTGGATCCAATCCCTCTAAAACTTTCGCTTTCCTGACTAGCATTATCTCTGTCTTGTCTAGATTCAGCTTCGGTTTGTTAGCCGCCCCTTCATGGCCTCAAAGCACCAGGTCAGAGCCAAGATGGGCCCATCTGGAGGCGTGTGTAATGAAATATATGGCTGGGTATCATCTGCGTATTGATGGAGCCCAACACTGAAGCTCCAGACAATCTCATTCAGAGGCCTCATACAAATGCTGGTGTTAAGTCCGCGTGGGGAGGACACATGAGGTCGGAGACGGAGTTCAAACAGCAACCGCTTTATTGAAGTACGCCTAACTATATACATACATAACACCTGGAGCACAGGTGAGAGGCTAGAACCCTGTGGCATTCCTCAGGACAAATCCTACCCAGTTGATTCTGCTGATTCTGCTTCTCTTTGCTCAGTCAGACAGAAAAGAACTAAACCACCAAAGAGCTACTTCTCTAATGCCAACTCCATATTCCAATTGAAGGGTAAGAATGAAATGTCAAAGCCTGTTGATGGATCAAACAATGTCAACAGGGTTGGCTGCCCCCTGTCCACCTTTAAATAAAGATTTCTTCCAGTGCAACTAAAACTGTTCTAAATCCAGGCCTGAAATGGGTTAAGAGCTGATATGGTATCCAAAAACCACTAGACCTGCTTCCCCACCACACACACTATCACCTTCCCCAGGAAAGGTAAATTGGAGACTGGCTTATAATTGAACATTTTGAGCATATTCATGCAAAGATAGAGGTTCTTGTACTTTAAAAGTTTACACCAGTATTTTTAGAATAAAGCAGCAACTCCACAGTGCTCAGACTACAGAACACCCAGTATCACTTCCATAGTTCACTGATGAAGAAATAGCTTCTGTAGAACAGAGCGTACAGGAACAAGTTGCTTCAGAGCCATAGAGAAAAAGATTTTTTCCTTAACAATAGTTTCCATAAAATAGTGGTTAGGATTTTGCAGCTGTATTCCTGATGTACTGTAAGCAGCTGCCTTTGGAACTTTTTTTCCAGCTGCCAACCCACCACACGTTCCAGGAGAGGAATGAAACAATATCCCCTCTTCGTATGTTCTGTCAGTTTAGTATGTGAACCAAAGACCTCACAAGAACACCTATGAACTGGGGATAATACTTGCAGCTGTCAACCTCAGCCAGTTCTTCCTCATCATAACAGGAGAGCTGGTGATCTACATTCAGATGAAGAAGGACTTCTGTTAAAAGAACACAGACAATTATTTCCCATGGGGTATATTAGGGGAAAGAGCTTATGCACCCATACCACGCTACCCTCACACACAATATGAACTCAACAGCTGCCTTTGGAGAGGGTTTGAAGAAGAGTTGGATTTATATGCTGACTGTCTCTACCACTTAAGGCAGAATCAAACCGGCTTACAATCACCTTCCCTTCCCCTCCCTACAACAGACACCCTGTGAGGTAGGTGACGCTGAGAGAGCTCTAAGAGAGCTGTGACTAGCCCAAGGTCATCCAGCTGGCTTCATGTGTAGGAGTGGGGAAACCAATCTGGTTCACCAGATTAGCATCCACCGCTCATGTGGCGGAATGGGGAATCAAACCTGGTTCTCCAGATTAGAGTCTACCTCTCCAAACCACCACTCTTAACCACTACACCACACTGGCTCACTGAATTATACTATCAGTGGATCTCCCTTTCTGCTTGCACTAAGTGCTTCCACTCATGGCAGAGAGGAAAGTCCATTTTTGCCCATTTCTCTTTCTCACTGCAGCTTCCCACCATGACTTCCATTAGGGTTGCCAACCTGCTATTACACCTGATCTCCAGCTGATAGAGATCAGTTCACCTGGAGAAAATAACTGCTTTGGCAATTGGACTCTATGGCATTGAAGTCCCTCCACAAACCCCACCCTCCTCAGGCTCCACCCCAAAAATCTCCAGGTATTTCCCAACTGGAGCTGGCAACCCTAATCTCCATGGTGTTCACTAACTCATGGGGGCAGAATTTCAGAGGTTATAGCAGGAGAAGGGAGGTGGGAAAGCTGCTGTTTATGCACTTCACTCCTGTGCATAGGATCCTAGCCAGTGTCTTGCTTGCATGTTCTGCTCATCTGAAAAAAAAACTCCCAAGATCATCCTGCAAAGGGCAATATATGTGAAGAACAATATAGGTTATTACACAGCAGCTGTGGCAGTTTTATGTTCCTCAGCTTCCCCCCACCCATAGTGCTATGAGAAACCTGCATCATGCATGCTTTTTATACAGTAGCTTTACAGTAGCTTTATGCTTCATTCTAACTTCATGAACAGCAATGGTGTTTGTATGTTGATCTGAATCTGAGCTGCAGCACGGGCAGGAAGGGCAAAGTCTTTCCCCATGCCTTTCCTCTGATCAAAACTGCCATCCTGGGCTGGCTTTAGCTTCAGAAGAGGGAAGAAAAGGCACAATATGAATCCCAGTCCTCCCCCCCCCACACACACACACACTTCTAACACTAAAACCAGCCCAAGGGGACAGTCCTGATTAGGAAATAGCTAGGAGGGGGAGAATTAACCTTATTTATTTCATTGCACTTTTACCCCGCCCTCCCCAGCCTGAAGGCCTGGCTCAGGGTGGCTCACACAACCTAGATACAATAAAAACAATAATACATCAAAATACAATTTAAAAATAGCCCAGACCATTCTAGTAATGGGGCAATAATGCCCCCGATGGCGCTAAAAAATAATAATAACCATCTGCAGCTGGGCAATGAGATGTAATCATCTCCAAGTTGGTATAAATGAGGGAAGGAGCTCAGCAGCAGGAAAGAAGGAAGGATTTGGGAGGCCAGTATTTGTAGGGAGAACCGTCACTCGCCTCAACCATATGCCGGGCAGAATAGCTCCGTCTTGCAGGGCCTGTGGAACCCCTGAAGGTCCCTCAGGGCCCTGATCTCACTAGGGAGGCTATTCCACCAGGCAGGGGCCAGGGCAGAAAAAGCCCTGGCTGAGGCCAGCTGGACACTCCTTGGGCCAGGGATCACCAGTAGCTGCAGTCTACAACAGGAGCCTCTGTGACGGCTTTTTGAGGATAATAGTGCAATCCTAAACAGAGTTACTCCAGATGGGCTTAGACTGGAGTAACTTTGTTTAGGTTTGCACTGTAAATCACCTTGATGAGGTCTCCAGTCATACATCTCCATTGTAATGCGGTATTTGACCCTGGGGGAATTCTGGTGTTCTCCTGTTTGCTGCATTATGTAGATAGCTGATCTCATGCTCCTTAGCTCTGCGCAAAGTACAATTGAGACAGTGGTAGTTTGCACAGATGGCAGCCTTTACCGGGCGATCCTCATCGAAGGGTGTGTGGCTAGAGAACCAGTCTAAAGAGCAAGGCATGGCTAATGTCACTCCCTGTTTTAGGAATATTGATCTGCACTTGCCAAGCATGCTTGTTAAATACCAGCGTGCTCAGAGGTCTCCATTCTTAAGAGGTCTCCTTCTCCAGGGTCTGGCATGACTTATATCCTAAGCTGTGTTTTCCAGGCAGACAATTACAGATAACATTTATTGGATTCCACCCCAGAGGTAGAAATCCATGGTGGAGTGTTCCCTCACCATATGGTATCTTCCTTGTACTGTCAAGTACCTTGCAGTTACTTTGAGTGGCGTGTTATGTATTATTAATACTGTGGCAAGGCAACAACCGTGTACCAGTCACAGCTTAGAGAAATGTTGGCACAGAAGTTTACTACACAAGTGCTGTCAAGTCACAGCCAACTTAAGGAGACCCCAGCAAGGGGCTTTCAAGGTAAGTGAGAAGCAAAGGTGGTTTGCCATTGTCTTCCTCTGCAGAGTGTTTCTTGGTGGTCTCCCATCCAAGTATCAACCCTGCATAGCTTCCAGGATCTGACGAGACACATGCTGCTGTCCCTCCTAGAAATTTACTAACTAAATCTTATCAGTAAATCTTTTAAGGAAGGGTATGCTAAACTGAAGTAATTCTTTTTTATAACAAGAACCCACACTGCATCCCTTTCGACGTACTGTAAATATAGAAATATAAATTAAAATTAAGGCTAAGAATCCACCTCCCATTTTGCTGCTAACAGTGTTACTGTTGTAGCTAAAAAAGAGGTGAAGAAAGAAGACACATGCTTAATAGTTGAAGGATGTCTGTTTCTGTCCAACATACTGGAGAATTTGTTGAAGAACATTTCATTCTAGTGAAAATATTACTTTTGTATGGTTGCCAGGATCAGTGTTTTCTCTTTCATGAATCAGTTACTTGCTCGTTTGTGGCTGTTTTCTTCTCAATCCTTTCCTTTTCCTCTTTGGCTATTCAGACCAAAATAGTCCCCTGCAGCCCTATGGCTCTGTTTTTGCTGAGGCAGCTATCAGTTCTGAAGAAGCACTTTGAAAATAAGATCAACCAGATTCCCTTCTCTGTGAAGGCTTGCTCTTATTCCACATTGTTCCAAGAAGAAAATCAACTCTATTCTGGAATGTATTAGAATATTACAGGTGTCCATCATTTCATACCCAGACTCATATATTATTAAAATTTTTGTCTGTGAACTCTGATACAAATGTAAAAATGGCTCAGAACAATTGTTCATCTGGCCCAGTATTCTGATTCCAACACGAGAGTGCTTGATTTTTAGAAAAATTGTAGAACAATACAGAATGTCAGACATTTCAGTTGATTTTGGACATTGTGTGCTTGAAGCAGGGTTGCCTGATGGGTGGTATTGGCGGGCAATTGCCTGCCAATCCACCCAGCCGCTCTGGGGCTGCACTGCGGCTGCTTTTGCACTCAAACCCCCCAATTTACTTCAATCAGCCACGGCGAAGCGGCACTTCCAGAAGTAAAAGTGGAAGTGCAGTCATCACGTGCGCACACCCATGCACACATGTAGATGTCTCAGTCCCGCCCCCTGAAACCTCCTGCCAATTGGGAGGGGGGACCTGACAACCTTAACTTGAAGGTCAATTTCTCTCAACTACTTATCTAATAAGCAACATGCATCTTTCAATAATTCATAGAGCTTTCCTTAAAAACATGCATTATCGAACCTTTTGGGCCATGTTTTTACTGAAGTGAAAAGCTGAACCCATAGTACACGTTACATTAGCCACAGCGATTAGCATGCCTTCGGTGTGTGTTTTTGCCATGCTTCCCTTTCTCCCAGGCATAATATCAAGCAAGAGCTGCTCTGGAGGGTGACTCGAAGTCGAGGGGCTGGAACTGCAAAAGTCTGGCAGCTAGTAGCCCCTAGACAGATTAGGCCTAAAATCCTGGCCCAGGCCCGTGATGGGGCCTGGGCTGGGCACCTGAGGAGAGGAAAGACACTGGAGCGAGTTCTGCAGCAGTTCTTTTGGCCAACAGTAGCTGCCGATGTTGGCAGTATTGCAGTGCCTGCTCTGTTGCCAAGGGGTGGCCATTAAACAATCTCCACCAGCGCCTTTGGAACCAATGCCAGTGATGGCAGAGCCTTTTAATTGGGTAGGCTTCATTGGGCTCCTACCGTGGCCAGCCAGGGGAAACCAGTTATCTTGGTGCTGGTGGCCTGTGCCGCCAGTTACCTTGTGGATCTAGCTCTACAACTTATGAAAACTCCGGTGGTGGTGAGAGCCCTGGTCTCTTATTTCTCCTGGGTGCCTCCCCTGGAAATACTAACAGACCAGGGCAGCAGCATTGCCTCCTGCTATTTCAGCAGCTATGCCAAACCACTGTATCATCCCCAGACAGATGGCCTGGTGGAACATTTTAATCAAACAATAAAGGCCATGTTATGGAGATGTGCAGGAGAGAAACTGGGAGATTGGTAGGGTTGCCAACCTCCAGGTACTTAGTACAGATGCGAAAAATATTAACAAAGTGCAAAAATGTTTATGTGTGTGTGTAAAGTGCCGTCAAGTCGCAGCCGACTTATGGCGACCCCTTATGGGGTTTTCATGGCAAGAGACTAACAGAGGTGGTTTGCCAGTGCCTTCCTCTGCACAGCAACCCTGGTATTCCTTAGTGGTCTCCCATCCAAATACTAACCAGGGCTGAACCTGCTTAGCTTCTGAGATCTGACGAGATCAGGCTAGCCTGGACCATCCAGGTCAGGGCAAAAATGTTTATAAGCTACTTATAAACATTTTTGCACTTTGTTAATATTTTTCGCATCTGTACTAATTTCCTAATCTAAATTGATATCAGTACAGGGGTGTCTTATCTTTTCCCTCAACCTCCAGGTACTAGCTGGAGATCTCCTGCCATTTCAATTAATCTCCAGCTGACAGAGATCAGTTCACCTGGAGAAAATGGCCGTTTGGGCAATTGGACTCTATGGCATTGAAGTCCCTCCCCTCCCCAAACCCCACCCTCCTCAGGCTCCACCCCAAAAACCTCCTGTCGGTGGCAAAGAGGAACCTAACAACCCTAGAGACTGGGACTTCAACCCCCGTTATGTTTGCCATTAAGAGAGGTCCCCCAGGAATTTACACAGGAAGGGCTATTCTGCTTGGTTTACAGGCAAGTGCCACAGGGACCAATGGCCAAAGGCTGGGGTGGAGAGAAGGAAGTGACTGCCCAGGAGGTAGAGGCCTGTGTTAAAAACCTGCAGGAAGCTCTGAGGGCAGCCTGGGACTTTGGTCCCAGCAGCACCTGACAGAGGCCCAGAAAAGGGTCTTTGACGAGTGAGCGTGTAGGTGTGCAACCCTATGCAATGGGGCAACACATAGGACCCTTGGGTGAGGCTATCCCTGGTTATAGGGAGAAAAAGGGCCAATGTGTATGAGGTCAGAACAGTACACACACACACACACCCAGATGAAATGGCTTCATGTGAACCTGTTAAAGGAATGGAAGGAAGGTACAACCTTGTTCATGGTGGCAGAGGAGGTCCCTGAAGATCAGGAAATCCTGCGCTGGGAGCATCTGTGACTGCCAGAAATCCCAGAGGAGTCCCTGTCAGCCCAGCAATGTCCTACCTTGGGGGTCCTGGGGGCTATAAATAAGGTCCTGAAGATCCTAGCTAATCCTCCTGTGTTGAAGAGTCCTGATTTTACCACACCCTCCACAGTGTATATAGATGCTTCGGGGTGGGCCTGGGGGCTGTGTTAGCTCAGGAGCATGAAGGGCAGAAACTAGGGTTGCCAACTCGGTTGGGAAATACCTGGAGATTTTGGGGGCGAAGCCTGAGGAGACGGGGTTTGGAGAGGCAGTGAGGATGTGGGATGTGTAAGATTTTAATTAATTTAATTCTAGCATATTAGAAAAATGTTATTTTTCTATTATATTTGTAAGCTGTGGTTATTTATATAAGTCAGTAGAAAATAGTCCTGTCTAACTTAAACTGAACAAAGCAGGTGATCTTTCGTATCTGGTACAGGATATCACCAAATAACAGATGAGGTCATATACATGTGACCACAAAATGAGATCAGAGTTAGGGTGGATTTGAGAGGAGGAGATATTCAAATCCTCTTAGAACAAAGAACTCTGGAAAAGTATAAATAGGAGAACTAGGCGGAGTCTGTTAGGAGACTTTCACTTTTGAACCCGAAAAGGGCTGAAATGTCTTCCTCTTTTGCCTGGCAAAATAAAAAAAGCTTTTTTCTCCCTTTGCTTCTTAAACCTGGCGTCGTCTCTACTTTGTGATAATAAATCTGGTCACAGAGGAGAGTGTATATTTACATCCAACAGATTTATGGCACCCCAGATGGGACATCTGGTTGTCAATTGCTCACAGATGACGGGTGTCGAAGTTTTGTAGGACAGGTGCACCCGGCGATTTCGCTGGTCCTCAAGCTTGGCAGACACAGCATCTGGGGGTGAGTGCAATTGCAGAGTCCCACTTTTAAACCGACCCAGGAGAAGCAACGGGCTGGAGGTAAGGAACCGCGGAAAGGAATTACGGGACCTTAATGGTGGGGCAGATCTTAGAGGTAAGCCCTTCTAAGAGGAGAAGGCAGAAGCAACGCCACCATGGATAAGGGGCTCAGTGGGACGCCACTGAGTTGGAATGGTAACGGGGGCTGTAACAGAGGGTTCAGCCAATGGTATTTTATTGTCAGTGTGAAAAGCAAGAGCAGGGATTGTGGAATCCTGTGCTGATCCGAAATTTTTCCAGTTGCCTCCAGGGCACTGGAAGAGGTAAATGCCTAGAAAAGGGAACGTACTTTTGTCTTTTGTCTTGTCCAGCGTGATTTGTCCTCTCTTATATGTCCTCTCTTTCTGTGAAGTATTTTATAAAGGTTATGTGATTATTTGACAAATGTTAACGTGTTTATTTTTTTATGGGGCCAGCCTGGGATACTGGACGGCGTCAGCCAAAAGGAATTTCCCTCCTCCCTTCAAACTGTGTTGCCGAAAGGAAATCAAATTGTTTGAGTAGTCTGGTTTTGTTGTGTGTGTTGTTGTTGTTTTCTGTTGAAAATCTGTTCTTTGCTGGGAGAAAAGTAATCTGGTTGTCTTCTTTCTGAGGAAGAGACTGGAAGAGAAAAAAATCCCCCATGCCCCTCCTTTCTCCGCTTCAAAGTGTTTCTGTTCTTCTTCTCTCTCAGACTGGTCGTAAATCAAGGCAGAAATACTGTTTTGTTAACAGAAGATCCTTTCTTTCTCTGAAGTTTAAAATGTGAAACAAAATTTAAAAAAAAAGGAATTTTAAGTTAACTCTGACTGAACCAGCCCTCTTGCTGAACGCAGGAGGAGGGGTCAAGTCAAAAGTGTTTGGAATTTGGAAAGCAGAGTCTTGTGAACTGTATAAAACTTTATAAGAAAAGAAACAGACTGGAAATGCTTACAAGGTGGAAAGGCAATGTGTATTAATATGAGGGAATAAGTAAGTTATGAGAAAGTTAGAGCATGTTTTGAGTGTGTTGTGAAGGGGCAAGTGTTGTGGCTTAAGAGGGCTGAGGAAAGGTGTTATGTATGGTTGGGAAAGACTTTAAGAGAGGAAAGCAGAAGGGTTTATAAAGAGAGAGGATAGTTATGGTTATTCAATGAGATGGATATTGGTGATGCTAGGTGCCTGTTTTCTCCAGGGACGGAGAAATCATGTTAATATATTAAGTGTTTTAAAACACAGTCAAATTAAAGCCAGGGTATTATTGAAGGCTTTCACGGTCAAAGTTCATTGGTTCTCATAGGTTATCAGGGCTGTGTAACCGTGGTCTTGGAATTTTCTTTCCTGACGTTTCGCCAGCGGCTGTGGCCGGCATCTTCAGAGGAGTAACACTGAAGGACAGTGTCTTTTTATTTTATGTTTTTCTGTTTTTATGTTGTTATAACATAAAAGTGGCATCATTAATAAATAAAAAAAAGGTATATATATTATTTGTAAACGAATGCTGTAAGTGCAAGATGACAATGCAGGCCAGTTGAACATTTCACCCATACAGGTAACCTTTGACTGGGAGCGTAAATGCCAGTTAAAATTACCAGTAGTACAGCAGTTGCTGACAAATGGGAGACAACATCCCTATTCTGGCATTGCCAAAGTCAGGTAAAAAAAGGAAAGAGAAGAGGATGGAAATTAGTTGAGGATTTAAAGGAAATTAATGACATTGTTCAACATGGGTATCCAATGGTGTCAGATCCTCACACTTTCCTGTACATCCCATCAGGACACCATGTATGGTTTAGTGTGACAAATTTGAAAAATGCCTTTTTAGCATTCCACTGGATGCCAACTCTAAGGACCTGTTTCTCCTGGGGTGAAAGAATCCAGATAATCTCTGCAAAAACAGGGAAGCTGGTGTTGGAGGGAGCAATCTCATTGCTGAATTTCTTAAGACAGAAAGAATATAGGGTCTCAAAAGAAAAACTCCAAGTAGCCCAAAGGGAAGTAATTTATTTGGGACACAAAATAACACAGGGAAGACTATTTATCGCATGCCACTCCCTCAAACTAAGAAACAGCTAAGGTCCTTCTTGGAAATATTGAAATTTTGTCATGAGTGGATAAAAGAATATAGTAAACTAACCAGAGACTTTATAAAAATATGCCATGATGAGGAACCAGAAGTATTGTAGTGGGAACCTGAAAATGCACATAAGTAAAAAGAGCTAAAGCAAGCTTTGATGACAGCACCAGCTCTGGGTATCCCTGACCTGCAAAAAGAGGGTTGCATGGCGGGGGTCCTCACACAAACTTGTGGGCTAACTGAAAGACCTGTAGCTTATTTATCAAAACAGCTGGATCCAGTGGCACAAAAGTGGCCTCCATGCTTGAGGGCAGTAGCTGCAACTGCCCTGGCTGTGAAGGAAGCAAAAATTGACTATTGAACATCCAATCAGAGTGTTTTGCCCTCATGCAGTGACTATTTTGTTACAACGGAAAGGAGCCAAATGACTTACAAAAAATCCTGCTAGTCTGCTGCCTGTAACAACTGACTGTCTACAGACTGTAGATATGTGCACCATGGCACGGGTGGATGAGCCTACCCACAACACAGATCTCGAGATTTGGATTGATGGATCTTCTCGAGTGGTGAGTGGAAAAAGGCAGAGTGGATACAGCCTGGTGACTGAGTGCAAAGTGCTTGAAGCAGAGCCATTACCAGCGTCATTTTCAGCACAAGCAGCCGAATTATATGCATTGAACCAGGCCTTACTTAAAGCAGCAGGTAAGACTGTGAACATTTATACTGACAGCAAAGATGCTTTTGGAGTTGTACAAGCATATAAATACATCTGAAAAGAACAAAGAGTCCTGACAGCTAGTGGGGAGCTGTAAAGCATGGAAATTTGATTTTACAGGTTTTGGACAATATTTAGTTACAGGTGACAATAACATCAAACTGGACATACCAAGGAGGCCAAAGAAAATTGCAAAGCTGATGAAATGGCAAAAGTGACTACAGCAAAATCAACATCCTGTGATATGGTAATGACTTTAACCCCAGTTTTTACACTACCACCTACAGGGCCCTGCACTGAAGAAGAAAAAGAACTGGATGGCAAAAGTAGGGACTACAGAAACAAGAGGGGGGTGGTTGAAAAAAAAAAGCCTAAGGGTACACATCACACACATCCTCACACAATTACACTAGAATAGTCATCTGGGGAACAGGGTTAACAGAAATATTCTTGCAATCATATAATGGAAAGGACATTTATCAGAAAACAAAACACATAGCAAAAGCATGTAACATATCAAAGGGTATATGTAGACAGAGGGGGTTATTTGTTAGGGAAGTTATAGAACAGTTAAAAAAAAATGAAAATAAAATATAGTTTTTACATGGCTTGGCGATCCCAGTTACCAGGGACAGTAAAAAAATGAATCAGACCCTAAAAAGAAATGTTAATTAAAATTTGTGTAAAAAAAAAAAAACTAATTTAAAATGGTCAGATGTATTGCCTATCACACTGACACGCATCCGTATATTAGCCCGGGGGCCACACAAGTTGTTGCCCTTTGAGGCTCTGTATGAATGTCTCTTTTAGCATTTTTAGAATCAGGGAACACCCAATAAAAAGGTTGGAAACAGATATATGAAAAACTATACAAAAAACTTTAAGTGCAGCTTTGAAGGAAACCCAAAAACTGGCTTGTGTTGTACAACCTCTCCCCCTAAACTCTGTTGTCCATTCTTTTTTTAATAGGAGACTGGGTGTTTGTAAAATCTTAAAAGCATACTACTGTCCAGCTCAGGTAGACGGGTCCGTTCCAAATTCTTTTCACCACAGATGTCGCAGTGAAGGTAAATGGAAAGGAAGGCTGGGTCCATTAATCCAGATGCAAGAAAGTGCTACCACCGTGTGAGGCCGAGATCAGAAGGGCAGTAGATGACGTCGTGGCAGCCAAAGCCACTGCAACTGGAGAGAGAGCTCAAGTGCAAGAGGCTCGAAGTGGTTGGTCGAACCTGCAGGCGAACTTAATTTTTTATTCAAAAATCAACAAGACTTATGATTGAAAACTTGGAAACCAGAGCACAATTGTTAGCTAAAGAACAAGAGTAGATGTTTGAGACTCTTTTAGAAAGCCATTTTGATGTATTATTTGGTCCTTTGGGTTAAGAAAAAGTGGCTAGGGAAACATTGTGTCTACATTATTGTTTTAAAATTGCAAGTTAATATAATAGAATGATCAAGATTCAAAATAATTTTGATTTTGATCATGAGGGGGGACTGTGGGATGTGTAAGATTTTAATTAATTTAATTCTAGCATATTAGAAAAATGTTATTTTTCTATTATATTTGTAAGCTGTGGTTATTTATATAAGTCAGTAGAAAATAGTCCTGTCTAACTTAAACTGAACAAAGCAGGTGATCTTTCGTATCTGGTACAGGATATCACCAAATAACAGATGAGGTCATATACATGTGACCACAAAATGAGATCAGAGTTAGGGTGGATTTGAGAGGAGGAGATATTCAAATCCTCTTAGAACAAAGAACTCTGGAAAAGTATAAATAGGAGAACTAGGCGGAGTCTGTTAGGAGACTTTCACTTTTGAACCCGAAAAGGGCTGAAATGTCTTCCTCTTTTGCCTGGCAAAATAAAAAAAGCTTTTTTCTCCCTTTGCTTCTTAAACCTGGCGTCGTCTCTACTTTGTGATAATAAATCTGGTCACAGAGGAGAGTGTATATTTACATCCAACAAGGAGGCATGGAGGAGCCACACAAAGCATTCTGATGCTCCTGCACCATATGCTACAATCTACTGAACAATTCTGATAGCATTCATTACTTTGGGGGAGAGGGGGGACACTCAAGTGGGTGTTCAGCCAAATAGTTTTGGATTGGGGCCCTCGTCTCTAGTAGCTTGAGAAATAAAACTAATCTGTGACCTCTAAGAAATATGCAGGGAAAGCTGTTCCAGTTTTGGGACTAAAAATATAATTTCAGAAATCCAGACAAGTTTCTGCTTGTGGGTGGTAGGATGGAAGCTCAATTACATGGGCTTTCCACTCCACAAATGGTTCCATGACTGCCTGTTGTGGAGACTTTTTGCTCTTTCACTCTTGGCTTTGCACAGTAGGACAGCCTTTCCTTGGCTGAGAAAACATGTAGCCTGTGCACTAAAAGTGGCCTCTTGGGCTTTTCCCACCCTATAAGTATGTCTATAAATTTGGATCACAGACACGAGGGTGGTGTCAGGAAGCCTGTATCAATTAAGAAATGCTCTACGTTAGCTAAGCACGAGAAGTCACAGAGCTTTCCCTTTTTTCCATGGAAGTCATGCAAACATTGTGTACACATCTCCTTCATGTAAAAAAGTGTAAAGACAATGTTATTTTAGTTTCTCTGTTCGTATCTGCAAGTTCTCTCTCCTTACAAGTTCACTCGTGCCTCCTACAATGTTCTCTCAGGCAGCAGTGGCCTTAGAGCTACTCCGAGTAATGTGTACATTAAGCTGCACTGGGTTTTGGCAGCTTGGAGAAACATGAAATAACATTATCGCACCAAAATGGTGAGCTCACAAGCATAAGGAATAGGTCCAAACTCCAATGATTTATAACTTGAGTTAGGTACCTACTCCCTTTGCATGGGACTTGGAGAACCAAGGGTCAATATGAGGTGAAGCTCTCAGGAGCTGAAATATGGGCAAGGGTGAATGAACTTTCAGTTTCTTTTTAATCTCTTTATTTATAAAGGCGGGACATAATAGAATAAGTAAAATAATAGGATTTTGTTTTTCAACTTTAGCTGCCCCACTCTGCCATGGAAGTTCACTGGGTGACCTTGGGCCAGTCACATCCTTTCAGCTTAACCTTCCTCACAAGGTTATTGCGAGGATAAAATGGAGGAGAGAATGATCTAAGCTGCTTGGGGGTTCCCACTAGGGAGAATTGGGGTTTGTAAAGAAAGTAAAATAGATTCTAAGTCTAATGTGCATTCAGCTGTGGAAGTGGGCTCTAGATCACAAAAGCTTGTGCTTCACAAAATCTGTTAGTATTTAAAGTGTCATGGTGGTAGAAAGTGTCATCAAGTCACAGCCAACTTGTGGTGACTTCATGGGATTTTCAAGGCAAGAGACATCCAGAAATGGTTTGCCATTGGTTTGCCATCCAAGTATTAAGCAAGGCTGACCCTGCTTAGCATCCAAGATCTTACAAGATCAGGCTAGTCTGGGCCATCCAGGCCAAGGCTTAAAGTGCTATAAGACACACACACACACACACACACACACCCCTACATAAGTGCTGTCAAGTCACAACTGAATCATGGTGACCCCAGCAAGGTGCTTTCAAGGCAAGTGAGAAGCAAAGGTGGTTTGCCATTGCCTTCCACTGCATATCTTTTCTTAGTGGTCTCTCAGCCAAGTATTGACTCCCCTTAGCTTATGAGATCTGATAAGGTTGTGCTATATCATGTCACCTTCCCTCCCCCTTTTTATACAATGCCTGTATAAATAATTTTAAAATATGAGAACTCTGACCAATGAAATTTCAAAAAGATGTATATCTGATATTGCAGGAGCTGAAGGATGGGAACTTATAAAAATGCTGGATATACTTATCTTTCTCTGTCATTTATCAGCAGCCAGAATGCAGAAGCTGCCACAGTAAGCTATTTACTTGTTTCAATGAGTTCAGTCATGGTTTGTTGTTATATTTCAGTAGATGTAGACTGAAATTAGTAACGAAAACACAATACAGCATGCTCATTTAACCTTTTGGTTCGATATCAGGGTCAATTTATATTCAGCTCTCTCGTGGACATAGCAGTTGTTATGTATCCGCCATCATGTTTTGATAGCCAACACTTTATTATATTGCCTTAACTGATCAGAAATATCAAAAGGTATGTTTGCGCAATATAGTGCAACACTGCCATCCAAGATAAATAAGCATAAATGAATATCAAGGAAAATGTTCCGTGAATCAATTTCAAAAGCCTCTTACAAAGAAATATGCATTGGATTGCAGTGAACCTATAGATGATATTTAATTCCTTTTCCAAACAATGTTTAGCATCAATGTCACAATTAAAAAGAAAACCTTACCAGCACCTCACTTTCCTGTCCCCCTCCCTATTCCCTTGGAACCTCTATTCAGATTTTGCAGTGTTTTATTTTCCTTTTAGATTTTAGCAGTTGTAATGGAACTTATATTTTGGGGGGAGTATATAATTTTTTTGCTGATAAATATTTTGGAACATTTGTGCAGTTAACGGCACAAAGTATGTTTCTTGCTCTGAAGTCCCAGATATTTGGATCCTCACGATCTAATCTGTTTATGCCGCTCATCTCCCTATCGTTGTTCCCCATCGCTGAGCATTCCCTTTCTCCACCCTCAACCTACACACATTGCTTAAGCTGAGGCTTACTGATTCTTCCTCTCATGCAGTTGTATACACATTGCTGACTCTGAAAACACACTAGGAAATCTCTCTGTTTCTGCCATAAATGCCACTCAGTGAACCAGCCACTAGGTCATGCTCAAGCGCAATGCAATTTTGTTTTTCCCTCGCAGAAGTCAAGCTTCACCTCCACAATGTTTTCAGGTTTTGCCAGTCTGGGAAAGCTGTTTTGCAAACACATAATTCAAAATTACAATCCAAAATACAATGTTTTAACCCATAGCTTTTAGCAATTGAAGGCAGCAAACCATGCTGGGCAGAACATAATCTTATTTGAGCATTCAGCCGACAGCTGGCATAGGCCAGCTCAGTCCCATGAGTCAGCTTTAGTTGCCTGCTGTGCTAATAGTTTAGTCATTTGCTTGTGAGAGCGATGGGCAACAAACAGAGCAGAAATCCCAGATACCCTGGTTTCTGATCCTTTCTGGAGCTGCTGTAAAACCAGGTTTAATCCAAACAGCGGTTCCCAAACTGTGCTCCACAGAGCACTTGGTGCTCCGCGAAACATCTCCTAGTGCTCCGTGAAGAGATTACAAAGAAAAATACTACTGTCATTTGGTTTAGTATACAGGCGCTAGGTGAAAATTAGTGCTCCATGACTAATTTTTCTCCTGAAAAGTGCTCCATGACTCAAAAAGTTTGGGAACCGCTGATCTAGATGTTCTCATCTCATCCCAATGAAGAGCTGCAGCTAACAAACGCCAGCATTATTTTGGAAACTTCTAAAAGGCAAACAATAGAAGATTTACAGTACCATCCTAAAGCAGAGTTATACTCTTCTAAACCAATTGATTTCAATGGATGTTGAAGGGGGCAAGTCTGCATAGGATTACACTCTTACAACTACCATGATTTGGGTATTTACAAATAAATGTTGCAGTGAAGTATCAATCAGCTTTTAAGTACAGTAACCATTTTGGAATTAAACAGCACCTTTGTGGATAATTGTTTTAAGTGTGTTGTAAAATTGAAAGTTTGTATGAAAATAAGCAATACACACAACCTCAGGTGTTTTTGAACCATTCATTTGTCATGATCCTTTGAAATATATTCATACAGAAACTACACAACATATTTAACTGGAAAAATAGAATCCACTTACCTTATGCTACTGCTGTTACACTTACTATTCTTCCTGAAGCAAGGCTCTAATTGGTAGAAAGCTCCTATGCTTGCAAAAAATGCTTTAGTATTTTTTGTTCCCTAAAGTAAACTTCTAACTCAAAATGACTGAACCCCTTGAGTTTATTTAGACGTTACCTAACCCTGAATGGACTATGTCTGTGGAATATGATGAACATATATGGACAAATTCATCTACTTCAGCATTCTTTCCATTGACTTAAACCCATTGGATGGCATTACCTCATCATGATGACCTTGTTTCTCCACAGAGGTGCTAAAATGTTAGCTATGTTATTATAGAGAAGGTGTTCCTGCAAGGTGAAAATGCTAATGTGAGACCATCAGCATTTTACTAGAGAAAAAGACATTGTCAGAGGGCATTCATTTGTGCCTGGTATATGGTGGGAAGAGGATGGTAGCCATGTTGGGCACTAGAACCCATGGAAGTCCACCTGGGGTTCACCAGCTAGTTGCATTGCTTGGTGGTAAGGTTAGTGCTGGTTGGCTGAGGAATATCAGGTACAGATCATAGATTGTGCCACTGAAACCTGTCCCTTAGTTTTACATTAGAACTTGATTCTGGTAAAGGCACAGGTAAAGGCACACGTTTGTGTGATTCTGGTAAAGGTTTGTGTGAGCTTCACATGGACTGGAAGGGCTGGGTTTGTATGAGCTTCACCTGGTGAGCTGCAGGTTGATGGCATCTAGGGTGGCTTTGACAAGGGCAATGGCAGTGATGAGAATGGCAAGAATGGCTCCAAGAAGCAAGAAGAAGGCTTGTGACAGGAGCGGTCAGCCAGGAGTGGTGGTAGTAAAAGGACGCAACTATGACTTTCCCTGTTTCTGCATTTGGTGCTTGTGGAGAATGGATTTGAGTTGGACACAGTCTCCAGGTGTGGAGTCCTGGATTCAATCATTCCTCACAGTTATATCATGTCCTTCTTCCAAGGAGTTCACAGAAATACACAGTTTTCCCCCCTATTCCGTTTTATCCTCACACGTTCCCTGTGAAGTAGATTATGCTGTAAGTGTTTGAGTGGTCCTGGAAGATGAGCAGGGATTCGAATCTAGGTCTACACAGTACAAATCTTTTTTCAGTAATCACTGCTCTGCTCTTTCCAAGGAAGTACTCGAAAGTCAGTAGGGGATTTAGCTGTCGTTAAGATATGAAGCCCCATCTCACTAAGTATCAATTCTTTGTGATGACCTGGGATTGCCAGCTTCAAGAGCCATTCTCTCAGGATTAAGGATGGAAAACCAGAAGCTTATTGAACAAGATCTGATTTGATCATACCAATTTGTAAAAAAGTAAGTGCTCTGAATTATTGGTTCTTGTAGGTTATCCGGGCTGTGTAACCGTGGTCTTGGAATTTTCTTTCCTGACGTTTCGCCAGCAACTGTGGCAGGCATCTTCAGAGTAGTAACACTGAAGGACAGTGTCTCACTGTCCTTCAGTGTTACTACTCTGAAGATGCCTGCCACAGTTGCTGGCGAAACGTCAGGAAAGAAAATTCCAAGACCACGGTTACACAGCCCGGATAACCTACAGGAACCAATGAACTCTGACCGTGAAAGCCTTCGACAATGCTCTGAATTATGTTTGACATTTGGGAGCAGTTAGAAACCTACTCTCACTGTTATTCTGGTGCCTTGCCGTCTGGTTTTATTTTTAGCAAATATAGGGCCAGAAAAGACAAGCCCATCTTCCTGCCAAACAGGATCAACCTGAATGGTGTTTCTGCTTGTCTCTAACAGCTACACCATCTGACTGGTTGGCTGGGCTCTCTGGTTCCATGTACGACTACGCATAGGTTCACCATATGCTCATGGAGTCGTATGCTTCCAATTGGCTCTCACACATTGAAAGCAAAATCAAATCTGTTGGCCTGAATTTTGATTCCCTACTCATGCTCTCTGACGTAGAAGCTTTCCAGAAGATAAAATGCAGACTTTTAGACATAGGCCTTCAGGATCTATATAGGACTGCTAATAAAACCTGCTTGCCACTAAACCTAAGGATACCTTTTGATGTTTACCAGCCTTCCCCATATCTATCTCATATGTATGATTCATCTTATCGCAGAGCCACCTCCCTAGCTAGGTTTAATGTTTTGCCATCTGCGTTACTCGATGGAAGATTTAGCAAAATCCCTCAGTCAGACAGACTTTGTCCCTGTGGCAGTAAGTGTGTTGAAACAGTTGTCCATGTTTTGTTTTATTGTAGTTTCTATTCAGAAATTCGTAATGAACTACTAAGCCCTTTGCAGACATGTAGACTGAATGCCTCCGATTCCAGTAATGCTTCCTTTCTTTTGAATAATTGTTTGCCCTATGTTCTGGAGAAGGTAGCACAATTTTTAAAGACTGCTATAGAATGCTGCAAATTATTTAAATAGACGGATGTGTTAGCTCACAACACTATCTTATGCAAGTGTCTTTTAACCATTTTGTAAGGTTATATCTCAAATATTTAAATTTTTACACGCTACCGTATGTACAGTGATTTTATGCCAATAAAGGATTATATGACTGACTATGCATAGGTTTTCTGTGTGAATGAACTTCTTTCCTTCTCTATAGCTGTTATTGTTAGGCAGGGGTTTTGCTAGCTGGGGACAGAGTTAGAGACTTAAGTCTCCCCCACAGGGTAGGTGGGTGAGAATTTTAAACAAAACCAAACAACACAGGTGATGGAAACTAACCCTGGTCGTCCCCCCCCCCCACTTACTTTCTCCACTCTTTGAAACATATTTTCTCCTGACCAGGCTCCAGTACCAGAAGTCAGCTGGACTGGCAGAAAAAACATGGAAAGAAATGGAGCATAGCAAAATAAACTGTGGGAGAGGAAGGGTTTAGCTCCTTTCATCCATTCACTCCATTGCTAAAAAGACACCCACTGTATGCTCTCTGCTTCAGGATCCCAACAAAGGAGGGAATTTCTCACTCACATACCACTTTATGCCTCCCTGTGTCTACTCTGTAAGCAATAATTTTAATTGCCTATAGAAAAGGGACATTTTCCAATATCTTCCTGAAATTTGGAAGTGACACTCCTTTGGATGAGAGGTGTAATCACTGAGGATTCCATCCCACGTAGGTGGGTGTGAGAACCTACCCCAGAAATGTATTGAAATTAATGGAAACAAATTTCACATTGCTTTAACCCAGCTCAAGTTTCTAAAATGACTGAAGAATTGGGTACAAATCAACGTCCGCCCCCACATAAGCCTATTCACGATGGGGTAGGTCACTGTATCACCCACCAAAAGGGAGTTGCATGAGCCTAATTTCAAGTCTTTAAGACATGCCAGTTTTCCACATACAACATGGTGGTATATTTTTAAACACCTGGCAGGAGTGTGTGGGCTGTGTTTTTGTTTAGCTACTGCCCCTGGACCAAAACACAGTATGGATCTGTGGATACCATGTTGTGCATTGTGCAAGGCTGTGCTCAGTAGAGTCCAAGAGGAAGGTTGAATTTGTTAGCAAGAGCTGGCTGTGTGCAAGCAGAGGGGGTGGCTGCTTTAGAATAAAGTCCACAGGCTTGTTGCTTTAAGAAAAGAAACAGTACTGTTTATTGGAGCGGTGGACTCTGATCTGGAGAACCAGGTTGGATTCCCCACTCCTCCACATGAGCTGCGGATGCTAACCTGGTGAACCGGGTTGGTTTCCCCACTGCTACACATGAAGCCTGCTGGGTGACCTTGGGCTAGTCACAGTTCTATTAAGAGCTCTCTCAGCCTCACCTACCTCACAGGGTGTCTGTTGTGGGGAGGGGAAGGGAAGATGATTGTAAGCCAGTTTGATTCTGCCTTAAGTGGTAGAGAAAGTCAGCATATAAAAACCAACTCTTATTATTATTATTGGTAAAGAAATCCATACTGTGATAGGAAATGCAAGATAGGATTTCTAACTAGCTATCTAACCAGGAGATGGAAAGATTCCGAGTGCACATGTTACCCTCTTGGCAATCAGAGAGAAAGAGCACAAAAAAAGGAAGTTGGAAGGAAGGAAATTCCTAATCTGAGAATAAAAAGATAGCAGCAAAACAGGCATGGGAAAGCAGACAGAAGGATTGCTAGCTCTGTTGCTCCCGCCTCCCTCTACAGTATTGTGGCACAAAAAGATGTCCTTCACTTCCAACTGGATCAATAGTCTTGTTTGTCAAGTCATTGAGCCACAGAGGAATGCTTCTACCTCTAGCTGAAGACTGTAGCCAATCATTCTACAGAGACTGCCTTCATAAGGCTCAGCAAACATATCCTCTGACAACAGCTGGGAAGTTTGTAACATTGCAGTGTTCCAGCTTGCGCTATGCCAAACTGATGAAAACGGTAAGCAGTAAAAGATATGGCTTGTTGACCCAGCTTGGCTGATACTCCTGTTCTTTCTCCCTGTTGTACCGCAAACATACTGCAAATGCAATCACTGCCTCAGTAGCGTTACCTCCCTGGAATCATCCAGATGGGGCAAGCTACAAATAGAAAATATACTGTTATTTACTAATATAACAAATAACATCTCTTTCCAGGTACCTGTTTTTGCTTCCCCCCCCCTTTCAAGGTTAATAGCAGCTAGTGATGCTCAACACCCACCACTTTGGCTCAAGTCCTGTTTATTGACCTGTCCAAGGCTGTTCAACGGGCTGCTTCACTGTACCCCCACATAACAGGGCAGTACATCACCGTCTGCTCTTCCTACAGCCATGGCCCCCATTTCCCCAGCCATGCCACTGGAAGACTTTTTGAGGTTTTCTTTAAAATTGGTTGTTATTGCAAACAAACCATCCATTACTATGATTGCTAAAACCCTAGCTTTCATTTCTTTTTAAATTAAGTCTCTAGCCCCTTCCATTGCAAAATTACAAAGGGAAATGTTTTGCCTGCACTTTCCCACATATAAGTCCTCAACAGCAGATAGTTTCAGGGGGGGCATCCAAGTTGGTCTGTAGTTGGTCTCGCTGTAGAGCGAGATTTGAGTCCATTAGCACCTTACAGACCAACAAGATTTCCAAGGTATAAACTTTCGAAACCTTTGTCAGATACAAGTCAGAATGGAGATCCCTGAGCTCCGATATCACAGAATGTAAAAGGGATGTTGCAAAGAAGGAAGTCAGGCTGCAAAGGTACAATGCAAATTGTACTGTTTGACTACAGAAGAGAAGAAATGCTTAGGGGTCGGAAATATATAAAATTTGCATCTATAGTGAAATAAGAATCCTATATCCCTATTCAGCCCTGGGGTGTCCATTGTTCTGAATTTGTGAATGAACTCAAGTTCATCCTACTCTTCACTGTTTGTCTAAGTAGTCAGTAAATGGCTGTTGACCTGTTTGCATCAGCAATATTTCAGTGCATGCTCAGGTTGTTTTTTTTTTGGGGGGGGGGAGGCATTTGTGGCCATTCAGTATGAACCAAACAAGGCAGGTGACAGGCTTGCATCTTATTAGTGTCTTAGAACATGGTAAGTTCAACTGTTGAGCATGTTTGATGAAAAATTTGTGGCATTCCAAACCCAGAAATTATTGTTTCAACAGGTGAAAGTATGCACCTGAGCTAGGGCCACATGTGGTTATAATGTAAAAGCACCAGGGAAATATACTCACAGATCTCCCCGATTCTCATACAGCTCAAGCTAGTATTTCTGAAATTTAAATTTAGCAAAACCTATTCACTGGCCATTGAATTTTAGTTATACTTCCCTGTTAGTATTCAGATGCCTAGTCTTACATTGACTGACATCAACATTAGTCAGAGCAGCTAAGCCAATGGCAAGATCAGAAGCTATGACACCTCTCTCTGTCAAGGCCCACCAACCTAACAGGTCAGATCAGCTACCCACTGCCAGGTGATAACCATAGCCTATTAGGTGTGAATATGCTAATAACTTATGCTAATAACTTTTCATTAACTGTATGGGAATACGACATGTCACATCTCAGTTAACTGCAAGAAATTAAAGATAAGGTCCAAAACCAGAGTAAACTAACCCTATCACTGTTTTGTATGGCTGGATATTGCTTTGCTGTAGGAATTTGGCAATATGTGAAGCTTCCTTCAATCAGACGTCCACTACCAGCATTAGATCCTGGTCCAAAAGAAATAGCAATGCTAGAAAGACTATTTTGCATATGCATATGTTATGTGCATTGCTTGTTTCTGTTCATTTGATTACTCTGTACCTGATATCTTGCCAGTGAATATGTGAATGGGTGGAGGCTCCTTTGAAAAATGCTTTGTAGGAGATGATATGATGTGCTACATATATTTTCTTTGGAATGCTGACCTTTGAGCCGTGCTGTAGTGATGAAGAGAAGAACAGGCTTGGATAAACCACCCCTCAGTATATTTTATCCAGGGGTCATACTGTTCATATGGCAAGACTGTAACAGTTATTGGTTGAATTCATCTTGTTGAAGCTTAGTTATTGGGGGAGGGGGGAATCATTTTAAAGCTATTATATAGCTAGGTTAATGAAGTAGTACTGTGGTGACTACTGAAATTGTTGTATGTATTCACCCTGGAATACTCCAAGAGGATGTTAAACAGCTGGTGTATATATGATTTTACTTACAACTTTCTGACTGTCACAAAAAACCATCTAAAGTTGTGAGAGTAGTGGAAGGGTTAAATAGATATTTGATCGTTTCTGCTATATATATTCCCCCATGACTGGGTGGGGAGGAGATACATGATCTGTTAGTAATAACATCATTCTTTCTGATGGTTTTACATACAAATTAACAGCTGACCTATAGAACAGACATACAGAAATAATTACCAATTAGACAAATAATGGAAGGGTAAAAACCCTTCCTTCTCCTCTCTCCGCCCCTCCCCAAGTTCCATGCCAACTGTTCTGACACTTTGCTCCTAAACACACAAAGTTTATGCCACAATAAGTCTGTAAGTCTTTAAGTTGCCAGTTCCATTGTTGTGTCGATTCTATATATTTCAGCAAAACTAATTTCTATATCAATAAGCTGTAACATAGGAATCCTGTTGTTATCTTATTGTGTATATAGATACTGTATTTTAAATTATGAAGATTGTCTTTCTTTTCCCCCTGCTTCTTTCAGTTGCTGTTATTGTTTATTGTTATTGCTATTATCTAATACATTTTAATTAAAAAAACTAATTTCTATATCATAGATATTACAGTTCCAATATTTAGCTTCCTTCCTCCCTCCTCTTTCTTATCCATCTTAAATATTTCTTTGATTAATTACTTCAAGAGGGAAACAATACCATTTTAGGTATCATAACAACATTTACACTGGCTAATTTAAATCTATATTCACAGCATTTGAGTGACATAAAATAGGTCTTTTAGAAATAACAAATACACATAGAGGTCATTTATAAAAAAAACAAACCACCCACATTAGATTATGAGTAAAACAGCGTACTCTGAATCTTTTGGCAAAGAACACAAGGTGGGGGAGAGCAGGTCCTGAAAATGCCATTAATGTTAATTATTTTTAAATCAACACTGACTGTACTCCAGTTTCAGCCCAACCTCCCATTTCAGCTGTGTCTCTCAGATAACCCAGCTCACAAATACAAATTGTTCTACTAAAACATCTTTTCCCTTCATCACTGCTCTTTCCATTTAATTTTTTGAATACCGTAGGTGAAGGAAACTTAGATCCAGAAAAAAAATCAACAGAGGAATTTTATTTATTATGATTGGAAGGCTGCTGTTGGCCCTGAAAAGATCACTTTATGTTTGATTTTGATGGAGGAGATGGCGGAGGAGATACTAGTCCCGCCAACTGTAATTCTTGAGTGCTTCTATTGCCTGTGGGATTCGTGACCTTTTGCAGCAGATGTGATGCCGCAGTACAAAGTGTCAACTGATGCCGAAGAAAAATTCACTTTTACAGCCCCTTAATGAATATCTAGTAGTGCTGTCCTAAGCAGAGTTACACCCTTCTAAACCCGTTGAAGTCAGTGGGCTTAGAAGGGTGTAGCTATGTTTAAGATTGTAGTGTAATTTTAGTTTTGCTTTCAGATTAACTATTTCTTCTTTGTCAGTCTAGCATTGCAAAAGCGTAACTGTGTCCCACATTATGCATTGCAATACTGATTTCTGTGGGGGTTTTTTTAGAAGCCTTTCCTTACTCTGTTAAAATTATTAGGGCCACAAACTCTTGGGAGTGTATTTGTTTCAAAGTACTAATTAGAGAGCTCTCACCTTCAGAGGCATCAACTTTAAATCAAGGTTGCTATAGGAAAGGAAACTTGGATGCAATTTACTTCTCCCAAATTAGGCACTACTTTCATATTTGCAGACTGTTCACTTTGTCTCATTCATCTTTTAGGCATAAATTATTCTGGTAAGATAGCGAAACTGACAGAATATGACAATATGAGTGCAAGCAGCAGTGATAAGATTTGTGTCGACTTAGACCCCAAGCAGCCTCAGAAGAAAAGGTGGATGAGAATTTAAAATGGCCTTGGAGCAGTAGGGTTGCCAACCTCCAGGTACTAGCTGGAGATCTCCTGCTGTTACAACTGATCTCCAGCCAATAGAGATCAGTTCTCCTGGAGAAAATGGCCGCTTTGGCAATTGGACTCTATATTCATATCCCCAAACTCCGCCCTCCTCAGGCTCCGCCCCCAAAACCTCCTACCGGTGGCAAAGAGGGACCTGGCAACTCTAGGGCAGCCTCTCTGGTGCTGTGAACCAGCACTGTGGGGGCTACTCCGATGAGACCAGGCCAGTAGTACCAATGATGGAGCACAAATGATAGCTCACCCATTGCTTCCTTCTGCACTGCAATTCCAGTGGAAGTGTGAAAGAAGACAAATGGTGAGCTGACACTAATCAATGATGCTGCTGAAAGGTCCGAGGCAAATGGTTCCTGCACTGCAGAGCAGCTTACAGCCAATCAGGGCCTATGGATGGCTGTGGAAGACAGATGGAAGGGGAGAGAGAAGAAAGCCAACATTACACTGATAGTAGGGTTGGCAACCTCCAGGTACTAGCTGGAGATCTCCTGCTATTACAACCGATCTCCAGCCAACAGAGATCAGTTCACCTGGAGAAAATGGCCTCTTTGGCAATTGGACTCTATGGCATTGATGTCCCTCCCCTCCCCAAACCCCGCCCTCCTCAGGCTCCGCCCCAAAAACCTCCCACCAGTGGCGAAGAGGGACCTGGTAACCCTAACTGTCAGCCTCAGTTCAAACAGGGTCTAGCCCTTCAGAGAGAGACCAGAGGGATGCTGGCTCAGAGTCCATTTTGAGAGTAAGTATGCTAAAACAGTTTGGAGATAATGTTTGTGCTTGCAGTGAAGTAGGCTGATAATCCTTTCTTGGGAGACTTTGGACGGCTCGCAGGCTAACATAGACTGTAGCTGTATCAGGACCCAGTTTCTGAGGGAAACTGGCTAAAGATTTGTGGTTTCTGGGGGGAGATCACATTTACATTGTCCTGAGACTGAAAGTTTCATCTCAAAGAGAAGCTTGGTAGTTAACTGATCTGTGCATAGGGTTGCCAACCTCCAGGTACTAGCTGGAGATCTCCTGCTATTACAACTGATCTCCAGCCAATAGAGATCAGCTCCCCTGGAGAAAATGGCTGCTTTGGCAATTGGACTCTGTGGCATTGAAGCCCCTCCCCTCTCCAAACCCTGCCCTCCTCAGGCTCTGCCCCAAAAATCTCTAGGTATTTCCCAACCTGGAGCTGGCAACCCTATTTGTACACCCAGGGACTGACGACTGAAACGTTATGACTTGATGAGAGGACTATCACTGTCCCTGCTCCTGAAGATCTTACATCCATCCATGACTTTCTCAAAACTGCCTGCTGGCTTTCAGCCAATTCCTCAGTTATAACAACAGTACCTCATGATGCATGACCTATTTCAAGGACTGGAGAAAGTACTGGCCCACTGATGTAAAACTGCATGGCCCACTGTTATAAAATACAAAATGTAGTTTTTCCTACATTTCCCAATGAAACCAACTGATCCAGACCCATTTCCATCATCAGTGTATCATTGTGTGTGTAAAGTGCCGCCAAATTGCAGCCGGCTTACGGCAACCCAGTATGATTTTCAAGACAAGAGACTAACAGAGGTGGTTTGCCAGTGCCTTCCTCTGCATAGCAACCCTGGTATTCCTTGGTGGTCTCCCATCCAAATACTAACCAGGGCCAACCCTGCTTAGCTTCTGAGATCTGACGAGATCAGGCTAGACTGGGCCAGTTTATCATTAAAGAGTGTCTATTGAATGTACTGTACTGCTAAAAGATGGGCGCAGAAGGAGATGGGATCTCTTTATGCCTTCTATACAACTTTCTTGTCCAAACAATTCACAGAGGCCAGCGCCAACCTGTGGAATATCAAGAAATATCACTTCTTATACAACCAGTGCTGCATTTAGTCTATAGGACTAGACTTTACTCTAAGGCTAATGCTCTCAACACAGAAGCAAGTTCCATGGTAATCTACCATTCTCATACCCAGGTGAAGGTGTTAGGGTATGAATGCCCATCAGGAATTTTTAAAAACCTAGAAATTATTCAAACTTTTGGCTAGAAAACTCACATTATTCACATCTCTTACAGGCTTCTGTACTAATACTTGTAAACCAAGACATAAAGTTGTCACTGTCATGGTTCAAAAACCAATTTGGGTGATCCCACATGTTGACATTTGCAAAATCTCTTTGGTGTGATTAATTATCAAGACTAAGCTAATCAGATTTCATTATGAGTCCCACTTTCAGTAGCTGCCTCTGTTACATCACTCTTTACATCCTGGCAAATCTTTCTTACTGTTCACAATGTACTTTATACGCCTATACTTTTTTTTCCTATACAGTATTAAATTTAACATGTTTTGATTAGCTAGGCAGGACTCTGCAGTTTAGCCAGAGCTTTGAACAAACCAGGAACCACTAAACCATGAATAATTTTTATAATAGCAAAAGAAATGTACAGCTGTTTTCTAACCATTTCATATTAGCTGTTAACTCTGGTTCTTTTGATACATAGCTTGATAAAGACTGCCAACAGTGGATGTCCTTCAAGTAACCAATAAATTGTAATAATGACAATAAACGGTTAATTTTTATTAAGTATATTTTATTCTGACCTTCCTCCAAATAGCTCAAGGGGCATACAACATTCTCCCTGCTTGCATGTTATCCTCCCTATGAGGTAGGCTAGGCTGAGAGAGAGTGATGGGCAGAAGGTCAACCAGCAAGTTTCATGGCAGAATGGGGATTTGAACTGGGGCCTTCCTGATTAGGGTTGACAAGTCCCTTTTTGCCACCGGTGGGAGGTTTTTGGGGCAGAGCCTGAGGAGGGTGGGTTTTGGGGAGGGGAGAGACTTCAATGCCATAGAGCCCAATTGCCAAAGCGGCCATTTTCTCCAGGTGAACTGATCTCTATCGGCTGGAGATCAGTTGTAATAGCAGGAGATCTCCAGCTAGTACCTGGAGGTTGGCAACCCTGCTCCTGATCCTAGTTCAACATGTTAACTACTATGCCAAACTGGCCCTTGAATCAGGCAATAATATGCCATTAAAAGAGGAAGAATGAGGAAGAACGCACATACAGTAATGGAGTCTATGAAGTGCGACTGCTTCATTTTTATCCAGTTTTCCATTTTGTCCAAACTGACAGGTGCAAGATGCAACATTCACCCAGGAATATTCTGATAATCTTTTCAGAGTTTGATTTTGTTCAGAATAAAAAAAAGAACAATGAACATAAAGAAAGAAAATAGAAGTAGGCCCACCAAACGCCTTCACCGCATCTTGCCTAGATCTAGCCTGTATGCACACACACAGAAATAGATTGGCAAATAACTCTGTTTTACAATGACTCTATATTCTGGTTCTCTAGAATATGCCAAAACATAGAGTAGATGTCTGAATATTACAACAGGAATAACAAATGTTCACGTTAGCTATAAAAGAGGAATCTTCTACACTATAAAAGAGAAATTTTGGTAGCTGGCACAAATCTTTGAGATCCTGTCCCAGGACAGATATACCCTAGGGTAGATACTCCAGATTAACCTAATTCTGGAAACGTTTGATTCTACTTGTAAGAAGAGTGCTGAAGCTTCCAAAGCGACAGAAGGTAAGATCAGAGTATTTACCCATCATTATTTAGCTGTACCTGTTCTTCCAGCCAAACCAAAAGTATTATTCTCAGAAGAGAAGAACCAGGTGTAAGGCATCTGATTAATGTGTGCTGGTAGCAATATGCTCCAGAACTGCAAATTGGCAACCAAACTAACTATTTACAATAAAACAAGAAGAGGTTAGCATCCATGGTGGAGGGAAGTGCTGTCAAGTCTGTGTCAAGTCACAGCTGACTTATGGCAACCATGAAGGGTTTTCAAGGCAGGAGTCATTCAGAGGTGGCTTTGCATTGCCTTCCTCTGCATAGGATCCTGGAGTTCTTCCTTGGTGTCCCCATCCTTGGTGTCCCATCCAAATAGTACCCAGGGCCAGCCCTGCTTTGCTTCCAAAATCTATGGGATTGGGCAAGCCTAGAGACCCACCTGCCATTATCCAGCTGAGGGGGCAGGCTCTGCTACCTCAGAAGCTTGCAGTGGGAAGAAGCCTTCTGTGGGACTATGCCAGCATGTTAAGTCCTGGGACAGTTCAGTCATTTCCCCTTTTAAAATTTAAAGGGCTACTTGACATCGTGTTGCATCCCATTCCTGAGCCTTGCAGTGGCCGGGGATGGCATGGCCGAGGCGCTGCCACGGCGCCTCCAAAAAGGTTTGCCGGCTGCTGCAAGGCTAAAAAAAAAGGGTTTAAATACAAAACAAAAAATAAAAATGGGGGGGGGAGCCCCATTGAAATCAGCAATGCTGCGCCAAGAAAAACCTTTCGCAGCAACTCTATTGCTGGAGGGGGCGTTTCCAGGCTGGAGGGGCTTAGGAGACTGACAACAGTCAGCTCTACCCCTGGGAACACCCCGGGAACGTCTCCCATGCAGGCTCTGCATTTCTCTTCCAGGATTTAGATCCCAGAGAGGCTGTGGGGCTGGAGGAGCACCGTGCAGCTCCGTGGCACCCCCCCCCCGCCAGCGTAGGTGCCTCTTATTCCATGAAAACTGCTACCTCTACTACACTTTCAACCCAGTCCTCAGGAATGGGCTCTCTCTCTCTCTCTTTCCTTTAAATTAAGAGTGATGCCAACCAACTGCTATTTTCTGAGTTGGCTTGCTCTCTTTCCCTCCCCCTTCCCAAGCCTCTCTGAAACCCCTAAGCACTCCAAAAATTCTAAAGATGGATTTTTTTAAACTCATGGAATTTCCAGATAATTTGGGGTCATTTCAGGTATGCCTGAGCTGACCTGGAACAGCTAATTTTGGTATAATTTTGGGTCGGGTAGACCTGAATGCCTGCGTTTGGGTATACCAAATGCCTCCGAATGTGCAGCAGCAACAACAATTATGCAAAGGATTGTTGATGTGTGGAAACGGCCCATGACTGTGTGTAGAGTCTATGGATGAAATCTACAGATTCAAAGTCTCCAGCTTGTGCAGATGCTTTCCAAGACATGCAGGTACCTAAAGCTGAACCGATTTCTCAGGCTGGAATTTCAACCGAGTCACAGCGCATGCAAAATCACTGGAAAGATAGAAATATAGACATAAGAATTCCATTTTTATTGGACCATATGCTTATAATTCTTCAAGTGCTGCAGAACACATGTTGCATCTAACTTCTGCCTATTTTAAGAGAGCCTTTGCTATGAGATAATAAATAGAACTGGCACAACAAATGAGATTGCTAATGACATGCCAACATTTTTATAGCACAAATATTTGAGTCTAAGATTGCCAGAAAAGTGTGATAAAGAGAGAGCCGGGCTAAGGCAGGACTTCCAAAGAGGGGAGGGCAGCTGCAGCTGAAAGCTGTTTCCCATCGAACGTTCACTTCAAAGCTTCCCTTTGCCATTGTCTCGATGGAGGAGTCCTGAGCTGCTGTGTGTGGTCAGGGGCAAGCAGCTTTATCATGGGTTATCTCGTTTAATCAGAGGTTCCGAAAACATGTTGGAAGGCTGTCCCCTTTGAAATCCTTAATGGTATAAAATCTGGAAATGAGACGTTTTATGCTCTCTGGAAGGGTAGTTTGAAGAAAGAGAAACAGGGCACATTAAAAACACACACACACACACACACACACACACACACACACATATATATATAATCAGAGCTGAATGAAGATCCAAACTGAAGTGCTGATATGGAAGGTGTGGGAAAGAAACACACTGAAATTTTCATTGTTTAGCCAAAACGGAGATGTGTTGTAGGTGTATGATTGGAACAAGATTTCTCTGTGGACAGAACCTTGGAGTGGCAATCCACTTCTTAAGAACAATATGTTATGCATTTAAGTGCTTGATTTTGAAGAGTGGATTTGTCTTTGAAAGCCAACTCCCTAGCAAAAGTAAACCAGTGTGATTGCACATAAATCCAAGAAACCACACAAATAGCATCTGGAAAAACTGGATTTACTGAAGGTCAAATATCGTGCAACAGATTTGGGACTAATGTTTAATTTATACTCTGTGAATGCTCAAAAGTTAAGCTAAATGTATCAGACCAAAGACTTCAGATCAAGTGTTTCTTTGAGCTTTCAGTCTGTCAAATTAATAGTGGACCAATGTTGGTGTGAGAAAGCCAATAGAACAGTGGGAAATGTTTTAGAAATTCTACATGATTTGTCAGCTTTCCCCAGGTGTAGGAATGGGATACACAGCCACGGGCTTTGGTTGCAGCAGAGAGAAATCTGACCAATTAAAGGGTTGGCGTTCCTCTCCTATAAGGAAAGGATAACCATTAAAAGTCTGGGACTTTTTTGTTTAGAAAAAAGGTGACTGAGGATATGATAGAGGTTTATAAAATTATGCATGGGGTTGATAAAATGGATAGAGCTCTCACTTAATACAAGAAATTGGGGGCAATCATTGAAGTTGATAAGCAATAGATTCTTTACTCAATGAGTAATTAAATTCTGATATTAACTCCCAGTGGGTATAGTGAGAGTAATGAGTACAGATAGATTAAAAGAAAATTGATAGATTAATGGCCGCTAGCCATGGTGACTAAAAGGAACCTCCATATTTAGAGGCAGCAAACTTCTGAATACCAGTGTTAGGAGGCGACATCAGGGGAGGGTCTCTTTACATCGTTTGTTGGCCCTCCATTGCAAATAGTTGGCCACTGTGTGAAACAGGATGCTGGATGAGAAGGACTGCTGGTCTGAGGCAGTACAGCTCTTCCTATGTAGGACCACTTGATGAAAGGAGGAGAGAGTATGAATGGCTTTACTAGCAGAGTAAATGCAGAATGAAGACATTGGGCTGGGCGAATGGGAAGTACCAAGCCTCAGAATAATGGACAGGAGCCAGCATGGTGTAGTGGTTAAGAGCTATTGGACTCAAATCTGGAGAACTGGGTTCGATTTCCCACTTCTCCACATGAAGCCTGCTAGGTGACCTCGGGCTAGTCACAGTTATCTCTGAACTATCTCAGCCCCACCTATCTTACAAAGAGCCTGTGTCGGGGGAGGGAGGTGATTGTAAGCCGCTTTGAGACTCCTTACAGTAGAGAAAAGTGGGGTATAAAAACCAACTCTTTTCTTCTTCTGATCCCCATTAATTGTGTTTTAGTAGCTACTCCTGTTGCAATTTGCAATTGATAGCATGTAAAGGTAAAAGAACTGTACACATGCAGTCCCCCACAATGATTCTTCAGGCATTCTCCTAAGCAGCTGAATCTTTGTATACAGTTTCCATTGGCGTGATTCTGTGTTCTGGAGGTGAGAGTTCCTCTTATAGCCATCTCAATTAATATGCTTGTAAGATGTAAATTTAAGTGAAATTACAATATAGAGCCAGAAATTCTAACATAGATGTGAAAACTGAGGGGAGGGGTATTTTTCTTCCCAAATGTATGACTGGACATAACACTCATTGCTTTCGGCATTTTGATTTAGAGTAATTGGGTTTGGGTAAAATTACTCAGACTCTGAGTGTTTTTGCCTGTGGCTTATCCACTTGAGGTTCACACAATAGGTGATTTTGTTGCCTGCTGCCTGTACACTGGGGTGGCCAAACATTCCTGGCATCTTGGCTGCCCAGTGATTTACAACTTGAGGCTCTGCCTGCAATCCTGCGAGCAAGGCTGCTGTTCTCCATTGCTGACATGCTGCACTTCTTTAAGCCACAGACTTTTGCCTGGCTGTGCTCCTTCCAGTCGAATCACAGTTATTATCCTACATATCCTTTTGACATAGAGTCCTGCATTATTTTTCTATGGTTCACCTCCTGACTCCACCCAAGAGTACCATTCAGAACTAGATCGGAATAAATACAAGCCGGTAATTATGGCAAGTTGTTTTGTGTCTGTCTGTGCATATTAAGCTAATATGATTCATTCTTAACTGGTTTCATGTTTCTAAGGCACAGTTACTTAGGGTACAAAACAGTACATTAAAACCGATACATATAAAGGCTCCATTTGGTGATGTTAATAACTGAAACATATATTATTCATAATGTGTTTTGTTGAGTACCTGAACCAAAATTCCCTGATCCAGTAGTCCTCAATTTTGTTGATAGAACATGTGGAGTAGGCATCATCACAAATTGTCTGCCACAGGATGCAATTACAAAATGACTGCCATGGAGCAGTAGGGCAAATGATAAAATTTTGGGATGTTGGAAGCCAAACATGCTCCTATCATGGAGCAGCAGCACAAAGGCAATACCTCCTGCATTATTCTGAAGCATCCCCTCACCTGTGAGGTGGAGGAAAACTAGGACTGGCTTTCTGCTTTGGGGAATAGCTGGTTTGTCAGAGAAGCAAATAGATACAAGGGATGCCATGAAAACCATTGGCAGACACCATTATGCCTATCTCAGTAACTGGGATTCTTAACCAGCAATGAGCTGTACTTAACTGTAGCTGTAGTTCTGGAAAAGAAACAGATTTTACTTAAGGAACTTTCACACATTCTGAATAATGCACTTTCAGTCCACTTCCAGTGCACTTTTCAGCTGGAGTTTACTGTGTGAAATGGCAAAACCCACTTGCAAATGATTGCTAAAGTGCATTGAAAGTGAATTGAAAGTGCATTATTAAGCATGCGTGAAAGCACCCTTAGTGAAGGCATTTGCACATTGCAGCTAATTTAAGTTAGACTGAAAACTTCTGTCTTCTGAATTCTGTCTTCAGTCTCATTACTTCCATAAACACTTCTGTCTTCAACCAGTCCATTGCATGAGGGGAAGGCAGGAGGGAGTGTGTGAGCCTGTCAATTGACTAGGATTGCTCCCCTCACAAACACAATCTTCTGACATCTTAACTGAGTTGACATAAACAGCTGGGGGGGGGGGAACGCAGGTACAGTGCAGGACTCCTTGTGAAAATTTTTGAATTCATTGGGCTCTGTAACCCTTTTTATATGTTCTTAGCCTGTACAACGAATATGGATGGCATGGGGAGGCAAGATAGCAGTATACCCCCAGCATGCATGCGACCAATACAGCTCTTTTTGTGCCTTCTATAATCTTTTTTTTTTTTTTTAGGTTTCCCAGTTATATGCTAAGTGCAAAGCTTCTATTGGTACCCTACAATTAATTCACAAACATTGGGGAGGTCTCTGCCTGTCTTGATTCCACTCCCCTCCCTGCATATTTATTGAATCTGTTTTGAATATGTAAAAAAGAGCTGCTGTTTTCCTCCCAGCACGTATCACCCAAGGGAGGGATTGTAAAGAGTGTGCAGACATAAGGGTTTGAAAAAGGGCACGCATATCAGCTAGCTGCCTGTTGTGCTGGTAAAAAGAAAAACACTTTGGAAGAAAAAAGGAGGACACCAGCACTGTTTCCTCTCACCCCCTGCAATTCCAAGCAGCGCCTAATATGTGAGGATTGCCTTTCCTATGTGCTAAATTGATGTTCATTCGATTTGCACAGTGAACAGTCTTATGCTGTTACTTGGGATATGTGGGGAAAAAACTTGAACTGGTCAATACAGCAAAGGCGGCAGAGATATCTCTTGCTGCTGTGATCACATAAATGGCTAGCAGATACATCCTCTTTGTATTACTCTAAAATCCTAGCCTTCTATTTCATTTGAGAAGAGTTTATAATTTTAGCTTTACTGACTGATTGATTCACTGACTGATCGACTGATTTAAACATTTATATCCTGCCTTTCCTCATGGTTCCTCATGGTTTCTTTTGTTATTAATCTGCTGGTTTGTGTACATTTTGGAGACCACAGGGATGTTTAGCTTGGGGAGTTGGTTTTATGTTTTCTCTTAACCCTGTATTTTATATAATGTTGCATTTTATATAACGATGTTGTCTAAAAGCCTATGAGCTGTATAGACACACTTGTTAATAAATGGAAATTTTAACATTATATATATTTTTATTACATAATAGTGAATCCAATATAATCCAATATAATATATAAAACTGAGATTGCTACCATATACACTATTATTCCATAATAACTCCATAATAAATGGAAATTTATTAGCCTTCACATATCTGTTCCCTGTGTGATCATGTCCCCATGTGCATGTCCCCCATGTGCATGGGGACCCCCCAAATGGAGCTCAACATTGCTTGTGTGTGTGTGAAATTTGCTATGTGAACCAGCCACATAGTGCATACATCCCCGAACGAAGAGAAGAACATACAGTTGTACAGGAAAAGGGAAATCAGATACTGCTAATTCTGCTTGAGACCATGGAAGAAAGACCAACATACTTTCTTTCTACAAGTTTATTTGAAATGAATATGCTAGTGTCTGTCAACTATACAGGGAGGCAATGCAGAATTTGGGAAAACTGCTCACCATGTGTAAACGATGTAAAATATTGATTCTGAGACAACTCCCTTAAGAACTTTGTATCTGAGAGTGAATTAAGGGAGAGCAAACTGATTTAGAAAAACAAACAAGCCAAATGTGCATTCTAAAATGTTTCCAGACCAATTCCAAACCTTCCCCAAATGTTTTTGCATGGATTCAGGCTTGTTTCTTTATTTTGTTTTGTTCTTCTGGCCTCTGTTTGGTTGTCTTTTACTTCTCTGGTGGTCTCATGTTGGTGGCATGAGGCAATATTCTAGTTGCCACCAGGTCTGTCTCTGCATCCTTTTGCTCCTACAGGAGATATTTATGGATCTTTTCTTTTCTGTGTCTTCAAAAATAACCAGGACAGAGGTTACAATAGCATCTCTTCAGCAAAAAGAGGGGGAAAGACTGCAAATTAGATTCAGGAACACTCTTTCTCTCAGTAAACATGGGGAGGGGGGGAATCAACCAGATGACAGAACTGCAGACTTTGTCCAGGAAGGCAAGAATTCCTGAAAAAGCAGAGACAAGAACTCAGGTCAGAGGAGCACAGGGTCTACAGTGCTGTTATGATGGAGAAGGGAGCAATGGTATCAAGGCAAGAGGTGCTGAACTGGAAAGTGGAAACAGCCAAACTGACTAGGAGAGGCTAGCAAGAGGAAGCCTGCAAGGGCCCCAGTAATGGGCAGATATTTATGTTGAACTCAGTGCTTATAAATGTAATTGAGTATACAGCAACCACAGCCTGGAGTTGAGGGAATCTAGAGGCTAGCAGGTGTAGCTCTGGAGGTTCCTGAGCGCCCCTTTCTCATTGAATCCCAAGGATGATGTTCTTCTTTAGCAAGCAGATAAAAGGAATAGAGAGACAAAAGAGATTCTTATGCAAGCATATGAATTTCAAATCCAATTTACAATGTTCCTCAGTTTCCCTTTGACAGGAGGCTGGTTCATTTTAGTTTATACCTTAGTCATGATGGTCAACTCTGCCATTTATCATACATTGGCATTCACATATAAAATACAGGAGAGGAGAATGATGTAAGTCACTTTGGTTCCCCATTGGGGAGAAAGATGGGCTATAAATGAATTAAACAAATAAATAAATGTCTCGAGCACAGCCATTTCTGTTGCCATGTATAGTCAGGGAGACGCATGTACGCTTGTCATACTGAAGTTTCCAATTTGGCCCGTGTCCACTCTAAAATAACGTAAGTGTAAGCTCTAGCCCTGCGGCAAACCCATAAACAGATTCCAGCAGACGGCAAGTCCACGAAAGCAGTTTTATTGTTTAGAATCGACAGGTTTCAGAAGCCATATTCAAAAGGACACTAGTAAGGGGGGAAAGGCAAGGTACATAGCATATATGGAAGAGCAAAAGGAGATAACTGGTAACCCAGGCAACCCCCCTCCCAGAGGCAGGAAGGAGTACTTGGTGATTTCCACAGTATGGGAATCTATGAAGACTAAACACGGGGCATAGACTGGCCTTGGACAGAATAGCATAACAGCACCTGGAAGCAACACAATCGCACCACCGCATACCATCCTCATGGCCTGCTCCTGACACTAAGGAAGAACCCTTTCTTCTACTGTATCTTACTCCTATGCTAAAAGAAGTTCTGGCTTAGCTTCTATACCAGACTGTAAAAATGTCCCAGACTGGGCAATGGCTCACACAAATAGCTATAAAGTAGGACTGCCCAACTTCAGGTGGTGGCTGGAGGTCTCCTGGGATTACCACTGATCTCCAGCCGATAGAGATCAGTTTGCCTGGAGAAAATGGCTGCTTTGGAAGGTGGACTCTAGGGCATGATACCCTGCTGAGGTCCCTCCTCTCCTCAAACCCCACCCTCCTCAGGCTCCACCCCCCAAATCTCCTTTCCTTTATCCCTTAGAAGCTCCTTGATCCATTGATTCTGAACAACATAATTTTAAATCTAATGTTTGAGGGATATAAGGACTGAAATAAATCTTGCCACTGACAGTGTAGCCTTGGGATCCCTGTCACTTAATAAAAAAGGCATTATATCAGACACAACCCCAAAATCTCCAGGTATTTCCCAACAAGGAGCTGGCAGCCCCACTATAAAGGGACCTATCCCTGTCCTGTGGACAAAGGCAAATGGGCAATGCTCCTTTATAAAGCTACAACCATCTCTTTTGCTCCCACTCTTTCTCCATCAATCTACCTCTCCCCTTATCTGTCAACCTACCCTAATCTCTTTTATCCCACCTTTCCTCCATCATTCTACCTCCCACTTGCTGCTCTCCCCACCTACCCCCACCATTGGCATGTCACACTCCCCCATCCCCCATCCTTACTGCTCTCTAGGCTTGCCAACTGCCAGGTAGTAGCTGGAGATCTCCTGCAATTACAACCGATCTCCAGCCGATAGAGATCAATTCATCTGGAGAAAACGGCCGCTTTGGCAATTGGCCTCTAAGTCCCTCCCCTCTCCAAACCCCGATCTCCTCAGGCTCCGCCTCAAAAACCTCCCGCTGGTGGCAAAGAGGGACCTGGCAACCCTACTGCCCTCCCCACCAACTGCTCACCCTTAGCACTCCACTCATTCCCACCTTTGCAGCTCTCATCTACCCCCACCACTGGCACTCCTCTCACCCCCTTGCTGTTCTCCCCACCTACCTTCCAGTAGGCGGCGGGCTTGCTGGCTTGGTGGGGGGGGGGGGGTGTGGCAAGCACTTCCTTCCCGGCTCAGTGTGTGTGTGTGTGGGGGGGAATCCCATCTTCTCCCCTCATTTTCTCACCAGGCCTGTCATGGTTCCCAGGTTGCGCCATTGCCGCTATGCCCGAGCGTGGCTCCTGGGCTGTGCTGCCTGAGGTAGGTGCATTCTCTGCGCTTGCACAAAGAATGCTCTTTTATTTGGCACGCGGAATTTAAACCCCAATGGTTTTTTTTTCAATTGTCAGCTTTTCCTGCAAACCTAGAGGATAGAGTTGCCAACCTCCAGGTACTAGCTGGAGACCTCCTGCTGTTACAACTGACCTCCAGCCAATACCGATCAGTTCACCTGGAGAAAGTGGCCACTTTGGCAATTGGACTCTATGGCAATTGGACTCTATAATTGAAGTCCCTCCCCTCCCCAAATCCCGCCCTCCTCAGGCTCTGCCCCAAAAATCTCCCGCCAGTGGCGAAGAGGGACCTGGCAAACCTACCAGAGGATCTCGCAAGTTCGCAGAAACATCTGTTCAGTGCAAGTGTGGCTCTGATCCACAGCTTTAGGTATCCACAGATGGGGGCCATCTGTATGAGACTCTCTCCTGCTGACTCAAACCTGTTAAATAAAAAATATTAATTATTGCAATTTAAATTGCAGAAAGTGCCAAGCCTATCCCAAGATGAGAGACTTAAAGGTTTATTGTAGTTTTTAAAAAGTTGAAAACAGGTCCAAAAAGTAACCAACCAGAAATAACTCTTCAGATAATGTGATGCTTTATGTCAGCCTCGTTTTGCAAATGGGACCTGATGGTGACTATGACATCAAAGAAAACATGTTTTACTGTTAGAGAACGTGCCACAGTTTTCATATAAAGCAGTTCATCACCCTTCAGCTTTAAAAAGAAATCCTATCTTAAATGTTTCTGATGATTAATGAGGACAGAAATATTCAAATCCCACAACACATCTACTTTTATAACAGCAAAACCATAAAGACAGTAAACAAAGCTATAATAAAAGAATTAATAGTCTATGAGATGCAGCTACTGAAAACAGATTTTTTTTGAGAGAAATTTATTGTTAGGCATTAAACTTGGAGGAAGGCCGAACTTTGATGCATAGCCAGAAGCCACAAAAACAACAACAAAACCCATTCTAGCTACTTTGATGTGGGTACCTGGGGTATAGATTGCAGGGTTTTGTGTGGTTTCAGACAACTAAAAGCTTTAAAGGGTCAAAGCAGAGAATTACTGTCCTGTAAGGGTGGGAGGAAGACTGTTATCTATAAAATTAAATCACAGCAAAACATACGGTAGTTTTCAAAGCTATTTAATAAATAAACTCCAGTATGTTTTCTCCTCTGGAAAAAAAATACCTTGAATAAGTTCTCCTGAACTTTCCTTCACTTTGAGAAGCAGGGGTGAAATAACAGCTTTTCAAAATATTATATTTTTACAAAGAGATTTTCAGTTCATGTTTGTGTTCGGGGGGCATGGGTATATATGCCCTAGTTTTCCCAAAAAAAAAAAAAAAAAAACTATGTCCAGGCTATACCATTTCATACCAGTGGTACAGCCCAAATACAAGGGCACCACTTCACTGAGGCTACACACACATATAGCTTTCTGTGTGCAAGGGATTCCCCCCCCCCAAAAAAATGGATGAGCATTGAGCCAAGGGTTGCCAACCTCCAGGTGTGGCTTGGCGATCTCCTGTTATTTGTCATGTCCCAGCCGGGTCCAGGGAACACCAGTGACTCCTCTGATGAAGAGTCAGCCGGCAGCCCTGGCTTCTGTCTGCAGCCAGCGGCTGAGGTGGTACAGGAAGAAGCAGCCCCTGAGGGACCAGACCCAAACCCGCAGCCAGGAGCCAGCACAGCAACCCCTCAGCCCTCTAGTGCTGAGCCGGCTGCAGAAAGCCAGCTGCCTGACAGCTAGGGTTGCCAGGTGCCTGGTGGTGGCGGGCAACCCCCCGATAATTCACCCCTCTTCCTGCCGACCACCTGAGGGTCGGTGGGCAAACGTGCATGCGCGCATACACACCGTGTGCACAGCACTTCTGGTTTACAACCAGAAGTGCCGCCTTGCGAGGGGCCTTATATCACTCAAATTGTTAGTTTGAGTGGTAAAGGGCCGCTTTACTACTCAAACGAAGAGGTATAAGACCCCTCGCGAGGCGGCACTTCCGGTTGTAAACTGGAAGTGATGCACGCACGCGTGCAATCCCGACCTCAGTTCCATAGCCTCCCACCGGAGGAGAGGGGGGACCTGGCAGCCCTACTGACAGCTCCCCTCCCCTTGTCACCAGAGCTCCCCGGAACAGCGTAGGCAGTGAACATGTAGAGCCTTACAGGACAGGAGCGAAGTGGCCGCCTAACAGCTCAGCACTGACCCAGCATCAACCGCGGGGTTGAGTGCTTGAAGGAGCAGGTCTGAGGTGGCTGGCAGATGCACAGCGCTACAAGCTGCCTGAGTAGCGTCCTGTTAATAAGCATCTGGAAAGGGTGTAACTGTGTGGAAGCCATATGTTTGTCCACTTCTGACCTTGCTGAGTCTGTGGAGAACTGTCTGCCCTGTCAGGACCTCAACCCTTGGACTTGGTTTTCAGAGTACCTTTGGACTTGCCCTGTGAGGTTTGAAACTGTGCAGTGTGGGTGTGCTGGGGGACCACGACACTATTGCAATTGATCTCCGGGCAATAGAGGTCATTTCCCTGGAGAAAATGGCTGCATTGTACCCTGTTGAAGTCCCTCCCCTCCCCAAACCCCACCCTCCCCAGACTCCAACCCCCAAATCTCCAGGTATTTCCCTACCCACTGCTGGCAACCCTAATTGAGCCATGTGAGCTTTTGCTGTCTGAAGTGATACACCTCAGTGAGAACTAGGCCTATATGCATGAACACTTGGTTTGTTGTTGTTGTCCACTATCAGCTACAGTGGTGACATGGAGAATGATCCACAAATCTACCATGCTGCACTGACTTAACTCCTCAAAACCAGCAGATACATCTGGGGTCTGAATATTGCACAGACAGTCCACAGATTGCACTAAACCCTACAGAACTACTCTGATTAGTGTGGAAACAGTTTCTTACAACAGCTCCTGGCCAGGAGCTGCAACACAAAACCTGTAATAGTGGGGGTTACCGCACTTGTATTCCCAGCGATGTAATAAGAGTTTGAAAACTTTTTAAAAGTATAGGAGGATTTTAGAAAATTTTAGAAAATAAGACTCCGGGATGGGTTAATCCAGTAGAAGCTCATATGAGAAGGGGATTACAGTTGAATTTAGAGATGGATATATATAGAAACATTATTGATTGGAAAGAGGGAAAATGGGTTTTTAAAAGTAGGGAAGAATTAGATATAAAAGATTGGTTTATGTATTACAGGTTAAGAGATATATTTAATAAAGATAATCAGCTTGGATTTGACAAAAATAAATCTGAACTAGAGAAAATATTAATAAAAGGAAATAAAGGATTGATTGGTAGAAGGTATAAACTATTAATTGTAACTAATTTAGAACAAGAAAGAATTAAACCAGTTATGATTAAATGGATGAAGGAACTAGGATTTAATATTGATCTGGAAATATGGGAAAATTTATGGAAGAGAGAATTTAAATTTCCAATAACCAATGAAATTAGGGAAAACCTATATAAAATGTTCTATAGATGGCATATAACCCCAGTGATGATATCTAAGATGAATAAGGGAGATATGGGAATATGTTGGAAGTGTGGAAAGGGAAGAGGAACATATATGCATGTATGGTGGTTATGTAAAAAAAAATCAAAAGATTTTGGAAAAAAATAACGATGGAAATGAATAATTTGATTACTGGTAGAATAAAAAGGAAACCTGCATTTTGTTTATTAGGTATTCCACCAAAAAAATTGAAAGACCAGGACAGGGTTATCTGCCAATATAGTTTTGCTGCTGCAAGAATTGTGATAGCTAAAGTTTGGAAACAAGCGAATAAACCTTCAATTATCGACTGGAGAGAGAAATTATGGATATATATGAGGATGGCCAAATTAATGGAATTCCTACATGGAAAAGGTATGGAAGATTTAAAAAAAACATGGTCTAAGGCCGCCTCATATTGGGATAATTTGGCAAAAATGGAGTTTACAGTATTAATTAACGAGTTATAGAAATTAGCAGTAATAATTTTATGTTTTTAGTTATTAAGTGTTATAGAAACTGTTTAGACACTTCTTCGGAAGTCAGGTGAAGGGTCACTTTTTTAGGTGGGTGGAGGGGAAAGGGGTATCCTCTTTAATTTTATAATATTGTAACCACGAATGTAATAACTAAGGTATATAGATACCCTTTTGTATTTTTTCTTTCTTTTTGTATTCTTTTTGATTTGTTCTTTTACTTTAATGTATTTGTTTGTTTATTTTTCTTTTTTTATGTTTGGTTATAAAATTTAATAAAAAATTATTAAAAAAGAAAAGAAAACGTTTTAAAAAATACTGTTGGCACTTTGTATAGCCCCTTTAGCTGTGAAGACGTTTTCCAACCATTTATAAGCCGTAGTATCAAAAAACCCTTTTAAAGCGATGTTTTTTTTATAACATTTTCAAACTCTTAATACATCACTGGGAATACAAAGTGCGGTAACCTCCAGTGATTGCTTTGGTAGTCCTTCACAAGGGAAGAGTGAGGGGGTTACCGCACTTTGTATTCCCAGCAATGTATTGAAAGTTTGAAAACGTTATAAAAAAAAAAGCTTTAAAATTGTTTTTGGATACCACGGCTTATAAATGGTTGGAAGACCTCTTCACAGCTAAAGGGGCCAAAGTGCGAACAGTATTTTTTATAACGTTTTCAAACTCTTAATACATCGCTGGGAATACAAGTGCGGTAACCCCCTGATTCTCCTGGAATTTTTAGTGCTGTTGTTTTTGGGTGCTGTTGATTCTCCAGGACCTCTCAGGGACTTTCAGGAGCACCTACATGAAACTCTTGTCCTTTCTAGATGTTAAAAATCATGCATACAGGAACTCATCCTCTTGATATGCATGGTCACCATGTTGTGCAATGAACATATGTATCTGGGTAAAGTTCAAAGCGCTGGTTCCTACCCTTAGGGCTTGGGGCATTCGAATCCTCTCTCTGTCATGGAAGCTCATTGGGTAATCCTGGGACAGTCACAGTCTCTCAGACCAATCTACCTCACAAAGGGGTGTTTGTGAGGATGGAATGGAGGATTTGATGATGGCCTTGTGAGGTGCTGTGGGTTCTCACTTAGGAGAATGTGTGTGTGTGTAAAGTGCCGTCAAATCGCAGCCGACTTATGGTGACCCCTTTTGGGGTTTTCATGGCAAGAAACTAACAGAGGTGGTTTGCCAGTGCCTTCCTCTGCACAGCAACACTAGTATTCCTTGCTGGTCTCCCATCCAAATACTAGCCAGGGTTGACCCTGCTTAGCTTCTGAGATCTGACGAGATCCGGCTAGCCTGGGCCATCCAGATCAGGGCCACTTAGGAGAATAGCAGAGTATAAATATCCAAATAAAGAAATGTAAATTCTTTATAATGAAAAGCAATGCTTTGCATGCTTATATGTGTGTGATCCATACAACAGCACTGTGGAGTAAGTAATCATTACCACACTACAGATGGGGAACTGATTCTGAAGCACTGGTAGATAGCAAGTTAATGCCTAGAAGAGGAGAGGCCAAGGATTTCCAAGCCCAACTTTCAGCTAGTATTGTAAACTAGATCTCACTTTCAAATATCACTGTTATGTCCTGGCTTGCAGATAAGGTTCAGGTGGTTTGCCAGGTCTGACTACTTGCAGTAGTGATGGTGTGTATGTCGCAGTTCAACATCCTTAAATACCAATTTATTAGGATTTTTTTCCTATGAAGCCACAGACAAAATGCAGCAAGCTCTTTCCAGAACCCTATAACAAACTCTGAAGTATGTAAACACATCATAAATGGACAGATACTCATTGTAAAACTACTTATCTATTGAAAACGTGTATGAAAAGCTGCAACCTATGGTAACCTATTAGAAGAACATCATAAGCACTTGTTATAGGCCTCCCAACTACCACAGGTATCACACAGATGAGAAGAAACACATTTAAATTTCAGTTCAATTTGGGGAAATTTTATGAATGAAATTTAATTGTATTAACCAAGACAGACATAACACCTTTCTTTACCTGTACAAGTTAAGTAAATTGCCTAATATAACTAAATAGACTTATCACTGACTGGTCACTGTATGTATTTTGTGTGCTTTGAGTTTTGAATAAAATGCCCTTCTCTTGAACTTTAACCTTTTATTCCCACAATTCACATTTCCTCTCCTCTGTATATATAATTGCATATTGAAGTTTCATGTTAAGTATCTGTTGAAATGGGAGGAAAGTTGCTATGGTATAGCCTGATCTTGTCAGATCTCAGAAGTTAGCAGGGTTAGGACTTGGATGAGGGACCGCCAAGGAAGACTCTGCAGAGGAAGGCAAACAACGTCTGCTTCTCACTTGCTTTGAAAGCTCCTTGTTGGGGTTGCCATTAGTCAGTTGCGACTTGATGGTACATATGTATCTGGTGAAGTGGACTGTAGCCCATGAACGTACGCTACCGTGAAAACCACAAGGTTTAAGGTGCCACAAGGCTCATTCTTGACCATGTCCGCACTTCGCGTTTGCAGCTCCGATTTCTACGGGGTTTCCTTGCATGTTCGCACTTCATCTCTTCCGAAGGATTCCGGAGACGTCTCCAGAGCACAATTTCTCTGTGTTAAGAGCATTCGCTTATACGGCGAATTAATAGAAATTAAACGTTTTCCTCACCCGGAGGCTGAAGTGCGAACATAAAATCTGTCTTCAATCCACTTCCTGCTGCCAGCCCACCATCCACTCCCCCAGCCTCACTGCCCATGCTGGACCAATTGCTGTCCTTGTTTCAAGCACCAAGTGGCCATGCGCGGCAGGCTACCACCTCAGCCAATCACAATGCTCCTTCGAGCTGGCGCGTGAATGCTGCCGCGAGGGGAAAACATACGGATTTTATCTAATACAGCGGAGGAAGGCGTCGCAGTGGGAACAGAAATTTTAAGTCGTGTTGGATGCTTGAGTACTGGACACTTTTAAATTGCGAGGTAAGTTGCTAATGCGTTCACGGGCTTTGTTTCACCGCAACTAACCTGGCTACCCCACAGGTTTTTCATGGTGGCCTCATTCTATTCTGTTCATGTATCAACATTTTCATGCTGGTGTTACTAGTTCCATTAGCATTCAAGATAAATTCAGCTGCTACATTTGTCTTTGTTCCAATGAAATGAAGAGTGATTTGACACAGTTGGGTCAAATGACAACAGAATAGAACACCTCATCTAATGTGAAAGTGTTGGAGCTGCTGCTTCCCCCTGTGTTTGTTCCACTTGCAGTCATTTGATATTTCCACTTTTTGTTGAAACAAGAGAACATAAGACAGAAGTGTAATGCTCTTGCTACAGTAAGCCAAAACTTCCAAACCTCAGAACCCAGACTTTAGCCTCAGCACAGGTTTCATTAGTATCAAGTATTTTCATACATATTTCTAAGACCTACCCAAAATATAGTGAGGACCTTTTGGCAATGATTTGAAACATTTATTTTCAAAGAAGTCATTTCACACAGACTGGCTAGACATTCCTAGAATGGGCACTCTGTAACAACCTGTGAAGTGTTATACAATAAACACAACAGCATGAAATATTTTTTAAAAAAAATATTAGGCTTTAGATTTGGAATTATATGGGGGTGCTGGTCTGCTGTAGCTGTACACTTTTTTAAAAGTCTATTTTATAGTCTTATGAACAGTGAATCAAAATACTTTGGTTAAAAAAGGCATTGGGTTAAGTAAACCATAGAATAATAGAATCATAGAGTTGGAAGGGGCCATACAGGCCTTCTAGTCCAACCCCCTGCTCAATGCAGGATCAGCCTAGAGCATCCCTGACAAGTGTTTGTCCAGCCTCTGCTTAAAGACTGCCAGTGAGGGGGAGCTCACTACCTCCCTAAGTAGCTGATTCCACTGTCGAACAACTGTAAAAGTTTTTACTGTAAAAAACTTTTTCCTAATATCCAGCAGATACCTTTCCACCTGCAATTTAAACCCATTATTGCAAGTCCTATCCTCTGCTGCCAACAGGAACAGCTCTCTGCCCTCCTCTAAGTGACAGCCCTTCACTTAAAGAGAGCAATCATGTCCCCCCTCAACATCCTCTTCTCCAGACTAAACATTCCCAACTCCCTCAGCCTTTCCTCATAGGGCTTGGTCTCCAGGCCCCTGATCATCCTCGTCACTCTCCTCTGCACCAGCTCCATTCTGTCCACATCCTTTTTGAAGTGAGGCCTCCAGAACTGCACACAATACTCCAGGTGTGGCCTGACCAATGCTTTGTACAGTGGAACTATGACATGATGCAATTGGGATGTTGTGCCTCTGTTGATACACCCCAAGATCACATTCGCTTTTTTTGTCACTGTGTCACACTGGCTGCTCATACTTAACTTACAGTCTATCCGTACCCCAAGATCTTGTTCACACACACACTGCTACCCAGAAGTTTATCCCCCATCCAGTATGTACGTCTCTCATTTTTGTTACCCAGATATAGAACTTGGCACTTATTGAATTGCATCTTGTTCACATCCACCCATTTTTACAGTTTGTTCAGATCTCGTTGAATTCTATCTCTGTCTTCTGGTGTGTTCACTGCTCCTCCCAATTTGGTCATCTGCATATTTAATGAGTTGTCCCTCCACACCCTCATCCAGATCACTTATTTAAAAAGCCTAGAACCGAACCCTGTGGCACCCCACTAGAGACTTCCCTCAATTCAGATGAAATGCCATTGACAACTACTCTTTGAGTGCCATTCTCCAACCAGTTCCCAATCCACCTAACTATCCTAGGGTACGGTCCACAGTCCATAATGAAATTAACACGTTCATATATACACACACATAAATATATAATTTACATGCCTCCTAGCAATACAACTGTCAAAGAACATAACTGTTTAAACAATATCATCTGTTTAAAAATATGTAAAATTATCCTCCCATCATTCAGTTGTTTGTTTATTTAAAACATTATAAACCCACCTTCTCACAAATATTAGGAACCTAGGTTGACCAACACTAGGTTGGAAAATTCTTGGAAATTTGGGGGTGGGGTTAGGTTGGAGAAGTGTGTCAGGGTGGGTTAGGTCTAGGGAGGGTGGCATTTGGGAGGGGAGATACCTCAACAGGGTGTAATGCTATACAGTCCACCCTCCAAAGCAGCCATTTTCACCTGGGGTACTGATAACCATAATATAGAGATCAGTTGAATTTTGGGAGATCTCTAGACCTTACCTGTAGGTTGCAACCTGACTGGGGTTGCCATTCTCCCAATGAGAGACTCCCTGCCCCACCTCTTGTTTCCTGCTCCACTTGGAGCAGTGCGGGGGGGATAATTAAAAAATGGCTGTCAAGCTGATGGCATGATGTCACTTCTGGGATAAAATAGGTAGCAATATTACGCCTCTCTAGTAATCACCAAAAACTCTTTATTATAGAGTTTCTGGGGATTCCTAGAGATGTGTGATGTCACTAGATAGGTGTAATGGAAAAACCACAGAGTTTTTGGTGATTCCTAGAAAGGAATGATGTCACTTAAGGGGAAAACCTGGAAGTTGTGCCAGTCCTCTTTAGGAATCATAAAAACCTCTATGGCTTTACCATAGAGTTTATGGTGATTCCTACAGAGGAGTAATGCCACTTTCAGGTTTACTCGGGAAGTGATGTCACACCATTGCCAACCCCCCCCCCCCAAGTTCCACTCCCCTAGTCTCCTGTTGATTGTCAGGCCAGGCCTGGCAACTCTAACTGGGACCCAAGCTGAATAACATTGTATGGATCTGTGGTATGATTTTTTTTTAAATACTGTGTACAGTGCTAGTCACTGTATCTCAAAAAAAAAGCTGGGGGGAAATGAAGAAAGGGGCAACCAAATTGGTTACTACTACTGTGGCTGCGGCTGCTGCTACTACTTCTGCTACTACTGTGGTTGTTATTATTTACACCCACTTTTTGACTTTAAACAAATTACATTTTGAAAATGCAGGATAGAGCAGAGGTGTCGAACTCAATTGTTACAAGGGCTGGATATGACATAAATGTCACTTGCTTAGGCCATGCCATGCCTTGGCAGCCCATATCGAGAGTGGGGAGGGGAGGGATGGCTGCCTCAGCTAGCTTGTGGGCCACATAAGACCTCTAAAGGGGCATCCATTCCACGGGCCTTATGTTTGACACCCCTGGGATAGAGTTTCCAGTGAACCTTTCCACCCTTTCCAGAAAGTGCTAGAATTTTGGGTCCCTAAGTGTGGTGTAGTGGTTAAGAGTATCTCAGGACTAGTATCTCAGAGACCCAGGTTCAAATCCCTACTCATGCCATGGAAGCTTGTTGGGTGCCCTTGGGCCTGTCACACTCTCTTACCCTAACCTACCTCACAGGGTTGTTGTGAAATATAAAACAGAGGAGAGGAGAATGATCTAAGCTGCTTTGGGTCCCCACTGGGGAGAATGGTGGGGTATAAATGAATGAATTAATTAAATCAATGAAGTTGGTGGGTAGTACCTTCACACGAGTCATAGTTAACTTGTGGAACTCACTATGGAAAGAAGGATGAAATAAAGGCCATGACTAAGATAGCTTTAAGAAGGATAGGACCATCAGGAGTCATGAACAGGTTCATCAATGCCAGTTACCAGTGGTGGCAGCAAAGAAGGGACTCTTTGGCCTTTATATCCCAATTTGTGCTTCTGAGACATCTGGTTGTCCACTGTGGGAAACAGGATGTTCAACTGGATGGACCAGTGGTTTCATTCACTTGGGCTTTTCTTATATTCTTATGCTCCCAATTAAGGAAGCTACATTTTCACATTTTTTCCATACTTGGTGCATTCCGTCAGAAAATGCCCAGCCTCAAACTCTCCCAAATCACACTGGCTGCATATTTGCTTCTTTTAGAGATGATTCATACCTTATGAATGAACTCCAGATTCTGCAAATAATGGTTTGCAGGAGTGGTCCACTTATGTGAGCAATGTAATACAGAAGAGGGGTACTCTCAGACAAGGCAGCTGCAATCTGCAGGAGAGGATTGTGTGGATTTAGGCAGCTAAATTTGTTGCATCTTGAGTAAAACAGACAAAATGACAGAGTTGTTATTAGTCCAGTGGTGTAATGGTATGTGAGGTTCAGTTTGGTCATTATAAGCAATGTTTGTATCCAAAGCAGTTGTCAGATTTAGCATCCAAGTAACTATTATTTTGTCCACCTGAAATGCCCTGAGGATTCCTTGTAAGGTTTAGTGACATGTTTGGAACTCCTCAGAAGCGTGGCTTCTAAGAGTTTGGTGCTGCAGGTGGACTCCCTACCCTGCTGCTTTCAATCCCCACTGTCCATGGTTGTCAACCTCCAGGTAGCACCTGGAGATCTCCCGCTATTGCAGTTGATCTCCAGATGACCAAGATTAGTTCCCCTGGAACAAATGGCTGCTTTGGAAGGTTGACTCTATGGCATAATACGCTGCTGAGGTCCCTCCTCTCCCCAAACCTCACCCTCTGCAGGTTTCACCCCAAAAATCTCCAGGTATTTCCCAACCCTGAGCTGTCCAGTTTTCAGAATGGAGGAAGGCAGGAAACCAAAGCTGTGCATGTGCAATAACTGGGTACTTGTGTGTGTGTGTGTGTCTGGGGTGTGTGTGTTGTAAAACCGTTTCCTCTTCTGTTTTATGACAGGAAACACAATAAAGTTGGATATGCAGATTTCATGCTTTGGCAGGTTCACCAGCTGTGACCTCCCTGTGATCCATGCTACCGTGATCTCCAGGTTAGGCTGCTGTAATGTGGTCTATATGATCTTCCCTTGATGACGGTTAGGAAACTTCAGTTAATCCACAATGCAACAGCAAGATTGCTAACCAGGGTGGGCTACAGACAGAACACAATATTGCTGCTTGAAGATCCACGCGGGCTGCCTGTTAATTTCCAGTCCTGATTCAAGGTGCTGGTTTTAACTGATAAACCGTAACTTGGGACCAGGGTACTTGAACGATTATATTACCTGCTCCCATACAGTGCTGTCTGGACACCGTGTTCCTTTTCTCAGCCCCTTCAGAGGTGAGGAAGATTGGTCATGCAAGATGGTGCCTTCTTGGTGGCGGCCCCTTGCTTTAGAACGGCCTCTCTCTCTCCTTGGCGCCTTGCAAGAACCTTTTCTGTTTCTTTGTTTCAAACATGTCTTAATTAATCTATACCCTGGTTTGGTGGGTTTTGATTTGTTGCTTTATCGTTTACTTGGTTCTATCTGTTGTTTTGTTTTATCATTTAATTGGAGCTGGTTTACTTTGTGAAGTTTATATTGCATTGCAATTTATCATTTTAGCAATAGCACATTGCCTTGGATAAAATTAGTAGAATGGACAACTATGCGTATTTTAAGTAAAATAAATACATTTTAGTTTTTGTTCCATGCAAAGCTGAATATCGTATTATGTCATGTTGATGAATTTTGTCTCTCAGCTGGACAACATTCCTTGGATTTTCTTGTGCAGTAATATATGGCTAAAGAAGGATTAACGTGGTCTATAGAACAGAAGGTAGCTCTTCAAATTTATTACTTTTCAAACCTCCCATAAAGACTTTGCTTTAATACTCCTTTTTATTTTTAAATCCGTGAAAATCATTAATACCATGACAAATCGCAACCTTTGTAGGTGCTCTTCATTAAATACACCATGAGACAGCACTAAGTGAATGAATTAGCCAAAGACAATCCAGAAAATTGCCCTTTAACCTTTTGATGCTGCATATCCAGGTCACAAGGTGGTGTAGACTGTGGGTAAGACATTGTGATAATGTAAATTAGCAACAATGCTTTGAAGTGAAGAGAGATACAGCCTTTGTACTTGCTGACTCGTAAGGAAAGTAACTTGGAAAAGTGAAATTGATCTATGTGGTTTCAAGGAATTATTATTTTAGAATTGCTATCCTGTTTCCACAAACATAAATAATCAAAATGATACAGTTACTATGTGCACATATAAAACATTCATACCCTGCTTTATCTCATCATACTCCAGGTGGCTAACAAAACAAGGCGACTAACAAAACAGCAAAAGCTGCAAGGATGCAAATATCATAAGTGTCTAGTGACAAGATGCAATGAAAATACACAGTTAAAAACCAATATTCACATTTAAAAACACAGCCAAAACAGTTTATCCTCCACCAAGTCCCATAGAATAAAACAGGCTGACGTGCCTTCTTGGATGTGGCAAGTAGGCAAAAAATTAAGAAATGGCAGTTGGCTAACAGCATGGCAGCACCAGTCCTATATGGTTTTACCCTAGAGATTCTGGCAATTCCTAGAGAGGCATGGTGTTACATCAGGATTTCCCCAGAAATGACTTTATGCCATCGCCAATGGCTGAACCACGATGTCCCCTCCCCTGTCTCCTGCTGGTTGCCAGGCCATGCCTCCAGGTCAACCGGGAAGTTGGCAACCCCAATTATACCCTACTGAGGCCCCTCCCCTCTCTAAAGAGCCCCTACCAGGCTCCACCCTCACATCTCCTGGTATTTCCAAACCTGAAGTTGGGAACACAACTACCTACCATTCAAGCTTCACTTTCACACTTAATGGTTTACTGCAAAGGTTGCTAATCTTAAAGTGGGATCTGGAGATCTTCCAGAATAGCAACTGATCTCCAGACAACAGAGATCAGTTCCCTTTGAAGTAAATAATGGCTGCTTTGGAAGTTGTTCTCTATGGCATTATACCCGGCTGAGGATATAATGGAGCTCCCTAGGCTCCAGCCCAAATTTCCAGGAATTTCCCAACCCAGAGCTGGCAACCTTATTTGGTGTCAGGCCCTCCGGTCTGCCATTGTCCCTCTCCCCCACCTTTGTGCCTACTTTCACAAAATTAACAAGTTGTGAATGTGGAGGAGCAGAGTGGCTGTTTCTAAGCTGTACTCGATTTGAAGCTGTTTATGCCAACTTGAAGAGTCAAAAGGAGCCAGTCCACTTCCAGGCAAGTTAGATGAGTTTTACCCATCATAGTTTAAAATTGTTCTATGAGCCATGAAAAGACTGAGGTAAGTACAATGTTGTTTTAATCTGGAACTTTCTTCTCTATGTAGCAAATGTTGTTGTACAGAATAAAAGACAAATACAGTGGAAAAGAAACCCAACTGCTACAAACATTTGCATCTCTCCCTTGTCATAAATTAGTTAAACTTTCACCTCTGCACCTCTATCCTCTGCTTGCATAAGAGGATTTTGGTGGCAATTGTGCATAACTGAGGGTAGAATTTGGCCCAAAGCACATGGGAAAGCAAAGAAAACTGTACCATATATTTTCTTGGGTTTTGTTGGACATTTTTTACAAACCTCTGTGGGATCTCGTTACATTTCTGTTATCCATGCTAAAGGTTCTCTGAAAACAACAATTCCCATCTCCCCCATTATATCAGCATAAGGCAAAATTTGATCTAAACACTAAAATATAAATATACAAATAAACAATCCAAGACTGGGGTTGGGGAGTGCTGAGTGTAATAAACACTGAAAGCTATATAAAGGGGGAAAGAAAAGAAGAAAAATACAAAAAATGCTTGGAAGAAATAAGGCATTTCAAGACTTAAAATGTCACTTAACAGTTCACTTAATGCTTTATACCTTTCTCTTTTAATATTTAAAAAAATCTCACCAATCATTTATGTGTTTGTTAAATTGTCAACACTAGATATGTGATTTATAATGCAGCCTTAAGCAGAATTAGACCCTTCTAAGTCCACTGAAATCCATGGAAGGATATAACTCTGTCTGTGACAGACAGCACTTTTAATCGGCCTATGAGTAGTATGAGACCTGGTACCAGACCCTGCAGTGGTCCTAGATTCCAACTCTGTCTCTATATTCATTCAAGTAATACTATTACAGGACTTATTAACATCAGTCATACAGGTTCATTCATCTGCTTGTCCTCCAGTATATATGCAGTTTCCTATCAACAGTATCTTTCTGCTTCTATAAGAGAACAAACACCAATGATTCCGCCGAGATCCTGACTGCTCTCTAGAATAGGGAAATGACCCAGGCTGTTGACACAATCGCCTCTAAGTGCCATCTCCCCCCAGACAGAACCAAGTTGTCTCTCTGGTTTACTGGGGAACTGATGGCAATGAAACGGGAGGGATGACAGCTAGAGTACCGCTGATGGAAAACTCCCCCTGTCAAGTTCTCAGTAGAGATCATCAGCCGAGCAGCATCTGTTTCAAATAGTAGCCTGAAGCCAGATTGAAATGGGTCTAGAAAAATCAGTCTCTTCCAAGGGCCCTTTGAGCTGAGAAGCAACCACCCACTCCAGCATCTTGCCCAAGAATAGACTGGAGACTGGGCAGAAGTTCTGTAACATAGTAAGGCTCGACAGAGGCTCAGTCATGTCCTCCTTGAGTACAGGCATCACAACTCCCACTCCCAAGGAAGCATTTACCACCAAGGCTGATCAAGCACAGCACAAAGCCCATATTAGATCTTATTCCGTGGCAGTGATGGTGGTGCTGAAGGACTGGTGCTTGGCCTCAAAGTATTTATGCTATGGGATCCAGCATGGTTCCATTTTCTTCCCTGTGCTATTTAGCATCTACATCAGTGGTTCCCAAAGTGGGCGGTACCACCCCCTAGGGGGGTGGGATGACCTAGGGGGGCATTAAGAGGCAAGGGGGCAGCAGGGGGTGCTAAAAGTGGGCCCCCTGTTGTTGGATAGGGTAGGGGCACTGGGGTTGAGTTTGTGGAACCAAGGGAGTAGTGGTCCAAAAAGTTTGGAAACCACTGATCTACATGAATCCTCTGGGAGAGGTTGTCCAGGGATTTGGATCCAATATGCAGATGACACCCAGCTCTATTATTCTATAACAGCTAAGCCAGGTGGGTCTGTGGAAGTCCTGAATAGGTGGCTTGAGAAGGTTGCTAGCTCCAGGTTGGGAAATTCCTGGAGATTTTGGGGGTACAGCCTGGGAAGGGAAGGGTTTGGGAAGGGGAGGGACCTCAACAGGGTATATTCCCATAGAGTTCACCCTCCAAAGGCACCCATTTTCTCCAGGGAAATTGCTTGATGTTTTCTGGAATTCAGCTGTAATTACGGGAGATCTCCAGGCCCCCACCTGGAGACTGACAAACCTATTTTTATGCTGTCTATTGTTTCATTGTTTTAATTATAAGCTGCCTTCATCAAAACTCTGAAGAGATGGCATAGGAATATTACAAGTAAGTAAATAAAGAAATAAGCCACCTGAAAAAACAGTGGAGCTTTTCAGGGGTGGCATTTGGACACCAGTGTCTTCAGACAGTGATCCTGACAATTCAAAAAGTTACTATCTTCAGAAGCAGTAGCAGTTACTTTAATTGCCCAGAGGAGGTGGGGATGAGGCTGACCAGAAAGAAGACAGCAGAGCAAAGTGAACTGGTGTTACGTAACTGCTAACCTGAGCTATAAGCTAAACTGGGGGGAAATTGGTTGTTTAAACTTAATACGGGGAGTAAACTAAACACAAGGAATTATACATTCCTTAATTATAATATACTATAAGAGAGTGCCTGAATTACTGTACCATTAAATACATTGCCTAGTAGCATACATATATTCCAAACATCCGGCTAAGTATTTCATACATTTCGCATAAACATTTTATATTTTTGGTTTGTGTTAACCTATGCCTAGTTAACAACAAGCTGCTATGGTTATACTAAAAATGCCAGCTATAAAAGGGAAAATAAACATTACCTTCAATGGTAAATAGTGGCAGAAGAATATATCTGTCTATGAAATAAATATTTTATATTAATCATGACTTGGTGTGGCATTTTTAAACATTGGAAGAAGAAGAAGAAGAGTTGGTTTTTATATGCCAACTTTCTCTACCACTTAAGGGATACTCAAATTGGCTTACAATCACCTTCCCTTCCCCTCCACACAACAGACACCCTGTGAGGTATGTGGGGCTTACAATCACCTTCTCTTCCCCTCCCCACAACAGACACCCTGTGAGGTAGGTGGGGCTGAGAGCTCTAACAGAGCTGTAAGTTGCCCAAGATCACCCAGCTGGCTTCATGTGTAGGAGTGGGGACACAAATCCAGTTCACCAGATTAACCTCCACTGCTCATGTGGAGGAGTGGGGAATCAAACCCGGTTCTCCAGATCAGACTCCACTGCTCCAAATCACCGCTCTTAACCACTACACCACGCTGGCTCTCATAGCAGGATAAAACATCCGTTGTTCACAGGTCTGCACTTCGACCATTCCCAGGGAAGAGAGATGACTGAGGGCATCTTATCTGGATCTGGACCGGTCCTGAACTTCCCCACAATTCTACCAAGGAAGATGCTTCTTGACCAAACCGGAGGGAACTATTTGCCAGCCCTCAGACTGAGAACAGAGAACACAGTGATGGATGATGCACTTACTGCAGCTTCCCATCTTCAGTCATTAAAGATTTCCTCAGGCATAACCACAATATTGAAAATCATTCAGCAGAAGTTCTCCTTCCATGCTGGCAAGGATCACTTCAGTAATGTTCCAGTAAACACAGAACGGCAGTCAGTGTTTTTGAAAAGGTTCCCTCTCAAGATGATACCCTGTGTGATTAATATCTTTCTGTCTGCTCGAGTTATTACTCTCCAAGCTTGCATTAACATTTGTTTGTTTTAATGGGATCCTGTATGCCACACAGGCTTCTTAGATTGCCACAAAAACAGGGTTTTATTGCACTAGGCAAATATATGAAACCTGCTAATAGCTGTAGCATTTGCATTCCCTTTGCTCCTTCAACATAAAGAAAAACAGCAGCCAGCAGCATAAGACAATTGTTAAAATGCCTGTGTAGCCAAGAATAGTTTTATAATACAAAAACACATGGCCCTTTACAAGGAAGATTGTGGGCTGATGAATCAAAACAGCATACCTTCCAAAACACAAGTTGCAATTCTCATTCCATCTGTTACGGGTGAATCCCTGTGTTGAAAGATCTGTACCAGTTGTCTATTTGTTTCCAGGAACAATTCAGGGTACTGATTCTTACCTTTATGACCCTACATAGCTTGGAAACAAGGGTACTTGAAGGACTGCTTTCTCCCATACTGTCTAGCCTGCCAGTTAAGGTCCTCTTGACCATCCTGCTCTCTGTGATCTTTGAGCCATTTTAGCTTATTGGGCATTAGCATAAAAGTAGAAGCAAGTGATGCTAAGAACAAGAGAGGCGTGGTCCTTGTCCAGTCCTCCCCCCTCCAGCTCACCTGGCACCTTAAGGGAAAGTAAGCTATGTGATGGAATACTGACTCTCTTAATAAGTGAGAGATTGGAGGCAGTGGCCTCATGCACCAGGGATCCTTTGCAGCCTATGAATTCTCATTGGGAGCGGAGAAACAGCCACAAGAGCAGAGACAATGCAATGAAGTTCAACAGTACCTGAGATAATAATAATCTTAGGCCTTTCCACCCCAAAAGAGAACTTTTGAAATGTAATAACAGTTGGTCAAGAAGCCAACAGTTGAATCTTAACTGTCCTAAACTTTGCCACTTTGCTTGCACAGTATACTACATTTATTTGCACGTTAAAGGAATCTTTGTATAGCATCCAACATTCCAAAGAAGTTCATGTTTTTACAACAGAGGAGGAAACTGCTTTGTACTACTGTTTATTATTGCTCTCACTGTGGCATTGTTATAAACCTGCCACAAATAAAGTGATATTTAGTATCAATGATAACGGATGATACCCGAGCATTTGAAGGGATGCAGAAGCTCCTCTAGCTCACACAATCCTTGTCTTATCTATTAGTCCGATCAAGATTTGGAGTGTATCAATTCTCCCTGCCTATGACACTATAACTGCCACCATTCACCATCTCATAAGGGCCTAACCAGTCCTTAAGGCACATTATACAAACTCCCAGGTCCAACCCACAAAGTGGAACAGAGAGGATCCATGAAAATAATCTTATTTGGCCCCTATGGCAATCAGCTATCACATATGCAGTGGTGAAAATTGTATGATTGAGAGGCAGAATTAACTTCAATATCCCTCCGAGTTTCTTGGTACCCTGAATTGTCTCCCTTGCTGCCTGTCTTTCTCTGAAGCTAGATGGGATCAGAGATTTCAGACAGCATTTAGGAGGAAAAAGGGTGGTCAGCCCTTAAAAAGTCCTGTTGAGCCAATTTCAGCAATGCAAAATTACTGAGTGCCCTCTCAGAAAGTGCCTTTCAGAGACTGTAAACTGTCATTATATTCACGTAAATAATAATTTGATCAACAAATATTAAACATTCAGGAAACTTTCAAATAGGTAGCCAAATTGATCAAATATTAGTTGCCAACTCTGTAAATTTTGAATTTAAACAATGTGCCCAATTCCTCCCCTCCCCCCGATTTCTAACCCGCCTTCCCCGACTATAAGGCCAGGCTCGGGGTGGGTAACATCATGTAAACATCGATAAACATCATTTAAACATCAATTTTGCATACACAATCTGCGAGACTATGCTATCAAGTTGTTCTGGTCCCTGTTTCAAAAGCTTTCTCTTCAGCTAGAGGATAGCTGGGAATTACAGCAAGAACTTTTTGCTTAGCAAGCATCCTATGAAGGAAAGGAATTCTTTAAGCATTGTGAATTCCTCTTAAAATTTAGCAGAGGGTCTTATGGGAAAATACCACAGATTCCAGAAGACATCATAAATGGTGACTGCTGGAGTCTTTTCCTCCATATTTTGCTGGTCACCCAGAGGTCATACTCCAGATGTAAAATTGTAGCGTGGGCTATTGCACACTCATTGCCCTGGACATGTGCCAGTGACATGCATGGCAAAGATCTGCCCTTGCACATAATCTATGACTGGCACTTTATACAGATTTATCCATCAGCTTTGGATGCACTTGAATATAAACTGTGGATTGTGTTGAGAGCTATATAAGATACATAACATGTGGAGGCATCAGCAAACAAAAGGTGATACAATCAGAATTTTGATCAATATATGTAGAATTGAAATGACTTGGGGTTTATAAAGTATGTAAGAGCCCCGTGGCGCAGAGTGGTAAGCTGCAGTCCTGCAGTCCAAGCTCTGCTCACGACGTGAGTTCGATCCCAACGGAAGTTGGTTTCAGGTAGCCGGCTCAAGGTTGACTCAGCCTTCCATCCTCCCAAGGTTGGTAAAATGAGTACCCAGCTAGCTGGGGGTAAAGGGAAGATGACTGGGGAAGGCACTGGCAAACCACCCCGTAAACAAAGTCTGCCTAGTAAACGTCGGGACTACCTTTACCTTTTTTTTTTTATCAAGTATGTAAGTTTTACTTTCTACCAGGTCTCATCACAATCTCTACAGTCAGTTAAGATGAGCAATATCTTGAAAATACATCAAGAAAATTTAGTTAGACACATGGTTGAAATAGAGCCGCCTGAAATTGAACCCTTTGAAGACAGAGGTCCTGTGGCTTGGTCGGGAGGTTGCAAAGGGGGGAAGTCAGCTCCCCGCCCTTGACGGGGTACAGCTGGTGCCAGCTTCTTCCGTCAGGAGTCTGGGGATGACATTGGATGCCTCCCTTTCATTGGAGGCCCAAGTCACAGGAACGTCATATTGTAAACTTGTCTGAGCAACTATATGAATTGGATATCCTATCATTGGAATCATTAATGTGAAAAGACGTATGTGGTTGCTATTTGTATCCTGCAAAAGGATTAAGAATTGTATGAAGAAAGATTGAAGCTATATCAGCTTATATTGAAAAATAACCAACATAGGTGATTAAAAGGGACTGAGGAAGAATTCAAAGAATTGAAATGATCGTATCCCAGTTACTTTTCTGCTCATTGAAGACTTCAACCTCGGAGTGAATTGTAACTGTACTTGTATATTGCCACTATCTGACATTTCAATTGGCTGAATGCAACTTGTTATTGTGAATACAGATTTGTTATAATGTGCTATTAGTAGCATTTTTCAGCTATTTTCTGTACTACCTGGAGGTTGGCAACCCTACTAGCGAGGGGGGCCCCTTCCACCAGCTGCCAGTTTTGCGCTGGGAAATGGTGGTCTTGTGTATTAGGAGAATTGTGCGTAGCACGTTTGTCCCATATGTGTGGTCAAACATAATGACCCAACAGTGTTATTGTAATATAAAAAGACAAATACACTTAATTTTTTCCAGCCATTTACTTCGGACTCCCCCAAGCTGGTAGGTCAGAGGATTATCAAGTAACTTCAAAAATATAACAATGTCTGTGATGTAGTAAATATTTGTAAAGCAAAGGCCTGGGAAAAATACACTGTATATTTAATTGCTGATAATTTAATAAATACGTGGTATGTCCACAATTTGTACTGTAAATGTTGGAATGTATCAAATGATGTTTCAAGTAAATTAGCTGGAAATATGCAAAAAGCATTTGCCTTTCTAAAATGTATAAATAAATAAATCTAGATGATACCTGGCTCTCTCTGAAGAACACGATAGAAATTTCTAATGAAATGAACAGCTTTTCTTGAAAAAAAATTTTTTAAGCTGAAGTACTCAGAATTCTGTTTTGAAATTATGGATTACACAAATATAACTTGAACAGTTGTGGACATCCTGTGTTCATCAATAACCTCGTTATTTATTTATTCATTTACACCCTGCCTTTCTCCCCAGTGGGGATCCTCCGAGGCTTATATTGTTCTCCTCCTCCATTTTACCTTCACAACAACCCTGTGAAGGTGGTTAGCTGAAAGTGTGTAGCGGGAAGTCCAAGATCACCCAGCAAACTTCCATGGCAGAGTGGGGGATTCAGATCTGGATCTCCTGGATCCTAGTCAGACACTAGTCAGTAAACAGAATGTTAATTTTTTTTGCCGGGGGTGGGGGGTGGGGAAATCCATGCATTATATAAAAGGCAAAACTGAAGATATGCATGGGTGAACCAGAAAGGATATCACCCCCTAAACAGGACTTCGGTGAAATCTCTGTTTGTTTTAATGGGCCTTTAAACCCATAGCTCAGTGGCACCCAAAACTTCATATAACTAAGATCTTAAATTCTTGCTATTACAGACAATAGACAGTTGTGTAAACAGCTGATTACATTCACCAAATGTTTTCTCCCTGTCTTTAACAGATAGCATATTCTCAGCCATGATCATTTGCTTGCACTGAAATTAAGCAATAATGATTGAGATGCAGGGCATTTCCTGGGGATTAATGACCAGTCGGGAGTAGTACTTGGCCTGCAGCATTGCCTTGGGCCATTAACCCCAGCTGGCCTTAAATCCAGAGGAAATGCCAAGCCCTAAGCTCTTCATTGTTGTTATAAAATAAGGATAGTGGGGGGGGGGGGAGACTCAACTATATTTGCAGGTGTTTTCTTGATGGTTACATTTCAAATGCATTCATGCTTTTATAAGAGAAAAGTTAGCTGTTGAACCTCTTTCAGACTTCATTTTAAATTTATTTAGAGCTAAGTTTGCCAACCTCCAGGTGGGGTCTGGAAATCTCCAGACTACAGGGATCAGTTCCCCAGGAGAAAATGGTGGCTTTGGAGATGAACTCTGTGGCATTATACCCTGCTGAGTTTCCTCCCCTCCCCAAACCCCACCCTTCCAGGGCCCTACCCCAAATCTCCAGGAATTTCCCAACCCTGGGTTGGCAACCTTATTTAGAACTGATTTTAGCTGAGTTACTTTTGTATCACCCCTTAGTTGGATCCTTGAAGTACTATAGTATCTGAAGGATTTCAATGCAATGAATTTTGTGGCAGCCACATTTTGAACAGGCTACAGATATAAGTTGCTGAAAGCATGATGGGCAACTTCATATCCTATACCACTGTAGGAATCTAACAACATGATGACTGTAAAAATTACTGTTAGACCATCATGTTTTATTTCTCAAAATCTACCCAGCCTAATTAGCCAATTAAAATAAAGATCACTTCTCAATTTAGGTGACATGAGCGAACAGGTCTTTTTTTTTGTACAGGAAGGAAGGACGCAGGTTCAACCCCTAGCATCTCCAACTGGATGAATGAATGAGTTTTATTTGCATGAAGCCATAGGCCATTACAAACATGTCAACAATTACCTCTAATATTGTCGAAGGCTTTCACGGTCAGAGTTCATTGGTTCTTGTAGGTTATCCGGGCTGTGTAACCGTGGTCTTGGAATTTTCTTTCCTGACGTTTCGCCAGCAACTGTGGCAGGCATCTTCAGAGTAGTAACCCTGAAGGACAGTGTCTCTCAGTGTCAAGGGTGTAGGAAGAGTAATATATAGTCAGAAAGGGGTTGGGTTTGAGCTGAGTATTGTCCTGCAAAAGTATTGTCCTGTAAGTATCAAGATAATGTGCTAATGAGGGTATGGTATGTTAATATGGAACCATTGTATCCTGAAGTGATCTGTTAATGTGTGTAATCCAAAGCTAATCTGTATGGCTATTGTTGAATGTTGTCTTTGTCTGGAGGTTTTTCAGGGCAGGAAGCCAAGCCTTATTCATTCTTAAACTCTCCTCTTTTCTGTTAAAGTTGTGCTGATGTTTATGAATTTCAATGGCTTCTCTGTGCAATCTGACAAAATAGTTGGTAGAATTGTCCAGTCTTTCAGTGTCTTGGAATAAGACCCTGTGTCCTGTTTGTGTCAGTCCATGTTCAGCCACTGCTGATTTCTCAGGTTGGCCAAGTCTGCAGTATCTTTCATGTTCTTTTATCCTTGTTTGTATGCTGCGTTTTGTGGTCCCGATGTAAACTTCTCCACAGCTGCAAGGTATACGATATACTCCTGCAGAGGTGAGGGGGTCTCTTTTGTCTTTTGCTGATCGTAGCATTTGTTGTATTTTCTGGAAGTAAAAGACACAATCTCATTGATTAACCAGATTTTTCCAGAAGATATAACAGCCTTATTTCACCATTGTTTGACAACAAGTTATTTCCTATGGGATCAAGAATTTTATGAACAGATTGATGGAGTAGCTATGGGAAGTCCACTCAGTCCAGTAATGGCAAACTTTTACATGGAATATTTTGAAAAGACAGCATTAGAATCAGCACCTTACAAACCTACAGTCTGGTTCAGGTTCGTAGATGATACATTTACCATTTGGAGCCATGGTGAAGAAAAATTAATGGACTTTCTAAACCATCTTAATAATATCCATCCAAACATTCAGTTTACCATGGAAAAGGAAATTGAGGGTAAACTCCCATTTCTTGATACCCTTGTCATCCGTAAAACAAACCTTCAGTTAGGTCACAAGGTCTACCGGAAACCAACTCACACAGATCGCTACTTACACAAAAACTCCAACCACCACCCCCGACAGAAAAGAGGAATAATCAAAACATTAATGGACCGTGCAAGACGGATCTGTGAACCACAGTTTCTCAAGGAAGAAACTAATCATCTAAATCACACACTGCTAGCAAACGGCTACTCCAAGAATGAAATCAGAAGGGCCATTAAACCAAACAAAAATCAGAAAACTCAAGAAAAACAGTCTCCCATAGGAAAGGTATTCTTGCCATTTATTAAAGGAGTCACTGATAGGATGGAGAAACTTTTGAAAAAACATAACCTACAAACAGTGTTTAAACCCACCAAGAAAATACAACAAATGCTACGATCAGCAAAAGACAAAAGAGACCCCCTCACTCTGCAGGAGTATATCGTATACCTTGCAGCTGTGGAGAAGTTTACATCGGGACAACAAAACGCAGCATACAAACAAGGATAAAAGAACATGAAAGATACTGCAGACTTGGCCAACCTGAGAAATCAGCAGTGGCTGAACATGGACTGACACAAACAGGACACAGGGTCTTATTCCAAGACACTGAAAGACTGGACAATTCTACCAACTATTTTGTCAGATTGCACAGAGAAGCCATTGAAATTCATAAACATCAGCACAACTTTAACAGAAAAGAGGAGAGTTTAAGAATGAATAAGGCTTGGCTTCCTGCCCTGAAAAACCTCCAGACAAAGACAACATTCAACAATAGCCATACAGATTAGCTTTTGGATTACACACATTAACAGATCACTTCAGGATACAATGGTTCCATATTAACATACCATACCCTCATTAGCACATTATCTTGATACTTACAGGACAATACTTTTGCAGGACAATACTCAGCTCAAACCCAACCCCTTTCTGACTATATATTACTCTTCCTACACCCTTGACACTGAGAGACACTGTCCTTCAGTGTTACTACTCTGAAGATGCCTGCCACAGTTGCTGGCGAAACGTCAGGAAAGAAAATTCCAAGACCACGGTTACACAGCCCGGATAACCTACAAGAACCAATTACCTCTAATAGTTATAAATATACATAATAATAGAAAATATTCTAAATTAGTAAAATACAAAACTATGTTAGCTAAATTAGTAAAATGCAAAATAACGTTTGCTTAAAATTGCAACAAAATCCCGGCAAACCAGTAAGTGCTATTAACCATCTAAAATCAGCTCACAGGATCAACTCTCTTAGCAGCTGTGTTGGACCTTATTTTCTTTGCTGCCGCAACAAACAGGGAGGTCTTATAGGAAACAAACCCATCAGATATTGTCGAAGGCTTTCACGGTCAGAGTTCATTGGTTCTTGTAGTGTTACTGTCCTTCAGTGTTACTACTCTGAAGATGCCTGCCACAGTTGCTGGCGAAACGTCAGGAAAGAAAATTCCAAGACCACGGTTACACAGCCCGGATAACCTACAAGAACCAATAAACCCATCAGAGTTTGTTAACAAAAATATTAGTTTATCGACACTAGAGCTAGTATTTAAACCAGAAACCAACCCGGCAAGGAATTTAGCCCTATGTTCCACATACAAAGGGCAGTCGAATATACAATGATGTAAATCCTCCAGAGCAGGCGAGCAGGCTATCTGTAAATACAAAAGTGTTGATCTTTTGGCATCCGACAATAGTGCCTGGCCAATACAGTTGTTGGCATTGATTGAAAGCGTACCATCTCCAGTTAAAAGGCTCAGGTAATAGGTGATGTGAAAGACCTCTCTTACCTGCAGAGCTATAGCCAATCAGAGCAGGCAATGCTGACCTTAACAGACCAATGGTTGGACTCAGTATAAGGCAGCTTCATCATCTACAGAAACATTACAAGCACATACAGGCACACAAGCTTATCCTTTCTATTTTCTGGAATTTTTATATAAGGACCCCTTTCAGCCGGCACATTAGGCTCACTTCTTTCCTGGGACTGCTCCTTCAACACTGTGACAGGACACAGCACAGTCTCCCACCACTTCAAAACTCAGAATGCTTCAAAACACGAATGCTATAGGAATCAAGCAACCTTTCCCTCTCTGTGTCACAAACTCTCTTCTCTCCCAGTCCCTATCTCTTCCTTTTTGCCCCAGCCGTGTGTTTTCAAACGTTTTTGCCTCTGTGCTCTTGCTCTTTTTTTCTTCTCCCCCAGAGATCCCTCTCTCTTTTGCCAGGGCTTTGTGCCCCTTCTCATCCTGCTCTGTTCTCCTTGTTCAACTGAACCTTGCAATCCCAGTCTGCGCTGTGTCTTCTCGTCTCCCCTTTCCCCCCACCCTAAACCAAACCTTTCTCTCTTGCTCATGTGCCTGCAATATTACTTTTCTTCCCCTTTTCTCTTATTAAGCTTCTCTCTTTTGGGGACATAACTCACACTGGCTGACTATGCCTTTTGATGCAAAGATTGCTGGATTAAGCATACAAAAAATTATAAAACAGTGTTATGTAGTTTAGACAGAGCAGGTTTAAACGTGGTCTGTAAAGTGGTGGGTTCAGTTCATGGCTTAAACAAATATACGGCAGGGGATGGGGGGGTAGGGTTGCCAGATCCAGGTTGGGAAACTCCTGGAGAACTGGGGATGGAGCCTGGGGAGGACATGGTCCTCAGTGGGTACAGTGCCGTAGAGTCCACCCTTCAAAGAATCAATTTTCAGCTGATCTCTGTAGACTGGAGATGATCTATAATTCAGGCGGCTCCCCAGGTCCCACCTGGAGGCTGGCATACTGGAAATTTTAAAGAAAGGCTGATTTTTTTCTCAGCCTTAGTTGCCCACATATAAACTGGGAATGATAGTGACTAACGTTAACAGTTTGCAGTAATGACTCAGAGGTGAAATTTTTATCACCCTATCCTTAAGGAAATGCAGTAAATCTAAAAATACACCAGCATGGTCAGTCTTCAACACTTGTAGCATACCAGTTTGGGGAACATATTTTGTCTTTTGGCTTTCTTCATTTGCTTTGGTGCAATGTAAAACTATGTTTGACATTGATGTGATTTAAGTATGGCTCTTTTCTAGTAAATGCATACTTTTAAATAAATATCTTTAAGTACCCTACATCATGTAACGTCTGGGTCTGGATATTTGAAGTCAGTAATGGCAAAGCACCAACATTTGATGTGGTTATGGCTTTTCCTCCAGTTTCCTTTTATTTCCTGCTCATTGAAACTCTATGGCCTGGTTCAGACCCAAAGCAGCCTCCATGCATCCTGTAGAAGAATTTGGGGCAGCCATTACAAACTAGCATCTCCATGTGAGGAATATATAAATAGCCATTAGACTGGATCTGGCCAGTTATTCCACCTTATCTTACCCAGTTGCTCTCCTTATTACAGCCCCCATCTCACATGGCTTTTATCTACGCAGTAGGGTTGCCAGGTCCCTCTTCACCACCAGCTGGAGATTTTTGGGGTGGAGCCTGAGGAGGGCGGGATTTGGGGAGGGACTTCAATGTGATAGAGTCCAGTTGCCAAAGCAGCCATTTTCTCCAGGTGAACCAATCTCTATAGGCTGGAGATCAGCTGTAATAGCAGGAGATCTCCAGTTAGTTCCTGGAGGTTGGCAACTGTACTATGCAGGTCCCTCAAGCCCCAGCATAAGCTTTGTGGGTGATCACAGGGGACCTCCTTTTCCCTTTTTCACCAGTGAAAACGCTGGCTGGATCCAACCCATTACAATCTACATAATTATGGTGGGACTTCATTCTTTTTAAAATTTAAATTAAACCTTCTTATATATGAAAAATAAACTATTTTTATTTTATAATGATTTATTATATATTATGCCACATCTGTCAGTTAAGCTATCATGATCTTCTGTTAGTGGCAGCATTCTATTTTACTTACACTTAAATAGTCTTGAATCTTATCAGTATGAGGTTTATTTTATTATATTGTAATCATTAGCCCTGACCTGGATGGCCCAGGCTAGCCTGATCTCGTCAGATCTCAGACGCTAAGCTGGGTCAGCCCTGGTTAGTATTTGGAGATCACCAAGGAAGTCCAGGGTTGCTGTGCAGAGGAAGGCACTGGCAAACCACCTCTGTTCGTCTCTTGCCATGAAAACCCCAAAAGGGGTCGCCATAAGTCGGCTGCGATTTGACGGCACTTCACACACACAGTAATATAACAAATAAATAAATAAAATAATTTCAGTCAAAACTTGGCTCCTGAACAGCTTATATGAATCAAAATCCAATACAAAATGTAACTGAAACTGAAGACAAGATGTTCCATAGTGAGGGAACCCTCAGCTGAGCTGGATTAAAGTAGATCTAGCTGCTTCCTCCTTTCCTCTGATAGTCATTGGCAACTGGCAACTTGATTTCTGATCAAATTCAATTCCCCATCATGTGTAGTTATTTGTGACGCTACCAAGTATACACATCTGTTCACCACAATTGCCTTGCAGCTCAAAATTAGAGTTGTTAGTTTTGTGAGGGATGCAGGACTCTTATGCCTTTAATAGTTCTATAGAAATTAACACTAATTCTGGGAAGCAGAGAATTATAAATTCACCTGCTGAATTTATTCACCAAGCTGGAACTGGCAATCCTAGCTCCACCGTGAACCTCACTAGGTGATAGGGTTGCCAACTGCCAGGTAGTTCTCCTGCTAATACAACTGATCTCCGGCCAATAGAGATCAGATCACCTGGAGAAAAATGGCCGCTTTGGCAATTGAACTCTATGGCATTGAAGTCCCCTCCCCAAACCCCGCCCACCCCAGGCTCCACCCCAAAAATCTCCCACCGGTGGTGAAGATTGACCTGGCAACCCTACTAGGTGACCCTGAAGAAGTCTCTCTCTCTCTCTCTCTGCCTAACCTAAATCTGATAGTTGTTGAGAACTTTCTGCTTGTGCTGGAGCTCTTGAGCAAGCCAGATGCAAAAAAAAGCCAGCAGTAGCCATTTGCACTAGGCCCAGCTTTGCATGCATTTTGGCTCACACTAGATCTTGTGTAGCTGATTTCTGGGCACTATACTATACAGGGAAGAAAGCTCTACATATTGCACAAAAGCTTGTGCATGTGGAACGGTGCGAGTCCATTTATGTTTCTGCTTGCATATTGCTGGATCCAAGCTAATGTCCAGATTTCCTTGGAGAATAGTGTAAAAACATAAAAGTTCATACCTGGCAAACATTGATGTGCCTGTTCTGTGATTCATTGTCTGCTGCTATCTGTGAAAGCACATTCCCCTGAGTTCCCCTTTAAATGCAGAAGCACATTTACTTGTGCAGGTGGGGCTTGAGATCTCAGCAGGTGTACATGGGAAAGGGGGAGTTGTGGTGCACTGGGGGTGGGGATTCCATCTCTTGTCTGTTGACTGCATGCCAGCAGAGAAGGGGGATGGGTTTGTTTATTTATTGATGGCTGCTACCTAATGTCAACAGTAGAGGCATACAGATGCCATTGCAGAGTGCCTTAGTAATCCTTGGAGAGCAGCGTGTTCGTGGACTATCTTTGTGACTAAATCTTTTCCTCCATTTGGATGCTGCACAGTATCATTGTCTGAGCTGTGTCGCCTCTCCCCTTCTGTTGGTGGCCAATTGTGCTCCCGTGTTCTGGCACACTGTGGGCAGAAGCAGCAGATCCAGTTGTTGGCTGCCATCATCAACAAAAAAAAAACATTTTAATTGCTTGGAACAACTTTCTGTCAATGAGATCAAAATTCAAAACCTAGGGATGTTTCCAAACTGGTATGCATTAGAAATTCTCCATCTCCCAGTTGTATTTTCAAATATCGTAGTGTTCTGTCAAGCACAATTTGCCACAGCTTTCGGTTCCTTCAGCTCCTTCATGTCTATCTCCTCTCCGCATTATCAACAGACATGTGCACATTGATGAAAACCACATAAAAGTAGTCTTGATGTGATGGGTATACAGGATGGCCTCAAAAATTATTTGTTAGCTGTTTTTTAAAATGTGCAGAAGCACACATGCATATTTATGAAATGCTGCAATCTTGATTTCAGTCACATTTAGATTGCTCTGTTTTCTTTTTTTTTTTAGTGTTTCATCAATGGGCGAAAACGCACGGTCGCTTTAGCCTCCTTTCTTTCCTGTTCCAGCCAGGATTCAGCTAGGATCGATTCTGGCTGAATCCTGGCTGGAACAGGGAAGAATGGAGGCTAAAGCGATCTTGCGTTTTCGCCCAATGTGTATTACTAAAACAGCAGTGCAGAAGGCTAGTGACCTGAAGCAACTGAAAACTGCAGGAAACTTCCGATATTCTAGTTCCAGACTTAAGTGGAGAATTCCTCCAAGTTAAACTGAATTTCAGGAGTAGTGGAATGCAAGGTGGACGAAACCCACAGAGCAATTAAGGAACAGAACTGGGGAAATCCATTCTTCCATACAAAAAAACCACGTCCATTCACCTATTCTGGGTCTGTCCACTTAGCAATAAACACGGTCCACAGTCCCCCATAGAGAGAAGTGTGTTTAAGCACTACTCTCAGAGGAATCAACATCATTTTATTTGCAGTCATAGACCATCAAACTGAATAATATAAAGAAAAAGAAGTACAAAATACAATTAAAATTTAGATACTTAAAAATGGGGGGGAATAGAGGTACATAGCTAATTAATATCAAGTAGAACGAAAGCAGTATATTATTAAAATTGGAATGCTTAATAATAGCAGAAGTTTGGTAAAGCACATACATTAGGTATATAGATAAATACAGTACGCAGAATACATATTCCCAATTTGCTTGGCTACTCTATAGCCTTAAGCGATGTTTGCCTTATTTTCATTGCTAACCAACACTTGCAGAGAAAGATGGATCCCCTGTAGTGCCAAGAACCAGCAATCTACAGCATTTGGCTTCTTTTAAAACACTAGCAGTTGTATTCTGTGCCTCTTGTTTTCTGATGAGAAGGTCAAAGATATACCTTGCTCAGCTACCATATATGGCCAGAAGGCCATTAGCTTGAGGGATTTTTTTCTGCACTGTTTTTTTAAAACATCAAAGCACTGAACCGTGCATCCTTCTTGAGTTCATTGACGTTGATACACAGGGTGGTCTGTAAATACTTGAAAGCTTTGCTTATTGTATAAAATTACAAGGACGCTCTCCCCTGCATCACTTGCATTTAGAAGTCTCTTTATTTAAAAATGAGGCCAACACTTTCTGAAAACTGATAAGAGGGTTTATTCTGCAGGGGATAGACGCTTTGTGGGCCAAATCGAAAAGGAATGCCTTCCACTGGTGTAATTCAGAATGTAGCCTGAACTGTATGAAGCATGTATGTTAGAAACTCTCTTTCTCTCTCTTGTCAAACAACATTCAAACATAGAACATTGTGTTACATTAGCTGCTGTGATTAACCAGAAAAACGCTATACAAACTTCTCACAACCTTCAAAATTAGGATTGCCAACCTCCAGGTACTAGTTGGAGATCTCCTGCTATTACAACTGATCTCCAGTCGATAGAGATCAGTTCACCTGGAGAAAATGGCCACTTTGGCAATTGGACTCTATGGCATTGAAGTCCCTCCCCTCCCCAAACCTCCACCCCCAAAACCTCCCCCCAGTGTCAAAGAGGGACCTGGCAACCTTATTCAGAATAGGAACGAAAGAGGGCGTGGCCAGGCCACCAGAAGCATAGGGTTGCCAACTGCCAGGTAGTAGCAGGAGATCTCCTGCTAATTCAACTGATCTCCAGCCAATAGAGATCAGATCACCTGGAGAAAAATGGCCACTTTGGTAATTGAACTCTATGGCATTGAAGTCCCTCCCCTCCACAAACCCTGCCCTCCTCGGGCTCCGCCCCAAAAATCTCCCGCCAGTGGCGAAGAGGGACCTGGCAACCCTACAGAAGCAGGATGTAATGCACTGTCATTTTAGCTTTTGAGGAGATTACAGGGTTGGGAAATACCTGGAGATTTTAGGGGTGGAAAGCAGGGTTTGGAGAGGGGAGGGATTTCAATGCCACAGAGTCCAATTGCCAAAGTGGCCATTTTCTCCAGAGAAATGGATCTTAGTCATCTGGAAATTGTAATAGCAGGAGATCTCTAGTCACCACCTGGAGGTTGGCAACCCTAGTGTAAGCACATACCTTCAGAACTGAATTTTGGAGCTGAAATGTCAAATCTCAATACATCTTTCAGAAACAAAGCAGTAACAGATATGCTCCAAAGGTTGCTTCTGATGTAACATGGACTTAGTGCAGTGATAGCTGGGTTTTTTAAAGGGTTCGTCGTCCCCCCTCCTCCAGGCATGTGCTACAGAACCCATGCATCTCCTTGGAGTTTGGAATGGTCTGTCTTCTCGACTGTGGAGCAGGCAGCTGCCCAGGAAGGACAAGCAGGTGTATCAGTATGATTCTGTCCCAGCCAATGAACCTCCAGCTCCTGGCCTGATGTGTCCCAGTTAAAGGGACTAGGCAGGTAGGTGATGTGAAAGACCTCTACCTGAGACCCTGGAGTAGGGCTGTTGGGAAAAAAAATTCGGTATAGTTCGGCTTCAGCAAAATTCGGCCCGTTTTTATTCGGGCCATGCCGAAGTCCGAACTCCCCCACTTCGGATCCCCGAAAATTCGGGGGGATCCGGAGTTCAGGGGAAAATTCGGCCCCCGCGCGCCTTCAGGGGGATTCCCTGAAGGTGCGCGGGGGGGCCTTTAAACAGATCTGCGCGCCTCCGGGGGGGCGAATTCGGCTCCCCGGTTTATCCCCTTTTTGAGTTCGGTTCGTCCGAACCGAAAAACCGCCGAATTGTGGGAAATTCAGCTGTTTTTCGGTTCGGACTGAATCGAATCAACAGCCCTACCCTGGAGAGCCACTGCCAGTCTGAGCAGACAATACTGACTTCGATGAACCAAGGGTCTGATTCAGTTTAAAGCAGCTTAATGTGTTCATGTGAGACAACCTCCTTCTGCATTGGTTATAGCCATCGATGAGCAGGGATACAAAGTCATCTCCTGGTTTCACGAGGGTAGCCATGTTGGTCTGCAGTAGAAGAGCTAGGTTCAATTCTTTGTCAGAAGGACAAAGCTTTGACTCTCGAAAGTGTATACACAGAAAATCTTTTTGGTTTCTAAAGTGCTATGGACTGAGGTCTAGCTCATCTCCTGGTTTGTATTCATTGGAGTGACAGAATATTTAATATTGAGCTGGGAACTCCTAGATCTCAAGTGCAGCACTTCCTGTTATTTTAGATTTCACACCATCCTAGCTCACAGTCTGTGTACTAATGAATCTCTACCTGTGAATTATGATGTACGGTTTCTTGTGCTGGTTGTTCAGATGTTCAGATGTTGCTTCCCTCCCATGGATTCTGATGCAAGGACAACTCCCACAGTGGCAGATCCCCCCCAGGCCTAATATGATATAAACCAGACCCCAGTAAAATGTAATTTAGAAGTCAGAAATGTGTGTTTGCCTACTGAGAAAAGTTAATGTTATTATAGTAATTTCAACTTGGCAGGTAGATAAAGACCCTCAAGTACAAATTTACATTTGTACCAACATTATCAGGACTTATATGGTTGACAATAATGATGTGTTAGAATTTTCAAACAAAAAAATTATTCTCAAATGTTATTAAATAAAACTGTTTTGGGAATTCATTTCTTTCTTCAGATTTAGCTAGTTTTTAAGACTCCCTTGAGCTATAGTGTAATAGCAATCACCTTCCCTGAAGAAGGAGGTGTGTATAATTTTAGGAAAGGAAGACTATCTACTTATTATTATTTTAATAAATCTGATTTGTTTAAAAATGACACCCATTTTTTCTTGGGATAAGACTATAATTGCATTTCAAAGAAGTTCTCTTGAAACATTCTAGAACAGATTATGTACTTTAAAAAGTTCTTTCCTTTGCATGTGTTAACACCATTAAACCTGTGTTTGAAGTTACTAGGATTTGTTAAAAATTTGATAATGCCTAAGCAGATAAGAGATTATATGCTTTATGTATATATTTGAAGGATTTATTCCAGCTTGAGTATGGGGCATTAATTGGCCACCTACCATGAGCAATGTTTAATATTTGAATTTCCCCCCTTGCTAGTATCTCTGCAGAAGACATTGTAAGTATTCTTTTAACTAAATTTTCTAACTTTCTGGAAAACATTTAAACACTGGTGTACTCCTTGTGTCGTATTACATTAATCTCACTTCTAAAGACAGGTTGTATATATATGTAATAAATAGCTCTTCAGGGAATCACATTGAGATTAACTGAGACAAATTTACACTAAGTAATATAAAATATCTCAGTAAACATTTGGGGGAGGGGACTTCCCTCAGCAGAACAGGTTAACAGGGCGCTGGGTCAAAAAAATGTTAAACGATCCAGTGGAAAGTTATAATCATTTTAAATGGTCTAATTCTATTTTTCAAACCTCTAACTATCTGGCATTTCATAATCTGATGTGTGTAATAATAACATGCTATGTTTATGTAATCATGTTGGAGCAGAAATCTTTCCCGACGAAGGTTTTGTAGAGCTTCTACAACGAGTATGACAGCCTAGCTAGGAAAGATGTCTGACTGGAATAGCTTTTATTAGAACAATAAAATAATAAGATTTCTAGTACAGTAGAAGGAGGTAAGGTTTCAATAATGGCAACTTTTAATTAGGCCTTACTTAGGGTTGCCACCTCTGGGTTGGGAAATACCTAGAGATTTTTGGGGCGGAGCCTGAAGAGGGCAGGGTTTGGGGAGGGTAGAGTCTTCAATGCCATAGAGTCCAATTGCCAAAGTAGCCATTTTCTCCAGGTGAACTGATCTCTATCGGCTAGAGATCAGTTGTAATAGCAGGAGATCTCCAGCAACCTCTCCTGGAGGTTGGCAGCCCTAGCCTCACCAAATATTTGTAGACCCCTTTCCTTTTATAGAACATTACAAGCATTTCTTTCTTAGAAATCTTTTTTTAAATTGGTTGGATAATGGAGGAATTGTCTACTCCAAGAGGAGAGTATTCTACTCATGGAAAGACTCCACATAAGTTCAAGATCCTCTTTGAAAGGAAGGACAACTTTTTATCTAACCAACTAAATTTGTATATTATACTTTGAAAATTCACTAAATTTTATTCCAAATGGTTATACAAAAACCCACCATTTATTTAATCAATGAATTATATCACTATACACAGGGTACAGGCTTGTGTCTCCTATAAATAAGATAAATAGAAAACAGGCCCAAATTTTTGTACATTAAGATATATTAGTGTAATATGGTAATACATTTCCTAAGAAAAGTGTGTATTCTCTGAGCCAATGTCAAATGGTGCCAATGTAGTCTGATTTGAATTGGTGCAGGGAAATGTTTGTTCAGTTGCATGTCTGCTGTAGACTTATGGTATAGCTAGGGTTGCCAGCCACCAGGTGGGCCTGGAGATAGGGTTGCCGGGTCCCCTTTTGCCATTGGCAGGAGGTTTTTGGGGTGCAGCCTGAGGAGGGCGAGGTTTGGGGAGGGGAGGGACTTCAATGCCATAGAGTCCAACTGCCAAAGCGGCCATTTTCTCCAGGTGAACTGATCTCTATCAGCAGGAGATCAGTTGTAATAGCAGGAGAGCTCCTGGAATTACAACCAATCTCCGATGATAAAGATCAGTTCTCCTGGATAAAATGGCTGATTTGAAGGGTAGACTGTATGAAAATATATCCTACTGAGGTCCCTCCCCTCTTCAAATCCTGTCCTCACAAGGATCTACCTCCAAATCTCCAGGTATTTCCCAATTCGCAGTTGGCAACCCTAAGTACAGCCCCAGAAAAGTTAAAATCTCTTAGCCTCAGGTTCCTATCAATAAAAAATAAATAATCTTGTTACTAGCAACATAATAAATATTATAAAGTATGCGGTGAAGGAAAAATGCTGCAGAGATCTTCCTGAGAAAAATGCTCATTCTCTGGGCCAATATCAAATGTTGCCACACTGAAATATTAACACAATCTGAAATCTGTTATTCAGCCCAGTAACTCTACTTTTTTCGGGCCACGGAAGTTCTGGCCTATTCTACAAAACAGAATCAAATAAAAAATTATTAAAGTTTCAAGGGCTCAGTAAAATTAAGGTCTCCAAAACAGTCCGGCAAACTATTAGGCTGCTTCCGTTCAAATAAATCAGAACTAAACTGTGCCTAACTGTGCCTAAGGTTTCAGCCCAGCAGAACTGTTGTATCATATACTGCAGCATATTTCTGTTACACCCATAAAACTCTTTGCATAGATAGAGGCACCTGTATATAAATCTGGAGCAGGATAGCAATAAGAGGCAGCTATTTTCCAGCTTGGAATAGTGAATGATAAAAACAAACCAGAAGATGCCCACCAGATTTGATTTCCAATTAACAGGCGTCTGAAACTGTACAGCTTTCTTGGACGTGCAAAAAACAGTAAGCCCAGAGATATTAGTGTGGCCAAGAAATAAATCTCAGGATGGGCTATGCAGATAAAAGCGAGCTTGATTATCAATAGCTTGGGGTCAGCCTATTCACCAGGGTAGGAAAGCAAGTGAAGACACGCCAGCTCTGCTTCCATGGACACCTTCTTTTGCTTTCTTCCTTTAAATGATTGGCTGGCAAGCTTGCCATTCACTCCTATGCAGAAGCATAAAATGCTGTCCTTGAAGATGCTTGTATGGTAAGGACAAAAGCTGCCCCTCCACCCTTTGATACTGGGTGGCCCAAATTCCTCTGACAAGGATTTGGAAAAATTTCCTTGCAGCCTCTCCAGAGGACCTTCTTAAGGCAACTTACAATATACAGCATTATAAAAATCATAAAACATGAAAATCCTTGGGAAATTAACAGCCCTTAAAAATGCAGCCACTAAAAACCCAGGATACTGTAGTGGGTATATGAACAGTATTTCTGTGCAAAGTGTTGCCTCCCTCTGGAGTGCTTACACATGCACACACATGGACAGATGCAAACACATACCCGTCATAACATTGGCTTATAACAGTGAAATAACACAGAGTATTTCAATCTTGAACAATATTATGTAAGTCTTTTACTGCTATGACAGTACAAAGCAGGTGCACTGAAATCAGCTGTACCCCTATCGATGGCATTATGGGAAGAGTTATTTTTGTTAAATAAAAATCCTAGCTACTTTGCTTTTATTTGAGACTGTCCAAATATCAAACTGATGGTTTAGTAATCTATTGCCAGCTTGCTGTAGATCAGCTGTTCATTCAAATGCTCTCTCTCTCATATATATATATATAGTATGAAATTGTGTGTGTGTGTAATTTCATACATGATAATAAAAACTAATAAGGAGCTACTTACATATATTCATTTGTTTATTTAGAATATTTCTATGCCACCTCTTCAGAGTCCCGCTCTTAAAAACTAAGGTAAAAATACAAACCATATATGTATGTTTACTCAGAAGTCCCACTGAATTGTTTGGCCTTCGTCTCAAGAAATTTGCTTAAGAATGAAATTATAGATGAATGAGCTCTGGCAACATGCAGATTAAATTTGCAGTTGGAAATGATGAATATTTCCTGTCTGTTAGAAGTCCCAAGGTTGGACATTCTTTTAATTTTAATGAGTCCTAATGCTGTGGATAGTTTATGTGATATGCAGTACCTTAAACACCACCGAGATCACTAGGGTTGCCAGGTCCCTCTTCACAACCAGCGGGAGGTTTTTGGGGCAGAGCCTGAGGAGGGCGGGGTTTGGGGAGGGGAGGGACTCCAATGCCATAAAGTCCAATTGCCAAAGTGGCCATTTTGCCCAGGTGAACTGATCTCTATCGGCTGGAGATCAGTTGTAATAGCAGGAGATTACTAGCTAGTACCTGGAGGTTGGCAACCCTAGAGATCACTGTTCTGAGGTGAAGTAGTAATCTGAGTGACTGCAAACCCAAATGTAATGTCACTGAAAGCAAGTGAAGCTAATTCGGTATGAGGCCAATGCTTATTCACAAAGCACTGCCCTCACTCTGCATTAGCTACTTGACTCTCTGTTGTGAAATTACACAACCAACTTATCAAAACAGTTGACAACCAGTGTGGGATAGCATTTAGAGTGTTGGACTAGGATCTGGAACACCCAGATTCGAATGCCTACTCCTCCATGGAAGCTTGCTGAGCGATCTTGGGCCAGCCACAAACTCTCAACCTAACCTACCTCACAGGGCTATTGTGAGCATAAAATGATGGAGAGGAGAATGATGTAAGCCATTTTGGGTTTCTTTTTTGGGGGGGGAAGGCAGGGTATAAATGAAGTAAATAAATTATTTGGTGGTGATAGGACAATGTCACTTGACAAAAAGAAGAGTAATGGTGCCAAAGCTACACCATTGTTTACTCCAAGTTTGGGAAAGTGTGGACTGCTGAATGTGAGCTGGGTACCTGCTCATTCCTCCAACCCCAAAATTGTCTACCTCACCCAAAAATACAGCACATTTTTTTACAGAGGAGAAAAGTTGTATAGAAAATTCCTTTCCCCCCATTTCAGCTTATTCTACTATAACGTTTCTGTTTTTGGAACCATATTAAAAACCGTTTATTAAATGCCAACAAATGTGAGCTTTTTATTCTCTAACACAGTGATGGCGAACCTTTTAGAGACCGAGTGCCCAAACTGCAACCAAAAACCCACTTATTTATCGCCGAGTGCCAATGCGGCAATTTAACCTGAATACCACCCCCAGAGGGGGCCCAGAGGGAGAGGCTAGGGTTGCCAAGTTCCTCTTCGCCATGAGTGGGAGGTTTTTGGGGTGGCGCCTGAGGAGGGCGGGGTTTGGGGAAGGACTTCAGTGCCATAGAGTCCAGTTGCCAAAGTGGCAATTTTTTCCAGGGGAACTGATCTCTATTGGTTGGAGATCACCTGTAATAGCAGATCTCCAGCTAGTACCTGGAGATTGGCAACTAGTTCCTTAGTGTTTTCTCTCTACATATCAAGACAAATGGAAAGGTGTTTGGAGGATGGCTTGTGGGCACTTCAAAGGTGGAATAGGACTGCACGCCCCTCCGCCCGCACAGACCCAGAGGGTGCCGGAGAAGCCGCTGGAGGGAAAGAAGGAAGGAAGGAAGGAAAGAAGGGAAGGGAGGGGGAAAGGGAAGGAAGGGAGGGAGAGAAAGAAAGAAAAAGAGAGAGAAAGGGAGAAAGAAATGGAGCAAGGGAGAGAAAGAAAAGGACAGAGGGAGACAGAAAAAGAAAGGCCATTTATGCATGGGAAGTTTTGCCTTGGATTTGCCACTCGGTGGGGCGCGGCGGCAGGCTTGTGAGAGGCGAGCAGGGTGGGGCAGAGGGCGCCTCCTTCGCACCCACCGACCAGCCATGCCCCTCCCCCGCACAGGCCCAGAGGGCACCGGAGAAGCCGCCGGCCATGCCGAGTGTGAGCGCTTGGCTTCTGTTCCCCGCTCTCCCACCCGCCTGGCTGGCCGCGCACGCTCCAGCGGCGGCAATGGCGGCAGCTTCTGTGGGAGAGTCCGGGGGACACCGCCAGTCATGTCGGAGGTTCCCCACCCCTGGGCTACAGCCTCCCCCATCCGGGGTGGGGCAGAGCCGGAAAGGCCAGCGGCTTGGAGGAACCGTGCGTGCCGGCAGAAAGGGCTACGCGTGCCGGAAGTGGCACCCGTGCCATAGGTTCGCCAACACGGCTCTAACACATAGGCACGTTTCTCTCTCACTGAAATGTCTGGAACTGTGTGCATTTTCTAGGCTGGGACCAAAGATAATGTTCAATGATAATTTATCATTTATGATACCAGTATTGCAGTGCCTTACAAGGAAATTATTGCCAAGAAATGAATAGTTCCAAACTGAACAGGATAGACTTTTTCTTTTTTAAAAGAAGCTTTTACTTGTATAGTAATAAAAATAATAATAGTAATAATAATTAAAAAAAATGAAAACCACCACAAGAGTTACGTGGACACAATCCCTGAGACTTTAACGTAAGATATAAATCCAGAGATTTCTCATGCCATCATTTTGTAAATAATTACAGTTCTGCTGAATCTGTTGTATAAAGTTTACATGGGAGGTTCACTGCACCCTCGCTCTTGTTTAGAACATTCGGAACCACCAGAGAAATGTTGACATATGGCTGCACTGTTTTAGTGCACAAGACATCTACTATATGGGAACATAATAAACAGGAGCATAAAGACAGGTTTGTGCGAGCAGTTTGGATTGACCTTTCTGGCAAATGAAATCCATCTTGAATACATGTTGCTGATTTGGACAGACATGTAAACTTATTCTTGTTACCACAACTACTGGTTCTACAAATATACTCGTAAGCCGCCCCCCCCCCCCACGTACATCACTCTCGGCAAAGTGGTTTTAAATAAGTCGTAGCTCAGTCACATTATAGCCATATAAGACTCCTAAAATTCTAAGTAATACCTGTGTTTGTGTGATTGTCCCTTGAAGCTTAGCTATAACTAATTCATACTGAAAAGATGTGGAAGAGGATTAACCTATGCTGGGTTGATTTTATTTGGAGCAGATAATAATTTGAAAGCTGATGTGCTAAGGACAAAAACTTTCAAAACCTGTCAGAAAATTCTGACTATCCGAAAGAGCACATGAGATAGTTTTGATCTGCATTTCAGTTGACCATAGGTGTGAACTTCATGGGAATAATACCAGAAAAGGGTTTTTAAAAGCAGCTTGTAAAGACTTCTTTGAACCTTCACAGCTAACTCACTGTGCACATGTATGTAAGGACACAGAACAGAATTTTTATTTATTTCATTCGATTTTTAACCCGCCCTTTTCCCGACGAAGGTCGGGCTCAGGGTGGCTTACGTCTGAACAATGACAATTACTTAAAATACAATCAAACACCATGTCAATAAAATTCCTTTAAAACCTATAATAAAACACAAATGAAGACCCAGGGATCTAATGGCACCTTTAATATAGGTACTGGTATGTTGCGGCCAGGTGGAAAAGATGGAAGCAGGCAGATATAAAAGTGGAGCAGGGAGGCCAGCCATAATGAACCATTGCTGTCCTCAGCCATAGGCCTGGCGGTACATCTCTTTCTTACAGGACCTGCAGAATTGAGCTAAGTCCCGCTGGGCCCAGGTCTCATTTGACAGAGAGTTCCACCAGGCTGGAGCCTGAGCTCTGGCTCTAATAAGTTGTTGTTAGATGAGCGTAATGCTTTTTGAGGGGTATAACAGGAGAGGTGGTCCCATAGGTATGAAGGTGCCAGATTATTTAGCGCTTTAAAGGTCAATACCAAAATCTTAAACCTGAATCAGTACTCAACCTGGAGCCAGTGCAGCTGGCGGAGGACAGGTTGGATATGTGTTCTTCATGGGGTCCCCGTTAGAAGAAGAAGAGTTGGTTTTTATATGCCGACTTTCTGTACTACTTAAGGGAGAATCAAACCGGCTTACAATCACCTTCCCTTCCCCTCCCCACAACAGACACCCTGTGAGGTAAGTGGGGCTGAGAGAGCTCTAACAGAGCTGTACTTGCCCAAGGTCACCCAGCTGGCTTTATGTGTAGGAGTGGGGAAACAAATCTAGTTCACCAGATTAGCCTCCGCCGCTCATGTGGAGGAATGGGGAATCAAACCCGGTTCTCCAGATCAGAGTCCACTGCTCCAAACCACCGCTCTTAACCACTACATCACGCTGGCTCTCTCAGGACCCTTGCTGCTGCATTCTGGACCAGTTGGAGTTTCCGGAAGTGACTTGACGGCACTTAACATGCATACAACATTAGGATTTCATTGTGAATCCATATATCACTATTGGAAAATGCTTTGCAACTTGGCTTATGTTAGGAAACATTATTCCCTCTTTGGAACATGAAAGAAGATTTTTCGATTTTACTATGTTTTGTTATTGCAATAACATGATTTTTTTTATTTTTGCAAAAATCTTACATATTTCTACCTGCAGTGCTGAATGAAATGGAAGTAAGTGCTTTCAACCTATCCCCAAAAGGCTGCTTGTCCATGTTACAGATCCACCCTGTCATTTATCTCAATTCTGTTTCATTATCTGCTTTTGCTCCGGAAATGTGGAAGGATGTGTATGTGCTGTGGGGTGTAATTTCACATAGGATGTTACAGCAGCAGAGCAGAGAGGCAGAGTGGAAAATCTTGCCTGATGCCAGCTCCTAGCACCCTTTCCCCATCATGTTTCTAAAAGAGCAAATAAGATAAGGGTTCATAGAGAGGGTTTTAAGTATAGTTTTTTTTATTTAATCCTCCTTTCTCCTCTGATAATTTTCAAAAAGACATTGAACCTAACCACATAGCATCATGGGCTTAGAGACTTCCTTCCCCCATCCTTAAAAAAATACTTACTGACTTGGTTCTTTGAAAGACAGGACATGTTTTAGTTACCAGTCCAGCCCTGATAGAATGCCTTTTTAAAGTTCAGTGCACTCTGAAAAAATATTTTTGCCTTGGTCCATGGTAAAGAAATGCTGAAGCAAGGCCGTTGAGCATAATGAGCTGTGTGTATCTTCTCTGTGTGATAAGAGTTGCATGCTAATGGCTGTGCTTAAAATTCCTACTTATCTCATTTCCTGATTGATGGGAACTTGAACTAACCTCTAGACTTCCAGACCTCACTCTGTTAACTGTCCATTTGTCGGCAGAATGAATTGTACAATGCACAAAAATTTGACACACTTTTTATTTCCTTGGAAGCCTAACATACCCCCATGAGCTGGGCAGACAAAAATGCCATCTGATTTGGGCCTATATCAAGAGGAGCTGTCCTGGAATGGTGGAGGAGGCCTCTATTACTTAAAAATCTACTGGCACTTTCCCCCTTCACTATTTGTATTATGTGCTCATAGATGTGGGCTGCATTTTAAAGCAAACGTTTCATACCTTTAGTCCCTAGGGTTAGGGAAAAAAAACACCTAAGTCTCCATGTTATTTCAAAGGGCTGAAATGAAAACAACAAAATTCAACCAATTCCCTACAATGTGCCTGTTTTGCTATCTTCTCTCTCTCCCCTCCCCCCGACTAGATTTTCTTCTTCTTTCTTTTCTTTTCTTTTTCTGAAAAGGAATAACAGGCTGCAAGCATTGCCTCTGGCTTGCTGCTGGCCTTGCTTCTTGTGTGGTCCGCACAGACTTTATGATTTATTCAGCTAATGGGAAAGGAGCATGACCCCCTGTGGCCACAGAAAGAGAGCTGCATGTGGGTTTAATGCTTTCACCACAAAAATGTCTGCTATGACTAAGCTGTGTGGCTGAAGTCACTGTCTGAATGGTGCTAAAAAGGAACTTAGGCATTAAGTGTGCACTATTTACTATAGATTGGCTCTTGGGATTAGGCCAAGGGTTTCTTACTCAGTTTCAAAGAATAGCATGGAAGCTGCTAAGAAAATTAGAGCGGAGCAATTTATTTTTACCGGTCTCCCCAGTGAGTTCTCCAGTGAGGCATTTGCCTCATAACCCTATCCCCAACCCCCACTTACAAATCAGCGACCATAATGCAATTCAAAATGTGCCCGTTTGTGAGCTTCAGAGGGGTTTAATTGCTCTCTCTCTCTCTCTCTCTCACACACACACACTCACACACACACACACTTCTTGCCTTCTCTTGTGTGGAAACGCCAAGGCTGGGTTTTCTTTCTGCCTGTGTGTGCTTCCAAGAAAACAAAGCACGGAAAATGCTGTTGTATATCTGATATTATGGCTGGAATTAGCACTTATGCTGTTCTCTGGCATCACGGTTTTTCAATATACTATAAAAACAATTTCGAGGCATATCACCTGGGAAAAGTGGAGCCTTGGCTGTCCTGGTGCACCCCGTCTGCAAGAAAGAAGAGCCTCAGGGCTGTTGAACAGTAAGCTAGCTCCTGGTTTTGGGGGGCCCTGGGGAAGATGACTGTTAGTGTTGCCCTACTCAGCAAGATGCTATCCCTCCTCCTCCTCCACTCCACAGGCTCCCCTTACTCATTTGAATGCATGTAGACGTCTTGCCAACCTCCCTTTCAGAGGTCAGTGAGATAAGCCTGAACACAGGAAATTCATGCCCTCATCCTCTCCCATAAGGCTGCCAGCTCCAGCTTGGGAAATTCCTGGAGATTTGGGGGTGGGGAATCTGGGGAGGGAAAAGTTAGAGGAGGAGAAGGACCTCAGCAGGATATAATACCATAGAGTCCCCTCTCCAAAGCAGCAATTTTCTCCAGGGCACTTAATCTCTGTAGTCTAGAGATCAATTGTAATTCTGGGACATCTCTAGGCCCCGCTTGGAAGTTGGAAACACTATGTGGTGCCATTGAGTTAGAGCTCCCATCTGCCCGGTTATGGAGGGCAATTACTTCTGCTGCCCGCCGACTCTCAGCTGGCCAGCGAGTGGAAGCAGGCTGGGGGGAGGGAGGGGGAGTCTTTGGTGACATCTATATGATGACGTCACTTCCTTCTGCCTCCCTGGCTGCGAGGTTTCCCATGCTGGGTGAACCTGCGCGACCTGTCTCCTTCTTGGCTTCATCATCTTTATAGAGTTTTATAGTGTTCCTCTCTCTCCCAATCCCTCCCAGCCCTTCCAGGCTCCATCCCTAGAAGACCATATAAGGACCCTTCTCTAACATAGCCCTTCTGGCCCCCCAACCATTTTTCCCTGTGGCTGGGCCATGCAGCTCGCCTCTGCCCTGCCCTTGCTTGCCTGCTTCATCAGCTGTTTGGCGGCAGGCTCCTGAGCAAGCTGGCATCCTTCCAGCCGGGTGGGGTGGCGTCCTTACTCCTCGCCATCAGCCAGGCAGTGCTGGGGCGACCTGGCTGGGTTGGGGCTGTGACAATGATGCAACACTCTAGAATTTGGGCAGAACTCTATGGCTGCATTATGCTGGCAACATGATGTCCCTTCTGGTATTTTCTGGAAGTGATGTTGTGCCACCAGTGCAACACCATTCCCCCCACCCCCATTCCTGCATCTCCCTCCTGCTAGTTGCTGGCCATCATTTAGCAACTCTACATTTCCTCCAGAGGAACTGATCTTTGTAGTTTGGTGATCAGTTTTAATTCTGGGAGATCAGCAGCCCTACTAGTATATGGGAAATCTCTCCAAGAGCCTCATGAGGTCACAGGGGCCACTGGAGTGATCTTTCATTTCCTGGCAGAAGAAGGACCTAGGAAGGCAGGTGAGCGCAGCTCTCTTGTTCCCCTCCTCCTAGCATTCCTTCCATCAGGAATTGGGAGATTATCCCAGAGGCCCCTGAAACAATAGTGTCATATTTCCTGGTGGAAGAGCTGGCTGGAGAGAGCAGATCACAACTACTGCCGGAGCAAGTCATGCTCCAGTGCCTCCCCTTGGCACAAATCCCTTCAGGATATGGAAGATTGTCCCAGAGGCCACTGGTGCAGAGACTGCAACATTTCCTAGTGGGAGGCGATGGGCCAAGTGTCTCTAGCTGTCAGTGGGCCTTCAGTCAGGCTGTGGGCTAGGGTTACCAGATGGGTGGTTTCAGAGGACAATTGCCCACCAATCCACCTGGCTGCTCTGGAGTGGCGATCATGCGCACACAGGGCCGTACACAACGCGATTAAGTCACTTTCAGGTTTATCCCCGGAAACACAGCATCACTGCAGCGCTTCTGGGGGTAAACCCGGAAATGACGTAATCATGTTGTGCATAGCTGTGCATGCGCACAAATCACCCTAGCCCTGCCCCCTAAAACCTCCTGCCGATGGAAAGGAGGGGAACCTGGCAACCCTACTGAAGGCCTCAGGTACCTAAGAGAAAGGCAGAAGTTAAAGTGCTTTAAATAAATACATTTATTATTGTGGCTGTTTCATTAGAGAGGACAACAGTAATTAGATGGAAGCTGGAGAAGATCCTATGAAGAAAAAAATTATAATAGGTATGCTGATTATTTATTTATTAATAATCATACTTCCTTGTGATACTGGCCCTGTTGAGTGGCCTTGTCTTCTCTATCTGCTCTGCACTGTGGAAATGTTCTGGTACAGTATCCTTAAATTACAGCAGAAGAGGGAACAATTGTGTCAAAACATGTGTGACTTTTTACCATTATCCCTTGTAAACTATGAAGTAAGACAGATCAATTGAGGCTGGTTTGAAAAATTATCTAGCATATCAATCTAGAGGTTGTGCATCATCTACTTCAATGGTGTAAATTTCATTATATGGCAAGGTCAGCCATGTGACGCTGGACCTGTGCTTTCCATGGTCCTGGCCCCCTGTTCAAGACTAGTCAGCCTTTTGGTTTCTTTTTGCAGGGAACACTTATTGTAAATTGTGGTCCCCAAAGTACTTGAGGGGAGGGAAGGCTGCATGGTATAGCCCGATCTTGTCAGATCTCAGAGGCTAAGCAGGGTTATTACTGGGAAAGGAGACCACCAAGGAAGACTGTGCAGAAGAAGGCAATGGCAAACCACGTCTGCTTCTCACTTGCCTTGAAGGATCCTTGCTGAGGTCACCATAAATTGGCTGTGACTTGGCGGCACTTTACACACACCCAAATTACTTGAATCTCCCCACTGCCTCCAGCTCCATATGGGGTTATATGGACATTTACAGTAAATACCTACCCTAATGGAGGGAGGTCTGCGTCATGCAGGAATGTCACTTCTGGGAAAGGGCAGAGTAATTGGTTCTGCTGCAGTCTTCTATATTCTTTTGCTTTTTCAAGTTTTGCAGAGAAGATCTGGGAGCCTGGAAATGTGAAATCTAAATCTGGATTATCATGTGTTCATTGCCCATTACTACCCCTACACTTTCAACATCTTCTCTAGAATATAGTGGATGCTCCTCCTTTGTGATATAGAACATAATGACCTATATTCCTTCCAAGGATAAAATAAGAAAACTAGGTGTCTGGTCAGATGAGATGTACAATATTTTATTATGGTTGTTATATAAAGTGTTTTTGCTCATTGTTTTATATGGTTTCTAATTTTTCACCCACCTTGGGTCCCAGATACCTGAGAGAAAGGCAAAAGTTTAAATGCTTTAAATAAATAAATTTATCATTGTGGCTGTTTCATTGGAGAGGACAACAGGTGGAAGCTGGGGAAGATCCTATGAAGAAAAAAATTATAATAGGTATGCTGATAATTTATTAATCACAAATCACCAGTACCCCAATCCCAATGTATCCCAATCGCCTGCCAGTTCCTGCCACTGCCTGCCAACATTCACCTGATTGGCGGGCGGAAACAGGCTGGCCAAAAGGGGGTGGAGTGATAAGGTTGCATGATGACATCACTTCTGGCTTGATGTAAAAGCGACAGCTTCACACCAGGAAGGGGACACGCTATCACTCTCCCCATAAAATTTTGGAAATCATAAAGTTTTGGGGGTAAGAGCTACAGCATTCTCCCAGTGCGATGCTGGGGCTTCTGCATCACACCAGAAGTGACATCATCATGCGAGCACACCAATCACTGCCCCCTGTACCCCAGCTCTTGCACCGGTTGCTGGGAGGGACTTGGCAACCATAGTTTTAGCAGTACTTACTTGGAGATATTGGGAAGATCAGCAGCATGCTCTGTGATGAATAAACATCTGTATAGCTCGAACTTTATCAGCACCACAAACAGAGTCCATAGGTTATACTCCTCTTTATACTTAGGATTGTCTTACCCAAAGGAAGAAGAAGAGTGGGATTTTATATGCCGACTTTCTCTACTACTTAAGGGAGAATCAAACCGGCTTACAATCACCTTCCCTTCCCCTCCCCACAGCAAACACCCTGTGAGGTAGGTGGGGCTGAGAGAGACTCGCCCAAGGTCACCCAGCTGGCTTCCAGTGTAGGAGTGGGGGAACAAATCCAGTTCACCAGATGAGTCTCCGCTGCTCATGGGGAGGAGAGAGGAATCAAACCCGGTTCTCCAGATCAGAGTCCACCACTGCAAACCACCGCTTTTAACCACTACACTACACTGGCTCATATTCACCACAAAGGCTATATTTACCATATGTAGATTTTTAAACTGTTCCTTAATATAGAAGAGCATTTAGGATTGCAAGATTAAACTCTATCTCCTCTCAAGTAATGCAAGGTTGAATGCAAAGGACTGCATACTCTGACAGACTTTGTGACTATGCTTCTGGACAGGTAGAAACTTGGGAGTGTTGTACTGGAATGTAGTACCTTTTGCAGTCTTAGGATTACTCCTCTTTTCTGAAATAACGAGGGGCTGTCAACAGCAGATAAGGTTAAGAAACTCTTGGCAGGTGTGAATTTAGTTACACTGACTGTAGCCAAATATTTTGCTCACATAATTAAATTCAAAGGACCTCAAGCATAACTAGTTGGTTATTTAAATTGTTTATTTTTTGTTGTATCTAGTGTGACATTGCTCAAGGCCTGTAGGCTAAGTGAGCAATATCATTAAAGTAAGTAATTAGATGGAAGCTGGGGAAGATCCTTTGAAGAAAAAAAATATTATAATAGGTGTGCTGATAATTTATTAATCACAAATCACCAGTATCCCAATCCAAATGAATTTAGCAACTGATCTCTGCAATCTCTACTTTGATATTAAAATGACACCATTTACTGCATTATCTTCTGCAGGCAAAAGGAAAATTAACTTTTTTAGATAACCAGTGAATTACAAGAAAATAAACCATTGACTGAGAGTTAAAATAGACAAGACCCTGGGAAATCAGCACTTGGATATTCCCACCATTTGTCAAAGCTAAATTGGGAGGGGGGAGAAAATTAAATCCTTCCTGCCCTCTAATATTGCTCTAGGCTTTGGAAGGGGAAAAGATGGGTGCCTGATTTTGTCCCCCTTCCAGGGATAATAGGCACTCAGGAGAGGTGGTTTTGAAGAGTGTAGCCATGCAGGGATGGAAAGATTCCCTCAGCCCCAATCCAAATAAGGACTGTGTTTAGCTGCAATTTAGCTTTAAAATAGATCTCCCAACCATGGATCTCCCAGCATCTTGTCTGGTATAACCACAAAATACCTGGACAAGAATGGAAAGCAGACCTAGATGGTTTTCACTAAATAATAGCTTTTAGTGTTGTTCTTGTCATCCAGCTAGTTTGTCCTTTGGATGGATCAGCAACAAATACTGAACATTTGTGCTTCTCACTCCCTCACAACACTCCAAAACCAAGGATGGAGTCAGCTCAGCCCACCCACAGCTGACAAACACTGTGTCTTCTAGTATGGCCTTACACTGCAAAGTGTAAATCTGACTGTTTCTAACACAGTCCTCTTTAAGCCACAGCTCTATTTCTCTATAGGCAAGTAAATGGGCAACAGTTTGCAAAGAACTTCCTCCAAATTATTGTTTTGTGTTGGGTCCCAACAATTGAAATCTGTGATTTTTCTAAAGTGAAACAAAGGTTTCCTTAAATTATCCTGGGGCCACTACCACAGGATAATAGCCACTGTTCCTTACTAACACTATTTATTTCCCTGTTTATTCTGGATTTTTTTTTTTTACCTAACCCTACCATGATAATATATGTGAAGTGCTACAGCCCAGGCTAGTCTGATCTCATTGGATCTCGGAAGCAGGTTTGGCCCTGGCTAGTATGTGGAAGGGAGTCTTCCAAGGAAAACCAGGGTCATAGTGCAGAGATAGGCAATGGCAAACCACCTCTGAATGTCTCTTGCCTTGAAAACTCTACGGAGTCACCGTACGTCTGCTGTGACTTGATGGCACTTTCCACCACTACCATGAACACGAATGTGTTGCAAAAATCCTTTTTTGTATCAAATATGCCTTACTCTAATTCACTCTACCCCTTGACCTGAAAGTGCTGCCTCCAATCCCAGATTGATGGATGAAGGTTGTGGTTACGCAGAAGGCATGAGTAAACCCACAAAGGTTTTCACAATGTGTTGTCTGCCGCCACCAATCGATGAGTTTGTAACCTGTGGATCATGGTTGTTACACAGAATGGAAACAGAGGTACTTAGCACATGCTCTTTATTACCATTTCAGATCATATGTTTCTTGACTGAACCATGATAATGTAACAGATTCCAGGACTAACTTTGGTGTAGCTAGAATCAAACTAAGTCCTACTTGGGCTGAGAAACTTAAGAACTAATGTATTACACTACCCTTGTTTCTTTGCCTAGCATTTGCTAAAACCTTTGCCTAAATAAACAACAACCTATTTCTCTGTGCCTCTTCAAGCTGACTGAAATTATATTTCTGGGCCAACAGTGAATTTTAGCTTGATGGAAATTCTTTTGAGACAGAGGGATTGACACTTAAGTCAAGAAAGATGTGTGTGGTCTCAGGTGGAGGTTATGATCTCAATGGCAATGATCTCAGAAGGGATCCTGCACAGCGGCAAGTGAATGGAGAAAAAACTTGTCCATTGCACAGAGCCCCACATCTTTTTCCAGTGGGCAATAAGTTGTTCTCTGTGGCAAAGCTGTCTTTATACAAGGAGGAAACAGCAGTGGAATTATACTTCACAGAGAAATGGGTACATTCTCCTTACTGTGAAAGATGTCATTAAGCTGAATAACCATTACCCCTTTTGATATCTCTCCTGTAGTGCAGAATAGGGTAGAAGGTTCAATACAGAGATGTGTCATTTGAGTAGAAGGATGACGATTTCAAACCTTAGTCACAACATCTTTGTTTTTTAAGTAAACATTAATTTTTCACACTATGGGCTTACTATTAATTTTCCTCCGTTTGTAGGTGTTTGAAGGCTTTTTCTTTCAACAGTGTCCAACTTTCCCATTTTACTGAAAGACAAGAATGAGACTTATTTTTCCTACAGCTTGGAAATCCTACTGTTCATGTTTTGAAAGTCGATGACAGACTCTGACATGCATGGAACCTCTGAATGTATAGGAACAGCCCAGGCAGCTGTCCTGTTTGCTTATTTGTGGATGTGACTTTGTATTCACTGGCTTGGCAATCTCTAAACCAGGGGTGGGGAACGTCAGGCCCGGGGGCCATTTAAGGCCCGCGAAATCATTTGGTCTGGCCCTTCGTGGGTCCTGGCAGATCTCTAGCTCAGAAGGATCTAAGACTGGTGATCCACCCCCTCCCGCAGACAGGAATAGCCTCTATTCAAGGCAGATGTGAGTTTGTTTTGCTGAGAAAAGGAACCTTTTCCCCCTTGCAGAAGAGTCGTTAGCTATGGAGCTGCTAGGACCGCCCAAGAAACTGTGTTAGCCCTTTCCCACCTGGGCCATGGAGAAACGTATTCCCTCTGTACTACAAGAGGGCGGAAGGGGTGACAATGGAGGGGTTAAAGGGGGCAGGGCCAGAATGCGCGCGCGGGGTGGGGGGAGTTCTTAGCCAGTGTGTCCTCATTTCATCCCTGCAGGCAGAGGTAGCAGGATCTGGCTGTAGAATCCAGCCCTAACCGTGTGGAGCAGGAGCAACTCTGGCATGCGGCTGGATGGCTACGCCCAGCTGGTGCAACAGACCATCCTGTGCCACCGGGTGGGCAAGTGTGCCACTGGTTGGATGCCTGCCTGCTTGCTTGGGGTTTGGACGGCTAATTTTTAAGTTGATAATTTTGTATGGCCCGCGAATGCTGTTATAAATATCCAAATGGCCCTTGGCGGAAAAAAGGTTCCCCACCCCTGCTCTAAACCAAGGTTTTGCCAATGATCTAGAGAAATAGCGACTAAATCTTATACCTAAAATGGGGTGAACAATGTTAATTTAATAAACTTTTAGAATTTAAAGTGGTTGTGTGTGTGTGTTAAGTGCCGTCAAGTCACTTCTGACTCATGGCGACCCTATGAATCAACATCCTCCAAAATGTCCTATCTTTGACAGCCTTGCTCAGGTCCCACAAATCGAGGCTGTGGCTTCCTTTATAGAGTCTATCCATCTCTTGTTGGGTCTTCCTCTTTTCCTGCTGCCCTCAACTTTTCCTAGCATGACTGTCTTTTCTAGTGACTCTTGCCTTCTCATAATGTGACCAAAATACAATAGCCTCAGTTTAGTCATTTTAGCTTCTAGGGTCAGTTCAGGCTTGATTTGATCTATAACCCACTGATTTGGTTTTTTTTGGCAGTCCACGGTATCCATAACACTCTCCTCCAACACCACATTTCAAAGGAGTCTACTTTCTTCCTGTCAGCTTTCTTCACTGTCCAGCTTTCACACCCATACATAGTAATAGGGAATACAATGGCATGAATTAACTTAATCTTGGTGGCCAGTGACACATCCTTACACTTCAGAATCTTTTCTAGCTCCTTCATGGCTGCCCTTCCCAGTCTCAATCTCCTTCTGATTTCTTGGCTGCACTCTCCCTTTTGGTTGATGATGGAGCCAAGGAATAGAGAGTCTTCAACAATAGGGATATTAAAGTGGTTAGCAATCTTTAAACAGTTAGCTTCACAACATGTCCACAAGGGTTAATGGTTAGGGTTGCCAACCTCCAGGTAATAGCAGAAGATCTCCTCCTATTACAACTGGTCTCCAGCCGATAGAGATCAGTTCCCCTGGAGAAAAATGGCCGCGTTGGCCATTGGACTCTATGGCATTGAAGTCCCTCCCCTCCTCAAACCCTGCCCTCCTCAGGCTCCGCCCCAAAAACCTTCCACCAGTGGCGAAGAGGGACCAGGCAACCCTATTATGTTAGCCAAAATGCTCAGTTATAAATATTTATATGGGGGAATTAGCATTCAATAACTGGCACTGGACATAACCTGCAGGATCTAACCTGTGTCTACGGGAGTCCAGACCGTGATTCAAAGAATAAGCGGAGTCAATGGTTTTAGTCTCAAGGATTTTACTTATTACTCGTATGTACACAGACACTCAAATAACATGTAGACAACAACACAGAGAGCCTAGGAATTAAAGAGAGTAGTATAGAGACATTTGCCAATGTTGCAGGCCCTCTGAAGATGGGCAATACTGCACCTGGTCCAGAAGCGGAGACGTCCGGGGTTCTGTGGGCTAAGATACTGGGAAAGCGGGGAGAGGGGTTCCTGGGACTCGACCAGCGAGGCGGGAGGGGAGCATGGTCAGGCTGCGCAAAACCCAAACCCACAGAGTGACAGCAAGTATGCAAGGGGAAGACCTAAGGTAAGGTATGGACTAAGGAGACCCCAATTATACCTTTTCCTGGGGGCGGGGTGATGAGATTACCCCTTTGTGGTTCCCGTTGTGAAACAAAAGGTGACAATAATGCTAATGGTCGGCTGCCGGGGTGAGGCAAAAGGGCAATTGAGACAAACTATTCTACTCCTACTGATTTGCGCAATTACGAGAGGACCGGGAGTCGTTCGTAGATGGGATTAACAAGCTGGAACAAAGACGCGTACAGCTGGGTCCGGGGCGGGTCGCTTTGCATAGCCGGGGGAGCTATCCTCCGTTACTGCTATCTTGATGCTTTCCGATGGGCCATCAATCATGCAGATGATGCGGGGAGAGGGGAGGGTATTGGCGACGATTACGTGCTTGACAATTCCCTGCGAGAAGGCTTCTGCTGGAACGGACGCACAGGAAAATGGATTCCCTCTGGTTCAAAGGAGGGGCTGACCTGGCCGTGGTTCCTTGGCTGCCTGCTTCACGGGACAGAATAGGAGCCCTTTCAGTGGCGATTCGGGCTGGCTGTCATGTCTGGAAAGGTGATGTCACGCATCTGTTGGGGTTGCCATGACCAGTCTGGGAGATTGGCAACCTGTTTGCTTGCAATTAATGGTGGAGGAACTGAGGTTCAGATATATGGCATATCTATACCATAAACTGACTGAATAATCATTTCAGGGAACCCCGGCAATTATATTTGTGTGTGTCTTGTATTCTCATCACTCTTACTAACAGCTCCACCCCAAGTCCAGCTCAAAAGGGTTTAAGATGGCAAATGTTAGCACATTTTGGATTTCCACCAGCATAAAAGCAGGAGGCATCGAGGACATGACATGAATGTGTCACCGCCATTGGGACTTTAGGCTGCTTATCACCATTCCAAGGATTCTTTGGAAGAAGCCATGGTAACTAATGTGGTAGAAAGTGGACAAGCATTTGTAGCATAGATATTCCCAGTGACTTATTTATTTATTTAAGGATGTACAAATAACAAGAATAATTTTCATTGAATATTCCATCAACATAATTTATCATTCCATTTGTTTCTATTTCCATTGGTTTCAGTGGGAAACATATTTCCAGCTGTTACTTCTTTGTTTTTCATCCACTCTGGATACAGTCTTAGAGACTGGGTTCTTCACCTAAGGGATACTTTTTGCCAGAGCTCAGATAAATAGAAAAAAGATCCCCAGTATCATTGGCAATTGTAGGCAAAACATATGGAAAAACAGTTAAAAGAATATTTGTTCATTTGCTGTTATTCCCATTTGTTCTTGTTATACTAGCCAATGTGACAAAGGCAACTTTTTTGGTTCATTTTTTTCCATTCATTTAAGAACAAATTAATAATCTATTTAAGAATAGAGAGACAAGTTATGGTCTGTCACCAGTTTCACCATTTTAGTTCCTCTTAGCACTCATGATTGGTCACATTATGAGAAGGCAAAAGTCACTAGAAAAGACAGTCATGCTAGGAAAAGTTGAGGGCAGCAGGAAAAGAGGAAGACCCAACAAGAGATGGATGGACTCAATAAAGGAAGCCACAGCCCTCAATTTGCAAGACCTGAGCAAGGCTGTCAAAGATAGGACATTTTGGAGGACATTGATTCATAGGGTAGCCATGAGTCGGAAGCAACTTGACGGCACTTAACACACACACACATACACACACGCACACACAGCACTCATGAAGGGGGGGAGGAGGGTTCTGCAGCTCACAAAGGGTTGGTACATACTCTAATAATTATTTATGCAAAAAGGATAATGCATTTGTGGACAAAGTAGTAACTAAACTTGAAAAATGAGCCAAATTAAACATATAACACAAAACCTCAATTCTGGCTTTCACGTTGCTGTTTGCCTTTGAGAAGCTTCCCATGTTTGTTTTGCAAAACTGAGAAACAAAGGGGGGGACAGTTGCGCCGTGGCTGGGGACAGCACAGCCACGGCGCAGCTGGGCTGCCTCCTGAGTGGTTTGCTGCACCGAGGCCAGCATGCCACACAGGAAAATCCCCCCCCTGGGCCAGATTTAGGTTTGATGAGGCCCTAAGCTATTGAAGGTAATGGGGCCTTTTATACGTCCAGACAACAGGTACAACAGCTTGACCTACATTCAACTGTGCTGCATTGCAGTCTGCCGCTACATGCTACATGTTGCCATGCAACCAGTCCATGCAGAATGTAGGCACCCTATATATAGAAATGAGCTATTTTAGGGAGCAGGCTAGCAGGCGGGGCCCGTTACTTACATCATAGGAGCCTACACAACACAAAACACTGTTGCTGTATGTAGGTTTTATTTTATTTGTTTTTATCTTATATTTTGGAAATGTACATCCAGTGTTTTTTTTCCTTTAAATTTTTTGGGAGCCCCCAAGAGAGTGGGGCCCTAAGCTATAGCTTGTTTAGCTTATACGTAAATCTGGCACTGCCTCCCCCTCATACTGCTCTATGCAGTTTCACAGGCTACGCAACTATTTTTGCTGGCATAAATTCAAGCCTGCAAAAGGGGCATTCCTGGGGCAAAAGGGCTTAGGGAAGTGACTAAGCCCCGCCCCCAGTAATGCTCCCTTTGACACCTTGTGCCAGAGGAATGTGTCTGCGGAAGCTGTGCCAGCATCCCATGTGTGGCGCTGCTGCACTGCTCCCCAGCAAGGTGCATCATTCTAAGCCCCACTGACCTAAATGTACTGAAGAAGGTTGTGACACTGCTTAAGAGAGCACTGTGAATATGAGAATATTAACTCCAGGAGGTTACTAGGCACCCTATATGCTGAATTACTTGAAACAGAAAATCAGGTAAGAACCATATGTTACTATATAATATCAATAGTCCTCAAATAGAGGACATATCATATAGTAATCTCGCAAGAACAGATACTACACTTGATCTTAGCCAAAAGGCTGAGTAGCAATGTTACTATATATTCTATTATTATTTGTCCTGACTTTTCCCCCTGCGGCTTTCCTGCTAAAAATTGCTCCAAACTCTCCTGATGCTTCCCCCACTCTTGTTAAAAAAATATATGGATACCTGTATTTCTCCCCAATGCAAGTAAAATCCATTCAGGAGCAGGAAATTTTGGTAGAAAAGCAGCGCAAAGAAAAACAATTAAATCCCCCCCCCAAAAAAGCCAAAAGGATGTTCAGTGGTTGATGTGAATGGATGCAAAAGGAAAGTCCAAAGCTGTTCGATGCATATAATAGGAACATGGAATGTGAGAATCATGAATCAGTCACTGGAAAAGACAATCATGCAAGAAAAAGTTGAAGGCAGCAGGAAAAGAGGAAGACCCAAGAAGAGACGGAATGACTCAATAAAGGAAGCCACAGCCCTCAGTTTGCAAGATCTAAGCAAGGCTGTTAAGGATAGGACATTTTGGAGGACCTTAATTCATAGGGTCGCCATGAGTTGGAAGCAATTTGATGGCCTTTAACACACACACACAGCTTTAAATCACATCCTTTGTGGATGTGTTCTGTTTTTTTAAATGCCAAGAAAAAAGAGGTCTGGAAATTATGCTTGACCCAAATAGAAAAAATAGCAAATATTATAATTTCTAAAGAAATTTGTTGTTGTTTTTTCAAAATGTACAGCAGCCTCACTTCATGTACTATTAATCCATTGTACACTAACATGTAAAAGATATTGACACCATGGTACACTGGCAGCTGATTCTATATTTGTTTGGTGGGAGTACCTCAAAATAGGAATATACGGAATATAGTAGGGGGAAAACAGCCAACTTGATCAAACAAGAAATTAATTATATGAAATTCCATTTACTATGATAAACACACTGTTTGGGATATCTGGCAAACTTTGCAAGAGAGGAACATCAGCCTTCACTTTGAAACATCTTAACAGTTGTTAAAATTCTAAAGGCTATTAAATGGCATATTCCATCTATGGTTAAAGAACTGTGGAGATGGACTTGCCTTCTCTGCAACAATGGGCGAAAACACATTGTCTCTTTAGCCTCCTTTATTACCTGTTTCAGCCAGGATCGAACGCATGCGTTTTCGCTGAATTGCGTTCGATCCTGGCTGAATCCTGGCTGAAACAGGCAATAAAGGAGGCTAAAGCGACCGTGCGTTTTCACCCATTGTCTCCTTTGCCATTTTCCAAGCAGGTGGCTGCAAACAGGGGTGAAAGTGTTCACCAATTCAGAGTGAGGGCAAAGCTTCCTGCCTTCATTGTCAACTATGGGATGTAATCATATAGCCAGATGTGATGGATATTGTCATTAATCTAAAATGAGGACAGGAAGCATTGCCTTCACTCCAGATTGACTTAGTGATGTCGCTACATAGTCAATTGGATTGGCTGTCTGATGATATTGTGGAATCATTACATTGTTCCAATACCTATGTGATTTTCAATTAGCTGTAGTCACGTGACCAGGAAGAATCCTCTCAGGGAAACAATGTCAATGAAACTGCCAATCAGGTCATGCATAGAACTTGAACCATGGTAAAAAATCAAGGCAACTCTGAAGGCTTCCACCCACCCCTCCTCATTCACTGAAATTGTCATGCATGAATGTTCAGTGTCGCCCTGCTTTCAACTATTTTGCCTACAACAGCAGTTAAATTCTCAAGTCCAATACTAAATGCATTTGCTTGGATGTATGCTCTATTGGAACTTGCATGAAGGATGCTGCTAATATTTAATTTTGAGGAAGTGACATTATTTGAGGTTTCCATAGTTTTTGATAATGATGTTAAACTTTATCCTTGATTTGCATCTTGTCTGGCTCCATATTGCCTCTCTGTTAGGGGCAGTGTTAAACATTATTTGCATAGTAAAAGACTTGTTTTAAACGCCAAGTATTAAATACTACTCAGAAGCAGTGTTCAAAGACAGACCGGTCTGTAAAGCAGAGATAAATCTTCCACTATATACAAAAGTTGGATGGTGGGCACGCTATAGATTAAAACTTTATGGGTGTCAAATCCTTTCTCAGCATGGAGTATCTTTACTTTGGTCCCCAAGAATGATGTCTAGAAGTTTGAAAGTAAAGGCTGAAAGGGATAGAAGGAGAAGGACATCCCTGTCAAGTGCCTCTTAGGAAAATAACCAGAAAAGACAGTAAGCTATTCATATGGATTAAGGCTAATGGGTGAAAGTAAATTGTTTTAATTAGGTTTCTGAATTTTAATCCAAAACAAAACTCACTCCAGGCACACTGCAGATAGCAGCAGATGATTCCCTAGCATCAGATGCCTGTTCAGCTTCTTGAAACAAGGCAGCAAGAGATTGCCGTCATCTCTCACCTCTCCTAATATACGTAGCACTCTTCTTAAATTAATCAGCTGCCTCTCTGCCTCGTATGAAATGGCCTTGATCTTGATTTACAATGGTAGTAATGCTTTTGTTTAGTCTTGCGGTTAGCGGTTTAGTAAATATTTTTAAGGCCACGTTTAACAAAGATACAGGATAACAGTTACTACATTTCACTGGAGACGTATCCATTTTTAACATTTGAAGAATACTCTGCTCTTCTAGCTGCTAGCGGAGTTTGTTTTTTTCTGGACTGATTCACACAAGATGTTTTGAAAGCTCTGCACTGGGTCCTGGGGGGAAGTATCCTTTAAAGATATCCTCTAACACTCTGCCCTGGATGCAAGTCATCTCCTCCAGGAGATTTGCAAGATTGTGGGCCTTTTTGTGTGTGCATTGGGTGATGTCCTTCATGGAAGGGAGTGAGCAGCCTCCTCACTTCCCAGTGGGGTTTAGCAGCACTGCAAAGAGGTGGATGGTGATCAGCGCCCGCAAGAGACTGCTGATAGATGTGAAACCCTCACACAACCCTCAGTGTAACAAAACAGAGGGCGATGGCATTGTATACCTGCAAAGCACCAGCAGCGGTCGAACTTTTAATGAAATTTCTCCAAGGCCGGAAAGGAGCTGTCAATAGATACTATCTACCATATTGTTATCCCACCCTTCCCCCGAGGCACTTGGGATAGCTTGCATGGTCCTTCCTTCTTCCACCTTTCCTCAAAAAAGTGGGGGATGTACATTAGACTGAAAAAGAGTGACTGACCCAAGGTCATCCCATAAACTTTATGGCTGAGGGGGGATTTGAACCCAGGGCTCTCCCACCACTAGTCCAACACTGTAATCACTACACCATATCTGTACTTCTCTGAGCAAGCTGGCAGACCTGACTGACTCTCCACACCAAATATATTTGCAAATGCCCTAGCAGCTTTTCTCACCTAGCAGAGCTTAAGAAGAAGAGTTGTTTTTTTATATGCCGACTTTCTCTACCACTTAAGGAAGAGTCAAACTGGCTTACAATCACCTTCCTTTCCCCCTCCCCACAACAGACACCCTGTGAGGTGGGTGGGGCTGAGAGAGCTGTGACTAGCCCAAAGTCACCTAGCTGGCTTCATGTGTAGGAATGGGGAAACAAATCCAGTTCACCAGATTAGCCTCCGCTGCTCATGTGAAGGAGTGGGGAATCAAACCTGGTTCTCCAGATCAGAGTCCACTGCTCCAAACCACCGCTCTTAACAACTATACCACGCTGTGTAGTTGATTTGAATACCTGCAACGGAACTGCAGCTACAAGCAGGAGTAACAATGAGGCTGCAGAAAGATGAGCTGCTAATCCTTCCTCTCAGTGTCTCTTAGCTAGATGTATTATTAAGCGCTAACATTCTGTTGTGTGCCTTGCCAGGGAGAGTATTGTTGGTAGCCATACATGTGTCTTGCAGGTTGATCTGAAAACTCAGACTTTTCAGTCAAAACATTTGTCTAATCTTTGAATACAAAATTTCAATTCAGATGGCAGTAGATGGCATAAACTGCCTTTCCTGCCCTTGTGTAGAGAGACTAGCTCACTCTTGCCATAAGGCTGAAAAATAAGGGCCAGTCTAGAAGAGATACTGGGAGATGGGTGGATGGATCTCTGGAGTATTTTATTGATAGATGGCAGCCATGAGGCTGCAATGAAGACTGGGTCTGTAGCATAGGGGAAAGGGGGATTTAACCCATCTTTCATGACTTTTTCTTGACCATAAGCAGTCCCCCAAGCTGCTACTGGCCCCATTGGAGGAATCATACAAGCAACACTCATCATGCCAGGATCTAGATCCAACTGAGCTTTCTCCTTCTTACATTTCAGCTTTTAACTTTTATAATTATGAGAATAAGAGCAGTTTCATACATTATGAGGTTTTAAAAACCTTTACATGCATATATTAGAATATGTGCATGTAGCAATGTGTCTGTTCCACTGCAACAAAATGGTAAAGTGTCCCTGGGGAGGACTTGTGGACATTGTCTTGTCTAGTTCTGTCTTTAGTGGAAGAGAATCATAGGATTCAAATTAGAGGAAGGAATTCACAGGGTCCAGCCCTTCTTATTTGGACAGTTGTGTATAGGCAAACACACGTACATGCCCACACATTCACTCATATCTGCTGATATTAAGAAAAGCCGTGGATGGGGTTGTGTGGTCCTTTCTTTTCTTTTTTTCTTTCCAAATTTTAGGTTGATTCAAAGCTTCATGAGATTTTCTCTAGAGCTGTCCAATCTCTTCATTCCCAAATACCTGGCTCTAGAGGCACTACACTTTTTGCCCCAATTAAGGTGCTCTGATCCGTATGCTATACATGGCATTGATACTCTAATCTTTCAACAATTGCTCCAGTCCTTGGGGTTGAGTGATATTCTTACGTATTACCACATCCCATGTCAAGGAGTGTTTGAGATAAACTGTGTGCTATGTAAACATATTTTCACAATTCAGGCTTTTTTTAAAAAAAAGTATATACAGGGCCTCTTTATTCTTGCGTAAATGTGAATGTCGAATTTGCGTCTGAAACTTGGATTATACCCTCTCTATGGGACTGAGGACACTCCGCTTCTCTCTGTAGACTACTCATAGTAAAGCACAACGTCAGCAGGGAACTGTCAGATTTACTGGGCACAATGGTACGAACTGTTCACGATATCCTGTTTTTAAATGTCAAACTTTTTTTCTCAGTGGGTGGGCTGACTAAACAGAGACTTTTTAACATGGTACTTTGCTGTTTTCTAAACAGAGCAGCTATGCATGCTATCTAGTTTATATACAGCTTTTTAAAAAGCAGGGCACCCTTATAAATACGCTGGGTTTAAAAGAAACTGGCCTGACAGAAAAGTGTTTTGTTTATAATATCTAAACCTTTTATTCATTTGAGTATTTTTTTTTACATATTTTACTCATTACTTTCCTGTCTGCCTGCTTCTTTGTGTTTTGAAATAATTATGCATAGATCTTACAATATAGTCAAGCCAATTTTTTTTCAGGGTGCCTTTTTTTGTGTTCTGACACACAACATGGAATGTAGCTAATCAAAACAGATGTGTTTACCTTGCACTGCTAGCAGTCATTTTTTAAAAGATACATATTAAAACATGTTTTTGGTATTTCAGCTGCACAGTATGAAATAAAAGCTGTAAATGCCAAATCATTCCAAATTATGGAAATGAAACCAAACAACGATTATAAAACAAATATTTTTAATTTTTTAAAAAATGAAAGTGAATTCTGATGCTTTTCTTTCTTTGGGTATTCCTAGCTTTTTTGGCCCATGTCTCAACTGTTCCCTTTGAAAGGAACAGGGCACTTACACAAAAGTGATGCTCAGATAAGAAATCGTATTGGAGATGTTCAGAAGGGATGCAGACCAGCCCTCCGAGGACTGAGCGTACAACTTTGCAAAACTGTTTTTTTAAGTGACGACACAGGGAAAGAAAACCTCCATGTTTAGGTCCACCTGATATGTGATGTAACTTTTGGGATGGTGGGACAAGATACTATGCTGTGTGCCTGAAAGAGGAAGGGGGACACTTAATGAAGGCTGCTGTGTAACAGACGTGGTCCCATCAATTTCAGTAGGGAGACCACATCCATTTAAATCCGAATATTCTGCAAGGAAACTAAATTCAGCAATTCCCCATTTTAAAAAAATCCAACTCAGTTTCCTGTTCTGAATATGACTTCTAACAGCTACATATGTTTTTAATTTCATAATGGGCAGATATCTGCATTATCATTATTCCAAGAGGGGCTTTCAAGAAAATCCACTTTCCTTTCTGGCTACGCTACAGCTGATCTTCATATGATAGGGCTGCACACTTGGGGAAGTATTTATATTGGCGTTTAGGTCCCTGCTATTTGTATTGGCTTTGACATATTCAGGTATTTCAACATCTGAACACAAATATGAGCTCTGGGGATCTCTTTCTATGCATCGCCCTGCCCTCTGGTGCTCCTGCTTGTCTTGTTTCCTTCTCTGGTTCCTATTTCTGCAGCTTCTGCCACTACCATACCTTGCTTCTGTCATGGAGGCTATCCTGCACATGCAGGGTTGCCAACCTCCAGGTAGTAGCTGGAGATCTCCCACTATTACAACTGATCTCCAGCCAATAGAGATCAGTTCACCTGGGAAAAATGGCTGCTTTGGCAATTGGACTCTATGGCATTGAAGCCCCTCCCCTCCCCAAACCTCCCCTTTTCAGGCTCCACCCCAAAACTCCCACCTGTGGGGAAGAGGGACCTGGCAGCCCTATGCACACGAGTGTGCACAGGCAGCTGTCAAAATGGCCTTTATGCATGTTAACAAGCATGATGACTGCAGATAGTATGACTTGTAGTGATGAGGGGGGGGCAGGTTCCCAAACCTTTGGACCTGTTGGCAAAGCTGACTTTCAGTGCATTCCTAAGGAAAGTTAGTCCAGTGTAAGCCCATTGAAATGAATGGGCTTAGACTGGAGTAATTTTCCTTAGGAATGCACTGCTGGTTCAGATAGTAGAAGTGCCCCAATGTAGGTCACTTCAAATAATTTTGGAAGCCCTTATGAATAGTTCAATGACCGTTACTGTTATTTACAAGACTGATACCCTGCCTTTCGGCCATCATCAGGACCACCAAGGAGACTAACAGATTAAAAGCATACCTAATAAAAACACATCTTAAAAACCATTAAAACTAAACAAAAACATATAATTAAAACAAAACCTGCTAAAATACACATACAGGAACATAAAAAAACAACAATCAAAACCTTGGGCAAGAAGGAAGGATCACTGAGGAAATGCCAGAAAAAACTAAAGTCACCCACTGGTGGAAGACAGCAATAGAAAAGAACAGGTGAGTCTCTCTGGAGAGACAATTCTAGAGTTTTGGTGGCATGACTGAGAAGGCCCTCTTCTGTCACTTGTTCTGGAATAGGTCTGTAATCTGGGGGTGCTCTTGGACCCAGGGCTACTGATGGATAAGCAGGTGGCAGCTGTGGCCAGGCATGCCTTTTACCAGCTTCAGCTGGTTAGCCAGCTGTGGCCTTTCCTGAGCAGAAAAGATCTGGCCACTGTGGTGCACTGCCTGATTACATCTAGATTACATTACTGAAATGCTCTTTATGTGGGGCTGCCCTTGAGAAGGGCTGGGAAACATCAATTGGTGCACAATGCTGCAGCCAGGGTGCTGACTGGAATGGGTCATAGGGAAAGGGTTGCCAGCTCCGGGTTGGGAAATACCTGGAGATTTTGGGGGTGGAGCCTGAGGAGGGCAGGGTTTGGTGAGGGGAGGGGCTTCAATGCCATAGAGTCCAATTGCCAAAGCAGCCATTTTCTCCAGGTGAACTGATCTCTAGAAGCCGGAGATCAGTTGTAATAACAGGAGATCTCCAGCTAGTACCTGGAGGTTAAGGAAAATAAACAGCACCACAGCTCAAATACTTAATAGTATGCAATGCAATTTTACAATTTTTAGAATTTTACTAATAAACAACCAAATGCAGAGAGACAAGTTCCAGAACTAATTTTATACAAAAATAAATATGGCTTGAAATAAACCTCAGCCTAATATTAATTAAGAAGTCCAACAGAAAACTGGTTAAGATTCACCAAATAATTAACTGTCCAACAGAACTGGTTGAAGTTCACCAACAAATCCTCCTGGCAACACAGTTGCTTTTTTCAGTTCTTTCAATATAAATTATCAGGTTCCAAGGCTCCAAAATCAATCGTAGAAAGTCCATATGAAATAAATATAAAGAATAACGAACAACAAAACACCACTTCCGGAATCTGTGTACGTTTCGCAAACTTGCTTCATCAGTTGTACATTTGTTTGTTTAAGAACAATATGCTTTACATAAGATTCTCTTCAGCTGGCAGGGCTAGAATATCTTTTAAAACTAAGAAGCAGAATCATTGATTTACCAGCCTTCAGAGTTAAGTGTGATACCCGTGAGGGTCGCTGGTCAGAATATTGGTAAGCTGGAATTTATGCCTTTCTTTTTCTTTTTATTTAAAGTATAAATGCTGAGCTCTTTTCGCGATTGTTGTCTTTTTCATGTAACGTTTTTCTTTCAGAGGTCTTTGTACCCGTGGGAATATTGTAAAAATTGTAAAATTGCATTGCATACTATTAAGTATTTGAGCTGTGGTGCTGTTTATTTTCCTTAACTAACGTTTTTCAGCATACGTAACAATTGTTTAGTACCTGGAGGTTGGCTACCCTACATAGGGACCATACCATTCCAATCTTGGCCTATCTACACTGGCTCCCAATCTGTTTTCAGGTACAATTCATGGTGCTGGAGTTGACCTTTACAGTCCTATATCGTTTGGGACCATTTATATGAGTTAACTCTAAATCAGCACATCTAATTCACAGTGAAACAGCAGTACCAACAAGTTCTGGCAGCTCTATTTTAAATGTGTTATTTGGAAGTAATTCCCATTAAAACTGGTGAGATGAACTTCCAAGATGTTCAGGATCAATCTTTTTTTTTGTAGGATGGATTAACCAGACAGGGCCTGACAGGGAATTTCTCTTGTAGCATTTGATCACCTCCATAGCTGCACAATGTTAACGGCAGTCCTAGAAGCAGCTATGCCTTGGGAGGGGGAGAGAATATAGCCTGTTGCATGTGTCCCACTTTCTGATATCCATCACACACAGCTCCACTGTGAAGAAGTCAGAGAACCTAGCATTCCTAGCATTGGATGTGTGGGAAATGGCATGCATGTTTATATGGCCGTGGTTTCACTTTACGCATGGACCACCAAGCTTTAATGACACATTTGGCCACAGAAGATTCAGGCCACTGACCACTATGTTTACCACACTAAGCCAACTGATTGGCACAGAGAAAGATTCTGTCCCAGTTTATGCCAAAACATGGCATAAGACAACAGATTGCTTGTCCATTTTGCCTCTTCAACACAAACATGGGGGATTCCTAAGGAACACACATTTTCCATGTTTACAAAATCGGGGAGATGTCACTCATTATATTTTGACGGGAAATATCATGTATATCCAATACTGGGAAATGTGCTTAGGCAACACTTTGGCTTATTAAAAAATGGATGAAATCCCAGTAACTTTAAGTGTCCTTTTAATGTGCACAGCTTTATACATTCATTTTTTATATACACATATAATTTTCGAAGAACTGCAAGAGGATATACAGACTTCATGTAGTGTAACCTCACTGAACAAACACGTATTTGTACAAATAAGAAAATTAATCAGCAAGCATTTTGCGGCGTGCTTCTCTCCCCCCCCCCCCCAGTTTCCCTTCTGTGATTAGCAAAGACTAGCAGCAGCCTGTGGGGCAGGACTGTAGTTCTTGTAGAGTTGCCAGCTCTGGGTTGGGAAATGCCTGCCAGCAAATACAGCAGTGTGAAGCCAGAAGGCAAGTGAGGAGGGACAGCAGATTAAGCAATGAAGGTAAACTTCTATTGTGCCTTTTTAGAAGCCATTGGTAGTGTAATGGAATTGCACCAGGACAGACCACTAGAGGAATTTGCCTAGCACAATATGGCACCATCTGAACTGGGAGAAAGAAGCTCAGGGGAAGGGAGGAAGTAGGGTTGGCAGATCCCTCTTTGCCACTGGTGGGAGGTTTTGGGGGCGGAGCCTGAGGAGGACGAGGTTTGGGGAGGGGAAGGACTTCAATGCCATAGAGTCCAATTGCCAAAGCGGCCATTTTCTCCAGGTGAATTGATCTCTATCGGCTGGAGATCATTTGCAATAGCAGGAGCTCTCCAGCTAGTACCTGGAGGTTGGCAACTCCAGGAGGGAGCCTATTTTACCATCCTTGCTGAAAAGTGAATGCTTATCTTAAAAGGTCTGGAATGTGTGAGAGTAGAGGGAGAAATGAAACTCTCTCTCTCTTTCTCCATCTAAACAGGTTTTTTGCAAAGGATTGTGCAGTTCATTTTGTACTTTGTGACTTCCACAGCACTACCTTTCCTACACAAATGCCAATACAAGTAGAAATCCTAAAAAAAAAAAAATCTAAATTAAGAAATTCCTACCAAACATGAGATGACATTCCCAAAGAAATTGTATAGCATTTTGTAGAATGATTGCTGGATAATATTATCTAGTATAGTTGCCAACAACCTGGAGAAAAAATGGCCTGTCCCTTTGTGTGTGTAAAGTGCAGTCAAGTCGCAGCCGACTTATTGCGACCCCTTTTGGGGTTTTCATGGCAAGAGACTAACAGAGGTTGTTTGCCAGTGCCTCCCTCTGCACAGCAACCCTGGTATTCCTTGGTGGTCTCCCATACAAATACTAACCAGGGCTGACCCTGCTTAGCTTCTGAGATCTGATGAGATCAGGCTAGCCTGGGCCATCCAGGTCAGGGCTCTGCCCCTTTACTAAAGGCTTAATGCATGGAAATGGGCAAGTGAACCTTTCCTGGTATGTAGGTAAATAACATCATCTGCTAAAGAGCATCCCATTAAGCTTCTATTAAAGAGGCAGAACATCTTTTCTCCAGGTTGTTGGCAACTCTGTCCTCAAGTGTACCTGCTCCGGCCTTCCCATGCTTCTTCTCCCCACCCCCACACCTTAACTCTGAGCTGTTCTCCGATGCACCATTTATGAAGAAATCTAGGGTGGCACATTCCACATCTACTTTATTGTCATGAGTGGCCAAGGGACCAATATTTATACCCCAAAATGGGTCCTGAGATGGTATGAGGTAAGCCAGAAGGAAAGCCAGAGACAAAGAATTGATTGCTTTTCCAGAGTTCCAACAATAAGACAGGAGAGGCTTGATGAGTTGTCAGGACCCAAGAGAATGCCTGGTCTGTACTGAAAACTGATTGATTGCTGTGATGGGTGCAGATAGGATAAGTAATGGTCTGCTTGGAGTGCTGATTAAATTACTTTAGGGCAGTGATGGCAAACCTTTTAGAGACCGAGTGCCCAAACTGCAACCCAAAACCCACTTATTTATCGCAAAATGCCAACACAGCTAGAAGTCCACATGGGGCTAGGGGTTGCCAGGTCCCTCTTTGCCACCTGCGGGAGGTTTTGGGGGCAGAACCTGAGGTTGGTGGGGTTTGGGGAGGGACTTCAATGCCATAGAGTCCAATTGCCAATGCGGCCATTTTCTCCAGGTGAACTGAAATAGCAGATCTCCTGCTACTACCTGGAGGTTGGCAACCCTGCATGGGCGGCCGAGCGGGGGAAGGAAAGCAGCTGGAGCATAGCCCCCACCCCTTCAGTTTGGTTCTTTTTCCAACCGTTATCTTCATACGAATTTAAAAACTGTTATGCAGGGGGGCTGATGGTGGGGACAGCCCTCTGCACGCGCTCAGAGGCACCTTGCATGAACGAGCAGAGTGGAAACCCGAGCTAAGCGAAGGACTTGGCTCCAGCACAAACGCCAGGTGGGCCCCCGTTCAGCCCTCACCGCCAACCCCCTGCGCTGCAGTCACCAACCAGCCCGCCGCAGACGGCCGCCCACGTGTCCCACTTCTGGTCCAGCCCCGTCCCGGCTCCGCCTCTTCCAGTCCTCAGCAGAAGGCTCGTCATTGTCTTCACTTCTGGAGCGCGCAGCCGACGACTGCAGAGAAGGCACTGGGAAGGAGCCCGGCGCTTCCCGGAGGAGCCGGGAAGGCACCGCTGATCCCCAGCTTCCTCAGCTGGGGGAACGAACTCAGGCAAACTCTGTGATGGGGCGACGGCTCGCGTGCCCACAGAGAGGGCTCTGAGTGCCACCTCTGGCACGCGTGCCATAGGTTCGCCACCACTGCTTTAGGGTGACACCATGGGGATTAGCTACCCCCATTGTGCAGCCAGGCACACCTTAGGGCAGGGGTGGGGAAAATCAGGCCCGGGGGGGCATTTAAGGCCCGCGAAATCATTTGGTCTGGCCCTTTGTGGGTCCTGGCAGATCTCTAGCTCAGAAGGATCTAAGACTGGTGATCTGCCCCCTCCTGTGAACAAGAATAGCCTCTATTCAAAGCAGATGTGAGTTTGTTTTGCTGAGAAAAGGAACCTTTTTTCCCCTTGCAGAAGAGTCATTAGCTATGGAGCTGCTAGGACCGCCCAAGAAACTGTGTTAACCTTTTCCCACCTGGGCCATGGAGAAATGTATTCCCTCTGTAATACAAGAGGGCTGGGGGCGGAAGTGGCAACAATGGAGGGGTTAAAGGGGGTAGGGTCAGAATGCACGGGGGGGGGGGCAGTTCTTAGCCAGTGTGTCCTCATTTCATCCCTGCAGGCGGAGGTAGCAGGAGCTGGCTGTAGAATCTGGCCCCGACCATGCAGAGCAGGAGCAACTCCGGCGTGCGGCTGGATGGCTATGCCAGCTGGTGTAACAGACCATCCTGTGCCACCAAGTGGGTGAGTGCGTCACTGGTTGGATGCCTGCCTGCTTGCCCGTGCCGGGGGGGGGGTCATCTGGGGCAGCTGGCTGCTTGGGGCTTGGTCGGCTAATTTTAAAGTTGATTATTTTGTATGGCCCCAAAGGATGTCATAAATATCCAAATGGCCCTTGGGGGGAAAAAAGGTTCCCCACCCCTGCCTTAGGGCCAGGGGAAAAGTACAGCTGCCAACCGCCTTCCTGCCCAGGCTTGAGACACAAGATGGATCCCTAGGGTTGCCAAACTCCAGGTACTAGTTGGAGACCTCCTGCTATTACAACTGACCTCCAGCTAGGGTTGCCAACTGCCCAGTTGTGGCGGGCAATTGCCTGCCAATCAACTGGGCTGCCTGCTGACCAGCTGATGGTCAGGGGGCAAAAGCAGAAAGGGGGGCACGATCCCCCCGCACGCTCCCGGGAATACTCCAGCCACCCATTCCACCCTGCAAGCCCAATCGGTCCCAATTGGGCTGGCAGCATGGAGAGAGAGGCGGTAGCCTTCCTTCTAGCCCTGCTGTGCATGCACTCTGAGAGATCAGAGCGTGCACACAGTGGAGCTTTGAAGGTTTCAGCCTCCCTTTCCATGCTGTAAGCCCGATCGGGGCAGATCGGGCTGGCAGAGTGGAAAGGGAGGCGGCAGCCTTCCTTCTAGCCCTGCTGTGCACGTGTTCTCAGAGATCAGAGCGTGCACACAGCAGGGCTTTGCAAGCTCCTGGCTCCCTTTTCAAGCTGCAAGTCCTGATCGGTCCTGATCTCGCTTGCAACTTGGAGACAGAAGCAAGAGCTTCCCTCCTAGCCCTGCTGTACGCGCGCTCTGAATCTACAGATTCTGACAGCTCCTGGCTCCTTTTCCAAGCTGCAAGCGAGATTGGTCCCGATCTGGCTTGCAGCTTGGGGATGGAGGCAACAGCTTCCCTCCTAGCCCTTCTGTGTATGTGCTCAGAGTGCACACACAGCAGGGCTAGGAAACTGGAAGTGGCATCAGGAGTGCGTGCCACCCAGCCCCGCCCATAAGCTCCCACCCAAGGTAAGTGGGGAACCTGGCGACCTTAAAATCCCTCCTCTCACCAAACCCTGCCCTCCTCAGGCTCTGCCCCCTCCCCCAAACCTCCCGTCGGTGGCGAAGAGGGACCTGGCAACCCTATAGATCCCAAAGGCCTCTGAGAGGCATCCATTTTGTGGGGAGCAACATCTTGTTCTTATGCCAGCCTTTGGCCCCCATGCCTTCTTGGCACCCATGAGCGGGTCGAGGGATTCAACTGCTTACACTTGGACAGCCAAACTCTTAATAGCATATTTCCCTTAAGGAACCGGTTTTGTTTCTTTGAAGTGCTTTTAGATCTAGCCTTAGCTATGGCTACCCAAATAGCATCCATAGCATGAAACACATTTTTTCAGCTTCAGTTGGTAACCAGAGCCTCTCCTTCTTGCATCAATATGACAAATCTTCTATACTGTGTTTGCAGGTAGTGTGATATGTATGTTTAGGAGATTTTTATGCCACCTTTCCAAAGCCCTGCTTGAGGCAGTTTACAATAAAAATAAAAATTATCACTATAAAAACAAACAAGCTATTTAAACAAACCATCTAAAAGCCCAGGTTCATAAAAACAGTACAAACGATCCATAAAACAGATTTTAAACCAGAAGAAGACCATAAAACTGCTGAAAAATAGACCCTCTAATTAAAAGCTTGGGTAAAAAGAAATATTTTGGCCTGGCACCTAAAAGACAGTACATTGTAGATGGGGCTGTCTTTGAAAACTGTTAAGAAATTTTAGATGGGTCAGATTAAAATATGGTGGCTAAATTACTAATAGGGACACACAATAATGAGAATATAAGAGGTTCCCTGCTGGAGTGGAGCAGTGGTCCATATAGTAAAAAGGTAAAGGTCCCCTGTGCAAGCACCGGGTCATTCCTGACCCATGGGGTGACGTCACATCCCAATGTTTCCTAGGCAGACCTTGTTTACGGGGTGGTTTGCCAGTGCCTTCCCCAGTCATCTTCCCTTTATCCCCCGCAAGCTGGGTACTCATTTTACCGACCTCAGAAGGATGGAAGGCTGAGTCAACCTTGAACCGGCTACCTGAAACCGACTTCCGTCAGGATCGAACTCAGGTCGTGAGCAGAGCTTTTGACTGCAGTACTGCAGCTTAACACTCTGCGCCACGGGGCTCCTGGTCCTTATAGTACATCATCGTGTTTCACACAGTGGCCAACCTGTTGCCTTGGAGGGCCGATGAAATGTGCTTAGAGGCCAGATCTTTCCCTTGATGCTGCCTCCTAGCAGAGGTATTCAGAAGTTTGTTGTTGTTTGTGGAGGATTGCTTTAGTCATCATGGCTTGTAGCCATTGATGAGCCCCTCTTCCATGAATCGGTCTAATCTCCTTTCAAGTAGGGTTGCCAGGTCCCTCTTCACAACCGGCGGGAGGTTTTGGGGGCGGAGCCTGGTTACGGCAGGTCTTGGGGAGGGGAGGGACTTCAATGCCATAGAGTCCAATTGCCAAAGCGGCCATTTTCTCCAGGTGAACTGATCTCTATCGGCTGGAGATCAGTTGTAATAGCAGGAGATCTCCTGCTAGTACCTGGAGGTTGGCAACCCTACTTTCAAGCCATCTATGCTTGAGGCCATCACTACATCTATTTGCAGTGAATTCCACCATTTAATTATCAGTTGAGTAAATAAGTATTTCCTTTTGTTTGTCCTGAATCTATTACCTATCAACTTCATTGGGTGCTCCTGAATTCTAGTATTACTATGGCAAAGGGGACGAAAGCAAGCGATGAACTGCCTCTGCTGGCCAATCCGGCTCCTTTTATATGGTGCGGACCTGAGAGAAAACTGTCCTCAGCCTTCTCATGGCCAGCCCCCTCCCACATGGAGCCAGCTGCTCCTTTTTTTTATTTTTTTTTATTTTCATAATATAAAACAAAACAAATAATAAAAAATAATAACATACAAAATAGCATACAATAACAAACAAAAGGGTACGTAAATTGATTTAACTACATAATACCATAAAAATTACAAAATTCAAAGTACCCTTAAAACCCACCACCCACCTTATACAGTGACCCACCACCAAAACTTCCGGAGAAGTGTTATAACAATTTAAAAATATTTCAATACTAAGAATAATAAAAAAAATTACCTTTTATCTCTATAACTCATTAACTAAAATAGTAAAGTTCATTTTTGCCAGTTTATCCCAATATGTGACAGCCTTCGCCCATGTTTTCTTAAATCCTTCCATATCCTTCTCTCTGATTTCATTAGTAATTGTAAATTTGTATTATTTTTTCCAAAGATTTTCCCAAGTTTCCAGCTCAATATTATATCCTCTTTCATCCATTTAACCATCACTGGTTTAATTCTTTCTTGTTCTAAATTTACTTCAATTAATAATTTATATATACTTCCTATCAATCCTTTATTTCCCTTACTTAATATAATTTCTAATTTAGATTTATTTTTACTAAATCCCATCATTTTATCTTTATTACATATATCTCTTAATTTATAATACATAAACCAATCTTTAATGTTAAGCTCTTCTCTACTCAGAGACCACTCCCCTTCCTTACAATCCGAAATATCCCTATATATACCCATATCCGTATTTAATTGTATACCTCTTTTCATAAATGCTTCTACCGGATTAATCCAGCCTGGAGTTTTATTTTCAAAAAATCTTTTATATTTTTTCCAAATTTGAAATAAACCAAATCTAATGACATGAAAATTAAATTCTTTGTTAACTTTATCTTTTTCATACCATAAATATGCATGCCATCCAAAACGTAAATTAAATCCTTCCATTTCCAATAATTTAAGATTGCTTCTGCCGCCTTCTCCTCTTCAGGAAGATCTCTAGATGGAAGTTGTTTTGTTGGCTTGAGGAGATCTTTATCATATCTTCGAAGAAATTGCTCAGCCTTGATGGTATCTATGATTTTGAATCTTTTAGTCTTAAAGAAAAAAGAGATGTCTTGTGGAAATTCCCATCTGTGTTGGATCCTGTTGAGTTTCAGTCTTTCCACAATCTCCGAGAAATCTTTTCTTTTTCTAAGTAGTCTTCCAGAGCCAGCTGCTCCTATAGGCCCTTTCAAACAGCCAAGGCCAGGGCTGATTGGCCAGCCCAGAAGCAGCAATGGACTCTTCTTGGAACTTCAGGATGGCTGCAGTGATCTTGCCTCCACTGTCTTGCCGTCCCTGCAACCCACCTGTTGTGCCTCCTCTCCAGCCCATTCCAGCAAATCGGGCTCCAGGTAAGGCCTGGAACTTTCTGCTTGCCTTCCTCTGCATAGCAACCCTTGAATGCCTTGGTGGTTTCCCACCCAAATACTAACCAGGACCAATCCTGTTTAGCTTTGAAAGTCTGATGAGACTGGGCTAGCCTGGCCCATCCAGGTTAGGGCTCCAAAAAAATTACCAGACCCAAATAACAACCCATTTCAAGAAGCAGCAGCAAAATAGTCAGGCTACATTCCAAGGGCAAGGGACAACCAAGGCAAACCAGACTAAAGTAAGCATAGGCACCCTGGCACAAGTATGCCCTAAAAAGATGTGTTGCGTGACTGGCCAACTGAAGAGGATTGAACCTGCCATTTATAAGAAGCAATTAACACTGCATATCACACAGCAGAATTTATAGCACTCATTACTGTTTGTTATAACTGGGTGCCCAACTGATTTGGACTGTTTGTGAATGCAAACTGATATCATCCAAGACAAGGGTGTCTTTGGTCCATACAGCAGGTTCAATATGCTCATGTCTGATGAAATTTAAAATGCCTTCTTTCTTTTTTAACTTCATAATGTGATCTGTGCATTTAACATGCTCTTCTACCACTCTTCCTTTGTGGTAATATGTAAGCTATATTTGGTGTTGCTGCCTGCCTTCTCTGTCAGATTATTTAATGCAAGCTGCAAAACCAGTGTGTATATTTTTCTTTTTAATGGGTCATTTCACTGCCACATACCTAAACAGTTGGAATGAACTGATACTTAGTGTTGGTAACATTCTAGGCAACATTAACATCTGTTTCTCTTTGGAAATTTAAAGGCCAGTTGAGATCTAGAAGGCAATTGCCTGGAATTATGCTACTAGCCCCGTACTCTCTATGTGGCATAATTTAATAGACCAATCTTTGTAATTTGGAGAATGAGCCCTTATCTTGCACCATATGATTAAACTGCTACCATAATGAGCTAGAATTGGGAATACAAACAATTCTGAAATATAGTTTTCCTTGTGTCCAGGAGTGTTTTGTGCATGGAACAGCAAGTGGAAGTGGATGGATTTCTTCAAAATCCCCTCCACTTACTGCTGATTTTTCTTCAGAAATGCAGTGGAATTACATAACCCCTCCACAAAGAAAAAATCATCTGTGTTACGATGATTACATATTTGCCAGGAACTTGTTTGTAAATTAGACATATCTGACTCACAACTGTTTTATCTTGAGCTGAAAGCATGGACAATTTGTGCACAATTTACAATGAGAAACACTTCACATTTTTTCGCTAGAACAAGTTATGTGCAAAAATTTTTTGCAATGCACTTGACAATAATTTTGAGTACTTGGTTAAAAAAAAACACCAAATTTTTAAGTGTACTATGGTGCCACATGCAGTTTGCATCCCAGTTGCAGTTTGAGCCAAGGAATATTTGTGCTTCACTCATCAGTAGGGTTGCCAACTTCCAGGTGGTGGCTGGAGATCTCCCGCTATTACAACTGATCTCCAGCCTATAGAGATCAGTTCCCCTGGAGAAAATGGCTGCTTTGGCAATTGGACTCTATGGCACTGAAGTCCCTCCCCTCCCCAAACCCCGCCCTCCTCAGGCTTCACCCCAAAAATCTCCCACCAGTGGCAAAGAGGGACCTGGCAACCCTACTCATCAGTGTACATACATTCGTTTTTCCCCCCAAAGGAAACTGATCAAATTGTTTTTGCACACATTCATACTTGAAAAGTTCATACATTCTCATCATTTAGTTTGTGCAATAGCTTTGACATGAACTTGGTATACAAAGGCCCTGTTCTGGGTTAGAGTTGTGATGTATGAAACTAGCCAAAATAGTGTAAAGTATTCCTAAATATTGGGATAAATAAACAGAATTACACTGTTGGCAAAAATACACCATCAAGTGTTGACAGTTTTGTGTGTAATTGTTACTGTAGGAAACATTTACCCACATTAATATTTCTGACTTGAAGCGAAATGCTTCAACTTTGAGACTGCCTTTATTCCTTTATAATAGACAATTACATGTGCTAGCATGCAAAGTAAAAATTATGATGATGGTCTCTTGGCTCTGACTTCCGAAGACTCCATCCTCAATTCCAGAATAAATATAAAGTCCACTGGGAACTTTCACTCTCCCAGCTGGGCATGAACCCCCTTCCCTGCCATAACTCTGGAAATAATCTGATCCAAACCAACCCAAAGAATTCTATTCCTTTTGTTCCAGTGCAAAAGCAACCAAGAAGGAGGGAAACTTCCCTCTGGCTGGAGTTCACAGAGCAGAAAATATTTTTAGCTCATTTGATTGTATTTCTTGAACTTTAAAAAGAAAGGTACTACTGAACATTTTCAGTGTAATCCTCTGTCTAGGATTGCACTGTTTATTTCCCCAAGGAACTTCCAGATCCTGACACCAATCACAGGCAAATTAACACTAGCAAAAACTCCAAGTCCTTAGAATGTGAAGAGCCGGAATCATCCTTTCACCTCTTAGCCTGGCTGTCTGATTACTGACTCAAAGTGATAGCCCAGGGCTACAAAAGGCAGCACAGAAGGCCAGAAGTATCCAAGCGGTAATCAAATATTTGGTCTTCTGTTTTGGGCCTTAATCTCTATCAACCTGTCTAACCTAATCCTAATCCTAGGCAGGAATGCTCTATCAGCCACCAAACTGGGCCTAGGGTTACCAAGCTCTAGGTACTAGCTGGAGATCTCCTTCTATTACAATTGATCTCCAGCCAATGGAGATCAGTTCACCTGGACAAAATGGCTGCTTTGGCAATTGCACTCTATGGCATTGAAGTCCCTCCTCTCTCTCAACCCTGCCTTCCATGGGTTCTGCCCCAAAAACCTCCCACCGGTGGCAAAGAGGGACCTGGCAACCCTAATTGGGCCACATTGGCTCACATCCTCCTCATAGGCAGCAGTCGTTGGAGCTGACTGGTCAGAACACTGTTAGGCAGGAATGCTGCAGATTTCATGTAGAATGTGTTCAACAGTTGAACCTGCTGTGTTTAATAGAGACAATCAGATGTGAGCTTGATCTGATCAGTTGTCAGTGAATGATTTGAATGCCTGCTGAACAGGTTTGCATTGGGTTCTTTTCAAAACTGAGCATCTGCAAAGTGTTGCCAATCAAAGACGATTTGCACAAGAACATCAGATAAGCACACATAGTGAAAACACAAAATACAAATAGAAATACAAGCAGCATCAACCACAACCCTTGGTGTGTCCGTATGAATGTGGCCCGCAGAAAGCCTTTAGAATACCTTAAGGAGAGTCGCAAGTCAACAGAAATAACCTCAAATGAACAAAAACACGACTCCAAATTCAAAATACCACACTGAATAGTCCAACTGAGGGATGGGCATGTTCTACAAATAGCTGAAAAGTCCAGCTGAGGGATGGACCAACTCCACCGGGAATGTGATGAGATCCAGGCAACTCCACCAGGAATGCGATGAGATCAATGAACGTGTATTCTAGATAAATGCCCACGTTTCGCTGTAAGGTTTCATCAGCCTAAATATAGCCTTTCAATATGACCATGGAGGGTTCTTACAGGAAGCTTACAGCAACAGTATGTTCATCCAAGAATACTAGCTTAAAAGCTAGTAAGGTAGGCACCAGGTGAGCCTCAAAGGGGGAAAGCATTCCACATATCAACACTCTGTTGGATTGTTGGGGTTCTATTATTTGCAAATGAGGTTTACCTGTTGTTGGAGAGCAAAGGATCCAATAAAGCTTTTGTACTCCACAGTCACTGACATGAGTTAGAAGTCATATATCAAAGCTTCAGTTTGCTGAGGACTCAAGTGTGGGTCAGGAACCTCAGACTCCTGAGCAGGCAAAGAAGACTCTTCTTTGTGGTTGGAAAAGGAGGAGAGGGTGGAGATGCTACATTCCCTCCTTATGCCCTTCTTTACCTTGCAGTTCCATTCACGGCCAAGGATTGGACTCACTTCCAGCCACCAGCAGCATAGGAGGCAATGGCTGTGGTCTACACCTGCGTCTCCTGGCCTGACACCCTCTCCAGCCAGGTCCAAGCTGAGCAAAGGCCTCTGGTGCTGTGGTGGTAGGTCCCAAAAATACAGTACATGTGGAAGAAAACCCTTCTTCAAAAAGATTGAAAACCATTGTATGACAGAAGTGATTTCACAAGACCACTGGCTAATAGACAATTTTAACAGTTTACTGACAAGGGAGTATGAGTTTAGGGAAGAACTGTAAAGCTTTTCCATACTAGTTGTACCAGCCTAGGCCATTTTAATAGGGATGTTAATAATGGGACAGATGCCTGGGTTATTGGTAAGTTTCTTGTACAATTTTGTCTTTCCATTGTATCAATTTGAACTGTTACTGAATTTACTTTTCTCCCGAAGGCGTTAACTGTTCATCTCAAAACAGCAACAATAAACTGTATTTACATAGAAAGGAAGCCCATTACAATGGGAAACAAATAAATAACATGTTTGTATTGTGATGTAAGTCTGTCAGAGCTTGTCTGTGCCTTTGTACATGCAGAAGATACAGGAGAGCTGGCATCCTCCTTCTTTCAGCCTTGGGACCTGGATGTGTCCATTTCTCTCTCCTTCCGCTGCATCTGGGGAGCTGAACATGGAAGAGTATCTGTTCGCCACATGCAATTTTTGGGATGTCAGATGGTTTGGTCATACATCTCTTAAAGTGATTTGGCCACTTGTCATCTGGAAGTATTTTAAAAGGCACCTCCGGGGCGGAAAACAAAGCAAATAGTGCTGGTTCACCACAATGGAACAGATATGGAATGTGATCAGTTAGCTGTAAGCTACAGATAAACACACACATAGAGGAGCCAGCAAAGACAAACAGAAACCATGTTATCGTCAGGTCAAACGTGAAGAGTTTGGAGTAAATTTTTGGCATTATTTATATATTTGTCTCTCTTTTTTTCTTTAAGGAGATAGTTGAGGGCTTTTCTCTCTTTCATTGGTCTCCCGTTGTGTCTGTTTATTTTTACATGCCAGCCCTGGAGTTAGGTAGGATATATTGTGTATTTCGTGAGGTTATTATATGTTCCTATATATAACATGCCCTGACCTGGATGGCCCAGGCTAGCCTGATCTCGTCAGATCTCAGAACCTAAGCAGGGTCAGCCCTGGTTAGTACTTGGATGGGAGACCACCAAGGAATACCAGGGTTGCTGTGCAGAGGAAGGCACTGGCAAACCACCTCTGCTAGTCTCTTGCCATGAAAACCCCTGCAACTTGAAGGCACTTTACACACACACACAATATATATAATGTGGATAACTGGAACAGCTGTGAATTTGACCATTGTGCCTTTTTGAGGTGCATAAATATGCTCCTTTCTTAAACGTATGTAATTGGTACATAATATTTCTGTTGTTCTGGGTTAATACAATTTAAAATAATTGGTTTTCTTATGTCAATGAAAGAGAGGGTGCATTTTTCTACATTGTTTCTGTTTCATGCTAAAGCTTTTAATTTATTTATTATAGGTACCGATATCCTGCTTTTCTCTCCATTTATTTACTTGCTTACTATTTGGGTGTGTCTGTGGAGTGCAGTGGCTTTTAGACAAATAACATCTGATCTACCAAAAGGTGAAGAGGGGTAAAAGCTAAAAAGATTTAAAATACTACCAAATATCGTTATATTTGATATACAATACACAATGAAATTTTTTAGTTTTAAAGTGCCCAAAGGAGCCACAAAATAAGCTCCTAGGAGCGTAAAGAAATACAAACCACCTAAGAAGAATGTAAACTTTCTCTGTTAAAAATATTTATTCAAATTTTTAAAATGGCAGAAATATATTTTACAATACCAAGAACAATACTTCTGTCATTCCATGATAAGAGATTTAAAAGATGACAATCATAAAATCAATTTGGGGGGGGGATTACAAGAAAAGGGGTAATCAGAGAAACTCTCAGCTTATCTCAGGCCTACAAAAATGTGGACTGGCGTCTGGCAACTGAAACCCACAAGAGCCTCTGAGTACATGGAGCACCAGAGAATCTGCCTTATTGCTCAGCTATGTGTAACATATTAAAACATGCAATGGGGGGAAAAGTGACAATAAGCAGGAACTGTAAGGAAATGCTAGGAATTACTGCAAGCAAAAAGGAGTGAAAGAGAAGGTTAAACGAACATACTTTCTCCAAATAATGTCCATCAAGAGACCATGACAATGGGTGCAGAAATTTTGATTTTAAAAAATAATGTTTGACTTCTTATAGTTGATACGAAGAGAAACAGATTTACAATAAGAAGAAATATAATTAATGTGTGGTGAATGCTAACTGCTAGGAAAAAAGCAAAACAGCATCATCTGTATATACAAGTAAGGACCAGATGACCATCCAGTTTAGGGGCATGAAAATCCAAAGAAGTAAATTTCTTTACCTATCTAAATGTTTCATCCTGTCCATTTTTGCACATTTCTCTGCCTAGTTATCTTCTTATGGAAAATCCCCCTAGACTCAAGCCTAAAATTTGGAAACGTTCAGTGGCCTCCAAGGTTTTGGATTTCCTGGATGCCCCGTTAGTTAAGGACCTGAAAACTGCCCCTTTCTCTTGGCTAGGGATCCTAGTGACTGTTTTGAGAAAGTTGATGTTTGTTTTTCTCCCAAATAGGGCCCCAAAGCAACTTACAACATTGTTCTCTTGCATTTTATGCTAACCAAAACAACCCAGGGAAGTTGGTTAGGCTGCGAGAGAACGACTGGCCAAAGACCATCCAGCAAGCTTCCATGACAGAACAGGGGATTTAAACCTGGGTCTCCTAGATCCTAGTCCAATACTCTAACCACTACACCATACTGGATCTCTTTTAATCCTTTGTATAGAAACTGAGCAGTATTTAAATCTATGTGGATCATTATTCATTGGTCCCAGCATCTACATTCCTCCAACATTATCACAGGTTTATTAAGCTGAACAGTTGGTTGATGCCATTGAATCAAAGGAGGGGGGAATTCCTATATAGAAATCAGGTGATGAAAATCTGATATTTCTTGACCTGACTGACCTTCTTGAAAAGATCGAGTTTCTCCACATCTGTGTCTGTAATGCAAAATTATAGTTGTTTAGCGTTGGTATAGCTGTTTATGCACCAAAAGAACAAGCAGGAAAAGAGACTAGAATAAACATAATGTCATTCATACAAATCTTGATTACAGTAGGATAATCAAACTGGCACCAATGGAGAACATTGCATGCAAAATATGTTAACCTGCCAACTTGTGATGGGAGACCCTCAGACTTCTGTGGTCTTCATCCTTATAACATGAAGCTTATGGCTGGTTTGGACACATCAAAACATAGTATGTTAATGTAGTAGCCATTTTAAATTGTAACATTAAATAAAGAAAAGGGAGCAGATGTAGCTCCATGGCAGAAAACATTTTCAATGCAGAAAGTACCAGGTTCAGTAACAGATCTCCTACTAATGGGTCTCAGACAGCAAGTGGTGGGAAAGACCTTTCTGCGGACTAGAGTAGATAATATTGAGCTAGATGGACCAATTGTCTGACTAAGTTGTAGAAAGCAGCTTTATGAACCAATATATATATATATATAAATAAGCTTAGAAACAAATTGGGGAGAAAATTGTCCTGCATGACAGAAGACCTGTTGGAGAGGAGAATGCCCCACTTGACAGCATCTACTATGATCGTTGTTCATTTTCCTCCTGATCGTCTTCTCTCTCCTCACAGGAGAAAATGAAATGGAAAGAAGGGAACAAAATGACTACTAGGAGTGCACATTCAAACTAATCAAAATTCTATATGAAAAACCCTGTTTGATGACATAGTTATAATAACTAACACAAACAGGAAAATTAGTATCATTCTCAATGCTTTCTATAATTCTTTGTCATTTTATTGACATAGTTTCAGTTTTTTGAGGTAGCAAGGGGGAGAGTGGGAGAACAACTCAACAGATACAGGCCTAATAGGAATGTTGACCAACCAGAAGAGTTTACTGATGCTTCTGCCAAAATGGTATTTTTGTTTACAGTGTATCCACCAATAATTGCACAGCCTCAGTGGCCTTGGGATGGTATTCTGGTTGTATATCAGCATAGGTTACCTAGACTTATGCTGGCTTTGTTTTCGGGTTGCCTGGCCCCTGCTGGAAGTAACATCAACGGGCTGATGGCGACCAGGCCGAGGCCTCAATTTACGGCTGGTAAGCCCCACCCTAACCCATCCCATCCCCGCTGGTTCCAGGGAGAACCTGGAAACCCTACTTTGTTTGTACACGCCGGCAGACATACAGGATTACAGAGACTGGGAGAGGTAAAGACAAAGGGCTTTCCCTCCATGACAGGCAGCTTGCCTGCTCTGCAAATGGTGGGGGGTAGAAGCAAAAGCTAAGTGTTCCTTTCTTCCCAACTGCAAAAGCATAAATATCAAACCAGATGAGGCATGAGATTCATGGTGACTCATGAGGACAGATCAGACCACCTCACCAATTTTATAGCCACAAATATGTCTGTTCTTATCCCTGCCATTTGCCACTGAATTACCTTTCTCAGGCAACTGTCTATACCATATTATCAAGAATTATGTGATGCTCCCAGATGAATCAATCTTGCAATCAAATTGAAAGCACAGCCTCATTGTTTAAGCTAAGTTTGAGACTGAGTTCAAATAATTTTATTTAAGGCTGGAATACTAATAGAATCTCAGACGTTATTTATTGGGTTGGCCACTCCAAATTTTTATTTTGTTTGTGCTCATGATGGAACACGGGATTTTCTAGTGTTTTCAGTGTTTTCAAGCAGAGGAACCACAACTTTAAGGGAGGACATTTTCAGTGTAAAAAGGAAATGTTATCTGAAAGCTTCTCTCCCCCTCCCCATCTGCACTGTTTCAGTTAGTTTTGCTCCCGTTGTCTGCTCCTTTCAGCATTCACATTTCTCCACCCCAGGTCATGAATCACCCATTCCCAGCCCTAATTTCCCTCCCCCAAGGAATTGAGGGACAGGAAAAATGGCTTCCAAATAGTGACACTCTAGACCACGGGCGTCAAACATAAGGCCCAGGGGGCGGATCTGGCCCCTTGAGAGCTCTTATCCGGCCCGTGAGCCAGCCAAGGCAACTTCCCCCCATTCTTGATCTGGGCTGGTGAGGCATGGCCTGGCCCAACCAAGTGACATTGATGTCATGTCCGGCCCTCGTAACAATTGAGTTTGACACTCCTGCTCTAGACCATAGAGACTAGGGAGGCAGCCTACAGCATCACCTGGAAGTGACATCACATCCTCCCCAAACTCCCCCATCCCCAGGCACTGCCCACCCCCCAATCTCCCTGTATTTGCCAAGGCAGTGTTGGGAGCACTAGTTGTGTATGTGTGTGTGTGCACAGGGGTGTGTGTATGCATGCCAGTTTTTGATGGCTACATGTAGGGCCAATCGGAGGAGGGGCAAGCAGGGCAATTTTGCCTTGGCCTCAAGCTCAATGGGGGTCTCAGTTTTTCCAGCTTGTTTTTATTTGCCTCACAAGTCATCATTTTTAATGTTTAGTGTGGGAAGGGGCCTCAAAAGTTGGAAGTGGTCCTCTCTGGACCTTTGATAAGGCCAGGCTACAAAGTACTGCAGTACTGTTGATTCGGTGGATAGAACTAATAGAGATGAGCAGGAAGTGAAGAAAAATTTGAGTGCAAAGCACTGGGAGAGAAGAGAACAACAAGAAATGGCAAAGAAGTAGACCAGCCATGTTTACAGATATAAATTTGGCTAAATCTTACTTGGGTAGCCCTGATGTCTCAATTTGCTCCTTCATAAATCCCTGCTGAAATAAATAGTCCTTTGTTATTTTTTCACAGTCAATTATGTGTCTCACAACACATTCATTAATTCCACATGTAATTATTTACCACTTCAGTTTGAGGAATCATTTTCAGTCTAAATAAGAAAGACTCTTAAATTCTGAATGAAATGTAGCTCTCACCATCATTCCCCCCCCAAAAAAATGAAATAAAATTTTGAATAGTTTTCACTGTTGCTAAGACTGAGGAAGGATAAATTGGTGTAGCGTTTGGTGTAGACAGATTGCTGGCTGTTAACACCTTTTCTGGCACTTGGCCTCTTGAATGGGTTGACAATTATAGTGCTGAAAACTGTGAGGGTAGCCAGAAAGCTGTCTACACTAGACCTCCCAACCTTGCTAATACTAATTCAGCTTAATCTGGTATTAACAGTGGTGAGAAGTTTGTAAAAAAAAAAAATCCCCTTTATGAAGACTGCACATGGAATAGAATAGCCCTGCAGGGGCAAGACACAGTCATGGAATTCCATCTGACACCATTGGCGCGGGGATGGGACGGGACTGGGATACATAGATTTCCAAATTGGGTTCCATTTTTTCTAGCTGTTTCTTTCCTATATTTAATTGCATTAAACAGCGAGGGTGAGGAGGTATGTTTATAACTTAAAATAACCATAAATTAATTGGTTTTTAAGATATCAAACTTTGAGCTTCAAGATTGGAGCTGAAATGATAGAAATACTGTAGCCACATAAAGATATGCCCCGCGAACAGCTAGTGCCCTTCACACCTTACCCCAGGTGCATCCTGGAATAATAAGTGCTCTGCATATTTATTTTTTAATTAAGAAAGTTAATACCCTTTTTAAAACAGTTGTTCTCTTCTTACTTCATAATGTCCCTTGGACTAATTGAGAATCTAGGATAATCTCTTAGATCATATTTGGAAGAAGTTGTGTGTTGCCTGCTTGCCATGGTGACAGTAGAGTATTCCAGTCACTCTATGAAACAATGAAATGCTACTGGACTACCGTCATGCTGGGTTTTTTTGCTATTGGCATCCCACTGATGGTCTTCTTCTTCTCCCCCAACACCTGAGTTTGTCTGTCTGTATTGTGCTCAAACATCTTCCAACTACGACTAATTCTTCCATGTACTGATCCAAACTTATGTTTAGGGAGGGTAGGTCATGCCTTACGGTATCTGATGTTTTAGAATTGTTTTGGAATTATCAGTGTTCATAAGAGATGTGCTTTTACCCTTTTATAAAGGCACATAGTTGGCCAGTGAACTTATAATCAGGGAGACCTTGTTGAAAACTAGATGGTTTTTTCTTTCTTCAGGATGGATAATGTGTTAGCAATATAATATGGAGAATCCTTGCCATGTAAACCAAAATTTCAGAACACAAACCATTAGACCCACAGGAAAAGTTTGTTTTATCTGAGCTGGGAAGGAGAGGACCTATGAAAACAACCAATTTGCTTCCAATCCAAATGGAGGGATTCTACAGCAAAAGAACAGAAACAGATGTTGGTGCCATTCCTTCAGGATTGCAATCCCCTCATCTTGCCATTTATTCCCTTTACGATAAAACCTCAGTTTTTCATCCAGATTAGGTTTAGGGAACGCTCTGAAGTAATTGGACACCTCTTTGGCTTTGCTCTTCATCTTTCCTGTCGATGCTGAATGACTTAACATTCCTCTTAGTGTGGTCCTTGCATTTACAATGTTTCCAGTAAATAATCCATTTGGAAGTATTTCCTTCCTCTTGTATACAGAACCTACCTCTATGGGGATTTTAGGATTCCGTGTTTGGAATTGGAATTCATCTTCTGAAATGAAAGTGGCTTGTGGATCAAATAAATCAACATGGTGTATAGTAAGTATGTTAACTGGTTTTGCAGTAGAATAAATGAGCTTTTCGAGATATAGATCTCAAGGACTCTGCCAGTGTACTAATATACTGGCTTTGAAAATGGACATAAATAGCAAATGAAAATTAATTTAGCAGACAACTGACTTCCCAGTGTCCTTACTTTAGCACATCAATACATTAAGCAGACTCTGCTAAGGAAAGACAATGGCTTAGTCACAGCCACCTCTTGATTTTAAGAATAGCTAATTTACCCATCCAAATGTAGCATATGAATTCAGGTCTGTTTATTTTAAACATTTAAAATTTCTGCCAAGATTTTAGGTTCACAATATTTCTGATGACTATTGCTACAGTTAGAACTTCATATTAATCACTGACTTAGTGCAGTAGTGGCTTTTCATATGGTCTGCAGATTCAAGAAGGGTTCAAAATTATGTCGGACTGTCAACTCCAAACCAGCCCCAGAAAGTAGAAATCTTTTATGCCTGAAAATATTACACAGCTTTTAAAAATGCGTCAACCACCACAGTCCACTGAGGAAGCCTCCTGTGCAAACCTCATGGTGTTGAGTAAGAACTGCACAACAGCATAGGCTTTTCAGAAGAAGCTCTTCCTGAATTGTGCCAACTATCTCTCTTCCAGTTGTACTTGTGATATCATTGTATTAATACATTTCGATATATGTGCCTGCTTTTTATCTCATTACCACACAAGCAAAGTGACAAAGATAAATCATTAGACCAGTGATAAGGGCCAGTGATATAGGCTCCTATTGACTTAGGAGACTAACAGTGCATTCCTGAGGTTGGGGGCCAAATCACCTTAGGAGGTAGCATGACCCCTAGGCCGGCTTCCGTGCCACTTGCGCCATGCAAACTGGTATAGTGCCACTTACACTGGCCCCTCTGGACTATGGCAGCAGGGCGGGTTTGGGAACCGATGGCGTCTCCTGTTGGCATCCTCCTGGTGCAAGTCCCTGTGCCAGCATCCTGGGATGTGTTCTTGGGGTGTTGTGGGGGGCAGAGATGCCTTTAGGCAGCTTCCTAACCCCTTTCAGCCCGGGAATGTCCCCAATTGCAACAACTGTGCTGCTCCAGCTTTTTGGTGGTGCAGCTTCACTGTTCGCAATGGATTTTTATACATAAAACCCCTTTTTTTCTCCTGCACCAGCCGCGAAACCTCATTGCAGGAGCCATGGCAGCATCGCAGCCATGCCATCCCCGGCCACTGCTGTAACAATGCAAACCTGTGTAAAGGAACTCCAGTCTAAGCCTATTGACATCAATGGATAGACTAGAGTAACTCTGCATAGGATTGCACTGTTAAACGCTGCAAAATGTACAGACCAACTAAGTGATTACACTGGGTTCAATCCTATGACTTTTCCGCTCAGTGGGCAGTTCTTTCCCCATCTTCCCCTGCTGCTCTCTGCAACTTTTGAAGATCCCCTGCTCAGGGTCATGGGATCCGTGTAAATAACATGCATTGTGGCACATTGGGCAGCAGTGATGAAATGATCCACCTCTGACATGAGTAAGAGAACAACTCAGAGGATCCAACTCTATGGTTGCATGAAGCACATCTGCTCAATTATTATGGCGGTATGAATTCAGGAGGATGCATAATCACATAATATGCAGCAATACCCACTCACCAATAACAACACTCCACGAAGATGCAGTCTTACTTAAATCAGCCGTGCCATAAAGGTAATTGGTCTGGACATTTTAGACATCAATTTAATACAAGACTGAATGACTTGCATCCTCCAAAGTAACTATATCCTAGGTGACTTAAGAGATGAACAAAAGAAAACTTCCAAACTACATAGAAAAAAACAAGGTTGATCTTCTTTAAAAATCTAACAGTAAGCGACAGAGAATCTATAATTTTAAGATATATTGTTTATTATATCAAATATTTCAAGTATCATCTCTTCCCAAATATTTCAACATTAATTTGCAGCCATTATGAAAATGGGTATAAAGCAGCAGTTATAAGAATTGTATACATCAAAACATTTTAAAATCCATAATCAAATGCCAGTGTTTCTTATAGTGCCACCCTTAGTGGATTTACACAGTTCTAAACCTATTGACTTCAATGGACTTAGAACAGTGCAACCCTGCTAGGGGTGGCACTGTTATTCTTTATTTTTCTATCATGGGTAGCAATCAGTTTTCATTTTCTTTCCTCTTTTGATGCAGCTTTGGTTACTGGAAGTTCTAACTGGGTTCATCTAACACAGGAATGCTGCGGCTGTCAAGGACTTTTGGTACTATGTCATATGCCATAGAGAGCAAGTGTTTATTGTAGCCAGTAGCTTTCCTCCAGACTCCAAAACTGTTCAATTATTCAAGGTTTATGATGTGTCAGCAGTATTTATACAGTTTAATATAGCAAAATAAAACCCCATTTTTAAGATCTCTACCAAGTTCCATTTTCCTAGGCTTCCCCTGCCTCACTGTAATATTAGAGTAGCTAAACCAACATTAGCTACAAAAGGACATGACATTTCTGCTTGGCAAACTCTCCAACGCCCAACAGATCAGCCACTGCTGATGAATGACGTATGCAGTTCTTGAGCTATGAATATAAAAGCATTAAATATCTACTTTTGGACCACCTTGGAGTGCCCAGTAGACTCCAGGGGAAGGTGGGTTTCCAAAAGCCTAATGCCAAGTTGATTACCACCAACTGGGGCTGCCAGGTCTCTGAAAACTGAAGACAGAGAGAAAGAAACTAGTGACTGGCAGACTGGGGAACCTTGGGGCAATAGAGAGAGAGCCTGAGGAGAAGGCAGGAAACAGCATGTGATGGATCAGCAGGCAGAGCCTGGTGGTGTGTTGTGTGTGATGGGTCAGGGATAGACCCTGCTTGGCAAAAGAGAAGAGCTATTTGAGCTCTCATTTTCAGACAGAAAATAGCCTTTCCCTTGCATCTTTTCCTGTAGATCATGACAACAAGGTGAAACCAATGAAATTTCTGGTGAAGCACTGGAAACATGGCAACCCTACTCAGATTATTTCTTCCTGATGCCTTCAGAAAGACAGGTTGGGTCCAAAGATCACTCAGATATTCTGTGGCTGCGTAGGTAAACTGAGTCAGTGACACATTTAGCAGGTCCACATTCAGGTGCTGAGGAGCCCATTCTACGGCCTGTAGGACAAAGAAGACTTCTCCTTGGAATTGCCAATGAGGTGTCCTGTGGAATAAAGGTGTGCTAGTAGGTGAATATGAATGGGTATGTATGCGGTATCCCTTCTGGGTGGGACCTAAAAAGATTCTTTAGCTCCTTCAACGGCACTGTAAAAGAGGAGCTGGCAGCCAAATTCCTCACTGCCTCTGACCTTTCACATGGCAGTGGGAAACCTCTTTGGCTTCTGGCAGGTGGAACAATACTCTTGCTTTGTAACATTGGCCAAAAGCCGAGATAAGGACTAAAGGTTCCTTCAGTCGTGGTAAGAAAGCTGGTATGTTCTTAAGTTGCCAGGGGGCAGAGTCCTTTCACAGAGGGGATCCTTGGCAGTCAAGCATGGGGGGTGCTCTGCATCTCTTTAAATCAGAATGAGATTTTAGAGCTGTCTAGTCTTGCCGAAGTTAGGTCAGCTTCCATAAATTTTGTAGTCTCTGGGGGTAATGAAACCCAGCCCAACTCTCTTTTTAAGTCCATAAAACACACCACAGTGGACCACACAGTATTCTCACAGAGGGCTTTCCTATAAGATAAAAGCTGAATTACACCGATCTGTTACAGCCCCGATGCCAGCAGAAACACCCTGCAATCCTGCATCAATCAGCAGCAGTTCACCGGGGTGGTCTCTGCCTTTCTACTCTATGAAAGCTGCCTTGAAATTTCATCATGAAAGAAAACTTCAGAGTAGAAGCTGGTTTCAATTGAAATGAAATTTCAGTTGGGATTTCCCCCCCTGTTGTTGTTCAATCAATTTTTTAAACAATTGTGGGGGGGGTGTCGCAGCTTGGATCAGTAAATTTATAGGAGGAGGAGAAATAAGAAGAGTTTCCTTTGATTCTCATAAGGTTTGGATGTCTGTGTGCCAATTTGTGTCTCGTTCAGCACCATGGCTACTTAGTGTTTGACCAGTGCTCTCTGTGGTAAACACGTAAAGTGCAAAGGGGAGATCAAAACCACCAAGCATGGAGCAGGCAGTGCCAGGAAGCAGCAGCCGTTGGTTTCATCTCCCTGTGTTCCTGAAGGTTTCGGGTAATGTATCTCACTTATATATATTTGTTTCCCTTCCTTAGCTTTCCTTTTTTGCTTTTTCCCACTTTCTGTTGTTTCTCCCCACTAACCACATTTGCTTTCCTTCTTACAATGGCAATAGAAAGTGAGGTCTGTGTGCACCCTACTTCCATTGTCTCCCTCAACGCCAGCTCCACCTCTTGCCCTGTTTCTCACAAACCCAAAGTGGTCAACCGGTTCAATTTCATCTGCTGTTTCCAAGGGATTGTGTGTGTGCTTAGGGAAGGGAGGATTCGCAAACTGCTTAGCCCACCCAGATATTGGCCATTTATGTCAGAATATTCTCACCGCACAGGATGGGGAATCAGGATAAAGAATGTTCTGTCACTCTAAAGCACAAGCTTAGAGCCCTTAGGACAAATCATTCGTAGCTTTGGGGTTGGCTGTCATCAATATGCTGATGATACTCAGCTGTATATATCCCTATCCAAATCTCCTGTTGATGCGGTGGAGGTCCTGAATCGCTGCCTGGCTATGGTGGTTAACTAGCTAAAAGTAAACAAGTTGAAACTAAACTCTGAAAAGACAGAGGTAATGCTGGTTGGGAAGGAGGAGATCTTAAAGGACATTGTTCTCCCCACTTTTAATGGAGTTCAACTGACCCTTGCTGACTCAGTTGGGGTCATACTAAATCCAGCTTTATTACTGAAGAAGCAACTTAATGCAGCTGCTAAGAAGGCTTTCTATCAAGTCAGCCTAACTTGTAGGAGGAGGAGGAGGAGGAGAAGAATTTATTTGTTAAGCAGGTTACACCAAGTACTTCTCTGTAATTATTTGTTTTCTTCTGTTCTGACAATGAAAAACATGGCAGGTAAGGACAAAATTCTTCAAGCAGGGCTGTGCTAAGGTAGGACCAGTGGTGTCACCACCCTCTACAAGTGCTGATTCGCCCAGTGTATGAATTTGCAAGATCTGAGCAAAGCTGTTAAGGATAGGGCACTTTGGAGGACATTGATTCATAGGGTCGCCATGAGTCGGAAACAACTTGATGGCACTGAACACACACACACACACACACACACACACACACACACACACACACACACAAAAGAAGTAAATAAAAAAAGTGTTTTGTCCCTTTAAATCTAGTCTGTGCTGTTCCTCCCCTAGACCTGTGCTAGTTCTGCCTCACTTTGGGTCAGCATCTGGTGCAGTCTTCAGGTGAGTGTCTCTTCTCCTGGACAGCTTCCTGCATTCCCTCTCATGCCAGCCTTCTCTTCTACTCCCACTGCAGGGAATGGTGCTTCCAGGTAAATCTTCCCCAAGCTGCCCCCTGGAAACCTCGGCTCCTCATAGCCATCTCCCTGCTGGGCCCATGCCTTTATCCATTTCTGGCTCGGGTGGGTGGAGGAGACCACTCCACCTGTCCCTGCCCTGCCCCCCTCCCAGCCATTATTATATCTGGTCAGGCCAGTGGCAGTGCAGGGACAACACATGGCTCCTGCAGCCCCGCTCCCTCACAAGCACAATAATAGCTTAAGATGTTTTCAAACAACACATTTGAGTAGGGTTGCCAGCCTCCAGGTACTAGCTGGAGATCTCCCACTATTACAACTGATCTCCAGCCAACAGAGACCAGTTCCCCTGAAGAAAATGGCTGCTTTGCCAATTGAACTCTATCGCATTGAAGCCCCTCCCTTCCCCCAAACCCTGCCCTCCTCAGGCTCTGCCCCAGAAACCTCCAGCTGGTGGCAAAGAGGGACCTGGCAACCCTACACTCAGGGCACAAACAAGTCAGGCGAAAATCACAGGTCTCTGTCCATTTGTAAAAGTCAAAATGCACTTTTTTTTTTGTAGCGGTTTAGGCTAGGATCAAGTGATGGCCAAGCAGAAACATAATCAAAATTAGCGCAGTTCCGTTAGCGGTAGATTTTGTGCAACACCTAGTGCTGTCCTTCCTATATGTTGTAATGCCCAAAGAAGTGGTTACTTATGATCCTGCACAGGTGGAAACAACAAGTTTGACTTAGCGCAAGCTAAGGACTGCTGTCCTTTTTTTGCATTTCTGCTTGTACAAGAGCTCTACCACAAGTGGAAATTTTGCACTGGATCCAGCCATTAACAGGAAAAGATGGCTTTTTTTTTTTTAAGGACACACCTTAAGAACATAAGAAAGGCCTTGCTGGATCAGACCAAGGCCCATCAAGCCCAGCAGTCTGTTCACACAGTGGCCAGCCAGGTGCCTCTAGGAAGCCACAAACAAGACGACTGCAGCAGCCCCGTCTTGCCTGTGTTCCACAGCACCTAATATAATAAGCATCCTCCTCTGATACTAGAGAGAATAGGTATACCTTTTCCTTTTTAAAATGCCATTAGCAGCAGGGACAGCCTGGTTTTGAAGAGGAGCTGAAGAGTTAAACCTCCCCAATCAGAATCAGGGCTACGTGCACACAGAATTTGCTTATTACAGACTGGGCAGAGATCCATAAGCTTCACATGCCTAATGGTGACCTAAGAGCTTCCATTTTCTTCCTTGTGAAACCAACATTGGCTAGAGTATGCAATCATATCATCTCCCACATTAACAAAAACCACATGTGGCATAAATGCCACAACAGAGGCTCAAATGAGCTTGTAACATGTCTTGTGTGAAATTGCCGGAGCATCTAGCCGTCTGCATTGCATCGCGTGCAGTAGCTGGGCTGTAGTCCTGCGATCGTCCTTGGCCTCCTGTCTGTGCAGAATGAACTTAACATAACAGATCATCCTCTGAGCAGTCAAAGAGAAAGGGGGAAATGCTGCCATACTAAAAAGCTGGGAAGAGAAATCATTTCAGTATGTGGCTCTGCAAAATATACATCATGTCATATTTAAACATCCTCTTTTAACGAAGTAAAAAAAAACAGCTATTTTTACTGCTTGTTTAGCCTATTTAGTAAAACATACTCTTGTCAGTTAAGGCAAGACTTTGAGCTTCAAATTACTTTAGCCTGTTACAGCCATTTCATGAATAACATGTGCTTATTAGTGGGGAGAATAGGCTTCCAGTGTGTTAAGATTTTGTTTGTCATTCATTCATTGGAACCCTGCTGTTAATGGTAGACAACGTCTTGTGGTTATACCACAATTTAACCCAGGTTTACACATACAAACTAGAAACTTGGTGGTCTGTAAAAAAAAATACAGCCATTAAAGCAAAAGGTATTGGATGAACCTGCTTTGTGGGTTACAACAGATCATAGTAACCAGGAAAAAATGTCAAAAGTGCAAGCTAAACTGTGCATAGACGGCAGCTTCTGATTGTGCTGCAAGTTGCATGATTAGCAGGAAAGCACGTTGAAAATTAGTATCACTAATTCAGATGCAAAATTCTGTGGTCTATCAGGGCACAGATACTTGCAAGCATCAATATGTGTGTGGAGCTTCTACAAGTACATGGTTCACCATTAATTTCAGCAAAGGGGGCAGATCAATTCCCCTGTTTATACAATGTACTTAAACAATTTTCAGGCATCACTCACACTATTTATATGACCAGATGATCACTGTTGGCTAAGCAAAGTGAGACATTTGGTTTAATTCAACTATTCACCATTCCTTTTGCAAGTTTGTTAGTTTTCCACTTTGTTTATAATGTGTTAGCTCCATTGAACATTGATATATTGGAATGAAATTCGGTGCACATGTTCAGGGTAGAATTCTGTGTTTCCAATCTGAACAGCAGTTTGATCAATGAAACCGTATTCAAAGAGGGGGAGGAAAATTTAAAATAAAGGACACTGATTTCTCCCTTGAATTGGAATGAAACTTGGCGTACACATTCAGGGCAGCCAGGGTTGGGCTAGTAGGGCCAGAAAAAGGGCCCTACCCCCAGACCCATCCTGGCCCTGGCTCCCAAAGGAAGGACAAAGGAACAGGCAGTCTTTCTGTTCCATCCCTACCCCATCAATGGGGGGGGAGGGAGGAAGAGTGGGGTTGCCAACCTCCAGGTATTACCTGGAGATCTCCTGCTATTACAACTGATCTCCAGCCAATAGAAATCAGATCATCTGGATAAAATGGCCGCTTTGGCAATTGGACTCAATGGCATTGAAGTCCCACCCCTCCCCTCCTCAGGCTCCACCCCAAAAACCTCCTGCCAGTGGCAAAGAGGGACCTGGCAACCCCAAGGAAGAGGAAATCTGCCAACCGAACCTGCCAGAGCACTCTCCACCAGGCTGCGTGGAACGAAGGCGGACCAAACACTGCTGCTGTCACTCCATGCAGAACTTGGGCAAGCCGGGTGGCAAGGAACTCAGGCCGGCCAGCTGCTGCCTTCCTTGTTCTGAGAGGAGCTTGGGTGGGCTGGGTACTGCCTCCCTCATTCTAGGCCAAGCTTGGGTGGGCCAGCTGCCTCTTCTGGTCTGTATGAAGATCAGGTGGACCAGGTGCTGCTCTCTCACTCTGCGTGGGGCTTGTGTGGGCCAATCTGATTCTGCCTTGCCGCTCTGCGCATGTCCACTGCGCGTATCTCCGGCTGCGCTCGCCAACTTTGGAATTACAACTTGGAGTTTGTTTAATTTATTATTTCTCTTTAGTTATGCTGCTCAAGGTCAATTGATCAAGGAGCTTCTAAGGGATAAAAGGAAAAAGGAAAGGATTTCTCTTTAGTTAGTTGTCGTCAACAATGCCTGCCTGTATTCCCTCGGTACCGAGTATTTGTACTTTTGTGGTAGTGTGTTGTATACACCTTGTTTAGAATATACTTTTGTAATTTGCTATTTTCGGAGCTAGTGCTGTTCTTTTCTTCTTGACTAGTACCTGGAGGTTGGCAACCCTAGTGATCGACAATCATATCAGTGGAACATGACCAGCGGTGGTCCTCAGAGACTGATCCTTTCACTGATACTCCTTAACACCTTTGTATGTTTTCCGCACCTTTGGCGGAAGTAACTAATGAATGGCAGTTGTGGTGATATATGTTGCAGTTTTAATTTGATGTATTTTATTTTATGTGCTTCAACTATGTTTTTAATTGTGTATATTTATATTTTAAGCCACTGTAAAAAGGCATGCTATAAATACTTCCAACAAGTAAATAAAAATGAAGGCCTGCTGTATCAAAACTGGGTGATGACTGATCTTCCAAACCTGCTGCACTTTCTTTTTCTCTCACTTCCTGCTTCATTTGGTCATCATCCTTGTAAACAGCCCACCCAGAAGTTATAAAGCATAAAGTGGATTGCCTGGGACAGAGGTAAGGAGTGTGGGATGGGATTAAGACTCGAATTTAATATCTGAAAATGTTTATATTTTTAAATGGTGTGGGAGAATGCCCAATAAAATTGTTAATAAAAGAAAGACATTTGTCTTCCAAATATTGGAAATCCTTTGTGTTCAATACCGTGCTCTATTCTTACCACAACATTATGATTTACACAATCCATGGCCAGTGCTGGATTCTGCAGAGACACATGCAGACTAAGTAGGAAGAAGGTGGGAGAGAGAAGATTTTAAAGTGACTGGTCCCCAGTGTTTTTGGTTATGGTCAGAGAGCAATTTGTACACTATACCACATAAGTGTGAATGTGGCTCACTTTCCAATTCGGCCCAAATCCACACTGAAACAACCTGAGCCTAAGAAGAAGAAGAGTTGGTTTTTATGTGCCAACTTTCTTTACCACTTACGGAAGAATCAAACTGGCTTACAATCTCCTTCCCTTCCCCTCCCCACGACAGGCACCCTGTGAGGTAGGTGGAGCTGAGAGAGTGTGACTAGCCCAAGGTCACCCAGCTGGCTTCATGTGTAGGAGTGGGGAAACAAATCCAGTTCACCAGATTAGCCTTCGCCACTCATGTGGAGGAGTGGGGAATCAAACCTAGTTCTCCAGATCAGAGTCCACCGCTCCAAAACACAGCTCTTAACTACTACACCACACTGTCCTTCTTTCTGCTGTATGTCAACAGCAGGAGCTTCTGGCTTGAATCCCAGTTTAAAGGATTCCCCTTATCTGAGTAGTGACTCACACAGATGGCAAAAAGAGGTCTTTGACAAAGTGGTAAGATGCTTCTACAAGCCAAATAAGGTGAAATAAGAAATAGATGTTTATTGAGGGGAATGAAACAATCAGCCTAGCAATCAGCCTGGCTTGAGAATTAGCAAGCTAAAGCAGCTAAAAATAATACCAAGCATTTTGTGTAACACACAACACTAGAATGCCCACAGACATGAACCAATTATTCAAAGCACACATATGCGCAGAGCAACTTACTCCACTCAAGAAAGGGAGGCAAGAGTCCAAGAGGCAGGGCAAGAGAATAAAGCAAGGGCTATAGCATGCTTTTTTGCTGTCAAGTCACATCTAACTTATGGCAACCCGTGGTGGGGTTTCAAGGCAAGCCATACAGAGGTGATTTGCCATTGCTTGCCTCCGCATCAAGGCCCTTGTATTCCTTGGAGGTCTCCCATGCAAATACTTGCCAGGGTCAACCCTGCTCAGCTTCTGAGATCTGATGAGAGCCTGATCACAGAAGCTAAGTGGGGTCGACCCTGGCAAGTGTTTGGAATACAAGGAATACAAGGGTCATGACGTAAAGGCAGAGACGGATCTACTGTGAAACTAATGAAGCTTAAGCTTCAGGGCCCCCAATCCTGGGGGGGCCCCCTGAAGCAACTTTTTTTTAATGAGTGAATTTCTCTACAAAATCGATGGAGTTTTTTAGTGATAGAATAATAAGCCAATGGGTTGACGTACTTAATATTGACTTTAGAATATGCTCTAATACCCATTTCCCAGGGCCTCAAAATGTCCCTGTAATTGGTCAAATTTCAAAATTTTCTTGGGGGCTTGCGGTGCTCGAACCCCCAGTTGTAAGGGCTCACTGAGCACATTCATAGCCTACATTTTGGCAGCTGGATCCTCAAATCCTTCGTTGGTGCACAGTTTAATAATTCTATAGCTCAACCCTTAGGCTAGAGCCAATCAGAACCATAAAAAGACATCTGAATTCTCAATTCAGGCTGCATTCGTCTCGCTTGTGCATTTTAACACCAAAAGATCAGATTTTCACCTCTTTATCCTAACATGCCCCCTCTGATGACCCCCTCTCTATTATTATTAATTATTAGTTAAATTTGTAGCCCACCCTCATTCCAGGTCAAAGCCGGGCTCAGGTTGGATGTCATGATCCTAGGCCTCAAGTGCAGCCTACAGGCCCTAGGGAGGCCTACATTAAAGTAATTACCAGGCCTACATCTCCCAGGTACCCTCTGGGCCTTGTGATTGTGGAGGAGGATTTGGAGGGAAGGCTAGGGCCTATCAGGGGTAAGGGAGTGGTGCCTGGGGAGAAGGAATAAAATGCCTTGCCTCAAAAGGGAGGGGGTTCACTCCTAGGGAGCAGGGCTGGGGAGACACTGCTGCAGATGCAGGGATCCCTCATCCAGGAAGGGGTGAGTTAGCCTGAGGCCTAGTGCCAGGAGATGGCTAGGGACAGTAAAGATAGATGTGTTGGGGTTTTTTATTTGTTTGATTGCCTGCCTTTACTGGTTTTGTTGTCCTATTGTGGCTTGAGTTATCATTATTATTAGACCTCTTTAATAAACTGTTTGTTACTCTGCCCTGGGTCCTCATGCCTCATTTGGTCACCTAGAAAGTACACCCTGTTGGGAGAAGAAGCAGCCAGGGGCAGGGAGGGTGCTCTGGGCCTTCTTGAGTTAGGCTCACACCAGAGTGGTGGCAGCTACTGAAGATCCCCTTTCCTCTCTCTTACATGACAGCAGGTAACAACAATCATAATAAAATCATATATTTCTGAAATTCATAAGTAATCATTAAAATTCATAAAACCATTCAATACAGTTAACAAGATGGTACTCATATAATTACAGGACTGAAGCGGGTCAGTGCCTTTCGAGAGACTAGGCTCTTAGAATCGACCCCTTCCTGAAAAGGGATATGTTATCTTATTCAGCCGGTCACCTACTAAGCAGGACTCAATTACTTTACCTACTTTTAAAAAGCAAGTCTTTTTATTGATATACTTCCAGTAAATATGTGTAAATGCAATTTATAAAGTATTTATGTTCAACAACAATGTATTTAACAATGTTTGTATATGCAGCAACAATGTATGTAACAATGTATACTGTTAAGCAAGCAAGTTCTACATACTATTCAAAATCTTAATCCAACATTTCAAATATAACAGTCAAAAACCACTGATTTAGGTTAAAGTATCTAATTCAAATTCTAGAATAATATATTAGTAAAGTCATACATACCAATCAGCCTTTTCTGAGACTCTCTAAGAGAGAAGTCTGAAATACCAGTCTTACTGGGTCTATATTTATACTATTTCAGTTACCTTGAGGCTGTGTGTTACTGCTCTATTTTAAGCAGCCTTCAATATTTCAAGTCACCTATTCCCTAAACATGCTGGAATTTCTCAAGGCAGGAGACTGTATTGCTAACTATAAACAATAAGTTTTAAGCTTTATCATTACTCTATATATTCATATTTAGTATCATTCTCATCTATAGAAAAATAGCTTTCATTTGAGCCTATGCATTAATTTCTAGAAGCCTAGTATCCATATATAAATCATAAAACATAATATAGTTCACATTACAATATTTGTATAATTTGGACAGTGCACTTGTACACCTGTCTATGATGTCATAACATTTAACATCTGTGATCCTGCTGGAATTCTAGCAGTATGCTATTAATGGATATTCCAGTAGCCAGTACTGATTCTGATGTCCAAGCTGGAATTTCTCCAGTAGGCCATTGGTAATGATAGACTGGAATTTCTCCAGTAGGTCATGATAGACTGGAAGTTCTCCAGTAGGCAGTGAATGTTACTTGATAAGTTATTTGAACTTATTAAGGTGTCTGTAAGAATGTGAACAGTGAAATGTAAATGTAAGAGACAGAAAGCCTTTTGCATAAGAGCATTCTTCTTCCTTTTAAAAGGAAATTCAATTTAAGTATTTTAAAGGGAAATATATTTTCTGTATGTTGTGTTTGTGGTGCTATATTCTGAATAATTCTACATATGTACAACACCAATACCATGTTCATGTTCTCTATATGTCAAACCTGTGACAGGGCCATTGGAGGCCTGGCCAAGCAGCCAAGAGAGGAGAGGGAGGCCAGTAAGGATGACAACCTGTGGTGGCCCTCAATTGTAGGCCTGGTGGAAAAGCTCTGTTTTACAGGCCCTGTAGAACTTCTGAAGGTCCCATAGGGCCCTAATGTTACTTGGAAGAACATTCCATCAGGCTGGGGCCAGGGGCGAAAAAGCCCTGGCCCTTGTTGAGGACAACCGCACATTTTTAGAGAATGAACCAATACTTTTTTCCACGCATTGATGTTGGGTAGTGTGACTTTCATTCCTCCAAATTTTCTTTTTATTCTTTTTTGGTAAGTTTTTGATTATATCTTTGCTAGTGTTTAGTGTTAAAGATGTATAGGCCAAGGTGTGCTTATAAGCTTGGTCCATAGTTAGCATGGATGATATTTTTATGTGTATATTTCTACAGGTTTCGTTAATTAGCAACTAGTCCTTTAGTACCTATATTTACCAAGTTATTTCTGTTTTCTAGCATTTTTTTTTTGATATTTCACTTATTCAATTGAGTTTTTTGGAAGAGGCAGACCTGGATTATTTCTCATTTACTGAATTTCTAGTGGTAGAATTCTTTTTAGACAGTTCAACGTAAGTATTCATGTGGGTCATGTTAAGGGTAATGCCTTTACAATGGTTGACCCGAGTCTTTCTTACTCATGGCATCTTCGGTCCTCCCCAGTGCCATCTACTGAGTTTTATATAACTATTGTTTTGCTTGTACATTTTTTATTCACACCAGTGACTGACATGTGAGAGAACCCAGTACAGCAATATTAATCAATATCTGAGCTGCAGTAGTTAATTTATTAAAAGGTTGTGGTGATCTGCCATAGAACAACCCCACTGAAGAAGATAACAGCAGTTACCCAGACCTTGTTGGTGGTGGGAAGGGGCTCACTGTATGGCCCATTTTCAAGGACTCCACCCCACCACCCTGTTCTCCACCATTTGGGCCTCAAGGTCCTTGCAAGGGCAGCAAGGCCATTTGGACCTTGTTGGATGTTGCCCTATTGTTGCTGGTTGCGAAGGGGCCCCCATAACAGTTCAAGCTTCAGGGCCCCAAAAACGTAGGTCCGCCACTGTGTGGAGGCAGGCAATAGCAAACCACCTCTGAACGTCTCTTGCCCTGAAAACTCTTCGGAGTTGGCAAAAGTCAGCTGTGACTTGACATAAAAAAATAGCATGCTATTTGTGCATGTCTACTACATGTCTAGTTCTCAAATTAGGAGTCTAAACATTTGGGCAGCCTCCTACCATATCTTGCCTGATCTGGAGATCTCTCTTCTATCACCATGTTTGAAAATATTTTCAGGACTACTCTTCCATCTAAATGCATGCCCAATAATGAGTGTTCTATACTGCCACCTTTGGGACCCTGATCGGGTGGAAAGGCAGCATAAAATGTTTTAAATAAATAGGTACCCACTATGCTTGCAGAAGCAGAACATGAAGTAGTCCAAACGGCAGTGACCCTAATCATATTAGACAAGCTTATATTAAGGGAGTAGCCTATTTCCCAAATAAGTATGTGGTACCAGCAGACAGCAAGATGCTATAAGTGCATAAGGGACAAGAAAGAGATTTACAGTGTAATCCTATAGTTTACTCAGAAGTAGGCCTCATTTTATTCAATGGAGCTTCCTCCCAGGTGTTTTCTAGAATTACAGCTTTACCATGAAGTGCTATGCAACACTATTCCAACCTAGCTGGAGTTGGATTGGAGTCACTGCTAGGATTGCACTTAGAAACATATCTAGACACATGGCTTAAACAGGCAACTCCTGCTATTGGTTCTAAAGCCATACTCATAAGCTTTTTATGCACAGAAATCTAAGGGTGGCCTTGGCTTTTTTTTCTTTCTTTTTTTTGCATATTGTATTAATTTTGAAGAAGTTCCTGGAAAAGGAGTGGAATGTGCAGAATTTAATTTCCATGGCTGGAAATTTTTTGGATCACTTAGTTCTCGTAAAGCTGTGAATATCCTGTTTAGAACATTCAGAGGAAACTGACCTAAGCACAAATTTTCTTTCGTTACATTTAGTCTTTTGGACATTTTGATGAACAGGACCAACTCGCCTCTGCATACATACAAGCTGGTGGTTCTGATGTTTATCAACATTTGGTCTAGTATTTTCAGAATGTTTTCCATAGTTATGATATATCACATTTACAAGCAATTCTGTTAATTATTGTTTTCTACCCCTTCACATCATCCACTCAAAGAAGGACTAGAAGATTGCAACAGGAAATCAGTCCAGGCATACATCACTTTATTGCGCATCACATATTGCACTTTTGAGTAAGTTTGTCGGTGTCATTTGTTCAAAAGCATGTGCTCGCTTTGTGCCTCTGTGTCACATTTTGGTAATTGCAATATTTCAAACTTTTTCATTATTATTACAGCACATTGTATTTTTTAGGCATAATGCTATTGCACACTTGATAGATTACAGTATAGTGTAAACATAACTTTTATATGCACTGGGAAACAAAAAGAAATTGTGTGACTTGCTTTATTGTGATAGTCTGGAACCGAACTCGCAATATCTCCAAGGTATGTCTGTACTACAAAGCCTGGCGTTTGTTGGATGAAATACCTAATCCTATCAGTAGCTTTCAATACCTTCTGAATTAGTTGCCTACGATGCTCTACGATGGTTTTGATCCTGCCTAGCACAGTGGTATCAGGCAGTGGGGGAGGATCTCTTGACATTTTTTGGTATGTAGTCCTACAAGGTTCTATTATGTCTCACATGCTGTTTAATAGCTATATAAAACAGCTGGGAGAGGTTTTTCAGGAATAGAAGTTTTTCAGGGATAGAGTTTTCAAGATGCTGATGATGTGCAACTCATTTTCTCCTTATCAGCAAAATCAGGTAAGGCAGCAGATGTTCGGAACAGATGTTTGGAATTAGCGATGGTCTGGTGAAGGCTGATGAACATATGTGAAAGCCAAATAAGACTGAGGTGGGGATGGTTGATAATGATGAGGCATTCTGATCCACATAAGGCTGAAGTCCTAAAGAAGCAGGTCTGTGTCGGAGCCTAAGCAGGGTGAGGTTTGGAGAGGGGAGGGACTTCAATGCCATAGAGTCCAGTTGCCAAAGCAGCCATTTTCTCCAGGTGAACTGATCACTATCAGCTGGAGATCAGTTGTAATAGCAGGAGATCTCCAGTGAAACAGAACATATTGCTAGAAGATGGGTACCCATGTCCCCCCCCATGGGGTGTGGATTACGCTCAAAGTATGTGGATAGTGTGCGGATTAATAAAGCTCGAATGCTTGGCGGTGTGCTTACAGTATTGCAGACGGCAGCCTACAGTACTGCTTTTATTTACACCTTTCAGACGACTCACAGAACAGGTTTCCAGTTGAAGTAGCTTTCCATTTGTCTCCTTGGATGCAATGGAAAACGGACTCTCCTGTTTCTCTGCATGTTTACAGCACCATAAATAACACGCCGATGTGAAGTGTTTTAAGTGCAGCGACATACTTAAAATGCTGTGACCATACAGAAATGTGCTACTTTAAACAAAGTTGTGAAAATAAATAACACGCAGTATCCAGTTATTTTTTCTTATTCCAAGGGTAATATTCCCCCACACTGCTCACATCAACATTTTTTATTTAACTTTGCGTTTTGCATAACTTTTTAAAATCCTTTACACTATACCTCAAAGTGAAATGAAGTTCAAAGTCAAATGAAGGCTGCTTAATGAAAACAAGCATGAAGGCAAACTGTGTGATATCATTCGCCTGCATGTTTAAAGGTTTTTGGTTTTATGCTCAACTGCTGTGAATTCACGTGACAAAGCAAGTCTTTAATAACAACTTGGAGAAAGATTTTTTTCATTTAATATACTGAAGTCAATCCCCCCCTTAGCTAGTAATGTCTGATCTTCCTGGTATGGACAGTGTGTTTAGTTCCAAATCTAAAATATACCACATAGGTAAGGTATTTTCCTGGGAGAATTTCCCTTAGTGGAAGGGGTATACATGATTCTAAAATGCAAAGAACTACTGGGCTAGCAGGTTCTAATCATTCAAAACTGAAAGTTAGTTTCTTCACAAGAAAATTATTTTAATCCTCTGAACACATGAACACACGAAGCTGCCTTATACTGAATCAGACCATCATGGTCCACCAAAGTCAGTATTGTCTGCTCAGACCAGCAGCGGCTCTCCAGGGTCTCAGGCAGAGGTCTTTCACATTACCAACTTGCCTAGTCCCTTTAACTGGAGATGCCGGGGATTGAACCTGGGACCTTCTGCATGCCAAGCGGATGCTCTACCACTGAGCCATGGCCCCTCCTCTCCTACTTTAAAAACCAAGATCAATCTGCTTCAGGAGGTACAGATACAGAATCAAAGCATGGATAACCTGTGAAATGTTTGGCTCCACATTGGCATATAAGAGGAACTTGAATTAACATGCATGTGTGAACAGGGTGCATTGCATCATAGACTTTGTAGTGTTTAATGTTGTGACCCCTCTAACCATGGTGGCTTATACATGTTTTACAGATTATTGACATGAAATGATGATATTACAAGTAGGTGATGTGAATAGACCTCTACTACCTGAGACCATGGAGAGCCACTGCCTGTCTGAGTAGACAATACTGACTTTGGTGGACCAATAGCCTGATTCAGTATAAGGTGGCTTCATGTGTTCACATTCACTGCTCAAGTGCCTGCCATCAGTTTTCCGAAGTGGCTTCAGACAGTAGACTGAAGATCTGCAGATAACATGCTTCACACTGCCATCTGTAAGTGGACGTAGCTAACCAGCAACAAGAAGCTAGTAATGAAGTAAAGACTGAGAGCCCAGATTTACCTTGTTCAGCATAGTGATGGGTAATTTAAATGCTCTGACATGTTACAGATGAGTAGAAAGTCCAATTTAAGTTCAGCTTGTTTCACTGATAAGTCACATCAAAGATCCATGTAACAGGGTCACAGATGGGAAATTCATGAGAAATGTATTGACCCAGAAGATGAAGAATCATGAACTTGCTGTATGTCTTATGTGTCAAACCGTTTAAGCAATTCAAGTGCTTATTATTTTGTCAGGTACTGTGGGCTGGAGCCAAAGAACTATGAACCACGTTTCTGCAGATGCTTGCACAAAAGCTTGTGCAAGACTATGTGCAGTGCTGTTAACAGGAAGGATCCGTACCAGTTCTCATGTTTCCGTTTGCACACGTGTTTGAGCAAGCAGAAGAACTTCTTTAGATCAAGCATCATCTTTTTCATGCAATGCTCTTGGATATAGAAACTCCTTCCTCATATCTTCCACATGTAGAAGGGCATCTTTTGAGATCAACCCAATATATAATTACATTCAATTCCAAATTAACTTCCAAATCATCCTTCCCAAATGAGTTTCATTGCATAGTCATGTGCCTTGGCTAATGATCAGCAACCAATAGATTTCACCAGTAAGGTCCTGTTAATAATAATGTGTTTCATCAAGTAGCAACTAACTCATGGCAATCCCAGGACCATGGGGTTTTCAAGGCAAGAGATGAGCAGAGGTGCTTTTGCCATTGCCTTCCTCTGCACAGCAACCCGTCTTCCTTGGTGGTCTCCCATCCAAATACTAACCAGGGCTGACCCTGCTTAGCTTCCAAGCTCTGATGTTATCCAGTTAGGCTGGGCTATTAGGCTGCACTAAAAACATCAAGTGGAGATTTGTGCTAACAAGCCAAGCAAATCATAACCGGGAAAATAATGTTATTGTTGATACTTTATCATTTTCATATATATCTATTGTTCTAGCGTCTGGCTTAGATTTCATGGTGGTCAGAAAGGAGAGAGTAGAAAGAGTAAGAATCAGCAGATTTCCAGTCAGCAGAGCTACACAGATCTTGCCACAGAAGAGGACTGGAAGCATAGCTCTATCCATGCAAACTGTTTACACCAATCACATTAGTGGCTCACTGATTAGGGGAGGGCTTCAATTCAATATAAACCAACATGAGCTTTTTTGGGGTGGGGGGTTGTCTTTTTTTAAAAAAAGGTTTCTTATGAATTTGTAATTCACTGCAATGAAATGAACTTGAAGGGCTGTCATATAGAGGAGGGAGCCGAGTTGTTTTCTGTTGCCCCAGAAGGTCAGACCAGAACCAACAGGTTAAAATTAAATCAGAAGAGTTTCCATCTAGACATTAGGAAGAATTTTCTAACAGAGCGGTTCCTCAGTGGAACAGGCTTCCTCGGGAGGTGGTAAGCTCTCCTTCCCCTGGAGGTTTTTAAGAAGAGGTTAGATGGCCATCTGTCAGCAAAGCTGATTCTATGAACTTGGGCAGTTCATGGGAGGGGGTCATCTTGGCCATCTTCTGGGCACTGGGGGTGTGTAGTTGTGAGTTTCCTGCATTGTACAGGGGGTTGGACTAGATGACCCTGGTGGTCCCTTCCAACTCTATGATTCTACGAACGGTTACGTAATACTATAATGATGTAAAAATTCACCCAGAAAGGAAAGACAACCTGCTTTACATTTACCTGAAGCAGAAGCTTGAGTGTATGATAAATTCTTACATTCAATGTGAAAGGTGAGCCAGGAAACGGAACACTAATTCAGCTCCTGGGAGTGAGAGCCTATTCAAATATTGTCACTGACCGGACTGTCACCACTCCAGACTGTACATAAGCAAGGCCCATTTGACCGACTATGAGGGAAGCTGAAGTCACCTAGGTTGACTCAGTCCACTCTCACTTTTTGGAGGCTGCTAAGGGAAATGTTCTCCCTCCTCACAGGCATCCAGGGATCAGGTGCTGCTACCTTTCTCTGCAAAGCATGAGGCTCTGCTGGTGGGTCTGAAAAGTTACAATTTACTCCTTTTCTTCATGCAGGAGCCCTGAAATGAGAGCCAACAGAAATGCCTCCTCCTTTCTTGGTTACCTGTACACAAATTGAGAGAGCACTTCCCTCCTTCCCCAGTCCTCTGTGCATTGCAATAGAAAGGATAGGCCACATCCTTTCCCTTCACACATAGGTCCCAGGAAGCATCCAGCATGTCTTTCCTCAGATGCCCCATGTTAAGTGAAGGATTCCTTGCATGGGACATGTATTCCCAACTTTTTCCACCCAGGGAGGCTGCAAGCGTTCTTGCAAGTGTAGGGAACTGCCTATTCTTTTACCTCGTGACCTAAAAAGCTTGGACTTATTTGAAACTCCGTGCCAGGCTCTGTCTGCATGTGCAATGCTAGCACATCAGGGAATGCATTGGACAAGTACCCTCTCATTGCTGTGGGCTGTGGCTCAGTGGTACATCATCTGCATAGTATTATTAAAGGTACCAGGTTCAATTGTGGAACTCCCTGTCCCAGGATGTGCTGATGATGGCTGCCAACTTGGAAGGCTTTAAGAGGGGAGCAGACATGTTCATGGAGGAGAGGGCTATCCATGGCTACTAGTCAAAATGAATACTAGTCATGATGCATACCTATTCTTTCCAGGATCAGAGGAGCATGCCTATTATATTAAGTGCTGTGGAACACAGGCAGGATGGTGCTGCTGCAGGTGTCTTATTTTTGGGCTTCCTAGAGGCACCTGGTTGGCCACTGTGTGAACAGACTGCTGGACTTGATGGGCCTTGGTCTGATCCAGCATGGCTTTTCTTATGTTCTTAATCTCCAGCATTTCCAGTGAAAAGGATCAAGTGGAGGATAATGTGAAAGACTCTGGAGATTCACTGCCAATCAGAGTAGACCATACTGATCTTGATATACCCATGGTCTGAATCAGTCTAAGACTGCTTCATGTGCTCATGTGCATTCCAAGGTGCATACTTGGACTGGACATCTGAATTTGCTCCAGTTGTTGGAAAGAGTAACGGGAAGGAAGAAATAAAAGCTGGTGAATTCCTAGGCAGGAAAAACTACATATTAATACACAGCTACGAAGTAAGTGATCAGCATGTTTGCGTGTATATGTATGCAGTTTGTTGTAGCTAATTTGAAGAGGGAAATTTCCTGACAGGGCTAAATGGCCTCTTGGGACTATAACTATGTGACTGGTGATAACTAAAGGTTTGCTGTAGATTTGCAGTCACCTAGTCTGTCAAAACATGAGACCTTTTGGCTTGATATACAAACAGCTCCCTCACTGACCTCCCCACGTGGCACACAATAAAGAAATGTTTTCTTCACAAGGATTTTCATCTTTTCTTAGTAAGCAACTGAAAAAGGCAATTAGTGAGGATAAGTAAGGGATGGTTTTCTAGAGAATCATTTTATTTAATTTCAAGCTATATACATACACAACATATATTTTCATAAACTATCTTTTAAGATATCAAAAATCTGAAAAGGGTTCTTTGGTTTCTCATTCAAATGTGCTTGTGAATGTTTTGCTTCACTGAGGACTTCACATGGTGTACATGCTAAAAGTTAAAGGCAGCTGCTGCTTTCTTGAAATGGGTCATGCTGTCTCCTTTGAAACCAGGTGGGAATTTCCACTGGGTGTTCTGTGGTTCTATCACAACAACATGACTCAGAACTCAAATGCCACTGGTATCAGCCAAAGAGCTTTTGAATGTCACAGTGTCAGATAAATAACACTTTCATGAAACATCTTTCTCTTTCAAAAAGGTGCCTTTCAGGTACTTAACGACTGAAAGAAATGCTGTAAGCTGTTCAGTCACCTTAAATCTGAGATGCCAAAAGGCTTCCAGTAACAGAATACCCAGAAAGAGCCATCTATCTTAAGAGGGATTTGGTGCCAGTGAGGTTTAACAGTATCCATGGCTTTGGTGACCTCTAGCGTTCAATAGAAAGAATTCTCATTCAAGATCTCAATAAATTAGATCCAGGACATCTTCTCCAAACAACTGTGCTCCAAGTACAGGAGCCAATGTGGTTCTTTCAGTGGCTGGTAGGCTGGACTGTGGTGCTGAAAGAACTGGGTTTGGGGCCTGGGCACACCAGGTGGCCTGTGGCAAACAAGTTGGTTGCTTAAAGCGATGCCTGGTACAAGTCACTTAGACTGCAATCCCTACTCACATGGAGTGAATGCCAGGTAGTCAATCCTGAGTCTGAGGCATGGAAACCTACACGCTAAGGTACTTGACCTTTAGCCCGAAATGTATACGTATGATATTCACATACAGCCAGGATAGGGCTGCCAGGTCCCTCTTCGCCACCGGTGGGAGGCTTTTGGGGCGGAGCCTGAGGAGGGCGGGGTTTGGGGAGGGGCAGGACTTCAATGCCATAGAGTCCAATTGCCCAAGTGGCCATTTTCTCCAGGTGAACGGATCTCTATTGGCTGGAGACCAGTTGTAATAGCAGGAGGTCTCCAGCTAGTACCTGGAGGTTGGCAACCCTAAGCCAGGAAAATGGTTGAGGTTTGCTTGGGTAGTAGCAAAATGTCTGTGTGGGGTGTGTGAAAAAGAGACCTAGGATGAAAGGAAGCTAGCGTTTGTTTAAAAAAGTAGATAAAGAACCAAAACCACTGTAAAATGGTGCCTCCCAGCCCTGAAAGGCTGTCCAGAAGGATACCTTAACTGATCGTATCAAAAACTACCAACAGCTCCAGGAGGATTAACATGGTCATATTTCCCCTGTCCATCTCCCAGCACAAGTCATCCACCAGGCTGACCAAGGCCGATTCAGTCTCATAACCAGGCCTGAAACCAGACTGGAATAAACCCAAACAATCCACTTCATTTAGGAGTCCCTGAAATTGCCCAGCCACCACATGATCAATCACCTTGCTTGAGAATAGTACTTTGAGATTGGGTCTCTCCAGGGTCCCCCCCCCCATTCACCCACTGGAATGATTGCAAGCAGGTGCGATCCTGTGCATCTAGAGAGCGGCAAATCCAAGGCAAAACCTCCCTTGCATAAATGGAATCGTATTGGATTACTCCTGAGAAGACATCCACAGTAAGACCCATTTTGGGGCTTTTCTCTATAATTTTTTTGCTGTGTGTGTGTGTGGGGGGGGGAAAGCAGAGTCTGAGTGTGTGTATGGGGGGAGCAGTTTCTGTGGGTGGGGGGGAAGCCAAAGGGGGCTTTTGCCCGCTCGCCTCTGCGGGAGTGCGTGTTCTGCTTTTAAAGTTTAAAGTGTAAAGTTGAGTCTGTGCGGCGGCTAGTGAGTCTCCGCTTGGCACCCGGGCCATGCCTCCTTCTCTTTGTTGTTTTTTTCCCCATTTGGGGTTGAGCCATGCCATACTGGTTTGAGGGGGGGCTTCACCCGTTCTGCCTGGGTGTGTGTGTGCCCGCTCGAGTCTCTCTCTCTCCCTGGTTTGAGGGTGAGGGGCTTCAGTTGTGTGTCCTCAGGTTTTCCCTCATTCATAAGATCGGTTAGGTCTATTGATGCTTGCTCAAAACTGGTTTTCAAATTGTGACTTAATGCATTTGCCCGGTCCCGAGTCCCGATGCAAAAGGGGAAATTCCACCTCCACCTGCTCCTTCTGCATAGCTAGCACACCTCTGTCCCTTTCCATGCTTTGCAAACTCCCAAGGTAGCGTCACGTGTTGCTTTGCATGGTTTTGCAAACTCCGAGTCCAAACGGTCTATTTATTTCTATTCATTCCACTGGGTGGATGGGGGGGGGGACCGCATATCTCGGGGGGCCCTGATCCAATCTTCACAAAACTTGGGGGTTCTTGCAAGAAGGGTCACCTCAAGCTACACTGAAAGTTTGGGATGTCTACCTCCAAAAATGCCCCCCGGAGCTACGGAAAGGCACAAATGTGTTTTTAATGGAATAAAGATGCACATTAAGGAGGGAGGACCCTTTCTGGGCCCCATATCTCGGGGGGCCCTGATCCAATCTTTACAAAACATGGGGGTTCTTGCAAGAAGGGTCACCTCAAGCTACGCTGAAAGTTTGGGACGTCTACCTCCAAAAATGCTCCCCCCCCCCGGAGCCGCAGAAAGGCGCAAATGTGTTTTTAATGGAATAAAGTTGCACATTAAGGAGGGGGGACCCCTTCCGGGCCCCATATCTTGGGCCCCCTGATCCAATCTTCACAAAACATGGGGGTTCTTGCAAGAAGGGTCACTTCAAGCTACACTGAAAGTTTGGGACCTCTGCCTTCAAAAATGCCCCCCAGAGCCACGGAAAGGCGCGAATATGCACACGCACCCTTCCACGGGGATCTCTCTCTCTCACAAACTCTTTCTCTCCCTGGGCCGCGCAGCAGCTGGGCTCACGCACTCAACCGCGACTGATTGGCCAGAAGAAGACCCAGCTTAGCCACCAATTGGCCGCGGGAGAATGCTGCTTACTAACTGACTGTTATGCTGCTGATTCTGAGCCCCCGAATTTGCCGGATTTATTCAGTGCGCCCCGAACTCGCCAAATTCGTCTCATCGTTTCCCCACCTTTTTGAATTCGGTTCCATCTGAACTGAAAACTGCCGAATTGGGGAAAATTCAGCTGTTTTTCGGTTTGGGACGAACCGAATCGACAGCCCTAATCCACAGTACAGGCTTCATTCATCTGGATTCCCTTACCAGACTTGCAAATAGGCCACTCATCACAAATTATTTCTTTGGGATAATTATTAGTAACAGCTTTACAGTTGTAGTATTATCTGATAGGTAAAGACTCCTGAGTATGGGAGAAGGGAAGGAGCACCAGCTGCTGTGGAAGGAGACAGTGGGGAAGCAAGGTTGAGCTATCATTGTTGAGCCACCATTGTTAGTTTTAAAGGGTCTGGTGAGCCATAGAAATGTTCTTGCATGCCTTCATTATTTGAATACTTTCCATTTACAAAGCTACTGATTTGTAGGGCTGCCTGGTCCCCCCTGGCCACTGGCAGGGGATGGAAAGTAGGGTTGCCAGATATAGGTTGGGAAACTCCTCGAGATTTGGGGGTGGAGCCTGGGAGGACATGGATCTCAGTGGGGAAACAATGCCATAAAGTCCACCTTCCAAAACATTTATTTTTTTCCAGAGGAACTGATTTCTGTAGTCGGGAGATGATCTGTAATTCCAGGGGATCCCCAGGTCCCACCTGGATGCTGGCATTCCTAACTGATTGCCACAGCATCCCAATGGACTATAGTTCCTATCATGCACAAGGCAAAGTTTTTCTCATCATTTTCCATCAAACCACCCCCCCTCGTACTTCGAGCATGGCTGTTCTCAAATACGTATACTCTCTGTTGAGAGCTCAAACTCACCATTCTGTCCGGGGAATGGTGACAACCACTCATTTTTCATTTCACCACAGTTAACCACAGACTCTCCTCCCCTTAAATAAGTTTTTAATCTTTCATTTCCCCATAACACTCATTAGAACCCTCCTCTTTGTTCACTAGACCAAAATTGTTTGTCTTTTATCTGGGGAAAAGGGCATAAACATGTGATGTGGTAAGTGTAAAGTATACCACTTCCTTTCACACATGCCTATTACAAACAATCTCTAATTCTATAGTACATTTCGTTTTACTACCTTCTACAGGAATTTCTATACAAAAACAGAAATAACCATTATGTGGCAAAAAATCACTTGCCCACATCTTTAAAAAGCAGTATTAACTTCAGCTTTGCAGTAAATTTGGTAAGTGTCACCTTGGCTATATTTCTATTACAAAAAACCCAAAACCAAGTTATTAAAAGGCAAGCTTGAAAATAGCTCCTGGCAGTAAAGGAGGGTAAAGAGTGGGAACAGGTTCTAAAGGGAGTATGCAGCAAATCAACCAATTCTTGCTAGATGAAGGCCGTTACCGCATGCTAGGTTTGCTTTTGTTTATCCCTGTGCTGTCCCACGTTTTTAAATCCTGCATTCCAAAAATCAAACGCATGGGGCGCGAAGACGAAGAAGCCCCGCTGGTAGGTGGTGCTCCGTACGCTCCTCTACCCCACCGTTCCCCAGCTTGGAATGGTTCCGGAGATGGGTAGGGAGCCTGCTGAGGGGCTGTCGAAGAAGGGATGCCTGAATTAGCTGCTACCGCACTGCCTCTGACAGGTGGAGGCAGGTGGAGGCTGCAGCTGGAAGAGTGCGGCAGGTGGAGGTGGTGGCAGCTGGGGAATGTGCAGCATTGCCTCTGGAAGGAGTCGCCACCGCTCCACCTCTGACAATGGGGCTCTGTGCCCAGGCTGTAGGTGGAGGACGGAGAGAGGGGTGTGGGGTCCAGGGGGCAGAAAGGTTCCGCCGCTGCTGCTGCTTCTGGGACCAGGCAGTGGCTTCTCCTGGCACAGTCTACCCAGTGAAGCTCATCTATTGGATACATGAGAGAGGGCTTTTTGGTGGCAGCCCCACCATTACAGAACAATCTCCCCAGGGAGGTATACCTGGCCCCTTCACTTTTAATATTCAGGAGGCAGTTGAAGACAGTTTTATTTAGGACTACATCTGAATAATTTAGTTTTTATTTATTGGCAGTCCTAATTGGAGATTTTAAATTGTGAAGATCTATCTATCTATCTATCTATCTATCTATCTATCTATCTATCTATCTATAATTTTATTGTTATTTTATTTATATTGCAAGCTGCCTTGAGTTCTGCCAGGTAGAAAGGCAGCCAATAAACGTTTTAAATAAACAAATAAATCAACACAAGAAGGAGGGATGGCAGCTGCCAGGTATCTACCAGCTGTGGCTACATATCTCCTCCCTTCTCTTTCCAACTTCTGAGAGGAAAAGAAGGAGTGGAGGCAGCAGCCAGTCCTCTTCCACTTCGCCTCATTCCAGATCTTGCTGAGAAGAGTAACTTCCCTGGAGCCATGTTTTGTAACCAGTATTTGTTTTGAATTTAAATGCTGTGTTTGGCAGTCTTTGGCTGGAAAGTGGCACTAAAACACACACACGCACAAAGTAAATGCACTGCTTCACTGCAGAAGGTGGAAATAATGCTGGCCTAGCTTACAAGGCAGTAGTAGAAGGTGCTGAAATAATGGACAGCATAAAACACAGAAAAAGTGGTTTTTATTATGAGGAGGTCTTGACCAAGAGAAGCCTGCCTTTCCAAATATAACTTTGGGGGGCTCTTTCTCCACTACTTCCCTATTCCCCAAATTGTACCCTTCACAACCATATGCCTCTTTGGCTAAGGAAGATAAAGGGGGGGGATCAAATTAGGATGGTTACAAATTTTTCATCCTTGCTGTTTCAACTAGAAAGCCCTGTTTCTTCCTTGTGTGAATCAAATTGACTATTTTTTATTTCTGTGCCATTTTTTGTTTCCGTACATTGAATTTTCATGTTAATGTTGTCTAATGTATCAATGGCACACACATATAACATTGACATACACATGTAATAGAAGCGGCATAAATATGGTCAACCAATTGGGGAAACAAACAATGAAAATGTGCAGAGCAAAAGACTACAGCGTGGCAGCAAAAAAACCCAAATGAAATAATAACCTAGAAGTGAATTACTAAACAGAATGGAATTACAACAAAGAGATGCTACTTCTTATGTAGAATTGTTAGAAGACTGCGGGAGCTTTTAAAGACAAGCCTCCTAGAATGTGTCAAGAGATGAATTGATAACATCTTATTTTTGAGTGGTAATTACTTCTTTAGCTTAGAGCACTGGTTTTTCTATATTTGAGGTTACATTTATACATCATTAGGCATTTGTGCTCATCTTAACAGTCAGGGTTTTAAATGATCTTTGTTTTGCTCAATTTTGCTGTGAGTTCCTTTGGAAATGAGAATAGTACAATGGATTTCCCAGGAAAGCTTTGAAACAACAGAGAGAGAAAGAGAGAGAGATGCTGGCTGTTGCCAGTAAACATCCTATAAGAAATGATTTCGTAGTCCTTGATGTCCACTGTAGTGCTAATCTTCTCTATCATGCTGAAGTGCATCAGGTCATCTTTCATGGCAACTACCATAAAGAGAAGCTGGAGATATTGTCTCTCATTAGCAGCTTTAAACCATGGATAGAGATCAAAGAGAACAAAGTGGTTATGTTAGTATGGATTAAAGGATTCAGAAGAATGCCTAATCTGGAATGACAGCAACAGTAGGTCATCAATTTATAGTTCTAAATGAAATATTAAGATGAGAGACCACATGAAAGAAGGGAAGTTTGATTTCTATGTAGCCAAGAAGGAGCCTTCTCTTACTTACAATGGGTACAATTCTTTTCTATGTGGGCATGGTGATAATGAACAGAAGGGTCCCGCTAGGGTTCAACAGAGCCCCCTTCCTCCCTTTGGTGAATGTGAACTGCCCATTATGGGGAACAGGATCTCTCTACCTGCCTCCCCTATTCCTACCCCCCTATCCCCCTCCCTTCAATCAAGCTTTATGAGTTCCAGGGATGGAGGGAGATGTTGATTATTCCTATGGGGTACCTTCCATGTATGGGCACTGTGACAATGTAGAAAAGGTTCACACCACAGATATATAGAATAATAATATTTTCTATCCCCGTGTTTTAGCTACAAGGTCAGAAATAGTGACTGTTAAAAAAACATTTCCTGTGTTTCATGTGGCTACTAGATAACTATTTGGGTTTTACAGCCTTGAGAGGGACATGTCAGAGAGTGCTCTAATCTGTTTAGATCCAAACATCATTCCCCCACCATAATTTGTTAAATTATCATGGACAGCCATAGGCAAAGAAAATGATCAGTGATGCATCAGGTGAACTTTGATGTAGATGTCTAATCCATAGGTTAGGGATTGTAATTGGTAGGTTGACAGTTTCAAAATATTATAAGTGATTCACAACACCAGTGCGATGTTCAAGAACTTTAATTCCAACATCAATTTAATTCCTCAATCATAACAAAAGACTTATGTCCAACTTCTTCCACCCCATCCAATGATTTTTTTCATAGAACTGATTCACATTCCGCTTTTGGAAATGTTTTCACATATGGCATTAGCCATACCTTTGAGTCTTTTTGTGCTATGTGTGAAGGGTGTCAATGTGGAATAGGTTGCTGAACAAGAAGTAAATGTGCACTCTAGCTAATGTAGGTTTTATTTGCATTTGCAACAGTTTAAGCAAATCATGTGAAAGTGTCCGTACTCTTTTGTTTTACTAATTATCTCTCACGTATAGAGATTTTGCCTGTGATTCCACGTCTTATTTCCTGAACAACTCTATCTAGCTGGTAACACTCGGTCAGGGAAAACCCAAGTACAAACTGTCAATTTAAACATATCACTTAACACTGACTGCATAATGTTTAATGACTCATGGAAAGTACATCATAGTTAGTTACCCACATAATTTTCCTGGGGACAACCTTGTGAACAGATTCCTGTTGAATACTGTTTATAAATTCATCTGTAAAAAACTAGAAAAACCATCAATTCTAACATAACATTAGAATATCACTTCTGAAGGCTGATGCATATGTTTATCTCTTGGTTACTAAGGCCATATAAAGATTTCACAGCTCACAACAAAATACTTTCTCTGTGTGGCAGGCATGAACATGGCTTGCGCATGCCCTCTCTGATCCCCTCACACGCAGAGTAGGATGGAAGGCTTCTTGGTCTGGTAAGCCTTTAATCAAACTCCTATTGACTGGGGCATCTGAATGTAGGTGCCTGGGCAGACAGGAGTGCTGTTTTTTTAATTCTCCCAAACTGGGACACTGAACCTCAGTTCCCTAGTATTCATATCCATCAAGGACAAATAGAAGTTTGCTATGATTTCTGAATGTGGCAAAAGCATAAATGAATGAGACAACCTGGATAAAACACAAGTGACAGAATCAGAACTTCAGCACCTCCTCATATCATATCACAGTATTTTTCAATATAGAGTCAATTCTCACTTTCACTTGGGTATTATTATACATGTACGAAATAGCTCTGAAAGTTCAGGAGTGAAAATCAATACGCATTGAATACAGTTGCCTCTACAGCTGGTTTTGTAAAGTAGTGCTTCAGAGAAAGGAAGAGAACATATTATAAGAAAGACACCAAGTACAACTGGGTTTTGTGTGACAGACACCGTTCTAGAGCAGACTGTACTGGTTTGTACATTTAGACTAGCTGGGATCAGCATAATCCCAACATGGCACGCAGTCAACATAAATGACGTTCAAAATCCATTAATCAAGAAGCACAATAGATTAGTCAAAAACACTTTTAATTATACCAAACATTATGTCCCAGCAAGGAAGGAACATAAAGGAGTTGTTCTTATTTGGAATCCTGGTGGTTCACCAAAGACCAAAACAGAGCATCTTGCACATTGGATGGAAGACGTGAGGGGAACTAACAATTTGTAACTAGTACGTAGGGTGGATGGGATCACTTAACCATATTTTTTTTTTTAGGAATTGGTTTTTACATATTTGACTTCTTTCTATTATGTTGGTGCTTGCTCTTGTTCTTGGAGTAAAGACGTAAAGACCAGTAACTCTTTTTATATAAAGGATCCAAGGTATTTTGGTTTGTTAAGAATCTGATGCGCATAAAAATGCAGAGGGATTAATCCAGTACAGACAATTCCACAAGCAGCAATAGCTTCAGTCAAACCAGTTTTCTTCTGAGATAGCAAGATCTGCATTTGTAAATGGAGACATTGTTCCTTTCCTGTCAGACTTGTCATACAAAAGAGACCCTTTCCTATCCCCTGTTACAAGCTGCCCATTGTAACCAGAAATACTTTCTGTTGGAGATGCAGAATCTTCAAGTTAAGTTAATACCTTTAAAGATAGGATTATTGCAGGGGTGATTACTAGAGATATCTCCAAGTCCTGATCCTTCTTTGATTAGAAGAAAAAAAGAACTCAAAGCCATTGTGTTCTGCAATTTGTGGCTTGGGGCAGGAAGCATGATTTGCTTTTATCAGACTCATAATATATCTTGGTGATGGAAAAATGGTCTGTGACCATAAAGAAGACAGCTGTTGAAGACTGAAAAAGAGAGTGAATTCTTACACATGTTTGCAACAGTTAGTTTTATTGTGGATACTATGCCATAAAAGTTGAAAACCAGTTGTGGATACTATGCCATAAAAGTTGAAAAACCAAGAATTGGTCTTCTTGATATTAGATTGTTTAGAACATAAATTTATAGCATAGAAAGGTAATACAATGATGATTACCTGTGAATTTACTTAAAATATTATATTTACTTAGAAGCAAGGTCCATGTTAATTTCAATGCAACAGACTTTAGTAAGTGCATGATGTAGAATCATAACCTTACAGTGTCATCCTATGCAGAATCGTACTCAGCTCTATTCATTGGGGCTTACTCACAGGAAAATGTCCTTAGGATTGAACTATGAGAGTATTTAATGACACTGAAAATACTGTTGATGTTACATGTATCTGTAACATGCATGTTAATCCTACAATAGCTCAAATGTACATTAGATGCACAATGGTTCTGTTAACATTCTTTTTCTGATTAGCAGTATGCACACAAATAGTCACATGTGAAAAGACCCTTTGGAAATTGTTCAGAATTATTCTGCCTACAATGTTCTAATTTTTATTGCAAAATATTGTAAGTTTCCACTCGAAAATGGGCTGGTGGTGGCTTGTAGCAGTGCTGCTTCAAGTGCAGCCTGACCAAGTCAAGTTCAGTAGCTGCTTAAATCTGTTACTAGCTTTCTCTGAACTTCAAGAAAACTATGCGCACCAACTGCATTAGCTGTCTCAGTAAGCATTTTCTTTACCATACAAACATATACGTTACCATAGTCCACACTGGTTAATCACTGATAACAGTGACTATTGAAGAGCCAGTAAGGGTAGCAAAATAGGCTCAGGTGGCTTCCCTCGAAGAAAAAGGAATACCTTAAGAGAGAAAAGACCTACCAGCATTTTCTACAACCCTAACAGCAGAGAGACATTTAACTTTCCTATAAGTATAGGTGGCCATTTTGTTTCACTGTCTAATATGCTCTTCTTCCGCCATCCAAAGAAAACAGCACATGCAACTGAGAATATTCACACATGTATGATCAGCATGTGATGATCCTGATATTGTGATGGCTTTTGTAAACAAAACAGCACAATTTCCAGCACCACTGAGAGATTTTTCGTATCATGTCGTCCTTCCACTCACAGAAAACTTCTGTTGATGGAAGGATTCTTTCTACTCACAGCAATTTCCTCAGTGGATGAGCAGCACCACTGGATCCAACTCAGTGAAAGGCTGAGGCAGTACAGCAGTCCAGTCTATTGATGCTGGCATATACAAGACTTGTGGTTAGGGCTGTTGAAAAATAAATTTGGTAAAATTCGGATTCGGCAAAATTCGGCCTGTTTTGATTCAGGAAATGCCAAAGTCCAAACTCCCCCCGATTCGGATCCGTGGAATTCGGCACGAGATTTGGAGTTCGGGGGAAAAATTCGGCCATTTAAAGCCATTAAAAACACATTCGTGCCTTTCCGTGGCTCCGGGGGGGCATTTTTGGAGGTAGAGGTCCCACAATTTCAGCGTAGCTTGAGGGGACCCTTCTTGCAAGAACTCCCAAGTTTTGTAAAGATTGGGTCAGGGGGTCCCAAGATATGGGGCCTGGAAGGGGTCCCCCCCAAAATCGCCAATTGGAATAAAGGCATTAAAAACACATTCGTGCCTTTCCGTGGCTCTGGGGGGGCATTTTTGGAGGTAGAGGTCCCACAATTTCAGCGTAGCTTGAGGGGACCCTTCTTGCAAGAACCCCCAAGTTTTGTAAAGATTGGGTCAGGGGGTCCCGAATTATGGGGCCCGGAAAGGGTCCCCCCATTTGCCCATTGGAATAAAGCCATTAAAAGGGATGTACTAAAACGAATGACAAGTCAGCCCATTGGAAGCAATGGGAGAGTCTGCCCAGCCCATTGAAGATAATGGGAGAGGGGAATGTCGGTTGACTTGCATTGACTCCACTGAAATACATTACAGGGGATGTACTAAAACGAATGACAGGCCAGCCCATTCGAAACAACAGGAGCGGCTGCACAGCCCATTGGAAACAATAGGAACCAGCCAGAGAGAGACTCACTGACCCACAGTTAACTCCACATGAAGTTGGCAACTGGTGAAAACAGTAGAAAGCACAGTCCCACACAGAGGCAATCAAGCCTGCCCCCCAGCAGAACAGGTAAACCCACCCCCCTTTGGCTTCCCCCCTCACACACACACACAGAATCTCCCCCCCCCCATACACACACACAGGAAAAAAATTATAGAGAATTATAGAGAAAAGCCCCCAAATGGGTCTTACTGTGGATGTCTTCTTCTCTTCTATCAGGAGCAGGGACTGGGAGTCAGGACTCAGGAGTAATCCAATATGATTCTAGCAGACTCACACACATATAATATTGTCGAAGGCTTTCATGGTCAGAGTTCACTGGTTCTTGTAGGTTATCCGGGATGTGTGACCGTGGTCTTGGTATTTCAGAGGAGTAACACTGAAGGACAGTGTCTCTCAGTGTCAAGTGTGTAGGAAAAGTAATATATAGTCAGAAAGGGGTTGGGTTTGAGCTGAATCATTGTCCTGCAAAAAAGTATCAAAGGTAATGTGCTAATCATTGTCCTGTAAGTATCAAGATAATGTGCTAATGAGGGTGTGGTATGTTAATATGGAACCATTGTATCCTGAAGTGATCTGTTAATGTGTGAAATCCAAGGCTAATCACACACACATACTCTCTGGCACGGGAGGTTTTGCCTTGGATTTGCCGCTCTCTAGATGCACATTAAGGATTGCCTGCTCCCATTCATTCCAATGGGTGGATGGGGGGACCCCATAACTCGGGATTAATTGCCTTTCAGTCAGACCCCCGGGCCGGGGTAATGGTATGGCCCAACTGCCAAGGCAACCAGACCCCTAGGCCGGGGTAATGGTACAGCCCAATGCGAATGTGTTTTTAAGGCTGTAATGGGCAGATGGGTGGGGGGACCCCTTCCGGGCCCCATAACTCGGGACCCCCTGCCCCAATCGTCACCAAACTTGGGGGTTCTTGCAAGAAGGGTCACCTCAATCTACGCTGAAAGTTTGGGGCCTCTTTGGGGCCTCTACCTCCAAAAATGCCCCCGGAGCCACGGAAAGGTGTGAATGTGTTTTTAATGCCTTTATTCCAAATGGTGATTTGGGGGGGGGGACCCCTTTCGGGCCCAATATCTCAGGACCCCCTGACCCAATCTTTACGAAACTTGGGGGTTCTTGCAAGAAGGGTCCCTCAAGCTACACGGAAAGTTTGGGACCTCTACCTCCAAACATGCCCCCCCAGAGCCACGGAAAGCCGCAAATGTGCACACACACACACCCATGGGGATCTCTCACACAGACACTCTCACGCACTCAACCGCGACTGATTGGCCAGAAGAAGACCCGGCTTGGCCACCATTGGCCACGGGAGAATGCTGCTAGTTGCTTACTAACTGACGGTTATGCTGCTGATTCGGAGCCCCCGAATTTGCCAAATTTATTTGGCAATCGCCCCGAACTCGCCGAATTTGGCTTGCTGTTTTCCTGCCTTTTTTGAATTCGGTTCCATCCGAACTAAAAACAGCTGAATCGGGGAAAATTCAGCTGTTTTTCAGTTCGGGACGAACCGAAATGACAGCCCTACTTGTGGTATGGAAAAAGTTCAAGGTTTGCACCGAATGACGGTGAGGGCTTCTGAAACCAGTCGAGAGTAAACAAGCTCTGTGAAGTCAATCAACTGCACACAAGCTGCTCCTCTCATTGTACTGGACCAAAAAACATTGAGTTGCCCTCCTGCCTATTTTACATGCATCTGCTCCAGCTTAGTCAAAGGGTCAAAGAACAGTGGATTTCCCCACCAAAGGCATGAAGTCCCTGCACTTAAGAGACTAATCAATGTCAGGTACTTTCAGTATGATCAGCAGACCATGACAGACAGAAGCATCCCATTTGGGCTTTGAGCAACCGACATTAACAGAACAATTAGGAAAGACTGCCCAGGCTTTATCACTTTTTGCCATACCCCATTTTTCTTCCCTCTGGTTCAGCTCTTTTATGACCAAACTGCAGTGAACTATACCACACAAGTTACATTAGTCTCATTTAGCCAATAGGTTGGTTCAGGTTCAGCTTGTTTCGTTGAATTTAAAACAAAAAAATCCAGTGCCTCTTTAAAAGACTAATGGCATTTATAGCAACATGAGCTTTCATGAGTCACAGCTCTCTTCATCAGCTATGTGGAGGGAAATTCAACCAGGAACTGTATAGGAGAAGACTGTGGGGCGGGGGAGGGGGGAGCTAAGGCAGTGCGACTTGGTTTAAATTCTGCCAAATGTAAATCTTTCAAGTGTAAATTCTTAATGTAAAGGGGAAAGGTAGGAGTTGAGAAGGAAAGTTTAGGTGTAAATCCTGTCATAAATCAACAGACTTAGACATAATGGTGGGTAAGAGACGTTAGACGTTTGAATAGATAAGCAAAGTGTTAAAGCAGGATAAATACTGATTAACAGGTGTAGTCACAAGGTTATAGTGTAGGGTTGGCAGGTCCCTCTTTGCCACTGGCAGGAGGTTTTTGGGGTGGAGCCTGAGGAGGGTGGGGTTTGGGGAGGGGAGGGACTTCAATGCCATAGAGTCCAATTGCCAAAGCAGCCATTTTCTCCAGGTGATCTCCAGCTAGTACCTGGAGGTTGGCAACCCTGGTGTAGATGAATGAACAACTGTATTAGCAAGTGAAACAATCTTGAACCAAAAATAAAAGTATCTCATCTTGTTTTGTTATTGGTCCTTGAGAGACCAATCCTATATCATATTTTACCATATAGCAAAGTACAGTGTGGCTGGGCAAGTCTAATGAAACTAGTACTAGCATATTCTGGTGTTAGTTTAGATTTTCCTGGTCATTCCCCCAAAATATCAGGATTCCATGATATTTCCAAGTGTTGTTAATAACTTGGCGGGACACGGTGACAGAATGAATGCTTCCCATATGTGTCCTTTTAGTTAAACTGTTTTCAAAAGGCCTCTTCAGAATCTCTTGGATATGCATTTCCTTCAGCTCCATGTGAGAACCTGGCGTGCAAAGTTCCAGAGAGAAGCTGCCAGTTCTGCCCACATTTAAGCAAACAGTCATTCAGAAAGGGTCTACACCAGTTGTGGTGATCTACATCTGTTTTCCTAAAACACAGTCTAGGAAGTTCTCCATGACGGAGAGGGGAATGTGTCAATTGTTTAAGTATACAATTTGTACTATTAATTTTGTTGAACAAAACAGCATTTTTTTAATTTAAAAAAAGCAATGAAGAATCAGCTTCAAGTCTCCCATGTCTGAGGCCATTCCTTTAGCAACTGTGTGTCATTCCACTTGCATTTATTTTGTGGATCTTACACCACCTGAGTGCACTAGGTAGATCCAGAATACACTTTCCTTGCATTCATCAGGGGAATTTATTTGGGGGGGGGGGTAACAATGCCATTGCCTATGTCAGGGCCCCCCAAATTTTTTGAGCCTGTGGGCAACTTTGGAATTCTGACACAAGGTGGTGGGCACAGCCACAATATGGTTGCTACAGGAGGTGGAGCCAATTATAAAATGGCTGCAGCAGAAGATGGCGCACACACCGCATGCAGGGGAGAAGAGGTGTAATTTAAAAACTACTCTGGGAAAGAGGAGTGAGAGAGTATGAAAACCAACACTGTGGTAGCAGCTGCCACTGGAACAATGTCATTTTAATCTGCACAACAAGTCAGATCTCCAGTGGCCAATCACAACCACCTGGCCTCATCCACCTTCTAAAAACACTTCATGGGGTCTAGGAAAGGTGTTGGTAGGTGCCATCATGGCCTATACTTTGCAAGGGAATTATAGGAATACTCTTTCAGATGTGATATGGCAACCCTAAAGGAATAGCAACTGCAAGGGCTCAAGAAAGGACAGGGAAACAAAGGGGGAGGAATGGGAAAATCAATGGATCTGTGAAAGCTAGATTTTTCACTGGGGGGGGGGACAAGTAGTGAAGAGAATTAGTCAGGACTGGTGACCTCTGGTGCCTGGGCATAACATCGACACCCTGCCTTTTCCCATGCAAGCAAAGCCATCCATCAATAAATGAAAAGTTACACTTAATTCTTGCACAATGTTGCTTCTCAACAGAGAACAGGAAACTGTTAGAGGAGGAGATCCTCCAATATGTGCGTCATTTCAGACTGGCTGCTGTGTGAAGGGGGAATGGGCCTGTGAGCGCTCTAGGTGGATAAGCCATTGTTGTGTGGTGGTTAGAGTGTCAGGATGCCAGGTCCCTCTTCGCCACCAGTGGGAGGTTTTTGGGACGGAGCCTGAGGAAGGAAGGGTTTAGGGAGGGGAGGGACTTCAATGCCATACAGTCCAGTTGCCAAAGTGGCCATTTTCTCCAGGTGATCTGATCTCTGATCGGTTGGAAATCAGTTGTAATAGCAGGAGATCTCCAGGTATTACCTGGAGGTTGGCAACCCTATTAGAGTGTCAGACTAGGCTCTGGGAGCCTCAGGTTCAAATCCTCTCTTGTGCCATGAAAGTTAGCTTGGTGGCCTCGGGCCAGTCACACAGACTCAGCCTAACCTCTTTCACAGGGTTAGTGTGAGGATAAAACAGGGAAGGGGAGACTAGGCAAGATGGCGTCTCGTTAGGAGCTCCGGTACACTCTCTCCGCACGTGAAAACTTTTATCTTCTCTTTTTACAACTTTTAACTATCTGAGGGTGTTTTAACTATCAGTCTGAAACCTGAAATAATCTCAGGGTCTTTTTAGAATTGTTTTAAAGATAAATTAGTAACACTGTGGCTGGAAAAAATCTCTAAAGGATTGAAGGAGACTATGTTTACAAGAAAACGCCGACGTTCCTCCTCCGAAACAACTGGCTTAAAAGTTGGCAAACAACAAAAAATAGATAGGTACGTCCTTGACAACAATGCCTCTGAAACGCAACCTGGTGTAATTAGACTTGTTAACAGATTTGCTGCTTTAGAATCGGAAACCCCATTACTCCCGGGTGATGAAGAGGGAGTTTTGCAAGAGGAGGATACTCCTCTTGATCTAAACCCACGTCAACACTGCTGCCAGCAATTACCTGCATTACTCCTGGATATATTCTCTAAGGAAGCAATTTTAACCTCTCAATCCATGGCTATGTTATTAGCTAAAGTCAAGGACATAGAAGCCGAAGTAAGCTCCATGAGGGAAGCTATTGACCGTTTTGTAAGCCTTAACAAGCCTAACATGCGTAATGATAAGGCAGACTTTGAACTTCCTCAACCAAACAAACTGACTGTAGCTGACTTGCCAAATATGAAAGAGGATTTTCGGGTGCATTCTCCACCAGCTTCTCTGACATTTCAACGGAACCATCTGGCTATCTTTTTTAATTCTCAGACTGATTACTATAGATGGAGCAATTTTAATGCCATTACCCTTTCACTGAGCCAATTGCTTAACTGCAATATCTCAACTATACCCCTACGCTCCTATTTTAGACTCCCCAGAGTGGGAATTTATAACAGACTGGTTCTACAATTTAAAAATGGAGATATCCCTTCTAGGATGCTACACCTCCAAAAAAATTTATATAGGAAATACGGAATTCGGGTGACCAGAGTTTTTAAGAACTGTGTGCAAGCTCCCCTGTGCCTCAAGTTAAGGGGAAAAGATTTTCTATTTAAACCAACAAAGGATGCTTCAGTAGTCTCTCTCAGTAATATTAGAACAGAACAGAAACAGACAAGAGATGGAGTCAACCCTATCAAACCTGGCAATTCGAATGTAATTCCATCTGATCATCCTCTAAATGGTGAAGGTCCTTCTTCTCTGCAATCATCATCTCAGGACGGAATTTCCAGGACCTTTAAATTGCCAGGGAATCTGGCAACCAAGTGTCAGGATGGAGCTCATTATGAGATGGATTTGGACTTAAGGTCACACAGAGTTACTTTTCAGACACCATGTTTCCCATCGCATAATAAATCTCTGGCTACTGAAATTTTGGAAGCCGAACATGCTACTGCTCAGCAGACTACTTTAACAACTTTACCCTTGAACCTCCACTTAGAAGGGTCCCCTAAGGAGATGGAAATTAATATCCCTCTGTCTTATCCTCTACCCACATTACCTTCAACGCAGTCTCCCTTTACTACTGCGACTGTTAATCTGGTCTCACCCTCCCAACAAAATATTCAAACAGATGCTGAGGTGGAAGAATTGCCTTCTCAGGCATCCCAAGCCAGAGAAAATCTGGAGAACTTAACTGAAGACTCCTTTTTACTCTCATTTGGGGATCTCTCTGCCCAGGAACAACAAGACGTAATTGAGAGATTGGAATGTACAAAAAACCGTTTATTGACACTAAAAATGAAAAAGTCTGTTAGTCCTTCTACTACATCGGATCCTCATTTCACCCAGGAAACAGATTTGACAGACATTGATGACCCTTATACTGCTTCTCTGCAAAAACTGACAAATAGATCTCCATCTTCCCCATTGGATGCAACTGAGCCTACTATCGTCTTGGAATCGTTAGGAATGCCCATTGGTACTCTAACCCCTCCTCAATCAAATGGCTGTATTTTTAATGACCCTCTGAAAAAGCTTGATCTGATAGAAGAAAAGGATTGACTATCTCCAGACTGTAATAACAGAGCTTTTAATTTCTTATCATGGAATATTGCTGGGTGGAATAACAAAAGACAGGATACTGATTTTATTAATTTTCTTAAAGGGTTTGATGGTATATTCCTACAGGAAACTTGGGAAGCTACTGACTTGAGTATAAATGGTTTCCAAACTTTTCTCCTCCCAGCCTATAAAATGTCCTCAATGGGTCGCCCAAAATGCGGCCTAGCCAGTTTGATCAGGAACAATAGCTTCTTTAAGCAAACCTTTTTGGGAAATTGTGATTGTTTTGCTCAAGCAATATTACTCTCCTCTCCTACTCTGAGCCTTATTATGATTAATACCTATCTGCCACCCTCTAATAATATTAAGGACTTGGACACTATGTGGTCCAACCTCTCTAAATTTACTTTTAAAATAGCTCAAAATCATCCGTTGGCTCAAATTGTTTTATTGGGAGATTTAAATGCTCGAATTGGGTCAAACCAGCAGGAATGGTCCTCCTCTATGGGTTTTGATGGGGAAGACTTGTTACCTCCCCAATTAAGTTTGCCTCATTACTCTACTGATAAAATTTATAATAAGGCTGGAGTTAGACTGATAGAGTTCTGTGTGACTCATAGCTTAATAACCCTAAATGGACTACCACAATTCCCTTCATCAACAAACTCCACCTTTATATCTACAAGAGGCTGTAGTGTGATTGATTATGGTTTATGCTCTTTGAACTTGTTGCCTCTTGTCAAGTCAGTGAATATTGAAACCCGTACTGAAAGTGATCATCTCCCCCTTTCATTTCTATTAAACTTGCCAATAAAGACCTTCAATTTTTTAAATCCCTCCCCTGATGAGAATAAGGTTCTAATCCTGACAAGGATTAAATGGTCAGAATCTACAGAAATTGAATTGTTCAATATCCTCCAATCTGACTTATTGTCCAAATTAAAGATGTCCATAATTGGCTCTTCCTCTCATGAGGAGGTGCTAATAGCCTTTTCTCAAGTTATAGAGCAATGTAGCTCTATAGCCAAACCGATACGTAAAATTACTTTTGAAACATCGACCTGGTTTGATCATGAATGTTTAACTCAAAAAAGGAATTTGCGATCGGTTTTTGGGAAATCTAGGAAAGGAGGCCAAACAATCGATATGGAGCAATATTTATCGTCCAAAAAAGCTTATCAGGAATTAGTGGTTAATAAAAAGAAAGCCTATTATCAAAAAAGATGGGACCAGCTCTTTTTATCTCTGAAATCAAGTAACAGTAAAATCTTTTGGAGAACAATTTCTTGTCTATTAAACAACAAACCCTCTCTGACTCAGGTATTATGCCTCAAGTATGGGTTGATTATTTTTCTAACGTCTTTGGCCATGCTGTGGTCCCTCCATCTGATAATGACGAAATTATTCCCGCAAATATCCCTCCATGGCATGCAGTAAGTAGGGAAGAAATTATGACCCTAATTTCTAAACTAAAAAGCGGTCGAGCACCAGGTCCTGATGGGCTCCCTGTCGAACTTTTAAAGAAATATGCTGACTGGTGGGCTCCACTACTAGCCAGTCTTTTTACATCAATTGATCATTATGGTATCCTTCCTGATTCATGGCTGAACTCAATATTAATGCCAATCTATAAAAAGGGAGACCCCAATCTACCGGGAAATTATCGTCCTATTAGCTTGCTATCAGTACTGGGCAAGTTATATGCTAGACACCTTGAGACCCGCCTTTCGTAGTGGTCTCAAGCTAAATCCATTATTGGCCCAGAGCAAATAGGATTCACTAAGAACAAATCATCTTTAGATCACTGTATCGTTTTATCCTTTCTTGTGGAAAAATACATGAAGATAGGTAGGGGGAAATTGTTTGCAGCTTTCATAGACCTAAAAAGTGCTTTTGACTCTATTCCTAGAGAGAAACTGTGGGACAAATTGTCAAATCTAGGAATTGACCCCAGGCTGCTAATACTTTTAAAGAAATTACACTTAAATACCACCTGCCAAGTTAAATACTCACCTAATGGTGGACTGACTAAGAAAATCTTAATTCAAAGAGGCGTTAAACAAGGGTGTGTTTTAGCTCCCCTACTTTTTAATATTTTTCTTTCTGATCTAGCACAGTCATTGGGTTCAGTTAATGGTCATCCACCTAAATTAGGGTCCCAGTCTTTACCTCTACTTCTTTATGCGGACGACACCGTCATTCTTTCTTTCACTAAAGTAGGCCTCCAACGATATTTAGATGCTTTTAATATTTATTGCCATTTTAATTTACTTTCTATTAACTCCTCCAAATCAAAAGTAGTGGTATTTTCCAAAAAATGGTCCTCATACAAATGGCACATTGGGAAGGATTCAATTGAACAAGTTAAAAGCTATAAGTATTTGGGAATTACTTATAACTATAATCTCAATTGGTCTATACATCGACAAAATACTATTAAAGCCACCAGGATTTCCTTAAATCAACTCAAGCAGTTTTTCTACGCGAAGGGGAATCAGTGTGTTCCTGCAGTGATAAAAATCCTGAATTTGAAAATATTCCCCCAACTTCTGTTTGGAGTTCCCTTATGGCTTGGAACTCTTAATCAAGAAGTGGAGAACATCCAAGCCATATTTCTTAGACAAATATTGGGGATACCTAAATGTGTCTCATATTTCACAATTTGTTATGAAACTGGGCAAAACTTGATTGCCACCAAAGCCTGGATTCAAACAATAAGATATTGGCTCAAATTATATTTTCAAACTGAGCCAAGTTCCCTTTTATATTTCTTGAAAAGTGAACTTCATTATTTCTCATGGGACATATTGATTAGATCTAGACTCTGTCAAATTGGAATTGATTTAGATAATCTTGCTCTGGCCAATGAATCTTACATCTTTAAAAGAATCAAGCAACGTCTCCTTGATGTAGAATTGCAGAATTTTAACCCAGCTCTTTCCCCCATCTGCTCTCCGGCGGCCCTAGGCCTTAATAATGGATCGGGTAAAATGGCTAGGTATCTAGATAACCTAGAGATACCTTCTCAACGCCGCGCTTTTCTATTAGCTAGAGTTAATGCATTCCCATCTAGGATGCTCTTAGGCCGATACCTCCAGATCCCTAGACATGAACGCCTATGCACATGCGGTTTAAACTTGTTAGATACAATTGACCACATCCTTTTAGATTGCCCCTTCTATGTGACTCTGCGGGATAAACTGCTATCTACTTTGCTCCAGTACAAGACATACAGGAGTAATGAAGTGAAATGCAAATTTCTTTTGAGTGACCATGATCCCAAAATTACTGCTACCGTGGCTGAATTTCTTACAGGAGTTCTTAAAGAACAAGAAAAGTTTTATTAACCCGACTGTAACTTATATGTATTGCCCTTTGGAGGTATTTTGTTGTTGTTTTTTCTATCTCTGTCTTTGGTATGCCAATAAAGGTTAATGAAATGAAATGAAAAACAGGGAAGGGGTTGCTGGGACCCTTGCCAGCTGCGCAGGGACTTGTGACAGGACTTGGTCCCTTTAAGAAACAGAACCAGCATCCCTGACCACACCCCTTCCTGCCCCTGGGCTGAGACAAGCACTGGGCTAGGCTCCCTGGGCCTGCCCGCCCCTGTTTGGTTCTGCCTGCCATGTCCATCACGGCCCAGCCATCACAACACAACACCTGGATGGGATGCAATGGGGATGCAGCCTCGAATACTCAGTTACAAACTGATTGCTCACTAACCAAACACTTCAGGGAGCAGATTAGCAGCAGCGCAGTTACTGCTGGTTCTGCAGCTGGTAGCCGCAGTGCAGGTAGCGCTACGCCATAATGATTCTTAGTATCATTGTCAGTAGAGAGATTTTTCTCTCAAGCACAATGCATTTTAAGCAGTTCTTCCTGAACTCTGTATGATAGGGCAGTACAGTTATGCCCATATTTCACACAGCAGTTCTGGGGCTATTGGCTTCCCCTGCATAAGGCCATCGATGAGTTTATGGCTGAGTGGAGATTTAAAGCAGTAACTTGGCAGTTTCTGCTCTTCGTCAGTTAACACACACACACCCCGCAGCATTTTGGGGAACACAGTAGGCTGCAGCGGGAATGGGGAGGTGAGAAAGAGCCATTTGATGAGCAGGTCTCCACTCATGGTCCTTTGGACCCAACCTAAAGTGTTCAAGATAAATGGCTTAGCAGAAACTGTATTAGTAGTGTCATTTATTCTGACGGCAGGATTTAAACCAAAGATCACAGAGAATGGCAATGACAAGATGATTAAGAGCTATATGTGCAAAGAAGGCCCATGCTTGGATGTGACATGCTAGCTGTGGCAGGTGACGATGCAGTTGGAATACAATGTGTAGAAGTTTGGCCCTGTCCTCTTGACGAGGGATTCATGCGTTAATTAAATTATGAATGTGGAAAGGAAGGAATTATTATATGGCTGTGAATTAGTGCAAAGAGAGTTGTGAACCATAAAAAAGGGGGCTAGATTAGTCTCCTCTTCCTTCCAGAGCTGTATCACTCTCTGCTTCAGGTTTGGATTCGCCTTGGTGTGAAACTTGGATTTTGGGGTGCAGGATATTGCTGCCCTGGCACTCACAAATCTCAGTGACAAAGTTACTGATATTCGGATGGATGGCAGTTGATGATAGACACAATTGAGGATAATAACGAGGACATTGTTCTTGGGCATTCATTTGCGTATACAATTGTGGTGGAAAATACAAATGGAACTATCTTTAACAAGGATGTGTTAAAACCACCTGTAGTGGCATTTGTCATACTTACATGCACTGAATAGAATTATTTCCATGAATGGATATTTGTAACTCTGTATGGAATACTGTTGTTGGTTTCATGGGAATCTTAGTTGCAAACACTGTGAATAACTTTGGTGAATTTGTAACTTTTGTAATATAAGTTCATGTATGTTTAAACACAGCCTGAGTTGCCCTTTTGTTTGGTTGTAACCTCCAGGTAATAGCTGGAGATCTCCTGCTATTACAATTGATCTCCAGCCGATAGAAATCAGTTCACCTGGAGAAAATGGCCGTTTTGGTCATTGGACTCTAGGGCATTGAAGTCCCTCCCCTCCCCAAACTCCGCCCTCCTCAGGCTCCACCCCAAAAACCTCCTGCCGGTGTCAAAGAGGGACCTGGCAACCCTATCTGAGTATCACCAGCTTTCGAGAGCCACAGAGGGAGAAGTCTTATTCCACTTACTACCTGTTTGTTTGTTTGTTTGTTTGTTTGTTTGTTTGTTTGTTTGTTTTGGGAGGGGGAACCTGGAGATGCCTTGGATTGAAGCTAGAACTTTCCACATGCAAAGCAGGTGCTCTGCCACTGAGCCACGGCCCTACAGTAGGCTGTTGAAAGAAAGATTTGCATCAATATACAGGTGGCCCCCTGAGTTAAATCAGGATTTAATAATTATGTAGAACATGGAGCCGTACAGTCAGCTTCCAAAGGAGGCGAACAGATGGACGCCAGCCAGCTGTATGAGTGCAAAACAAAGACAAGGGGCTTTCAGACTGACCCTTTGACACCTGCCTGGCATGAAACCGGCTATGTTGCTGGCAATGGGAAAACTGGAAACAACTGTTGAGGCCTGCAAGGGGTGTGGAGTGCAGAAAAGCCCGGCAACTCAAGCCAAAAAAAAAAAAAAAAAGTACAAAGGAGAAGAAAGGAACAGGCTGCCAGCATGAAAGCGAGATGCAAGTAGTGTAAAATCATTTCATTTATACACTTCATTAAGAAGATGATGGAGGATATTCGGGGGGAATCATTTGTCCGATATAGCTGTCAGAATGGAATAATAAAGGGAAAGAGGAGGGAGAGGAGGGGTTTTTCAGAACGAACATAGAAATTCTTCATGGTTATTTGCTTCAGGGCTGCTTCCACGATTACACTGCTCTGCTTTTGTTTTGCAGTCAAGTTCATGGTAGATGCCGGAGAATAGTTAAATGCACATGTGATGTGCAATTTATTTGTTGACTTTTGCTGCTGTTTGGGGATCTCATACAGTGCATATCATAACCTACCTGAATAGTTTCCAGTATTCCAGTGTTCTGAAGTGGTTGGGAAACTTACAATCTGACAATTATTCTGGTACTTCATGGTCTGATTTCATTTGTTTTGTTTTCAGTAATGGGAAGCAGAAGGGGCAGCAAAGGAGTAGCAAAATAGCAGGGGGCAGCAAAGAGGAGATTGAATCAGAAGATATGAGCCTGACAGGAACGTTAAAGAACCAGAAAAGTTGTCTTATTCTTCCCACCAAGCAGGACCATCCCAATTGGTGCTTCTGGTGTTTCAGCACTTCCACCTTCCACCCATTACAACATTGACTTTGGAAGAGCTCTTTGATTCTATATAGTATCAGTTCTGGGTTTGTGTAAGCTATTTATTTTTCTGTGTAGGAAAGAACAATTGCTTAGGAATGTGAGAACTCTCACATTTCTTTAGTATGTTTAAAAATACTGTGTGAGAGAGGCCCAATGTTCAAGAGCCCATCCAGACAAGCGTAAAATGGGGGGGGGGTATGTTTAAACTAACTGTGTGTGAGAGTCAGGGGAGTTAGACTTGCTTCTATTGCTGCGCTTTACTGTTAGAAGTATATTTGCTACCAACAGGGTGAAAAACACTGAAAGAAACAGAGAACATAAAAGTAAGGAGCAGGAGTGGTCAGGATTTAATTCTTCTCATTTACACATTCAGCGTTTGTAAAATAAAGAAACCTCTACCTACCCATCTGAAGATCCTCGAAAACAAGAGGAAATTCCCCTGCCTTGTGCTCATTCTGCAAGCAAGAATTTATTTTTCACTACCTTTTATCAGTCTGCAGTTTGGCTGGAAGGATCTCTTGGGTGAGGGGTACAACCCCCAAAAATATTATTCCAGTTTGGGGAGGATTTACCCAACTAGCTAGCAGAATAGATTATTGTACTGATTTTGTTTTTTAAAAACAACTAGCTTTAATTCTGGTACTAAAGAATCCAGTTTGGGTGCTTAATCAACAAATGACCAGGAATTGACTCAGACTTTTGTTTTACTCCTAGCTCCTAAAGAACCAGCAACACCCTCCATGAAAACATTATGTCCCCAGAAACGTGGTGATTAGTCTTCCTAGCACCCACACTCTTATATTATTCCCACAGAATCATTCAGTGGACATTTTGTTTCTTACCTAGCATAGCTAGGCAAACAAAAGGGTACCTTTTACAAGGAAAATCTCAAGTGAACACAATGTATAATGTACTTGTTCTTATAAAAAATAAAAATGTAATATGGCACACAGTGAAATGTAAAGTGATCTTTGAATTGGACAATGAGGGAGCAGAATGCACCAGGGGGCAGTGTTTACACATAATTGTCACATTTAGCTCTACACTTTTACTTCTGTTCTTCATTTTAAAAACAAAAGTCCTGAACTGGTTTCAGAAGAGACCAATTAAAAAACATTCCTAGTTCTTAGCTTTTGTGAGTCATACATGCTCCGGGTTTGATTTTATTTTTAATTTTAGATTTTTCTGCAAACATAGGAATTACTTTTGCCAACTTTTAAACTGGTCTCTCTACTTGTCTCTTTAATATCAATTTGATCTATAGAAATCATCAGTTGTGCTGTTTAGCTCCATGTTATGAAAAGCTTCATTTCTGCATATTAAACCTCAATTAAGGGGACAGGACATTTTTTCCCTGGATAGTTGGCAACCTTACTAGGAACTCCTACCAAATTAGCAGGATCTTCATTGCTAGCTGTTACCCAGCAAGCTTCCATGGCAAAGTGGGGATTTATCCTGGGTCTCTGAGGTTCTGGTCCAACATTCTAACCACTATCCTTGCTGGCATGTAACTAATGTACCTAATAATTTGCTTCATCAAGAAATTATTTATCATCTGCATCAAGAGTAGTTTATGCATATCACTGGAAGATGTGGGATATATTAAAAGGTAAAGGTCCCCTGTGCAAGCACCGAGTCATTCCTGACCCATGGGGTGACGTCACATCCCGACGTTTACTAGGCAGATAGTAAAATTAACTGTCAAGAATGGGAATATTGATTGCCGAAATTTTGTTATTTGGAGAATGAAGTGCAGAACTGAAAGCCTGAATAAATTTGATTATATTTTAATGGTTAATATTTAAGGTATGCATAATATTTATGTATAGAATATAGATCTTATCACATATTTGGTATGTTATTTGATAAAATGAAAAATATTTTAAAAATACAGGAGGGTAATCTTATTTAAGCTACCTGCAACTCCAACACATAATTTAACATAGATAGTTGATAAACTGTTATGACAACCATTTGCATGAGATATCTATACCATGTCTGCGTATGTTAAAAACAGTTCTCAGTTCTGCAAAACACCTCTAAGATCAAAGTAGGTATTCCTGATATTCCACTTTGTCTATGTCCAGACCTGCAAAGGTTTATTCCTTTAAAATAAAGTCATTCCTAATCCTAGACTATAAAAAAAGAACTTACAACAGCTAAAGGAGTCTCTTCCCCAAACTTTTTTCATTTTTGAATGTGTTCAAGAACAACAGAAAATACAGAAAGGAGTTGCCTAGATTTTTGGTTACAGTTTTCTCCTGTAAGCATGGGAAACTGCTGGGAGCCGTTGCTTTGCTTCTGAAAAAGGAATGCTTTGCCATTACCGGGGTTAGCATTGCATAGCTACGTCATGCTCATCAGACATAGACAGTTGATTAGGCTTCGTATTTTAGTGTCATCAAGAATCAGGTCAATGGCACAATGCAATAATGGTAAAGTATTAGTACCAGTAGTTGTTGCTTGTTTTTGTTATTTTGTTTTGTTGTAGAGCACTCAGCAATAAAGATAGTAAGAATTAAAGAGACAACTAGAGATGCTTGAATGTCTACCAGTTCAGCTCACATTCTGTTCACTGCTCACAAAAAGGGAGCGGCTTTTTTGGTGATTGTTTGGCTGTTTGAAAGCATATTTTTATTTTTTTAAAAACTATTTGTCTAGTTACTTTCCATGTATTCAAACAGTACAGTGCAATGCAGTACAATTGGTGGTGTCACATTCTCATACAGCCCTAGAAGGTTATAGGCTGCCGTTGTTATTCCCAAACTGGTCACTTCTGTGGTGGTGTTTGGACAAAGGCAAACACTCTGAGAATATTTTTCAACAGTTAGCAACTGCTTTGTACTCATTTGATCATGTTAACATGAACAACACTAGAAACTAGTTAAGGAAGTTCCATGTACGTGGCCCTGGTCAACAATTAGGGTATTTTAACAACAACAATGTATTTATATCCCGCCCTTCCCCTGCAAAGAAATGGGTAGCTGGCCAGCACCTCTGTCATACAGCAAATCTGTTGGCATAGGTGCCGTTTTTTCCACCTCACTGTTGGCAACTAGGAGACAGGTAGCACCATCTCAGAATGGATTTGGCCCAGAAGATTTCCATTGCTGAACTATTGTTTAAAGTTTGTTTTAAAAAACATTTCAGTGCCTATATGGGCATCATCATCCAGGGAAATACAGTTGTCTCGTCATACAGGCCCTGATGTTCTTCTTAGAGCATTTTGGTTGTGTAGAACCATGGAGTAATAAAGTCAGTCAATGATTCCTGGTTCCAGAAGCAGTTTGTTGCGAGTCTTAGTCTCTTTCCTCAACGCTAATTATGTAGAGTTAATTTCACTATAATCAGCAAGTACCAGGAACTTCAACCCACCTTCACCATGAACTGCAATCTTTGTGACTAATGCAGTCCTGCCAGTGTGGGAAGCGAAGGGCCCTGAAATGTCTCTTTGCACCAAGTACACCAGTACAATAGAGGGGGCAGTAAAAAGGGTTGCCAGGTCCCTCCGGTAGGTTTTTGGGGTGGAGCCTGAGGAGGGCAGGGTTTGGGGAGGGGAGAGACTTCAATGCCATACAGTCCAATTGCCAAAGAGGCCGTTTTCTCCAGCTGAACTGATCTGTATCAGCTGGAGATCAGTTGTAATAGCAGGAGATCTCCAGCTAGTACCTGGAGATTGGCAATCCTAACAGTAAAGCCAGTAAGGTGGACAGGTCAGATCCTTCTGTGACCTTTGCCTGGCCAGTTTTGCTGCTACCTCTTTGATCTGAGATTGCTATTCTCAGGGACTTCCTTTCTGCTACCCCTCCCTCTTTGTAAAGAGAGAACAAGGGAGCAACATGCATTTTCTGAACCTCTCTCCGTCCTTGAATTACATAGATAGCTAGAATGCCTTGTATGGATTTCCTTAACAATATAGAGTATCCATTCCTTTCTGAAAGCAACATGCCTCATGTGGACTTTATTCTAGAGCAGGGTTTCCTCTGCTTATGGCCGGACAGCACCTGCTAACATTTGGGTCAACCAGGGGAAACTGTACATGTCATTTTCACAGACACTTCCTTTGCTACAGCATTAAAATAGGATCATAAGCAACTGCTGTATCTTTAGGCCCCAAGCACTTCTGCCTCAGCCTGCTATCACTTCCTTTGCATGTGTTTTTGGTTCATGAATTGTGTGTCAAGCCCTGTCAAGTTTACTCATGGCACCCCTAGCAAGGGATTTTCAAGGCAAAAAAAAAGAAGAATTGGTTTTATACCCTGCTTTTCTCTACCATAAGGTTTCTCAAAGTGGCTTACAATGGCCTCTACCCACCCCTGACAACAGGAACCTTGTGAGGTAGGTGGGGCTGAGCGAGTTTTGAGGGAACTGTGACTAGACCAAGGTCACCCAGCATGCTTCATGTGGGGGAGTGGGAAATCAAACCTGGTTCTCCAGATTAAAGTCTGATGCTCTTAACCACTACACCATGGTGGCTCTCAAGTGAGAAGCAGAGGTGGTTTGCCATTGCCTTCCTCTGCAAAGTCTTCCTTGGTGGTCTCCTTTCCAAGTACTGTCCCTGATTAGCTTTCAAGATCTGACGAGATTTAACTATACTATGCTGCCTTCCCTCTCAGTCCATTAATTACCCCCCAAAAGAAATGTGTTCTTGTAATTATCAAAGTTAAAAAATTGATGGTCTAGAACTGCTTCTGTGACAGTAGATATGTATGAAGAAAAATCAAGGAGACAGTGTGAGAGGTAGGGCTGCCAGTTCCAGTTTGGGAAATATCTGGAGTTTTTGGGGATGGAGCCTCAGGAGGGCAGGGTTTGGGGAGGGAAGGGAAGGGACTTCAGCGGGGTGTAATGCCATAGCGTCCACCCTCCAAAGCAGCCATTTTCTCCAGGGAAGAAATCTCTGTCACCTGGAGATCAGTTGTAATCCCAGGAGATCTCTAGCCACCACCTGGAGGTTAGCAACCCTAGTTAAAGACCTGTGTATCTTTTCATGGCCAGACAATGTTATGCTACTGCAGGTGGTAATGGTGGCCCTGGTATAAAATAACTATCAGAATAGCTGTAGCTGATGTGGTAGTTATTCACTTGAAGTTTTAGTGATACTGAAGGATGAATTTTGCCATTGAGAACATCATGCATATTTGCCAATATCAAGCTCAGGTTACCCTCAGAAATAAATGTCTATGCAAGCATGATAATTTTATAAAAACAAGCTTGTTTTAGAAACATCCTGGCCCAGAAAAGAAACGCTTGCACTCCTCTTTGCCAAGCTATTTTTATGGATCATTTGATAGCTTTATTAAAACATGGTCTATCAAAATAGCTTAGCATGCTCAAGATGAGGAGGGAGTGAATGCTTTATATGCATTCCATGTTATGAAGTTTTCCATGGCAATTATCACCATCAAATATGAACGTGGAGATATGAATGAGTGTATTCTCCATGAAAGACAAACATCTGTGAAACTGTCAGTAAAGTCATTAGAACCTGAAGAGGGAAGGGCAAAGATAGGGATCATTCATGTCTTGCATCTCATTCTTTTCTCCTTTCTCTTTAAGCATGAGAAATGTTACTGCTGCATCGTCTCTACAGTGCATTCCCAGGGTTTATGCAGGATTGGACTGTAATCGAGAATGCATGCAAGCAAGCTGAATCGTGACATGACTGAAAATAATGATAGCACTCAATTTGACCTGGTCATTTTATTGATTGATTGATTGATTGATTGATTGATTGATTGATTTCTACTCCGCCCTCTATCCCCAGTCAGGCTGAGCTCAGGACAGCTTTTCTTTCTTCTGTGACTTCAAGGACAGCCTCCTGCAACAGGCATGTTCTGCAGAAGGTAGTTCTTCAACAGATGTATTGTTAACCAGCTTTTGTATGGAAGAGGACCACCGGAAGCAGATTGTGTAGGTACCTGGCTTTCTGTTGCCATCTAGGACCAGCTAAATTGAAATGGTACTTTGGACCCCTGACATGCCTTAGAAACCGCATTCTTCCTCTGTGACCACATTAGTCAAGTAAGGGAGGTGTTACTTTGACTATGATCTCCATATATAAGACAAGAGTGGTGACAATGGCATTTTTAATGGCTGCCAACTCTCTTCTTACCAAGATCTACTGAATACGAGCCTGGGCATTTTCTGCATCCAAAGTCAGACTTTTACAATACAGAGGGACTAGGAAGACCAGATGTCCCACTATATCAGGAGACCTCCTGTACTTATCCCCTTTCCTTGCTGGTGCTTTCATGACTGCTGGAGGGAAAATGGGGGGGGGGTGCACTGGCATTATGATAGCATTATGTCAGGGACAGGACTCCAGGATTTGCCAAGACCTCTATGGTTTAACCATAGAGTGTTGGTTGAATCCTAGAGCATCAGCCCCAACATAATGACACTGCTTTCAGTTTTTTGCTAGAAGTGACATCACATGTTGGCACAGTGCCAGCATGCCTGTGCTCACTTCCCAATTCATCCCAAGGATTGCTGGCTGGAGCAACCCTAAGTGGGACATAACTGTTTGGGAATAACGTGTTTTTTTGTTTTGTTACAAAACTTTAAGATGTAGAAGAGTTCGTTCTGTTACGTTTATTCAGATCTGTATTTTATATTGTTGATATTTAAACATTGTTGTTACTCACTGTGAACAAGAAGGTTAAAATGGTCCTGCAATTTTGAAAACAACAAGACAATTCAGTTTGCAGTGATAGGCTTGCATGGAGTAGTGGTTAAGAGCGGTGGTTTGGAGCGGTGGACTCTGATCTGGAGAACCGGGTTGGTTTCCCCACTCCTACCCATGAAGCCAGCTGGATGACCTTGGGCAAGTCACACTCTCTCAGCCTCACCTACCTCACAGGGTGTCTGTTGTGGGGAGGGGGAGGGAAGGTGATTGTAAGCCGGTTTGATTCTCCCTTAAGTGGTAGAGAAAGTCAACATATAAAAACCAACTCTTCTTCTTCTTTGTTTCCCCACTCCTCCACATGAAGCCTGCTGGATGACTTTGGGCCAGTAACAGTTCTCTGAGGACTCTTTCAGGCCCACCTACCTCACAAGGTTCCTGTTGTGTGTGTGGGGGGGGGGGAGGGAAAGTGATTGTAAGCCGCTTTGAGACTCCTTATGGTAGAGAAAAGTGGGATATAAAAACCAACTCTTCTTCTTCTGTTATTATGTTCTCCTTATGTTTGCAAGTGTTGTGACTATACTGTAAAACTGATTTGTTTACACACTTGTTGGACAACTGATTTGTAATGTTGGTTATGCAATGTGATGCGAGGCACTCAGGTTTGTTAGTTTCAGATGCCAGGTTCATATATTTTCACACACTTTGTGTTAATTTGGACACTGTGACAGGTATTGTTTCTCTCTCATTTTTGCTTTCAGTGGAATATTGTGAAGAAAATCATTACGCATACTTTGTATTTTAACAGCTGTTATTTTTAATATCGTTTCTGAAATTCTTTTTGTTAACTTTTGCTTGTTAGCTGCCTCAGGAGTCATCCAACTAAAAAATAAGGTACAATTTCATTCCAGAAATAAATACGTTAATCTGTACTCCAATAACAGTTTTCTCAGTCAGCTGTGTTTCCAACCTACTTTATTATAATTTCCTTTTGCTTCCATGGTAATTTGCTAAGAAGCACGGGAAATCCGATGCTGCTAAACAAAACAACCAGTTCACATCACCACAAAACAATGCTTTTCAACTTCACCCCAACATTTGTAAAAACAATTTTCAACCTTTTTTATTCCTGGACAGACAGACAGACAGACAGACAGACAGATAATTTATTTACGGACCTTAGCCAGATAAAACAGAAAACATGGGCTAATAAATTCTTACAAACAAAGAATTCCAGTCCGAGTCTTATAACACTTTAAAAGAAAATTACAGCTGGGACACATCTGTCAATTGCGCTAAGAGGCTGTTTTATGGCGTCGAATTTTCATTCCTGCCATGCAAAATTTCGCAACCTGAAGAGTGATTGAAGGATTATCCCCTTTTTTATTCCTATTTTTTAAAAAAGAAAAAAAAGGAGATTACACAGAATATTGTCCTAAAGAAAAGTAATAATGGAGCTCCAACTGGTAAAGCAGCTGTTGTGCTGCATTCTTCGTGTATTCCAAGGGGACTCAAAGATATTTCAGCATACATGAGTGGCTGTTGATGCTGCAATGTTATCTTTTATTTCTGATGCAATTATTGTGCATTTGACTTTTTTGTTGTCTCCATAACTCAAGACACACCCTTTAGCCTAAGCATACCAGCTCCTGGCACAGTAGCAGCAGAAAAGCAGCCTGTCAGGGTGGCTTTTAAGGTGCACATATAAAATTTGTTCTAAAATATGCTCCTTGCTTAAATCATTTGTTGTGTGATAGATGTGTGTGTTTTTTTGTTTTGTTTTTTTACTCTGCAGCAAACAGGCATTTCAAAATAGCACATGGAGATATGATGTAAGCTTGTAAGAATGAATGTCTCCCTACCCCTTGTTTAAGTTCCTTGCCTATGTTACTCTGCAATGTGCTATCTACAGTGATGAAACGACAACATGGATGTTTAAATTGCAAAATGTTTTGGTGCCTTTGCAAGCTATCTGCCCATGGGTGTGTGACATTTCCACAAATATCTATTTATTCTCAATTTTAAAAAATCCACAAAGCACTACAGCTTGTTACACTTTTCCAGTATTTCATCCCATGCACAAATTAAATCGCACCACTATACAGATACAGAAATATAAATCAGAGACCTCCAAAGAGACACCTTAATCGTAAAACCATACAATGCTATTTTAAAATACTGCCAGATAATCTCTGTTCCACCTGTTAGCTCCACTGAAGGGAACACATTGAAACGAGTGGAACAATATTCTCCTTTCCCTTAAGCTGTGGTTGTGCCTGAAAGAAACATGTGCAAATATGCCCCCTATCCCATCCTCCGACACTGATAGGGTTGCCAGTTGTCCCCTGTCCACTGGTAAGTAGGGTCACCAGGTCCCTCTTTGCAACTGGCGGGAGATTTTGGGGGCGGAGCCTGAAGAGCGCAGGGTTTGGGGAGGGACTTCATTGCCATAGAGTTCAATTGCCAAAGCAGACATTTTTCTCCAGGTGATCTGATCTCTATCGGCTGGAGATCAGTTGAATTAGCAGGAGATCTCCTGCTACTACCTGGCAGTTGGCAACCCTACTGGTGAGGGAAGGGGAGGTAGGGTTGCCAGATCTAGGGTGGGAAACTACTGGAGATTTGGGAATGGAGCCTGGGGAGGACAGGGACCTAAGTGGGGTACAGTGCTATAGAATCCACCCGCCAAAGCATCGATTTCGCCAGAGGAACTGATCTCTGTAGTCTGAAGATGAGGTGTAATTCCAGGGCATCTCCAGGTATCACCAGGAGGCTGGCATCCCTAGTCACTGAACACCAAACAACACCTCGTTTAGCCCAGCAATAATGCTGAATCTTCATCTCTTGCACTATAAAGATTTCTGCTTTTCCCCCCTGTGGAAATCTTTGACTGGTATTCAATATGGCAAACCTTACAACTGTTCAGTAGATTGATTTTTAAAGCCCTGGCCATTTACTTTAGCTCAGCTATATGTGGGACAGTGCAGTAAACCTGATGCTGACAATCTATCCCCAGGAAATATTTACTTATTATTAGACTAGAAACACTTGTTGCAAAATAGAGGGTTTTTATTATCTCATGCTGAGCTTGCTGCAGTATTAAAATAGAGACTGAGAACTCACAGACTTTATGTAGGGATACAAACTTGGTAAAGACGATGCAACATATTAAAGCTTCTGTCTCTTGGGTGGGAAAACAGTCATCAGAGATGTATGTAGCCCTAGTGAAGAGGCACTTGAATGTCCTCTTCACAAGGCTTCATCTGATGATGCACTTGAATGTCCCTTGTAGCCTGAACAGCAAATCAGTCCTAACTAGGGTTGTCAACCTCCAACTGATTACAACTGATCTCCAGCCGGTAGAGATCAGTTCACCTGGAGAAAATGGCCACTTTGGCAATTGGACTCTATGGCATTGAAGTCCCTCCCCTCTCTAAACCCCACCCTCCTCAGGCTCCGCCTCCAAAATCTCCAGGTATTTCTTAACCCGGAGCTGGCAACCTTAGTCCTTGTGGATGGCCAAGCCTGCCCCCTGCCCCCCGCCCCTGCGCAGGGCCTGCCGGTGATGGTGTGACAGTTCTGGCCCGGCCATATTAGCTTCCAACCAGGCCATAGGAAACGTCCTGCCATGTCGGGCCCCATGGGGCAGCCCAGGCAGCCACACAGATCATCAAACATCCTTGTGCAGCAGTTTAGAAATTATAGCATTTATTTCTTTACTTACTTACTTGATTTATACCCTGTCTTTTTCCCTAGAGCTGCTTACATCTTTCTCCATTTTATACCCACAACAACCCTGTGAGGTAGGTTAGGGTGGGAGTATGTGAGTGGCCCTAGTAGAAGAAGAGGAGTTGGTTTTTATATGCCGACTTTCTCTACCGCTTAAGGAAGAATCAAACCATCCTACAATCACCTTCCCTTCCCCTCCTCTCCCCACAACAGTTACCCTGTGAGGTAGGTGGGGCTGAGAGAGCTTTAAGACAGCTGTGACTAGCTCAAGGTCACCCAAATGGCTTCATGTGTAGGAGTGGAGAAACTAACCTGGTTCTCCAGATTAGCATCTGCCGCTCACGTGGAGGTGTGGGGACTCAAACCCAGTTCTCCAGATTAGAGTCCACTGCTCCAAACCACCACTCTTAACCACTATACCATGCTGGCTCTCACAGTTTAGTACCAGCAACTTTCCATGGTAAAGTGAGGGGGTTGAACCTGGGGCTCCCAGATTCTTGACTGACACTGTATCAACTACACAACACTGGCTTTCAAAGTTTAGAATTTAAACACAGGCCAAAAATTAGTAACCACTGGCCTTCCTAAAGTTTTGATTTGAAACCTCAACAAACACATGGCCTCATTGGACCATTAGAGTAAAAGACTGACACACACCCCATCTCAAAAGGGAGGGCCCAAAATGTATGCTGTCGCTAGAGATGGGCAAGTTCCACCCAGTTTACTTCCATCTTTATTCCCACACTTCTTTACTCTTGTGGATTAAGATAGTTCCCAAAATGCCTGACTTGAATGTGTTTGTGTGGGAGCTCCTAAACCATTAACTCCAGAATAAAAAATTCCCTAACTCCATCAATGATCATCATACACATCAACAATGATATTACAATGGACAGAACTATTTGTTTTGCAGTCTTTCAGATGGAATCTACAGATATTGTGACGCTGTACAATAATGTATATTTTTAAGGCACAGAAGGCTTTTCAGTACAGTCTCAGAGACCTATGGCACTAGTCGTATCCCCTGGGAATTTTGTGATGTAGTATTAATATCAATCTGTTCCCTTGTTTTAAAGGTTAAAGTCCTTTCTGACCTATTTTGCCTTTAGCTATGAGTTATTGTGTACTGCATTCCTAATAGTCTTTTACCATCCAGTTCAGCAGCAACAAATATTAGTTTTCTGTCACAATAGATCCAGTGTTATTTACTTCACATTATGGAATGACTTATGGCGCTCCCAGCAAGGGATTTTCAAGGCAAGAAGAAGAGTTGGTTTTTATACCCCACTTTTCTCTACCATAAGGAGTCTCAAAGCAGCTTACAATGGCCTCCCCACACACACACACACAACAAGAACCTTATGAGGTAGGTGGAGCTGAGAGAGTTCTGAGAGAACTGTGACTAGACCAAGGGGCACCCAGAGTGCTTCATGTGGAGGAGCAGGGAATCTAATCCCGTCCTCCAGATTAGAGTCTGCCACTCTTAACCACCACACCATGCTGGCTCTCCACCAAATAGCATACTGCATGGCAGGTCCCACGTCCCAAGTCCTGAGTCCTGGCTCAGTATCTGCACTGGGTTCCATCCCCGATTCCTCTGCAGACTATGCCTTAAATCCTCAGTCCTCTCCCTCCCCTGGTGCTTCCACTCGACTTAGCACCACAATGTCTGAGGTTTTAAATGAACTTTCCAAAACCACTTAATATCTGCAACACTCTTTGATTACTCAGTTACAATAACTATGCCTTATTGGCTGGTATACTTCATTGGCTATCCATCCTCTGCTAGCTTCTTATTTTGTACTACACATTGGTAACTGACAGCGCATTCCTGAGATTCAGTGTGGAGTTCGGGCCACTAACGTTGGCATAAGTAGCCCAGATGCCGGCGCGCGGGTGGGAGGGAACACCAGTGCACTGCCTAAGAGCTTTCGCCCTGGAGGCTCAGGAATGCGCTGTGAGCGGGGTTGCAGGAAAAAGGTGGACTCCCTAAATTATAAACAATCCATATCAAAAATAGAGAAGCAGGAAATGGAAGGTTTCAATAGATGTGGCCAGAGCCAGATAAGCCCCTGTCTCCAGGTGAGTGCCGGTGAGTGAGTCAGTTTAAGATTCGCTCATTCGATTGAAATAATTGCTACATAGCAAAGCAACCACACTGTGTTCTGCTTAACTATACCTGTCTTAAATTGCTGGGCACAGCTACTTTCCTCAGGTAACACCTGCTCCCTTTGTTGCTGGTTAAGCCCATGTCAAAGCCAAGCCCCCTTTCTTTCACCCAGCTCTGCAAAATTTAAAAAAACCACATGCTCCTTGTTGATCCTTAAAAAGCCCGGTGTTGCTCTAAGCAATGACAATTACTGATAAGGCAATACATTGATGCTGCTTATGATCACAGACATTGCTCATGGTAAACAACCTGACATCAAAAGAATAGAAAGTTAAAAAATGCAAGTTAAAAAATGCAAGAACAGACCAAGGATCCATTTAGCCCTGCATCCTCTTTCCAAAAATGGCCAACTAGATGCCCTTTTTTGTTTCCCACCAATTGGTATTCAGGGGTGCACTGCCTCTGAACATAGAGGTTCCATTCAGCCAACATTTTCCCCTTTCTTTTTTCTCACAGTGCCAAGAGATGTTAAGCCATATCCTCCTCCCTCAATGTGCTGCCCCATCAGTTAGGGGCTTCTTGGCACCAAGGGCATTTCCTCCTGAATGCCCCTGGCCGCCTGAGCCAATGGTGGTCTAGCTTGGCAAGCAGCCCTTTGTCCTTAAATGCCTCAGGGTGCTTCCCAAACAGCCCAAATTTAACTACCAATCTACACCAAACTTAGTTAGAACCTTACCGCCATAGATCTGTCCTTCATGAAGTTGTTTAACATCCCCCTTTAAAGCCACCAAAGCTGAGACACATCTTGTGGCAGCAAATGTCACATATTAATTATGCATTGTGTGAAGAAGTGCTGTCCTTTGCCTGACCTAAATCTACTGCCTATGTATTAGGAAAGAGGGACATAAATGGATCATGGCCTTGGCCCTTCTTATTTGCAGGATTGCCTCTCTCCCTATGTTCCGCCATAACAACTTAACTCAAGTCAGCAGGGGCATCTGCAGGTGACAACCTGCAAATGGGCAAAATCAACAACTGTTGTGGCTTGTGCTTTGTGGAATAGCCTGTGGAATAGCTCCCACCCTCCCGGCTTTCCGCAAACTGTGCAAAACCAGAAAACTGTACATTCACTTCAAATTTCATTGAAAATGTTTGGGAGATGCATTAGACTGTTATTTGGATGAATGTGCATTGGAGATAATCAGTGGTCTTGCAAGAATATACCCAGTAGCTAAGTTCTGGGTCTCCATATTTCTGCTACTGCTTCAAGTTGCAGAGTTCTCTATGTTAGAAAATATGAAGAACTGTGTTTCAGCCCTTAGAATCCCACAGTACCTTGCCAAGCAGTGAGTAATAATCTCTGAGCTCTTGTAAAGAGAGCAAAAAGCTAAAACTAGTCTCAAAATTAGAAAACGGCTGTTTTCATAACAGTCAGCTTCCAATTGTAAATTAAAACAGATGGGACAACAAATGTGTTGATGGCACACATTCCAAGAATCAACAACAGTCGATGCTTCCTCTGAAAATCATTCAAGCAACAGTTTGCCAGCTGCGTGTCATCACTTAGGGTAATGCAAGTTTCACTGCAAAGAGGTTCAGCAGGAGGACATATTGTGTGCAACACCTGCATGCCAAGCTTCTGATCTGTTCGGCTTGCTGCTGTCTGAACGGAACAGCTATTGAACAGCTTTGTGGCTGTGGCAGTAGAGTTTTCACTTCCTTGCCTTACAGGGTCAGTTGCACCTGTGTAGTAGGTGGAGTCAGTTGTCCCCCAGGGTCATAGATGATCGGGTCAAGTAATTACATAATGGGGGAAGGGAGCAATGCACAAAATAACCACAATATCCAATTATAATAATGGGATGATAATAATAATGTGTGTGTAAAGTGCCTTCAAGTCGCAGCTGACTTATGGCGACCCCTTTTGGGGTTTTCATGGCAAGAGACTAACAGAGGTGGTTTGCCAGTGCCTTCCTCTGCACAGCAACCCTGGTATTCCTTGGTGGTCGCCTATCTAAATACTAACCAGGGCTGACCCTGCTTAGCTTCTGAGATCTGACGAGATCAGGCTAGCTTGGGCCATCCAGGTCAGGGTGATAATAATAATACTGAGATAATAATGATAATGACAGCCAATGTGGTGTAGTCACTAGAGTGTCAGACTAGGATCTGGGAAACTCCAGGTTTGAATCCCCACTTTGCCATGGAAGCTTGGTGGGAGCTCTCTTTCTCTCCTCTCTTTGGGCGAAAACGCATGATTGCTTTAGCCTTCTTTATTCCCTGTTTCAGCCAGGATTCAGCCAAGATCAAACGCATGCATTTTCGTCGAATCCTGGCTGAATCCTGGCTGAAACAGGGAATAAAGGAGGCTAAAGCGACCGTGCGTTTTTGCCCTTTCTCTCCTTTTCTCCCCTCTGTCTCTTTCCCCTCCCTCAGACAATCTTCCCTCTTCTTTCCCCCCTTTCTCTTTCTCTCCCCCAAGGCAATATCTCCCCCCCTTTCTTACTCCCACCTTGGGCATCACAATGGCTGTGGCAGGGCCTCTGGGAGCCACTGCACATTCATGGCCCCCAGGAGCTGCTGCAGCAGGGCCCCTGGGAGTTACCACGACTGTGGCAGCCCCCTGGGAGGCATGGCAGAGGCATGGTTGTCAGAAACCATAGAAGGTGCATCAGGGCCCCCCGGAAACTGCCATGCTGGCCCATAGGGCCTCCAGATGCCTGGACAAAAAAGATGATTGTTTGGGCGCAAATGTAAACCCCTAATGTAATTTTAAAATTTTTAAGTTTTTCTGCAAACCTTGGGGGTCTTTCAAGTTTTGGGGGAAATCTCCTTTCTGTCAGTGTGGCCTCAATCCATGGATTTAGATATCTGCAGAAGGGGCCAAACTTGATAAACAGATATATAGATGATATTGTCTGTTGAGTTCCAGAGCAAAGTTATAAATGCTTTGATAAGACCATTTATTGCTTTACTGTTGGAGTCAAATCTTTCATTGCACAAGGCAACAAAATTTTCATATTTGCATGGCAAACTTTTATAAAGGCTATGAATGAATTTATTGGTAGAATGGGACAGAGAAGCCAGAGAAGGAAGGAAGGCAGAATCTTTAGTAGAACTGTCTTGGAATGCAATTTCACTGTGTTTAACATTTTCTTCAGTTGTTTGGATTCTTTGATAATGAAATACACTTGCTCTTCAAGGTGTACACACAATATTACTTCCTTTCTTTTAATGAGCAGTTTTTCATCTTTACTGGAAAGCTTGTAGGCTCATAAACAAGAGCTGATAGTATTTTAATCTTTGACAGATAAGCTTTTCAAATATTTCCTTTCCCTTGAGTATCCAATTCACATACTGCTGCAATGCAAGTAATTCAAAAAAACTAGCTGTGTTTGTTGCAGCAAAAATAAGCAGGAGTTTTGTGACATCTTCAAAGCTAACATTATTTTATGCTAGCATTAGATTATTTGGGGGAAACTACTCTTAAATTTAAAACAGTACATGTAATTTAAAATCCTGCTTGTTACCACTGATCATATGTAAAAGAAAGATTATTTAGCTAGTACAGCCTGGCAATCTGGAATGGCCCATCTATTAATAGGAGGGAAAATGCATCTTCAAGACAGCCCAGTGAGATATTCTGCTTGGTCCTTGGCCTCTTTTATTTCATACGACAGAAAATGTCACTTCAGCTGTAAATCAACAGCATTTTTCTCATATGGTTTTCTCGCCAGCAAAGTACAAAGTCACTTGGAAGAGAGACCTATGGCTAGTTATGTCAATTAATTTCAGACTTAAATGACATTTACTTTCTTTAGAAAGGCCACATGGAACATGTTAGTACTGCAGGGATGCTATTTTCCCAATGAAATCACATTAAACTTTGAAATGTGATAAGAGATCACAGGAAATAGTGGATTGTGTGAGCATACAAGTATGGATGAAAGCAAAGACCCATTTAAGAAGAGTAACTCTGCTTCCACAAAGATAAAATTCAAAGCGTTCTTCCAACCCATTATGTTTTTGTTTTCATTTTATAACTATCTAGTACATTTTAATTCTACCCTTCCTCTAAGGAACCAAGGGCAGTATACATATTGTTCTCCTTTCCTCATTTCATTCCCACAACAAACCTCCAAGTAGATCAGACTGAGAGAGTAACTGGCCCAAAGTCACCCAGATCGCTTCATGGTAGATGTGGATTTGAACTCAGGTCTCCCAGATCCTAGTCCAACACCGTAACCTCAACACCGCAATAAGTATTACCTTTCAAGCATTTCACTTCTGTTAGAGATTATTTAAGGTATTCCATACAGAAGACAGTCAATGACATTTACAGTCAGTGGATTTATGGCCATAGCTATAAGGCGCTTCTGTGTTTTCCAACAGCAAGCTATAGCATTAGGAGGGAGCCATTGCCAAAATTCCTCCACGGCTGTTGCTGCCTTCCAGGACACGTTACTGCTTGCTCACTATAACACTAAGAACATCTCTTTAGGTCATTGTTGCTAGTTATTTCAAGGCACTTCCATGACATCTCTACCTGACAATTGTAACACATTTTTCCATCTGCTACTGGAAGCTCCTTAGGTGAAAGTTTCTTCTCCCAAGACACAACTCAACATGCATTTGCATTTCTTAGTGTGTTTTAAGATCTCCAGCCATAATACTGATACCATTTACTTCCCAGTGATATGATTAAAATCTTGGCTGCAGGTTAACATTTGCTGCTAGCACTTGAACTGAAATTAAGGTCTGCCAGCGCATTCTCGTATGACTAATGGATTCTTCAGACGTGACACATTTCCTACACGGAAAGCACTTCTTGCAGGACATTGTGTGAAACTTTCATGTCTGATGATATGACCTCTTTTATACAGTTTTTGATTTTTAGAGGTGAGGTACTTTTGGCAGCTTTATAGAAGGGGAAGTTTTAGTAAGCTCATCGAGATGCCCAGGGCTGTGTGCATAGCAAGCAAATGAGGATCTTATATTATGCAGTAGCATTTTTCCCAATAAGCATTCATTACTCTGATCAAAGTAATTTTCTAGACCATGGGAAGAACAATGGTCCTGTTGAAATGCCATGGGGAAGACAGAAGGGTACCTGTAGGAAACTGATGGGCTATCCAGAGAAGAAAATAACAAATGGAGGGCTGTCCTGGCTTGCCAACATCCCTACGTTTTCAGTTGTCCATTTAGCCAGCGTGGTGTAGTGGTTAAGAGCGGTGGTTTAGAGCGGTGGAGTCTGATCTGGAGAACCAGGTTTCATTCCCCATTCCTCCACATGAGTGGTGGAGCCTAATCTGGTGAACTGGATTTGTTTCCCCACTCCTACACATGAAGCCAGCTGGGTGACCTTGGGCAAGTTACAGCTCTGTTAGAGCTCTCTCAGCCCCACTTACCTCACAGGTGTCTGTTGTGGGGAGGGGAGGGGAAGGTGATTGTAAGCTGGTTTGAGTCTCCCTTAAGTGGTAGAGAAAGTCGGCATATAAAAACCAGCTTTTCTTCTTCCTCCTTAAGAGAGTTGAGATCTTGATATCTTAATCCCATGTGGTGCAAAAAACCAAATATTGCCCTTTTCCATCCTCTTGGGCTAAACACATTCTTAGTGGTGGTCAAGAATAGAGTGGACTGTATTACAGGAATTTAGCACAATTTCACAATGGCCTATTTTTATGGCTTTGAAACTCAACCCAGGACTTGAGAAATGAGATATCAATACATCTTCTTCTTCCAGAATTAGAAATGTACCATATATATTTTTTGCTTCCTGCCAGGGCTACTGCTTAGAAGATGGACACCTAGGAGAGCATGGCAAAAAAAGAAAAAGGAAGAAGAAGCTCCAAGAACAGAGAATTCAGTGAGCTCTGACCTATTCTCCCCCCTCTCCCAATAAAAGCTACCCAGCCATGGGATCTGTTATTTATCTGAGTGTGTCACTGCATTGACAGGGAAGGAAGAATGTTAGCAGAGATCAGTAAATACACTTCATGAGTTATTTCACTGAAAACGAAAAGGTGAATGGGTCAGCCATTAGTGAGGTATTTGCTGGAGGGCTGCAATATTAAGACAATTACCTTAATTGATTACAAACCTGTGGATTGCTTAAAATACCTCTGACTTGAATAGCAAATAGATTTTTAAAATTTCTAATCTGATTCATTATAAGGCTTCTTCATATGTTCGTGTTTGTGTGCCCATGTGCATGCATTTCTACTCTGTTTTACGTCAGAGAATGTCACTTCTGGGGAACTGGGGGTGGGGTATTCCATCACCCTTCACCAGGGGCTTGGCATCCCTCGGTTGTTGTTACACCTCTGTGTTTAACTATATACACCTTGGTTGTATTGCTCTGTATGTTAGAGGGTTTTGGAATTAAAGAATCTTTTTAAGCTTAAATTTATCATTCTTCTCCATAACCTACAAGCAAAGAGGTTATACTGACATTGAGTACAACATTTCAAAAAATTAAGAAGGTATGATTTTTCTTCAGAAATATAGTTTATTCATGTGCAAATATATACAGAGTCCATCAATTACTTAGCCACTTAATTGAATCAACTGTAAATGGTTAACTATAAAATCAGGTGACTATGCCCCTTAGTATGCTTTTATCATGCTATAGTTTACCTCGATGCAGTCTTAGCTCCCCCCCCCCGCCCACAACCACTTTTGTCCTTAGATGAGGTCATTACAAAACTTCCTAATCCACCAAAATGGTGGTCAAACTCTTGTGAGAGGGGGGTCCACAATGGGAAGGAGTGGGAAGATGGAAATGGCCAGTTTAGTTTGGATCCACCTCATATTCTGAAACTGAGTGCAGAGAAGACTGTGCCGCTAATCTATATTTCATTATGTAATATTATGTTTAAAATCAATGGGTTTTCCAATATCATGGCTAGAAACTGAATTTATGATGATATATGTATCCATATTAAACTGAATTTATGATGATATATGTATACATATTACGCTATGGAGTCAAAATGATTTGTGTATGTATACTGTAGGAATGACAGCCAGTGTGGTAAAGTGGTTAAGATGCTGGACTAAGACCTGGGAAATCCAGACTGAAATCCCCACTCACGCCATGGAAGCTTGCTGAGTGACCTTGGGTCACTAGACACACACTCTCAGCCCTGGTCCTGGCTAGTATTTGGATGGGAGACCTCCAAGGAATACCAGGGTCGTGATGCGGAGGAAGGCAATGGCAAACTACATTTGAACATCTCTTCCCTTGAAAACCCCACGGGGTCGCCATAAATCACTTGTGACTTGACGGCAAAAACAACAACAACCTGTAGGAATAATTACACAGAAGAAGCACCCTTCAAATAAAGTAGCAAAGATGCATTATCACTGCATGATTGGGCTAGTTCCCACTCCTTAGGGAGGAGAGCTCCCAATCAAAGCCATATTTTCAGTTAATTTGGCTGCTGTTCACAATAAAGATGCTGGTTCCATCTGGAGTGAGAGTCTCCCCACATGAGTTTCTCCTTAGATTTGGAGGTTCGAAATTACCTTACCCTGTTTCCATGGTGACCCTGACTTAGCATTCACCATTCTTATCTTATTGTGAGATGTAGCTCAGGCAACTGCTCAACTTCAATTTTCTTCAATATTTTTTCTTACAAGTTACCAAAGTGTACCAGTGGATAAGTGTGTTCATTAACTCCTATTGCAAAAAGTAATAGTGATGTGATCCCATTAGGACTGTTTTATTACTTCGATTTAATCAATCAGCTTTTGCCATGAAATAAAAATCATAACAAACTGCATATATGTTCAATTTGTAATTAATTTAAAAGCTGTCCAAGCTGAAGTTGAAAGCAAACCATGGAGAACATAAGGCAGAACAAACCCAGAGAATGGGAGAAAAGCACTTATCCTTATTAGATTGCATTGCTTGATAGATGAATGCTGCTTCAAAAGCACAGCAGGCCAAAGCAACCAATTGTGGGGGAAAGTACTGAAAAGTGCCTCAGCAATTCACTAAATTGTATTATTCATCTACAGAAGGACAATGAGAAAGAAAAGAACACCATTTCTATGGAACCTACCAAACTTATGAATCTCTTCTAATGAAAATTCCTTTCTGTAAAAAGCACAACCACCCATCAAGAGAGATTCTGTCAGGTTCCTAAATATGAAATTGGCCAAGGCAGGGTAGAGTCTGGTAGTTGGAGGTCAGAGACAGGTAACAGGCCAGTAAGCCACAGCAGGAGCAACGTCAAAGCCAGTCTAGAAGTCAAGACCTGCTGAAGGCAGACTCAGACTTAGCAGGACATAGGATCTGGCAAAGGGCCAGAATCCATGAATCAGATCAAGGGGCTGGCAAATTACTGGTTTGAATACAGGCAGGGGTAACCACAACCCAGTAGAGACAGCTAAGTCCACATAATGTTCACTTTGTGAGGCAGCTCAAGTAGGTATCTGAAGAGGCAGCAAGAATACAATATCTGTCATATTTAAATGTAAACTGGTATATAAGCAGATGAAGTCCTGTGCAAGAAGATATTAGCTATTGCATTAGGAGATTGCATGTTTTCTTGTTTTGATGTGTTCAGCCTTTAAAATATTCCACTTACAAATGGATCTTTAAAAAATCCAGTTTTTAAACAAACAAAAAACAACCAAATATTGCTTCTGTCATATGGTGCCAAGAAAATTCGAGGAATTTAGGAATTATCCATTTCGGTCCCTGTTATTTAGAAGAGACAATCTCCAGAATGTGAATGCTGAGGTTCCCAGTATTTCAGCCTATGCCATAGGGCAAATTCAAGCCAAGCTATTTGACCTCTTTCAGCTCTAAACATATAGCCTGGAGCTCAGCTAGGCTAACCAAGAACGTGATTTACACCACAGAGCTTACCCGAGATGCATTTTGCTTAACCAATTAAGCAGTTAAGAAAAATTCACTGCATGTAAACTCAGTAGAAAGTGAATTGTGAGGCTGCAACGCTAGTAATTCTTGCTTATGTTGAACATCCTGCTTATACTGAACTCACTGCTTCTAAGAGAAATGCTTAGTAAAAACGGTTAGGATCAGACAGCACATGAATAAAAGCAGATAACTAAAGTCAAGCAAACACATGCATATTTGTAATTGAAAGTTTCATTATCCAGCCTCCAACAGATTTGCTGAAACTTGCAGAAAATGAATTTCTAAGGACTTTCCCCTCAGCAACAGTTATCAGTTCTGCAGCCAGCAGAGTGGGCATTGAGCAGAATCAAATGTAGCAGTTTCTGTGTACAGAAAAATTGTAATTCACAGATATTTCATATTTAGGGTTGCCAACCTCCAGGTACTAGGTGTCTTGGTTCCTTCTCTGGTTCCTATTTCTGCAGCTTCTGCCACTGCCATACCTTGCTTCTGTCATGGAGGTTATCCTCCACATGTAGGGTTGCCAACCTCCAGGTAGTAGCTGGAGATCTCCCGCTATTACAACTGATCTCCAGCCAATAGCGATCAGTTCAGCTGGAGAAAATGGCCGCTTTGGCAATTGGACTCTATGGCATTGAAGTCCCTCCCCTCCCCAAACCTCACCCTCTTCAGGCTCTGCCCCAAAAACCTCCCACCGGTGATGAAGAGGGACCTGGCAACCCTATTCATATTGTTGTTGGGAAGTAGTTCTTTCTTTTTTCCAGAGGCTTTATCTGTTAAAAAAATTTTTTAATAAAATTACAACAAAGTCCCCTTTTCACCCTCCATAATCTTACAAGAAAATATTAAAAAGGGAAACTTGGCAAGTGGCCAAGGAGCATGTAAGAATGAGCCCTGTCAGCCTAGTAGGGTTGCCATCCTGCAAGCGGAGCCTGGAGATCTCCCAGAATTTCCACTGATCTCTAGGCTACAGAGGTTGGTTCTCCGGGGGGTGGGGGGAAGGCTGCTTTAGGGTTGGAGTTTATTGCATTATGCCCTGCTGAGGTACTTTTCCTCCCAAACCCTCCCCCCAGGTTCTGCTCCCCAAATTTCCAGGAATTTCCCAACCCTGAGCTGGCAGCCCTAAGCCATACAGAATTATGCACTTAATAGCCATATTAATATCAAATATTAATATCAGTGCCCTCATGTCTAAGTGGCAGGGGAAATCCTGAAAAAAATCTTTTTGGCCTGTATTCTACCTCTTTTCTAAGCAAACTTTAAGTCCTTCCTCCAACCTAAGGAGTCTTTCTACAAATTACAAAGAACTCTTCCACTGGTGGAAGAGCCACTTAAGCTAGTAGAAAGCTTCAAATTTTGCTGAGTGGAGTGTTAGGGTACAGGTTGCTAATTCCCTCTGTTTGGGTACAGGTTGCTAATTCCCCCCTTTCACTTTTATTTTCCTATAATGCAAAATATTCTCAAATTTGAACAGCATGCTGTAAAGCGGAGCAAAGTGTGGAACGATAAAATGGTGGGAACGTTGTTTTGGATCCAAACAGCTCTTCCGCTGGTGAAAAAAAGGGGAGGAGCCCCTGACCACCTAAAAGGCTTAGCTAGAGATCATGGGGACCTCTATGGACAAAAGCCTTGAGGAACAGGGACTGTAATACTGAAGGGAATTGGCCAAGATGGAGGGGCAACTGGTTGGAACAATCCCATTAAAAGCTTCTCTCTGGTCATTGAATGTAATAGTCAACGTTCTATTGGTGTTCAAATAGTACATCCTTGGTATTCAGTCTTCACCAGGTAAATTTATTATGGAACTCATCCCCCAATGTGGAGTAGTAGCTAAGAGCGGTGGTTTGGAGCAGTGGACTCTGATCTGGAGAACCAGGTTTGATTCCCCATTCCTCCACATGAGTGGTCGACACTAATGTGAACTGGATTTGTTTCCCCACTCCTACACATGAAGCCAGCTGGGTGACCTTGGGCTAGTCACAGCTCTCTCAGCCCCACCTACTTCACAGGGGGGGTCCTGTTGTGGAGAGGGGAAGGGAAGGCGATTGTAAGCTAGTTTGATTCTCCTTTAAGTGGTAGAGAAAGTTGGCATATAAAAACCAACTCTTCTTCTGCTGCTGATGCTGATGCTGATGCTGATCTGTGAAGGAAATGACATGGCACAGCACAACCACATTGGCAAGTGATATTTTCTTTTAGCAAATGACATAACAGCACAGTTGACAAATCAAGAGTATGACTGGGACACTGGACTTTCGTAAGACACAGATAAACATTTGTTCAGGTTGCCCCAAAATTCCATATACATTCTGAAATCGCTCAGTTTCCAAAGTCAGATAAAATTAAAAGACTGCCATTTGAGTTAGCCACTGAAAGGGCAAACGCTAAAAAGATTAGCAATCCCCTTTTATAAACTCTCCCAATTAAAAAGCTCTTTCCTGATTACTGTTAATATGAAACTTCTTTCCCGAAGACTTAGAGTGATGTTATCATATTATAGAACAATGACTAGCTAACTGTGCCCTTTTCTGGGTTCTTTGACCTTCGGAGACCTGAACCTACTGTGAGTTCATTAAGTCATGATTACAGGGTAGGAGCTCAGTTGACTGCACAATCCTTGGACTGTAGGCAGTCATTTGAACAAACATTCTTGGTAAATAAACCTTCTTACCAAGTTCTTGTCAGCAGTGGAATTGCTGGATAGTTTTTGGTTTATTTCTTGGTTGTTGTTTTGCTTTTTTCAAATTTATGGGAGAAAGATGTCCTTGCTCTAGCCCAATAAAGCCATTCTCTCTTTTTTTTGTAAGGCATTTTTTCAAAACCTTTTCCTAAATGAATTCACATTTGATTATGAAAACTGATAACGTGCTCCAAAAATGTTTTTGTAGGCATTAATGGGATGCAACTGGTTTTCAAGGCACAGCCGGTCAGTGTTACGTTTAAACAGTCTTCTTTATTGGTCTCCTAGTAATATTTATTTCCTCATACCAATGTTCTTTGGCAGATAAATACACAAAATAATTAAAAGGTAATAATCAGAAATAAAAGCAGTTTATACTTTCAACCCAAAAAACCACCAACCCCCGCCCCTGCTTAAATGTATTCAAGTATATTAGAATTAGCATTAAAAGTAATCGCTGCTAATGCTGAACTGGACTCAGTTTGTAACCATTCATAATCTTCATTTGTCACTTTTAATCTTATTTTAATTGCAGCAAGAGCAAAAGATGCCATTGCTCTTAAGGCTATGGAAAAATTACCATTCAACAAGCAGATAATTCTAAAGATCAGAGGCAGAAAAAAAAGATTACCGTATATACTCGGGTATAAGCCGACCCGAGTATAAGCCGACCCCCCCAAACTTGAGGCCAGAAAAGGGAATTTCTTATTGACCCGCGTATAAGCCGAGGGTCAATAAGAAATTCCCTTTTCTGGTAAAGCTGCGCTCTAAAATGGCGGCCGCCATTTTAGAGCGCAGGGAAGATCTTGCCCCTGCCCCAGGTCGCCCTCCTGCCGGCCTCCCGGGACCTCCCAACCCACCCCAACCCACCCCGACCCCAGTGCCATTCAAGGGGGGGAGGGGGAAGAGCCCCTGAACCCCCTACTCACCAGGAGAGTCGACGGCGGCAGCAGCGGCGCAGCCTTCCCGGCCCTGCAGGAGGCCGCTGCCGGCCGGAAGAACCCTCGCGGGCCCGGCGGGGGCGGCGGCGCGGCCTTGCCGGCCCTGCAGGAGGCCCCTGCCGGCCGGAGGAACCCTCGCGAACCCGGCAGCGGGGGCGGCGGGGGGGGGGAGGCGGCGAGGACTGCCTGCTCCCAGGCAGGCCCCGCTGGCCGCTCCCAGGCCGCAGGAAGGCGAGCGGGGAGGCGGTTGGGGCGGCGGGGAGGCCTGCCTGGGAGCAGGCAGGCCCCGCTGGCCGCTCCCAGGCCGCAGGAAGGCGAGCGGGCCGGCAGCGAAGGATGGCGGCAATGGTAAGTTTTCCTCCTCCCTCCTCCCTCCTCCCCCACCCTACCGTATTGACCCGCGTATAAGCCGAGTTGGCTTTTTTCAGCCCTTTTTTTGGGCTGAAAAACTCGGCTTATACGCGAGTATATACGGTACTTCAAGCATTTACTTGTTCCTAATCTCTAGGTACATGGAAGAAGTGATGTGGTAACTCTTCAGATCTTTCATCTCACTGATACAGCCCGTAACTCATTTTATTAACCTGTCCGTCCAGAACACTTGAATCAGAACCTTCATAGAGTGGAAAGACGGTATAGAAATGTAAAAAATAATGATTATGGGTTGGATCCTACAAAGTACAAGGGAAGGGCTGCTTTGGCCTTCCCTTTAGAGATCATTGTGACTTCCAAAAGGCTGGTGCTTATGGCTGAGGAGCGGTAGAGATCCCTGTGAACATAATACCATTAGGGATTGGGAATGAGGATGGGGAACCAAGCAAAATTTCCATCTTCCTCTCTTGTCATAGGAGCCTCTCCATGGAAGCAGAACTTCTCAACAGAGTTTAATTATTAAAACATAATCCAAACATGTATTTGTAGGCATTAATGGGATGCCACTGGTCATAACATGACAGGGGTCATAAGGGACTACTGGAGAGAGGGAAAGACACATTTGTGTTCGCAGTTCATATGATCTAACATAATAAAAAAAATTTTTCCGACAATATTCATCAATGTGTGGATGAGGCGAAAAACGTTAGAAGATCTGTCCATTCCTGCAATTTACATCAAAGCAATTAATGCTTACCCTATTCAGAGCTGGCAAAACAAAGTCACACCTTCTGTACCTAGGGTAAACAATGTTTAAATGGACAAGTTGGCTTTTATTATTTAAAAAAATTAAAGCCTATCTGTTCCAGTGCTGCTAGCTTTTCTGTCAGTACTTCACTCTGCACTATCATGTAACAGGATTCAACATAGACCAGGAGTTGTTTCCCATTTCCTACCCATTTCTAATCTTGCAGCAGAGATAAGGAAGAGTATATGTTTTTTAAAAAAATATTTTTATTTTTGTCCCTGAAAAATCTTTAATCCTGTTTTAAAGAAATGGATCCATGATGGCATTCTCTCCAGTTATGTTGGAAGAGGATCTTTACTCACAATATATATAGCTCCAAATGTCATTTTAAAATAGTTATTTATCGCCAATGTCTGGAGAAGTGTGCTGTTAAAATAGAACATGTGGCTATTAATCTGAGGGTTAGTCAGTTCGTTTTTTATTGCTCTTACACCATTTAAAAATCAAACCCTGGTGATTCAAATTCTTAATTTTATTAGAAGTCCTCACAATTTAATAAACTACAGTAAAAGTAGAGGAGCATCTGACTCATTTTAACTCATTGCCTTACCGTATATGAACTCTAAATTCAGGATGCACCCAAGTCACAACATAGATAGATAGTCTTGTGATGATGGTGCCAAAAAATGTCATTCCTCCACAAGCCTAAACATGCTAAATCACTAGTAAATTTCTTTAGTAGTTCCTAACTGGTGTTTTAAAAGAAATGGAAATCTCTATCTGACCTCAGAGTAAACTTACATCTCAGTTCTAAACACATTTTTACTTGAAAGTAAATCTCATTTGTTTCAAATAAAACAGTTGGACAGGTATTACTGCATTATCCACTATACATACGTATATAAACCTTTATTGGCACAATAACAGCATTTTAGCATGCATTAGTACCTTGTCCACTATACAATGTCCTCAAACACATTTTTATTCAGCTTATTTTCCAAAAAAACTCCAGGAGATCAGAGGAATGGTACATCTCCCTTCTTCAGGCTCACCTGTGCAGCCGCCAAAGTCTAGCAAGGTACAGTGCTGACTTACAGTGCAATCCTAAAGAGAGTTACTCCCATCTAAGCCCCTTCTTTTCAATAACTGGAGTAACTCTGCTTAGGATTGCACTGTTTGTGTATAGTTTTATAGTTTTATATTTTTACTGTACTTTTTATTGTACCTTTTATTGTATATATATTTTTAGAATTGTTTTGTTAGTTTGTCTAATTTTGCTTGTCTTTGACTAATAAATCTGTTCTGCTCTGTTCATAATTTCAAAGTAAAGATGCTTAAGATCAAAGTCTGATTAAACCTGATTAAAACTTTATAGATTGAGAAGAGACTTGACAATGCTTTAAAAGAGGCAATGGAAATTAGGAAAGTTGCTGTAAGATAGATAGATAGATAGATAGATAGATAGATAGATAGATAGATAGATAGATAGATAGATAGATAGATAGATAGATAGATAGATAGATAGATAGATAGATAGATAGATAATTTATTTGCGGCACTTAGCCAGTCAAAACATGATAAAACGGAAAGCATGGACTAATAGATTCTTACAATCAAAGAATTACAGTCCGAGTCTTAAAACATTTTTAAAACATTTAAAAAAAGAATTACAGCTGGGACGCATCTGTCAATTGCGCTGTTCTAAGGCGATGAATTTTCATTGCTGCTAAACAAAATTTTGCAACCTGAAGAGTGGTTGAAGGATTACCCCTTCTAGGAGCATCTGAAACCTTTCACCTGCCCTGTCAGGTCTCAGTCTCAATAAGAGGGGCTCAATAAACTTTGAAAGGGGTAATGTATAGACATTGCAGTTCAGGAGGGCATGCTCAACAGTTTCTAAGTCCCCTGATTTGCAGGGGCAGAATCTCTCTTCCCAGGGTGTCTTCTTATATTTCCCCTCAAGCAAAGCAGATGGTAAGGCTGCACATCTGGCCAGAGTAAAAGCCCTTCAAAGTTGCTGTAATATTCCTCTTGACTCATAATTATGGTGCCCTTAGGTATGTCACTGTGGTAGCTTCAGGTTCTCATCTATAATATGGGATAACATATTGACAACAGAATAGATGTAAGGATTATAGAGACAATGGGTTGGATCCAACCTGTTGGCAAACAGAAAGAATTTGGGAAAGGATCTTTTCTACCTTCCTTTTCCCTGTGCCCCAGAAAAATCCACCATTGAAGACTGAAGACTTTTATACCCGTCTTTCCTTAGTATGTCAGGTTTGTTCCACCCATGCACAAGTGCAAAGGCAATGATTTCTCCCCCTTTGTTTTTGCTATAAACCCTGCATTACATCTTATGGTTTCCCTCAAAGGTTCCCCAGCCCCGAGGAGCAGCTTTGGAGTGAGTTCTGGAGTCTGCATGGCAAAAAGAAAGATGGGCAAAATAGGTCTTTTATACATGGGCACTTTGACTTACTTTCTCTGCTGGTCTGACTCAGTTTTTCGTTGGGGTTAAGCATGAGTTTTCCATCCCTTAGAGATGACCTCATGCCCAGCCTGCACAATGTCTGGGTCTTCCCAAACCTGTTGTAACACGATTATTCAATCTCTCCTGAGTTCAGCCCGGGTCAAATCATCCCCATTTCCATGCATAATCCAAAGCACGGAAGAGGGGAGCTTGGAAGGGTGTGACATTTTTCTTACAGTATGCCCTACTGCCAGTTACAAAGCAGCGTTTTCAAGGGGCGGGTACTCAGATGCTTCTGGATTTCTGCTGGTAGAATTCTACAGTACTCCAGAAATCCCAGGACTTTCTCCAGGACAAACAACAACATGCATAGCATTTTTAGGATTCGGAACAAAAAAACTGTGAGTCAAGAGAGCTTCGAACCCCAGGTAAAACTCCCATGCATAAAAGACCATCGTGTATATCAGCTCTCCCAGCTTACGGTTTGAGGAAATGATGGAATTCAGCCTCTTAGCAAGACTTGTTACCCTTTCCAGTTCCATTCCAGTTTGATTCTTGCTAGCAGCTGGTACAGTCCTTTAGTTTTCTCCTGCCATTTGAACCATATGGTTCAAATTAAGTTGTAGTTGGTTATGTCCTTTGGTGTGGCCTCCTCTTTATGATAAAAGAAAATATCCCTACTGTGAACTCACTCTGTTCATGGAAGGGTTGGAATAAACTGTTAGTGTGTGAAGAACTTTCAACAACCAAAGGTTTTATATAAATAATAAAGCACTGTGGTTACTGTTAATACTATTTTGTAGCAGTGAGTAGAAATTTATTATTCAAACAAATACAGCAAAACAAACAAACAAAAAACCCATTATAATTGTACAGGTTTTCCCTCTTCTTTTATGAAATGAAATTTGCTTCATGCTGTTATCAGCCACCATATTTATGGTGCCAGCAATATTGTGCATCCCATTATGTTAATACCATTTCCTTCACATAAATATGTATTCAACCCACCAGCAGGGTTACGGAAGAAAATGTCGTAACAAAGGCGGCATCCACACACTGGTAGATATCGCAGGCTATTGTTATGCCATAGCAAGCATTCACAGCTGGTCAGTCCAGGAGGTGAACGATTGCTTGAGTGCATGACAGCACAATAGTCGATGATGTGGACGCAGCCAAAGTCAGGATCCCACCACTCTGGCAGACTTCCCTCTTCACTGGGCAGCTTCCAAAAAGAAGAGAAATGCAAAGACCAGGCAAGTCCCACGGATCAGTGCCAGACAAGTTTTCGTTGTGGTTGGCTATACTGTAGACAATCCTGCGTCTGCTGCCTTTCCACACAGCTTAGCTCTTGAAGCAGATAATGGAAACCATTGTGCTTTGTGGTTTATATTAGTTTTTGTTTTTCATTACTCCTCACCTTTCAAAGACTTGAACTAAAGATAAAGAGTTTTGTTAGAAAAACCCATGGGGTACTATTCTCCACAAAGACCCTTTCGTTCAGGAGGCTTCCCTTCTCTTATGAATGGTTGACTGATAGGATCTTAGGCTGACCACAACGACATACTTGGGAGGATTACTTTGATATCTCTGGTTCTCATTCAGATTTTCCTGAATCAATATTTCAGAGGCACATTTCTGTTATTTTGTATGGCACTATTTCTTCCCCGTTACCATTCACTGCAAAAGGTCTTTCACAGTTCAATAAGACTCGGACCCACTCGGCTTCATCCTTAAGACTATATCTGGAGAAGCTTACCATAAAAAAACAAGGGCCGTTTCCAGTCTGTGCCACATTCTTGTTTCCTGTAATTGTCATAGACCTGTTAGCGCTCCCATCCCTGTTTTCCGTATTTGAAAATTATAGTGTTCAAGGTCTACTGCAATGTCCTTTCATTTCATTTTCTTCCAGAATGAGCATTTACAGGTGTGCGGAAAAGCAAAAGAATTGTCACAATAGAAAGGATACAATACAATTAAATATGATGTGGTATCTTAGGATGTAACTTTTAATAATTTCATTCCAGTGGAATATAGTAAATTAAATACTGTGGTTGTCATCTCAGACTGGGAAGAAAGAAGGATAATATAATCTGGTACTAATAATGGGTAAGAACATTATGACTGATCACTCATTGTTCTTCTGCAACACTTTGCACATTTCCTTTAAACCCTGGAAAATCCTTAGCTTTCCTATGTCTGATTCTTCCAGGTCCTCAACCTGCCACTGTGTGAGGTCAATTCCAGCCAGACTAACAATCTTCCTTTCCTACACAGAAGCCAGACTGCAAACGGTCAAGGCTCTTGTAACAGAACATTCCATACTCAGCGTCTAAAGCTTTACTACTACAAGTCCAATGAAGTATAGACAACTGGCTCTTTGAGGTTTGTGAAGAAGCATCCAGATAAAAAAAATATGACAAATAGTTGATGCCTGTGTGATTGCGCCCTGTAATGCTTTAAATTCAGCAAGTACACTTTTCACCACCCAATTAAAATCCTTGAAGGAAATGTAAAGCTGTCTTAAGAAATGAATATTTACAGAATGCCTCTGGCTCATTTTCTTCTGTAGTCTTTATGGAAATAGGCAGGTCAAATGACAAATACTTACCTTGATCTTTGGTTGATCTCCAGTTCCCAAGTTACAGGAAAAAAATAATTATAAAGCAGTCCTTGTAACACACCGTTAGAAGTTTATCACTTTGCAGATCAGCAAATGGGAGAATGAGAAATTCTGCTCTTTGAATCCTGTTATTATATGTATTAAGCATTGCTGTGTGAATAGGTCTCCCTTTCAACAGTTTTCTCATTAAACCACTGTGCAGGGGATTGATTTTCCACACCAGCGCTTCAATTTCCTCACCACATAATTTGGGTTTCCTCAACCATTAGGAAGGTCCAGTGGGAGTCAGTTGCTCAGAATAGCAGAATGGAAAAGAAGGAGACATTAGGGGAGATATGTTTTACACTATTCTAGTGAAAGAATGGATTTTTGGTGCATTTCTTTGTGGAATAAACACAAAATTATTCTTGCAAAATGGTAATTGGACCACATATAGATGTCTCAATGATCTGCAATGCACATGAAAAGAGTCATCTTACATTCATTCATTCATTCGTTTATTTATTTTTAATGTTTATACCCTTAACATTCATAGAATCATGAAGTTGGAAGGGATCCCCAGGGTCATCTAGTCCAACCCCCTGCACAATGCAGGAAATTCACAACTACTTCCTCCCCACACCCCCAGTGACCTCTACTCCTCACCTCAAAAATGACAACAAAAAACCCTCCAGGATCCCTGGTCAATCTAGCCAGGAGGAAAATTGCTTCCTGACCCCAAAATGGCAATAGGCACTACCCTGGACATGCAAAAAAGGGCCACAAGAGCCAAACACTGATGCAAACCTTCCTGTCCTCCCTCTCAAGATCTGCCTAAGGTCATAAAATCAGCATTGCTGATTCCATCTAGCCTCAGCTTAAAAACCTCCAGGGAAGGAGAGCCCACCACCTCCCAAGGAAGCCTGTCCCACTGAGGAACCGCTCTAACTGTTAAGAAGTTCTACCTGTTGTTTAGCCGGAAACTCTTTTGATTTAATTTCAATCCGTTGGTTCTGGCCCGACCTTCTGGGGCAACAGAAAACAACTCAGCACCATCCTCTATATGACAGCCCTTCAAATACTTGAAGATGGTTATCATATCACCTCTCAGTTGTCTCCTCTCCAGGATAAACATACCCATCTCCTTCAACCTTTCCTTATAGGACTTGGTCTCCAGACACCTCACCATCTTTGTTGCCCTCCTCTGGACATGTTCCAGCTTGTCTACATCTTTTTTAAATTGTGGTGCCCCAAACTGAACACAATACTCTAGGTGAGGTCTAACCAGAGCAGAGTAAAGCGATACCAGCACTTTGTGTGATCTGGACACTATACTTCTGTTGATACAGCCCAAGATCGCATTTGCCTTTTTAGCTACCGCATCATATTGCTGACTAGGTCGCCAGTTCCAGGTTGGGGAATACCTGGAGATTTTGTGAGTGGAGCCTGAGGAGGGCAGGGTTTGGGGGGGGGGGAGGGAATTCAATGCCATAGAGTCCAATTGCCAAATCAGCCATTTTATCCAGGGGAACTGATCTCTGTCGGCTGGAGATCAGTTGTAATAGCAGGAGATCTCCAACCACCACCTGGAGGTTGGCAACCCTACTGCTGACTCATGTTCAGTCTACTAAGACCCCTAGTTCCTTTGTACATATACTACTGCTAAGACAAGTCTCCCCCATCCTATAATTATGCATTTGATTTTTCCTACCTAAATGCAGAACTTTACATTTATCTCTGTTGAAATGCATTTTATTAGTTTTAGCCCAATTATCCAGCCTGTCAAGATCATCCTGTATCCTGGCTCTGTCTTCTACCATATGTGCTACCCATCCCAATTTAGTACCATCTGCAAATTTAATAAGCAAAGGCCTGAACAAAAAGGATTTTACCTTTTTGGGAAAGTGCAGGGTGTGACCACATGAGCTCCCTTTCACTTGCATCCATAAACAGGTGTGGGCTCTCTAAATGGGGTTTGGAACACCCAGAACCTCAACCAATTTTGGGGAATTAAGCTCAGTGCCTGGGTGAAACCTCTTCCCACTTCCACAGCCTGGATAGCCTGGAAAACCAACACACTCGGCAATTAGGGGGAGCAGAATGTGTGGTTTAGGAATCTTTACCTGGCCAGTGGGCAAGCAAGATCAAAGTGCCTCTAAAAGGCTATCATTACCCACAAAACAGCCGGATGTTTTCCAGAACAAGTCTGAAAGTTTATTTAGGGAAATACAGTGGCACAGGAATTGGCAGGTACTTAAACATAACAACAGTGAAATAGTCGTGTTCTGCTATTACAGTTTATCTCCAGACAACCAATTTCACTTCCCCTGGCGAAAATGGCTGCTTTGGAAGGTGGACTTTATGGCATTGTGCCCTGCTGAGATCCCTTTCCTTCCCAAACCCTGTCCTATTCAGAATCCACTGTCAAAATCTTCAGGTATTTCCAAACCTAGAGCTGGCAACTCTAAGGACTTGCATTAAAGTTCAATGAGAGGAGGGAAAGAGAAAGTGAAAGAGAGCCAAGCCGTTGCTCAAGTGAGAATTTTGAGACCAAGAATGGCCGCAAGGAGAAGTGGGAGAGAGGGAGATTTAAAGAAAGGGAAAATGAAAGAATTTAAAGAGATTTTGAATGAAACATCTAAGTCCAGAGAGAGAGAAGAGTTTACCATCCTCAACCTGCTTAGCTGAGTAGGGTATGTTGTCTATTTTGATAATCCAGAAATGGAGAGTAGGGGCCATTAGGCTTCCAAGATCCCAGGAGAATAATAAAAAGGACATGGCAGCAGAGGAATGCTCCTGTGTGGTGAGGAAATGTCCTAGAGCCCCAGAGGAAGGAAAACAGTGTTGGCAGACTTTGTGAAAGTGGACAGGAACAGACCACCACCACGCTTTCACTAGCAAAACAGTGACAGTACAAAAGAATTTTGAAGAAATATTGAAGAAATAATTGTAAAGTCTGGGAGTGTTGGCTATATCCAGGATGAGCATCTGCGTATTTCCTGGCTCTGATTGAGTTGGGGGGCAGACCCAGAAGGGCAACAAAATCTGATTGTATCCTGGCCAGAGAATATCCTGGGTGGGCAAAAGGGCTGGCACAGTGGAGGTTTCACACATGCCTGCGGCAGACCAGGAGACATTCTGGCAAGGTTAGTAAAAGTCATCAAACCTCCCAGGCAGCTTCATAGTAATTAGATTTTGCACCCAGGAGGACTTACATTTGCTGATGAAATTACATGGATAGACTGAGGTGGGTGCTCAACTTTGCAAGCCTTTGCAATAACAGGTAGATATGCAGCTGTCCAATCAGTGAATCAGTCTCCTGCCCAAGGTTTTGGCCACTCATTAGCATGACCTAAGGAGAGCCATGACCTCGCCTTCTCCGAAGTGACCCATTACTAACTCCTAAAATGGATTGCCAGGTCCCTCTTTGCCACCGGCGGGAGATTTTTGGGGTGGAGGCCTGAGGGCAGTGAGGTTTGGGGAGGGGAGGGACTTCAATGCCAAAGAGTCCAATGGCCAAAGTGGCCATTTTCTCCAGGTGAACTGATCTCTATTGGCTGGAGATTAGTTGTAATAGCAGGAGATCTCCAGCTATTACCTGGAGATTGAGCAGCTCAATTACACACCTCTGCACCTCTACCTAAGGTTAGAAACTCAGTACAGACAACTGCTACTACTAGTTGGTGATAACAATGATATATTCAGTGTAACAATCTGCTACAGTTATAACAATGTGCTACAAAGTCAATAGAGTAAAAAATGTACTATTGAAAGTACAGTCACAATCACTCCGAGGTTGAAGCCTTCAATTGCAGTGTGGTAAACGGAGACAATCGTTTCAATTCTTGTAGTTCTTCCTCAGTCCCGTTTCTGTAATTTGTTCGTTTAGAATTGATTTTAGCTTTCCATAGCCTCATTTCTCTTATACTTCACTTAAATACTCCTTTCATAGGATACCAAAAGCCACCACTTTTCTTAACAATCAAAATTCCAAAGCTTGGATATCCAATTCATAAAGTTGCTTAGACAGGTTCACAATATAACGTTCCCACAAGGGATACAAGCTGTAGTCTTGTATCCCTTGTGGGAACGTTATATTGTGAACCTGTCTAAGCAACTTTATGAATTGGATATCCAAGCTTTGGAATTTTGATTGTTAAGAAAAGTGGTTGTTTTTTATATCCTATGAAAGGAGTATTTAAGTGAAGTATAAGAGAAATGAGGCTATGGAAAGCTAAAATCAATTCTAAACGAACAAATTACAGAAACGGGACTGAGGAAGAACTACAAGAATTGAAACGATCGTCTCCCTGTTTACCACACTGCAACTGAAGGTGTCAACCTCGGAGTGATTGTGACTGTACTCTCAATAGTACATTTTTAACTCTATTGACTTTGTAGCACATTGTTAGAACTGTAGCAGATTGTTACACTGAATATATCATTGTTATCACCAACTAGTAATAGCAGTTGTCTGTACTGAGTTTCTAACATTACCAGGAGATTGGCAACCCTACAGATAGTTCACATCCAGGAGGGGATCTCTGGTAACAGTGGCAAGGGAGAAAGCAAGCAAACAGGTAGAGGGAAGCAGCGCACAGGGCTTAATCTTCATCAGTTAAGCCAGGGGTGTCAGATTCAATTGTTACAAGGGCTGGATATGATATAAATGTCACTTGGTCAGGCCGGGCCATGCCTCGCCAGCCCAGATCGAGAGGGGGTGTGTGGCTATCTCGCAGACCAGATAAGAGCTCTCAAGGGCAAGATCCAGTTTGACACCCCTGAGTTAAAGGAAAAGAACTGTGGGTCTCATGCAGCGCAAGATGAATATGGACACCAATTTAGCTTTGGAAACAGCTATGGAAACCATGTTAATTATGTACCCTTGACCAAGGGATGCCAAGAGATCTGGAGAAATCAGAGGCTTAATAATGTATGAAAACAGGCAACTGAAACTTTTCATACCATGGAGGTAAATAGCTTCCCAGCAAACCCTTATTAAGGGGGCAGACCACTTGGATATCTCGAGCGACAAAAATGAGTTGCATTTGTGATGTATTTCTGATGTTGACTTCAGTGCCTTATCACTGCACACCCTTTTGGGATTTTGTGCTTGAAGAATGTGTAACTGCCAATTAATTTGCCATGTGAGAACCTGGGCAACATTGTACATCTGCAAGTGGGTTGGGTGATAAAACTAGTCAATGTCACGTTCTCTTCATTTTACATTAGTTAGTAACCTAGGTCCTAGTTGGAATGAATATAGAGTGTTCTATGAATACAGAAGGTAAAACAAACTTCTAGTGATGTTCAGATTTACTTTTTTCCTTTTTAATGGTTGTTAGATTTTCATAGCTAATTAGTATCGTTCTGAAAGAGAATATTATGATTTGAGGGGAATGTTTTTGCAATTTATTTTTATTATGGCTGAAGGGTAGCGTCCATTCCTACTGTTATCCTCTTCACTGTTCTGTTGACTTGGGGGGGGGGGGCACTATATTTTAATTTTGGTTTATTGTGCAGATATTATCTTGAAAATTGTACCTAGCTTTAGAAATCAAGGTATATAACTGCAGACAACTAAATAAATAATCTGCAGCAAGGTAAAAGAATATGGATCTCATCTCTCCACCTCCCCTTGTGAAAGTATGATAGCAATGCATGGACCATGTAATTATACACCTTTCGACTTTTGCTACAGCAGGCTTCTTTAATCTCACATTCTGTTGTCATGTTCTGCTGCAGACACATCAAAGAAACCTCTATTTATCTCCTCCAAATCACACGTTTGAAATACTTTAGAAACAGCAGCAGCTGAATATACTACAATTATCAATAGTGTTCATAATAGGAATTTGCATACATAGAGAATAATATTTTATCACTGAAACTGATTCTGATTTTAGATAACATTTTGTGCCTATATTGTATAACACCAACTTAAAAAAACACTCTGTTATATTTGCCACTGATGTCATGAGTTTTTAACCAAGGTGGCATCTTCCTCATTATGTTCTTCCTATACAGATAACATTTTCAAGTGGGCAAAGGCATATGGGGTGCTCAAAATTTGCTTATTATATTGCTTAACTTTTTTCTGCTGTTGCCTTGTATACAAAATAGTAAATAAATGGAAGATCTACTCAGAACCATTTTCTGGGGGTTCAGGTACTTCAACAATTCCTCTATCTGCACTCACACAAAAACCTACATGAACTAGTTTTGCATAGAAAAATTTACAACCATCCTGTCAACACCTCATTGTGGATTAGCATTTATTTATGTATTTATTTACTTACTTAATTTATATCCCACTTTTCTCACTGAGACCCAAGGTGGATTACACAATTCATTGTGGATTTGCAGTTTATGTTTTCACTCTTAAAACTTCTGACAAATGGAGGTACGGATACAACTCTTTGGTCATATGACAAGAGAAACTGCCTTCCTATGCTGTTCAGATGCACCCTAGTATTATATAGCGATTTCTTAGGGCAATCCACATGGTTTCTCCCCCTCTTTTGACCTCACAACAACTCTTTGAAGGAGGTTACATTGAGAGAAAGTAACTGGGCCAAAGTCACCCAGAAAGTTTTATGGCCGAGTAAGAATGAACCCAGGTAGGTTGCTAACTCTGGCTTGGGAAATTCCTGGAGATTTGGGGGCAGTGCTTGGACAGGGCAGAATTTGAAGAGCAGAGGGATCTTACCAGGGATGTAATGCTATAGAGTCTGCCCTCGAAGCTGCCATTTTCTCCAGGGTAACTGATCAATGTAGACTGGAAGTCCGTTGTAATTCCAGGAGAACACTAAGCCCCATCTGGATGTTGGTAATCCTAAACCCAGGTCTTCTAGGGCACTGGTTCCCAACCAGGGGTCCATGGACCCCCCAGGGGTCCGCGAGAACTAAATTAAGGTCCGCGAAACAAAGTTATAAACCCATAATAAATTAATATTTTCAATTAAAAGTTCTCTATTATAAAATATATATATTCAAATATAATTCTAAGTTTAATGTTTAACTAACAGTTATGATTAAAATTTATTTTCAAATTCCCGGAATTTTTATTTTGAACCTTGGGGTCCCTGCACCGAACAAAAAAGTCCTAGTGGTCCCTGGTCAAAAAAAGGTTGGGAACCACTGTTCTAGGGCCTGGTCCAATGCTTGAACCACTACAGCACACCAGCTTTCCACATGGCAGTATCCCACTGGAGCGCAAGTCCTTTCCCCCACTTTTATAAAAAGGGAGAAACATAACCAAATGTTTATAGGCCTGTGCATATAGGAGATGACTAAGTATTACTAATTATATCACTCTCAGTCAAGGTGGTTTACATGTGGGAAATCCTCAAGTAGAATTATTTAGTAAATATGCCAATTTTATTTGGAACGGTACATAAAGAAGTGGATTGAACAGTTTGGCCCAGACACTGTACTCTATTGGAGCAATTCATAATCTTGTTTTCAGAAGACCGAATGGATGTCTGGGGAAGAAGAAGAAGAAGAAGTGGTTTTTATATGCTGACTTTCTCTACCACTTAAGGGAGACTCAAACCAGCTTACAATCACCTTCCCTTCCTCACAACAGACACCCTGTGAGGTAGGTGAAGCAGAGCGAATGTGACTTGCTCAAGGTCACCCAGCTGGCTTCGTGTGTAGGAGTGGGGAAACAAATCCAGTTCACCAGATTAGCCTCCACCACTCATGTGGAGGAGTGGGGAATCAAACCCGGTTCTCCAGATCAGAGCCCACCGCTCCAAACCACCGCTCTTAACCACTACACTATGCTGGCTCCCACTACACCACGCTGACATTATACCGCATTGAAGTCCTTCCCTTCCTTAAACCCTGCCCTTCTCAGTCTCCACCCCAAAAATACCCTGGTTTTTCTCAACCCAGAGCTGGCAACCATGGACACAGGTGTCTCTGAATTCAATGGGGTTTAAGAAAGTCTGTATAAGATTAATTAGATTTTTTTAATATGTGAAGGAAAAATGTCAGGTGAAAGATTGCTTTGGATATAAAAGTGATTAAAAACAATCAAATCACCATGCCTTTTCTGGATAAGGTTTTTATGATGCCAGCCTCCTCATACAAATTATTTCATTTAATAAAGTAAAAATCCAGCCAAAAGCCTTTCCTTCCCCCAGCCACGTATTCGATTCATTCTTCCCATCCTCCACCTCTGTAGTCGCTCCTCCTCTACTTGATTTGCCATTTCTGCTCCCTCCTGCTCACCTCCTTTCAGGGTCAAGTTGCTAGGGCAACCTATAACCCCCCGTTAAAGTCTGCACATATGCAATTGTCATTATTATTGGTTTGGAATTTTCTAAAACTTTTTTTTAAAATAGTCCTACAACTTTATTTTTTTATTTTTAATATTTTTCTGCACGCTTGGGGTTTCCCCTGGGTTTGCAAGAACATATGCTGCAGCTCTGTGAGCCCCTCCCCCACTAAGGACTCTTTGATCTACACAGTGGAACCACCTATGGCTATTAGATAATTATTACTAGATAATTAGGTAATAATATGTTTCTCAGAAGGGAGCTGAGCCAGATTTTTAAAATGAGTGAACTGAAAGCTGTAAAACTCAGTGACAAACCGGAGGGATGGTTTCCTTTCCTTTCCCAGACACATTATCTTTTTGACTACAGCAGTAACAGTGAAATTGGGGAGAGGCAAACAATCTGTGCTCCTAAAATTAGAGAGGGGGTAAGTGGCAGCAGACCTCTGGAGCAAATCACAGGCAAGCCTGACCTAGAGCCAACTAAATCCTCTCTATATTTAACATACAGTAGGTATGAGCTCGATTCTCAAGTATCTGTGACTGAGCAAGTGGCACATACAGTAAGAGCAGCATCTGGTTTCATAGGTCTTTACCAAACATATCACCGAAATAATGTAATACATCGCTTGCCAAGAATCTGCAGTATGCTATTAAAGGCCAGAATGCTCACGTGTAAAGCCTGATAAAAATAAAAGGAAGAGGTTGCCGGTAATAGCTGCCAGAACAACACTTGAATAGGGCTAGCTTGGGTTTTGTCTTCCTAAATCCCTTCTTGAATTGTCCCTCTCCTGTATCATAACAGCAATAAATGGCAACTGGATGATGGCATCCCATAAGACTCCAGACAGCTGCAAGGAAGAATCTGGCAGTGCAATCCTAAACAGAGTTATATTGTTCTAAGTCCATCGAAGCCAACAGACTTAGAAAGGCATAACTCGGTTTAGGATTGTACTGTATATGTACTCGGGCCTTACTCACACAATGAGTTTACTGTGCAATGCCTCCACATTTCTCTTTCATTTCTTATACGAAGTCTTCCTGTCTTCCAAAGAGAAAAGTATTTATATATACATACTAGGGTTGCCAACCTCCAGGTACTAGCTGGCTATCTCCTGCTCTTACAACGGATCTCCAGCTGATAGAGATCAGCTTACCTGGAGAAAATGGCTGCTTTGGCAATTGGACTCTATGGCATTGAAGTCCCTTCCCTCCCCAAACCTCGCCCTCCTCAGGGTCCACCCCAGAAACCTCCCACCCCCGGTGGCGAAGAGGGACTGGCAACCTGAACACACACAAATGGGGACCCCAGAAGGAGTTGTGAAAGCATCTCATTTGTCCCTGTATTCCCTCCTCCACTATTTTATCTTTCCCTTCCCTGGAAGCCCCGCTAGCCTCTCACCTTTTCCTACTCTCCCAGCAACCAACCTACCTTTATCTCCCCTCCCCCATCTTCGGCTTTCCATCCTTCCCTCTCCCTGGCAGCCTCTCAGGCCAACCTGCATTATGGCTTCCAGCTGGCAAAAATGTCTGTCTATAACAGTGGTTCTCAACCTTCCTAATGCCGCGACCCTTTAATACAGTTCCTCATGTTGTGGTGACCTCCAACCATAAAATTATTTTCGTTGCTACTTCATACCTGTAATTTTACAGGTACACTTACTAAACTTAATAATACACACTCTGACTTGGATCATTCATCCCCCCCTTTCCTCAACGCCTTTTAACAACCATTCATGCATGGGAGGTTTTGCCTTGAATTTACCGCTCTCTAGATGCACATTTTCCCATCTGCATTCTCAAAACTCTGCAGGGGGGCTTATTGTTGAGTTTTGAGAATATGGATGGGGAAAATGTGCATCTGAGTGGCAAATCCAAGGCAAAACCTCCCATTCATAAATGGCCAATAACCATCCCCATGCACGATGGGGAAAATGTGCATCTGAGTGGCAAATCCAAGGCAAAACCTCCCATTCATAAATGGCCAATAACCCCCTGTCCCGGGTCGCCCTCCTGCCTGGGCTCCCGGGCCCAGGACCAACCCCGACCCCAGCACCCCAGGCAGGGGAAGAGGGAAGAGCCCTCGAGCCTCCACTCACCGGGAGAGCAGTCGGGAGAGGCGGCGAACAGCAGCCGGCTAGAGCCTCCTCCCAGCATCCAGGGGGGCGGGCCAGAAGCCCCCACAACCGCCAACAGGCCCGCTCGTCAGCTGGCGAGCAGGAGAACCGGCCCAGGCGGACCACGCCCGGCCGACAGGGTGCCACAGTAATCCACATTCTAGTAATCCACATTCTATGGCCTGGCTCAGAATTATGTGTGTGTGTGTGTGTGTGTACACATACACGCATGCACATACAAGGTATCCCTATATATAGGGTTCCCAGGTGCCCACTAATGGTGAGCAATTGCCCGCTGATTCTAGCTGCTGCCCACCGACACTCAGCTGGTCGACAGGCAGAAGCAGGCCAACAGAAAAGGGAGAGCATCCCCCAGTGTGATGCTGGTGCTTCCACATCATGCTGGAAGTGACATCATCACATGGGGACACAGATCACCGCCCCCTGTACCCATCTCCCAAAAGCTCCCACCAGGTGCCAGAAGAGACCTGGCAACCCTACTATATATAAGGTTATCTCAATATATGAATAAATATAGATGCCATTCACCACTATACAATCATATGAGTAATGACCACCTGTTTATAGTTTTTATTAACTTATACGGGCAAAGTATTTCTTCACCATTTTACCTTCCCATCATATTAATAGCCAATTAAATTTGGCAGCTGTTAAAAATAATCAGTCAGAGGGAGAAATCAATCAGCTTAGTTCAGACTACATGCCTCCTACAACAGCTGTCTGGTCTGCTCCCTGTTTTAATAAATTGTAAGGCAATTATGCGAGTGAAGCCTGTATGAAACTGATTTAAAGACGAGGGATCAGAGATTCAATACTCTGCTGATCAAAGATACGAAAGTACTTGGACATTGCAGGACTGGTGGTGTTCCCCTGTGCTGGAATGTGGAATTTCATGTGGCAAAACATTTCTGAAGGGAGTCTTCTCTCTCCTACACACTCCAAGGCGCTGCTTTGTGAGGAATCCCTGGATTGTTTGGTTAAAAGCTTACAATCAAACAAAATGTGTGTTTTCGTATAGCTAAATACAGGGTTGTACATCTGGGAACAAAGAATGCAGGCTATGCCCAGAGGAAGGCAGACTCCCTGCTTGGAAAGCGGCCCATGGAGTTGAGGCCTTTTGTAGATAACTGCCACACTGCAAGATCTCAGTGTAATGCTGACCTCTTAGATTTTAGAACATATCTATACAGTGTTTTTTAGGGAAACCCATAAGATTTTTTTTTTAAGTTTACACCTGAAAATGTCAAGCATGAATGAAACAAACAGGGGTTTGGAAACATGGAAAAATGCAGGTACACTTGTCAGGGAGGTGAGGTTGGCCTCAGCTCCCTGCTGAGTATAAACACTCCAGCAATCCAAGGCTGGCCATTGCATAATGTATGAAATACCCCTCTGTATGCAGGGAGAAGAGCAATATAACGTATACTCAGCTTTAAAATACCTGAAATTTTACTAGTTTGTGTTGTGCTATACATAATTATATGCAACTCAAATATTGGTTTAAACGACAGCATCTGATGTATTTTGTAACAGTGAGCAGAGCCACAGTAACCACCTTCTAGAAGCCCAGAGCCCTGTGCATGTATGGCAGTGGACACATGTATATCCTGCGTGTACATGAGCACACCTGTTTATAAGGAAGTCCCAATGTGTGTTCACTTTAAAAATAAAACTGGGGACCAGTGGATAAATGTGGGAGTGACATCATACATTAAGCCTTACAGGTGTTGTATGTAGTGTAAAAATTTCTCAGTCTTTGTTTGAAGAAAATCAGGTGTATAGTGCAATGTCTATACAAGGTTACATTTGCAAGGCAGAAATACTATTTGGGGGCTTCCTAGAGGCACCTGGTTGGCCACTGTGCTGGACTTGATGGGCCTTGGTCTGATCCAGCATGACTTTTCTTATATTCTTACTATCTTCATAATCCAGGAGTGTTTTTATTCTAAAACATTTCTTACCGTGTTTTGTAAGTCATGCAAAACAGCAGGCAAGATATGAATAAGCATGGCTCAGGTCTGGCAAAAGGTTTCTTCATGATCTTCTAAAAGAAAATAATTGTCTTCTACAGGGTGGTGAATACATCAGATTTATAAAGATTACAGATAGCTGCGCTGGTCCAAAACAAAAGCCAAAAACAAAAGCCATGTAATACCTTTTAATGGAACAAAGCAAAATGGCACAAAACATTATGCAAGCTTTTGAGAATTTGAACATTGCAAAACCATTTTTTGTTTTAGTCCTAATAAAAGGTATTACTTGGAATTTGTTTTTTGGATCACTTATATTTAGGGCTGTCAATTCGGTTCGGCCCGAACTGAAAATCAGCCGAATTTCCCTTGATTCGGCGGTTTTTAGTTCAGGAGGAACCGAACTCAAAACTGGCGGGCAACCGGGGGGGGCGAATTCAGCGAGTTCGGGAGTTCGCGAATAAATTCGGCCAATTCGGGGCCGTCAGTAAGCAGCATAACCTTCAGTAAGCAGCATTCTCCTCCCCCGGCCAATCGGTGGCCAAGCTGGGTCTTCTTCTGGCCAATCAGTCAGGATTGAGTACTGGAGGAATCAGCTGATGTGCGGCCGGCCGGGGAAAGAGATAGAAAGAGGGAAATCCTCATGTGTGTGTGAGGGGGTGCTTGTGCACATTCGCTCCTTTCCATGGCTGCAGGGGGCGCATTTTTTGGGGTACAGACCCCAAACTTTCAGGGGATATTCAGACATGTTTTCTTAAGAGACCACCCAAGTTTTGTAAACATTGGGTCAGGGGGTCCCGAGATATGGGCTCCCCCCTTTTTCTTTCCAAGGCTGCAGAGGGCGCATTTTTGGGTGTGCCGACCCCAAACTTTCAGCGGAGCATCAGACAAGGCTTCTTAAGATACCCCCCAAGTTTTGTAAACATTGGGTCAGGGGGTCCCGAGATATGGGCTCCACCCCTTTTTCCTCTCCCCCTTTTCCATTTTCGTGGCTGCAGGGGGCGCTTTTTTGGGGGTGCAGCCCCCAAACTTTTATCATAGCTTCAGACAATCCCTCTTAAGAGACCACCCAAGTTTTGTAAAGATGGGTTCAGTGGGGGCTGAAATATCGGCTCCCCCTTTTCTCTTTCCATGGCTGCAGGGGGCGCATTTTTGGGTGTGCCGACCCCAAACTTTCAGCGGAGTTTCAGACAAGGCTTTTTAAGAGACCACCCAAGTTTTGTAAACATTGGGTCAGGGCCCCCCGAGATATGGGCTTTCCCCTTTTCCCTATTGGGATGAATGGATCACCCTCGAGAGATGCATACATATGGATCTTATATTGGATACAAATGGAATCATATTGGATTACCCAGCCTCCCAGCCCCTCCTGCTGGAACAGAAGACAGCCACAGTAAGACCCCTTTGGGGGCTTTAATCTATAATTTTTCTTTTCTGTGTGTGTGTGGGGGGGAAAGCAGAGTCTGTGTGTGTGTGTGGGGAGGGAGCAGTTTCTGTGGGTGGGGGGGGAAGCCAAAGGGGGCTTTTGCCGGTTCTGCCTGGGGTGTGTGTTCCCCCTCCAGTCTCTCTCTCCCTTGTTTGAGGGGGGGGGCTTCATTTTTATTCTTCAGGTTTTTCCTCATTCATAAGATCAGTTAGGTTATTTTGATGCTTGCTCAAAACTGGTTTTCAAATGGTGACTTAAAGAATGCATCTGCCTGGTCCCAAGTCCAATGCAAAAGGAGAAATTCCACCCCCTCTTGCTCATTATGCATAGCTAGCTGCCTCTGTCCCTTTCCATGGTATGCAAACTCCCAGGTGTCAGGTGTTGCTTTGCACTGTTGCAAAGGTGTTGCATTGCGTGCTTGTGTTGCTTTGCAGTTGTATTGTTTTGCAAAATTCTTCACACCTGCCCCGCCCTTTGCATGTTTGCAAAGGTGTTGCTTTTCAGTTGTGTTGCTTTGCAAAGTTCTTAGCACCTGCCCCGCCCTTGCTCTCATCAGCTGTTTGTCGGGGCTGGGAGCTTTGTGCATGGGCGGCAAGCTCTGCTGAGAGAAGCACATTAAGGGTGGGGGGGACCCCTTTCAGGGCCCATATCTCAGCCCCCCCGACCCAATCTTTACAAAACTTGGGGAGTCTTTCAATATACGTCCTTTGAAGCTCTGCTGAAAGTTTGGGACCTCTAAGCCCAAAAATGCCCCCCCAGAGCCGCGGAAAGGCGCGATTGTGTTTTTAATGGCTTTATTCGGCCGAATTTTTTTCCCGAACTTTGAATTCCCACCGAATTGAACGGATCCGAAGTGGGGGAGTTCGGACTTCAGCACATACCGAACCCACAAGGGCCAAATTCGGCCGAATCCGAACTGTACCGAATTTTTTTTTTTTTGACAGCCCTACTTATATTAGTCAAATGAAATCTGATATGAAGTCTGGCATTTGTTTAAAAACACACCTTTAAGTTTAACAACTTTTATTATTAAGTTGTAACCTAAACATTACACAGTGCCACCCTATGCAGAGTAAGGTGTATGTAAGCCCACTTATTTGAATAGGTTAGAATGGGTGTTGCAGGGGTTACACCCAGAGTTGTACTATGCTCGATAGAAGCCAGCCCTGTGAGTGCCACCCTCCAGTCTGTTGGAGGATACCAGTTAACAGATTATTGAAACCTATCTCCCAGTCATGAAAAGAAGGTGTGAGAAGACAACCTTCACTTAATGTCCAACAACTCAAATACTAAAGTACTGTACCCTTCAACTGTCAATATTGCTCAGATACCAACAAGGGAGTGTGTGGATCTTGTCTTGCCTCCTTGTCTTTAACTGGGGTTCCAGGGTCCCTGTCTGCCCTCCAGTCTGCTACTGGCCCCCTCTATGCCTCTGGTCTGGTTTGGGACCATAGTAGCAGCTGCCTTTGAGAGATCAAGGTTTGGCACTTGCCTGCCCTCTCCTGCTGTCCAGACAACTTCTAGAGTAAAGGATGGAGCTCGGCCCTGCCCCCTCACCCGTTCTCTCACTTTGGGCTAGTCAGCCTTGCTCCTTCTGACTGGGCTTGTCTGCTAATATTAGGGTCTGGAGTCTCTGTTGCTGTCACCTCTTTCCCCTGCACTGGGTAGCCCTTTCTGAAGATTGTATAGGGGTGGGGGAACAGCTTCCCACGGGCCAGATAATTAGCAACCTGCTGGGCTCTGATGGAGGTGAGTGGCTTGGCCACAGAGGGTGTACCCTACCCTGAAAAAAATCTTAACTGGTTTAAGTTTGGTTTAAAATAGAAAGGAGGGATAGGAATACCTGTGCTGTTATGCCTAAGGAACTAAGGCCTGTTAAGTGGAAAAGAAGAACAAATGAAACAGACTGTTTCTGTTTTCACATGAAGGCTCAGTTTTGGTCTGGGCTAAGGGTAGGGGAGGAGAGGATGCATTATCTGTGGTTTAGGGCATGTGAAAGCTCAATGTCAACAAAGCAGAGTAGGGCTGGGACTTTTTCTTCACTACCTTTTGCCTCAGCAAACCTGAGGAAAGCAAAGGAGTGACAGAATAGGCTTCAGGAAGGTAAGCAGGGCCCTGCAGAGAAGTCTGGGCCTAATTTTAAGTGGATCAGGGGGACTTGTTGTGAAATCCAGTGCTGTGCTCTCTGTACTTGTTCCATGCTCCTCCTAGCACATTCATGGCTTCTAAGGGCAGAAATGACACTTACCTAGGAGTTGGGTCAACTTGGAACTACCTCTTTTCCCAGTGTCTACAAGAAAGATAGCCTGGATGCTGTAAAACGCAAGCCCTTGTCCTCCAATGCCAAACCATGTGGAAGTTCATTATTTAATAAAACTGAAGCCTTTTTTTCATCCAGTTTACTGCGAGGGAAACACATTAATCCTCCCCCTCCCCGTGGGCACAGTAAATAATGTATGCATCCCTGCCTAGTACAAGAACTGAAGTTGGGACACTAAAATTTAGTCCTAAGAATGGGTACTCCGTAATTAATCTCATTGATCACACATCAACACACCCTTGTCAGACAATATTGTTTATGATATATAATTGGAGAACCAGTGGGGTATACTGGTTACACTTCCAGGCCATAACTGGGGAAACTCAAGTTCAAATCCACACTCTCGCCAGGTGTTTACCAGGTGACCTTGGGCCAGTTGTTCTTACTCTACTTACCTGAGAGATTTGTTTTGGGGTTAAAATAGAGGAGTCACGTATGCTGTCCAGAGCTCCTTACAGAAAGAAGTGGATAAAAATATGATGGATAACAGTATATATTCTCCGGAAATGCTTTTTCAGATCTCTCCCATTGAAGGTATCGGGACTTCAAAGAATTTGACTTTGTCCTTATTTTCTGTTAAACACTCACATAAATGACTTTTGTTTGTTTGTATCTGAATAAATTGTGCCATTCGGTACAATATGCGGTAACTAGCTATGTCTAAAAGATTTGCAGCAGCTCGAGAAACTGACTGGAGAGAATGTTCTTTATGCATAAAGATCTAGAGATAATTTAACCCATACACTAACAATTATCTGGCCAACAGCTACTTTGAAAAATAGAGCTAGCATGTCAGTGCAACACTTTGGAATTAATTGGAAGCATGCCAGCAAGAGAAACCCTTGAATACCAAGGGAACGGCATAATACCAACATACTGATTGCGTAACTTGAAGCATATATGAGCATTGTAACTAGGATTGCTAACTCTGGCTTAAGAAATTCCTTAAAACTTGGGGGCAGTGCCTATGAACAGTGGGGTTTGGGGAGTTCAGGATGTGATGCCATAGACTGCCTTCCAAAGGTGCCTTTCCTCCAGGGGAACTGATCTCTGTGGTCTAGATCTCAGCAGTAAATCCAGAACTCCAGGCCCCACCTGAAGGCTGGCAACCAAAATTGTAACATGCTATAAAATGTTGTTTTATTTGCTGTGGCAAAATACAGAGATACTGATTAAAATGTGATAGGTCAGTTAGACAGACCGAGAGATGAATCAGTCACCCAAACACCTTGCCTTAAGCATCGAACTACTATTGTTGTTGGTTACCCCATGGTGAGGCATGAGCTTTGATAGCCAGGATGTGAACATATCATACAATGTTTGATGTATTGCACACGTGTCACCCTTTGTGAGGGTTGCGAGGGTTACCAGTGTGTTCTCTTCAAGTGGAGCTTGGAAAACCAGCATTATTAGCATGCAGGCCATAAATTATGGTTGCTGGCAAACCCCAGTGATTCAGGATATATCAAGAGGATGCAAAAACCTGCTTAGTTTTGTACGATGCAACAAGTCAGTCCTGAACGGCCAGGACCCAAAGAGCCATTTGAGTACAAGCTTGGATGTGAAGGGTTTTTCCTTTTACTTGTTTAAATAAACAGCAGACTTCCATATCATATCACAACCTGCATGTGCGACTCCCTGCAGCTTCAAAAGAGTTTTCCTATCTGACCTTGCAGGGAGAGGGGCTTCAGTTTGAGAAATGTAAGTTCAAAGCTCCCTTGGATGTGAGGAACTGCTTGTGCGGTTGCTTGGATTCGGACCAGGAACAACACTGGGTCTCCCACCCAGCTTTCTGGCTCAACTACAATGTTCATTTAACTAGAGAGGGGATTTTTACAGTGCAATCCTTTGCAGAATTACTCCAGTCTAGGCCCACTGCAATGAATGGGCTCAGACTAGAGTAACTCTCCTTAGGATTGCACTGTAACCTGACACCTTCCAGGGATGATGTATACATATGGATATTTTCAGAAACATTGTGAGATAATCAAGATATGTGTCTCAAACGTGTGGATCTAACCAGATTTCATTACCTAAAAAGGTAAAGGTCCCCCGTGCAATCACCGGGTCATTCCTTACCCATGGGGTGATGTCACATCCCGACGTTTCCAAGGCAGACTTTGTTTTGTGGGGTGGTTTGCCAGTGCCTTCCCCAGTCATCTTCCCTTTACCCCCAGCAAACTGGGTACTCATTTCACTGACCTCGGAAGGATGGAAGGCTGAGTTGACCTTGAGCCGGCTACCTGAAACCAATGTCCGTCGGGATCGAACTCAGGTCGTGAGCAGAGCTTTTGACTGCAGTACTGCAGCTTAACACTGTGCGCCACAGTGCTCCTAAGGACTAACTAAAATGGGCAAAAACTGTAAAATAGTGGAGTTACCACATTTCTGCTGCCCCCTTTGGCAACTGCCTGAGAGCTGGTCCAATTGCCTGAGAGCTTGATGATTTGTGCTTAAGATATACTGTTGTACTTTGAAAACTGTACAAATTTCAAAATGTGTCAAAGATAGTTCAATGGTTACAAGTCCTATGAAACATACTTATGCAACAGACACTTGCCTGGTATTGAGTTCTGTAAGCTTTGTTATTGTTGTTGTTGTTAAATTCTATGAAAAAGCTCCAGCCTCTGAAAGATCTTCCCATAATTTGTCAGAGTTAAATGAGGAATCGGATATCTGCTCATGCAGTAAATAACTCAGCGCATTCTGGTCCTTTTCCATCTGTCGACTTGATGTCTGTTCTTGATGTGGCTGTGAATAAAGGATCATAGTGTGACGGAATGGTGCCTTGCCATAAATCAGCTTTTGTGAAGGACCTTTCTGTTCACATGGGCTGCCGTTGGTAATTACCATGGTAATCAGCTCCGAAATATCAACCCTCAAATACATCAAAGAGACACCACAGTAGGCTACTCTACTTTACTCACCACCTAAAGGTTAATATGTGTACAGCCATGTTTTCACAGCCAAAGTGATATTTACTAACGTGGTAGAAATCAGCATCGCACTAAGTGGAGAAAACAGTCAATAACTTCCATTTTTTTCAGGCTCAGCAGGCCATGCAAAAAATCATTTTCCACTGCTTACAGCAAACTTAGAACCAAGTAAAGTATCTAACAATTTATAATGAATTTAATATAATCACTCCATCTTTGAATAATTATCAAGCTGGCCCATAAATGCTAAAAGAGCCTACATAATTTAATTCAATTTAAACACAATAAAAAGCAATTACAATAAAAAAAAAATCAGAGTTACTTAGCAGCTTGGTTCAGACATGCTAGTTTAATTTTCCTATGGCTAGCATGATCATCAAGCCACTAACAATATATTCATCACCAATATTTCACAACTTCAACTGCATAAAACAGCCACTTGTCTTTTTACCTGTAACAGACCATGTACACGTATACAGCCTATTCAGCACCAGTCACATCAATTGCCAATTTGTTTCCAGGTTCAATTCAGAGTGCTTTTCTAACTTTAAAAGTCTGGGACATACATACCTCAAGGGCTGTCCCTCACTTTACAAGTCGTGGAGGGTGGTGTAGCTGATTAAAATATTTGCAGCGAACTCTGCAGAAGGCTGGGGTGGGGGGGAATAGAGTGAATCACAGCTGCAAGTGTCTCAGTGTTACGGGGAAAAGCTGCCAAGCAGACTAGAGTTCCTACTATGCTGCTTTTGGGCTTAGGAACTTCTATGTACATCGTAATTGGATGTTTATGGCTCACTGCACTTTTATTGCTATGTTCTAGCCCTTACAATGTGCAGGTTGCATAATAGCAGAGAAAATCTTGATTACCGGTACATGCAAGGAGTGTCTGCCAGAAATTTACAAACCGGAACAAGCTGGGCATGGATTTAGCATCTACAAAGGAGGATGGCTATGTTTTAACTAAGTAAATGGAAGAGACCAAATGAACAAAAAATGAAAATCCACTACCCTGCCCCTGCCATCCTCTGTATAATTCTAACCTCTTCCCAGTATCACGAACATCAAATCTAGCTTCTTTTCCCTTAGGCATACACTTATTATGCCTAGGAGGATGAGAAGACAGAATGGACTGCACCACCACACTGCAGATGGGATTCCGGTTTTGAATGCTCCATCACATACAACATTCCTTGCAAATAGGTTCTATCTCCTTTTTTTGCTTGATGTTCTGGTTTTCTGTTGACTGGAAGCTTTTAATAGAAGGAAACATTCCAAAATGTGAACCTCCACCTGCAGTCTGATGCAGTCCATTCTATCTTACTATTCAATGAACTCATCTCCCACCTCATTCTTTTGCATGTGTAACTCAGGCTTTACTCCTTCTCTGTAGAATCTCAAGAACGGGACAAAGTTCAGATTTGCTTAGAAGCCAGGTCCTGGGGGTAAGCTCCATTGAACAATATGAGAATTACTTCCAAGTAGGCCTGCTTAGGATTTTCTCCCTAAGTCTTGTCTGGGTTGTGCTTCAGTTTGTTAACCCTCATCCAGCCCACTACCAACTCCAAACATCTGTTCATGACATCCACTACTGCATACAGGCAGGTCACGGCTTAGTGGCTGAGCACATGCTTTGCCTGCAGAAGGTCCCAGGTTCAGTTCCTGGTATCGCCTGTTAGATCTCAGACAAAAGGTTTCTCTGCCTGAGACTCTGGAAAACCACTGTCAAGTCAGTCAGACGGTATCAAACTAATGTTCCAGATTTGATATAAGGTGGCATCGTACATTCATACCTAAGTTTTTCAAAAAAGAGTTGTGTGTCGTCTGCATACTGCATTTCAAATGTCTGTTTGTTTCATGTTGGTTTCAAATACTTCAGGAGACATGACTTGGGGGCTACCCCAGCGCAAGTGTCACAAGGTTGAGCAATGGGACCAGACCTTCTGGTACCAGATAACAGCAGGTCCACCAGACTGTGAAGTCCATCTCTGAAAACCAGTCTCCAAGGATAACATGACTGACAGAATCAAAGCTGCTAAGAGATTTAGGAGAATAACAGGGTCATACTCCCTTTCTCTCTCATCAATCAGGGCAACCAGGTCAGTTTCAGTACCAAAACGGGACTGGAAACTTAACTAGAATGAGACCAGATAATCTGTTTCCTCCAAGAAAGTCTGACCTTGCCCAGTCACACATACCCCTCACGCATTTTGTCCAGAAAAGAGATTCAATGTTTGCAAGTGACCAATATTTATTAATATCATCTGGGTCAAAGAGAGCCTCTTCAAAAGGGCTTCATACAACTTCCTTCACAGCAGTTTTTATTCCTCTCATCAGCATTTAACTGAAATAAGGTTTTAGGGAACCCTACAAGCTCCAAAAAAATATAAAGAATCAAACTTAGTTTAACTGAACTTTATAACTTGCAAGGGACTCATGCATGATTTCTCATATAGAATCTTCAGTATTTTGGAAACAATTTTGGTGGATAACACACAGCCTCTCCAGCACAACATATAGGAAGTGGAAGAAAGTGATGAGATGGGAGGAGCAAAATGATGCTTAGGGTAAGACAATAATGCAAAGTGGGGAATACAAGGAGTAGTAAACTGTGTTGGTTGTATATGTAGCTTTCACAAAAATTACATTCGATATACTTTGAAAGCAGCTCTGTCCCTGAGGGCTTTCCAATCCCCCCCGCTCAAATCTTTGGGAAATTAAGCAGAGATACAGTAACCTAAAATATTAAATCTTCTGCAGAATTACTCATCTAAGTTTATTGATCTCAGTGGACTTTGAAGTTATTCTGCAGGGTTGCACAGTGGGGAGCCAGTGTGGTGTAGTGGTTAAGAGCAGTGGTTTGGAGCGGTGGAGTCTGATCTGGAGAACTGGGTTTGATTCCCCACTCCCCCACTCCTCCACCCAGCTGGGTGACCTTGGGCTAGTCACACTCTCTCAGCCCCACCTACCTCATAGGGTGTCTGTTGTGGGGAGGGGAAGGGAAGGTGATTGTAAGCCGGTTTGATTCTTCCTAAAGTGGTAGGGAACGTTGACATATAAAAACCAACTCTTCTTCTTCTTAAATCACCCACATTTATGATGAGGCCCAAACTGGCATGACTTCTAATTCTAGGCATGTAATCCCCAGTGAGTTACTCCCAAGTATGTCTGTGTAGGAGCAAAATGTATATCAGTACATCACTGAATAGAATGGATGAGCTATACATACAAGCATTGCCTCAGTACAAATAGGAAATTAATTACCAGGGCCTTAACCTTTCTCTCTGTAGGCAGAAAGAAGCTGACTGCTCAAATTACCTCTGCAAAGAGGGCTGCGACGCCTTAACTCCTTTATCTCCGGTAAGGTATCACCCAGCACTCTTTGCCTTTGTGAAGGTTCAGACTGGGAATCTAGTTGCACAAAAACACCTTGTTCCTGAAGCACATTTGTTGGCAAAAACCCTTTAAAAACCCTCTTTCCCATCTTATCTCCAGGACCGACACGACAACGCGGGAAAGGAGCCAGCCCTCGCGTTTTACACCCCGAGATAACAAGACTCGGCTCCTAAAGCTAAAAAAGAAAAAAAGGCCATTTATGCCTTTTGGATGGCCATCTGTCAGCAATGCTGATTCTGTGACTTTGGGCAGATGATGAGAGGGAGGGCATCTTGGGCATCTTTTGGTCACTGGTTGTGTGTGTGTGTGTGCGTGCGGGGAGGTGGTTGTGAATTCCCTGCATTGTGCAGGGGGTTGGACTACATGACCCTGGTGGTCCCTTCCAACGCTATGATTCTATGCATGGGAGGGTTTGCCTTAAGATTTGCCGTTCTCCGGATGCACACTTTCCCCATCTAAATTCTCCAAACTCAACAACAAGCTCCCATGCAGAGTGTTGAGAATTTGGATGGGGGAAGAAAATGTGAAGAAAGCTGATAGGAAGAAAATAGATTCCTTTGAAATGTGGTGTTGGAGGAGAGTGTTGCGGATTCTGTGGACTGCCAAGGAAACAAATCAGTGGGTTATAGATCAAATCAAGCCTGAACTGACCCTAGAAGCTAAAATGACTAAACTGAGGCTGTCGTATTTTGGTCATGTCATGAGACGACAAGAGTCACTGGAAAAGACAGGCTTGCTAGGAAACGTGGAGGGCAGCAGGAAAAGAGGAAGACCCAACAAGAGATGGATTGACTCAATAAAGGAAGCCACAGCCTTCCATTTGCAAGATCTGAGCAGGGCTGTCAAAGATAGGACATTTTGGAGGACTTTCATTCATAGGGTCGCCATGAGTCGGAAGCAACTTGACGGTACTTAACACACACACACAAGCTTTACTATGTATGGGTGTGAAAGCTGGACACTGAAGAAAGCTGATAGGAAGAGAGTAGATTCCTTTGAGTGTTAAAATGACTAAACCGAGGCTGTCGTATTTGGGTCACGTCATGAGACAAGAGTCACTGGAAAAGACAGTCATGGTAGGAAAAGTTGAGGGCAGCAGGAAAAGAGGAAGACCCAACAAGAGATGGGTGGACTCAATAAAGGAAGCCACAGCCCTCAGTTTGCAAGATCTGAGCAAGGCTGTCAAAGATAGTGGAGGACTTTCATTCATAGGGTCGCCATGAGTCGGAAGCGACTTGAAGGCACTTAACACACACAGAGGCCATTTATTCATGGAAGGTTTTGCACTGGATTTGCCACTCTTTAGATGCACTTTCCCCCCATCCATATTCTCAAAACTCAACAATAAGCCGCCATGCAGAGTTTTGAGAATTCAGATGGGGAAAATGTGCATCTATAGAGTGACAAATCCAATGCAAAACCTTTTATGGAGAGCGGCAAACCCAAAGCAAAACTTCCCATTGCATAAACGGTGAGGAAAAAAGTCGTGCCCCAGAGCCCTCTATTCTGCCAAGGGAGTTGCATGCCCGGCGGGTCCGGATCCTCCGACGGCTTCGAGCGCCAAGTGTGCGCCGGGTGGCCGCCGAGGCTGGCAGCGCTCAAAAGCCGGAGGAGAGTCCCTCTCCCTCCCTGGGGGCTGGCCCAGCCTGCGAGGGGAGCTCCGGCTCTCGGCTGCGGGGAGGGTCTCTGGTTCCTGGGTGGGCCGCGGAGGAGGAGGAGGAGGGGGGGCGAGGGGAGTTCCTGGGCGGCGCGAGGAGCCGCCAGCCCCCTCCGCTCCCCTTTAGTACCTGCGGCAGGCAGCGGCCGAGGGCAGAGTGGCCCGCGCCGCCGCCGGGGTCGTGCGCTGCGCTGCAGACGAGGCCGCCCCCGGGTCCCAAAGCCCGCCGATTCCCAGGCGCCGAGGGGAACCGCACGAGAATGGCCGGGGCGACGAGGCAGCCGCTGGGCGGGATGCTGCCGCCGCCGCCGCTGCTGCTCCTGCTCCTCCTCTGCAGCCCGGACGCTTCCCGGCAAGGGACCTCGTCCGAGCCGTCGCTTCTGGTCCTGCCGGCCGAGCCCGGCCCCGACGCCTCGGCGGTCCTGCTGGCCAACCGCGGGCTGCGCGTGCCCTTCGGCCGCTCCGTCTGGCTGGACCCGGCCCGCGACCTGGTGCTCCGCGTGCAGCCGGGGGACCGCTGCTGGGTGACGGTGCTGGAGGAGGAGGGCGGCGCCCCCCAGCCCGGCGCGCTCTCCCCGCGCCGCTTCCCCTGCGCCTTCGGGCCGGGCGAGGTGCGCTACACGCACTTCGGCGCGCGCAGCCCCGCCCGCCACCGCCTCCGCCTGCAGCTGCGCTACGACTCGCCCGGCCGCACCCTGGTGGCGCCCTTCGCCCTGCAGGCCGAGGTGCTGCTGGGCCAGCAGCTGCGCCTCGTGGGCCGCAACCTGCCGCTGGCCGTGGAGCGCCTGCGCGGCCTCAGCCCGCCGCTGGACGACAAGGTGCTGGCCTTCGCCCACCAGGGGCGCTGCCGCCTCACCGCCCTGCCGCACCCGCCCGGCGCCGGCGGCCGAGGGAGCGCCCTGCCCGCCTACGGCCGCCTCGTGGACGCCGACGGGCGCCCCCTGCCGGCCGGGTACAGCCGCGACTGCGGCCGCTTCCTGGCCGAGGGCGTCCGCTACCAGCACACCGCCGCCACCCCCTCGCCCAACCGCGACTACGTCCCCATGCGGGTGGAGGCTTCCACCGAGGGCACTTCCGGCCCGGAGGAGGAGTACTTCCAGGTGGTGGTGCGCATCCGGGAGGGGGCCGAGAACACGCCCCCCAAGCCCAGCTTCGTGGCCCTGCTCATGATGGAGGTGGGCCAGTTTGTGCTCACCGCCCTCACCCCGGACATGCTGGCCGCCGAGGACCTGGAGGCCCCGCCGGACCTGCTGCTGTTCAACCTCACCTCGCCCTGGCCCGGCGCCGAGGGCGCCCGGTCGCGGGGCTGCTTGATCAGCACCGACGACCCCGGCCGGCCGGTGGCGTCTTTCACCCAGCGGGAGGTGAGGGAGCTGAAGATCGCCTACCAGCCCCCCACGGTGGATTCGGAGCAGGAGCGGCTCTTCCAGCTCGAGATGGAGGTGCTGGACCCCGAGGGTGCCTCCTCGGAGCCCTTTGCCTTCGTGGTGGTGGTCAAGCCTATGAACACGTTGGCCCCGGTGGCTGTCTTTAACCGTGCCGCTGGGCCCCAGATGATGCTTTTTGAAGGACAGTCGAGGCCGCTTTCTGGCAACCTTGAAATCGGTGATGAAGACAACTTGGAGGATGTGAAAGTATGGGTTACAAGGGGACTCAAACATGGCGAACTCAGGGTTTTGGGTGCTCCGCTTGGTCGCCAGTTTTTTACTGCGGCGGAGTTAGAGGCTGGGCAGGTGATTTACCAGCATGATGGCAGCGAGCACAGCTACAGTGACAACATTGTCTTCCGTATGGGGGATGGACAGCACCAAGTGGAATTTCTTTATCCAATCACCATTGCCCCTGATGATGACCAGGCCCCTCTCCTCAACGCCAACACTGGTTTGGTGCTAAGTGAGCACCACATGGTCCAGATTTCTCCTTTTGTCCTCAGTGCCACAGACATAGACTCTGATGACTCTACTATTCGCTTTGTACTGAAAGAGGCTGAAGGGTCTCCAGGTGCATCCACTCCTCACCATCTTGGTGAGCTTCTGCTACGTCAGGCAGAGGTTCCACAATCTTATGAAAAAGAGGAGTATGGGGAGGGAGAGAATGGTATTGTATCCTCCTGGCGCTTTGTGGAGAGTGAAGGTGTGTACGAGAAGGTAGTTACTGAGTGGCTGCAACAGGATATCCTGGACGGAAAGCTGTTCTACAGGCACACGGGGCCCCATAGCACCACCCTAGTGATGGATCAGTTTGTATTCTATCTCCAGGATGAGAATGATCCCCCAAATCAATCTGGAGAACAAGAGTTCATCATCAAGGTCCAACCAGTAGACAACTTACCTCCAGAGTTGTACCCTGGTGCCACCTTGCAGATGACGGTCCTAGAATATCAGGTGACCCACTTCAGAAAGCGTTACCTGCGCTATACTGATTTGGACACAGATGACAGGGAGCTGAAATATACTGTGCTCACACCACCAACTGATATTGATGAAAATCATCCTGTGTTGGCTGGGGAGATTGTGTTGACTGACAGTCCTCTGATATCCATTACACAGTTTACTCAAGCACAAATCAATCATCACAAGGTGGCATATAGGCCTCCAGACCAAGAGCTTGGAATTGCCCCAAGAGTAGTCCAGTTCACTTACAGTGTAGAAGACACAGCAGGTAATTCTGTCCCAGGCACCTTCAGTTTTTTTCTGCAGCCAGTGGATAATCAGCCTCCACAAATTACCAATGCTGGCTTCACTGTGCCTGAAGGGGGCAGCTTTCTTCTCACTAGTAGTCAACTTGATGCCACTGATAAGGATACAGACACTGACCGGATTGTCTTCACTTTAGCTGAGGTACCACAGCATGGTCACCTACGCTACCTGGAGGAGGGACAGATGGCACAGGGTGAATCTTTTCTGTTAGATGACATTGCTAATGGCCGCGTATCCTACCAACACAATGGTGATGAGTATACAAGTGATTCCTTTCAGTTGGAAGTGAGTGATGGAGTCCATCAAGTGCCTATCATTGTTAGGATTGTTGTTCAGCTAGTGGACGATGAGCGTCCCAGCATCACTCTCCCTGGTAGTAATGGACTTTTGGGGGCCTTTATTGATGTCCTGGAAAATAGCGCCACTGAAATCACTACTTCTCTTATTCAGGGTACTGATGAGGATACGGATGAACTGGCGTTAACTTTTATTGTGGAGGATCCTCCTAAACTGGGTGACATCTTAGTGGATGGAGTGCCCTCTGAGAGGTTCACCCAGCAGGACCTCATCAGTGGCACAGTAGTATATGCTCACACTGGTGGAGAGATTGGGTTAAGAAAGTTGTCTGATTCTTTCAATCTTACTATCTCCGACCTCTCTAGTGAGTGGGTGGTGGGAGGCAGCACTGTGGAAGGGGTGCGTGTGACTGTGACTATTTTACCAATGGACAACATTGCTCCAGAGGTTATGATGGGGGAGGAATCATTCACTGTTTATGAGGGTGGGAAAAATGCGCTAAGCTTACAGCTCCTAGACGTGGAGGATGTGGATACTCCTAGAGATGACATCCTGTGCACTATCCTCACACAGCCCTCTTCTGGATACCTGGAGAATATCTCTCCAGCTCCTGGGTCTGAAAAATCAAGGGCTGGGACTGCCATCAGTGCCTTTTCTATTAAAGATGTGCGTCTTGGACATATCAATTATGTGCAGAGCATCCACAAGGGGGTAGAACCTTTGGAAGACCGATTTACTTTCCACTGCTCTGATGGCATCAATTTCTCCCCGCGTCACTTCTTTCCTGTTGTCATTGTCCCGACTAATGATGAAAAACCAGAACTGTTTGTACGTGAGTTTGTGGTGCTGGAAGGGATGAGTTTGGTGATTGACACTCCTATTCTTAATGCTGCTGATGCTGATATTCCCCCAGATGAGTTACGCTTCTTCATAACCTTTCTCCCTAAACATGGACAGATTGTTCACCAGCTAGCCACTGGCACTGCGTCCATCCACAATTTCACCCTGGATGAAATCCGGGAAGCATCCAGCATTGTTTATGAGCATGATGACTCAGAGACTAAAGAAGATACTTTCAAAATCCAATTGACCGATGGCCTGCACACTGTGGAACAAGAAGTGTTAATTATGGTCATTTTGGTTGATGATGAGACTCCCAGGCTATCTATCAATGATGGACTTGACATGGAGATTGGTGAATTCAAAGTAATTACTAATCGGGACCTCAGTGCCACTGATATAGATTCAGAGGACAAAACGCTCACCTATATTATCCGTTTGTTACCCAGGCATGGCCTTCTGCAGCGTCTGAGCAAAGAAGGAGAGGTCTTAGGTAACATTACGTTGGGCATGAATTTCACACAAGATGACATAGACCAGGGATGTATACGCTATATTCATATTGGCCAACAGGGAGTGCGTGACTTGGTTAAGTTTGATGTCACTGATGGTATAAACCCTTTGATAGACAGATATTTCTATATTACCATCAGTGGCATTGATATGGTGTTCCCTGAGGTGATCAATAAGGGGGTAACACTGAAAGAAGGTGGAAAAGTGACTCTCACTACTGATCTACTCAGCACAAGTGACATTAACAGCCCTGATGAGCACCTGCGATTTAGTATCACTCGTGCCCCAATTAGAGGTCATTTGGAGAATTCTGACAGACCTGGAGTTCCTGTCACTACCTTCACTCAGCTTCAGCTAGCGGGCAACAAGATATATTACATCCACACAGCAGAGGATGAGGTGAAAATGGACAGCTTTGAGTTTGAAGTAACAGATGGTTATAACCCTGTTTTCCGGACTTTCAGAGTTTCCATTACTGATGTGGACAATAAAAAACCAGTTCTAACAATCCATGACCTAACAATTCAAGAAGGAGAAACCAAACTGATTACCCCTTTTGAGCTGACTGTAGATGATCGTGATACTCCTGACCATCTACTCCGTTTCATAATTACTCAAGTCCCTGTTCATGGCCAGATTATATATAACAATAGCTATTCTGTGACCAGCTTCACTAAGCAAGACTTAAATGAGAACATGATCTGCTATAGACATGATGGTACAGAAACTAGCCAGGATAGTTTCTCTTTCACTGTTACTGATGGAACCCATTCGGATTTCTATGTTTTCCCTGGTACCACCCTTGAAACACGCCACCCTCAGATGATGAAAATCCAGATCAGTTCCCTGGACAATGGTATGCCACAGATAGTAGTGAATAAGGGTGCCTCAACTCTGAGAAATCTTCCAACTGGGCATCTAGGATTCTTAATTACCAGCAAGTCTCTGAAGGCAGAAGATAGTGACAGCCCACACAAATTACTGAAGTACAAGATCACAGATGGGCCAAAATATGGACTCCTAATTAATGCTGGCCTAGGAAATGGAAGTATTAAAGCCTTCACACAAGGTGAGTACTTTTACCTTTGTATTTTGTGTTTTTATGATCCAGCAGGAAAAATGGTAAAAGTCACATTCAGTCTGGTGTAATATTTTAAGTCCATAGTACTAATTTTATATTTTTGGAAGAGGCAGTGTATCTCCCAAGTTTACTCTGAAACTTACAAGAACTCATAATATTTCTCAGAGGATGCAACCTACAAGTCAGTTAATTCTAATGACTTAGATTGCGATCTAATTCCTGGGGGGACTCCAGTTTGTTTGGCACATGGGTTAAACATTGTCAACCCTATTTAGGGAATAACAGTTTTCTAGGTTGGCTTTGTGTAAAAGAAATGTAGCGGTTTCTTTGCCTTTTGACTCAGATCCTTCTAGCTGCACTAATTATAATACAGAGGGAGAGTGCTTGCTTTAAGTAGCAAGGTATTCTTAAAAAAGTATTTTAAGTCTGATAGTTACACCTGATTTTTTTACACACACCTTCCTTGTTTACTCTTAATCAGAAGCTTAGGCAGTGTGGTACTGGTGAGGGTTCCCTTGTATCATGAATAGCTGCTTGACATGAAGGGGGAAGAAAGCTGGGACAGCAACTAAAAGTGTGCTCTGTGAAATGGGAAGTTTGTGGCTCAGTTGTAACCAAAATTGCAGGCTCATCCTTCATATAAACCATGGTTCACTGCTAACCTGGGATGTGAAATTCTTCCAACTTCTGGTTTCAGATCTGTGAATAGTGAACTCTGGTTAGCATTAACCATGGTTTAGAGTGGTGCTGTTGCAGGGTTTGGGTGAAGATGATGGCGGAGAGGGAGCAGAGAATTCAGCAGGTCCAGTATCTTAATCACAGTTAACAGATCAGGAGAGCTCCGTTTGGCCTGGTGTTAGGTGATAGACAAGCCCCTCTCACAGCCTCAGGAAGTAATAATATTTACAGGGCCTGCCTTGGAGGGCTATTGTGTGGTTTCTTTCCTCCCTTTATAGTGCTGGGATGGCAGAATTTTAACTACTTATTTATCAAATTTTTATCCCTCCCTTTCTCCAAAGAGCTCAGGATGGCATATGTGATTCTCCCTCCATTTTTATCCTCTCAACAACTCAGTGGTAGGTTAGTCTGAGAAAGAATGGCCAACCCAGAGTCCTCTAACGAGCTTCATTTGAACCTGGGATTTCAACCTGGCTCCCTCTAGTCCTAGTCTGACAACTGTAACCATTAGGACTCCACTGTCGCACAAGCATTTCCTTTCTCTTTAAAGGCCATATCTGAAGAACCATAAAACGAGTTGAGTGCCTGGGAGCGTTATGTTTCTTGAATAGCAAGCTGCCCCGCCCCCTGCAGCAAAGTATACTACTTTTGAAACTGAGGGGGTCTTTTAAGAGCTGTTTCTAATATGGTATGGATATCTGCTGTTTCAAAAGAAAGAAAAAAACACCCCACTGGGCATGGCTAAAGTAGTTCTTTGGATCCTAGCCAGCTTTTATTCTGAAGATGTAGTTTAAGAGGATGTGGGTCACATGTGCCAGTTATAGAGGGGTTGTGAATGAAATCACTCTTTGAAAAACAAAAACAAACCCAGAATGGATTACAAACATATGAACTTAGCTCTGGGCTCAAAATTATTCTTTAATGTAGTCCATGCAGCAAAAATAGATCGATACATCATGGATGGAGTGAGATCCTACTTCTGCTAAGTTCATTAGAGCCAGGATGTCACCCATACAATGGTAAAGGGTTATAGAAAGAGCATCTGTAATTTGAGGGGATATTTTCAAAAAAAAATTTTCAAGTAAAACAGTACTAAGAAGGCTTTGGTGTAGCGTTTCAGTGATTCATTACACCTTTTTTCCCTTTCCCTCTTAGCTGATATTGACGACATGAAAATCTGCTATGTCTTGAAGGAAGGTGAAAATGCTACTAGTGATACCTTCTATTTCTCAATCGAAGACAATGGTAAGAGAATACATTTTAATGGGTGGAATACATCTTAAAAGCAGCCTGAGGATATTGGATTTAAAGGATTTATGATTATAAGTAAAGGATTTATAATTTTATTGTGCATTAGTTAAAATGTAACGTGTAGCTTTGACAGAAGCGTGTATTTTGTGTATCGTTACTGCCCAGTCCGATGCACGTTTATTCTCAAATAGGTTCTTTGCAGAATATAGGGTTACTCCCAGGTGCATAGGATTGCAGACTTAATAGGTTTCGCTTCATGGATGGAAGATGTATTGAGTCTTGGCCTGGTTGCTGAAGTTCAGTTAACAATGATTTATGAAATGGGGGAAGATCCAGGTGTGCTCAAGCCTACTACATACATGAATCCTTACTCCACCCTTCTTTACCTGCATCTGGCATTACATTTAACTGCAGTTTTGGTTCCCAAAGTGAATTTAGGAATGTCTCTAAGACTCCTTTTAATCCAGATTGGTCACAGTCCAGTTGGGGAGGGAGTGGAAGAGGGTGCACACAATCCAGTGAGACACTCCTAGTCTTTAAGTTCCACTTCTTTGCACTGGGTTTTTGGCATGTCTCAGGCTTTTACACCAGTATCGATAAAGGTTTGTCTCATGACCCTTGATTCTAAGCACTGTGGCCCCAGTCCACAGCTCATGGAGTTTTCCTGTGCTGAACACGTGATTGGCAAAAGGGGGATCATAGAGAGTGTATGAGGGTTATGGATGGATGGTGGCTTGAAGGAAAACTGCCAGGTATCTTGATGAGTAGGTTTTGTCCCATCCTGCTCACAGTGCCACCTTTATCTGTGGAGAGATGGGTGCGAGATTGCACTATTAGTGCAATCCAGGTCCATTCAAATCAAGGGGGACTTGCAGGAAATGTGGAATACCTGAAAGGCATACGTTCTGCAGAAATGACTTGCATAAAATGTGTTCGTTGGTTCACTCCGAAAGCCACTCTGGCCCCTTTCACCCTGCCATTCTAAACCAGTTCTTATCCGTTGTTGGCCTGACTTCAGTTAAAGCAAATTGGGATGGAAGTTTCATACAGTGTATTTAATTCAATTGCTATGTCAGTCTGGTGCTATAGTGCAAAAGTTAGAACTTTCAAAAAAGAAAAAGCTGAAATGGAACGCGATGCGGAAAAGGTGAGGGGGGTGGGAAGCGGCACTTTCAGAAGTGCCACAGGCATTTCAGACTACACACTACAGTGATTCAGAAGCACAACAAAGATCTGAAAATGGAAGAAAGGAGTTTTAAAAAACCCTGGCTCAGCCCCACTTTGTGAATGGGACACAGGCAGCTTTGTAAGAAAGGGTGGGGGGGAATCTATTAGCAGCTGGGAGCCAAAATGGTTGTCTGAAGTGAACAACCGGCTGCTAAAACGGATTATAAAGGCTGTCTGAAAGGGGCCTTAAAGTTGAAAGCCAGCACGTTAGCATCTGCTGAGTATCGGCATGGAAACTTAATAAGTGTCTGTCCGTGCCCGCATGCACGCTCACGCACACACAAACATCTATATAAAATGAAGTTGCCAGATTCTGAACTGAGCTCTGTAGATGTCTCTCTAACAGCAGTTAGTAAATGATGGTGTTTAGTTCCAGAGCACAAGAAGTTTCACCTGTTGCATCTCAGATCTATGTCAAGTGTCATGAACAAGCAAATGTGCTGTGCCTCAAGCCTGCCTAAAAATTATACACTTTAATATAAACATTCCAGGCATGCAGTGTGTTTTTTAGTCAAAAGGCACTCTGTACTTGCTCAAGGGTACTTTTGCTTTCATAAGTATTTCACAGATCTGGCACTGAGAACAATTTACGCCCTTTTCCATTACTTGCTATAAAAGGGATTACTCTGTCCCTGTCCTTTCCCATGTTTAATTTTTGATCCTAATTGGAGAAAATTCTTTTCATTTATGAAGTAGAACCATGGAAGCTGTTGACCTTTGATTTGCATTCATTTGTAATTAGAACTATAAGCATTGTGAACTCTTCAAAAGCTATGAGACTGATTGAAGTTATGTGTACTTAAGACAGAGCTCTAAACAAACGGACTTGCCTAAACAAAGTTTGCTTTTTGAATTACACGTATTCTACAAGCTTATGATCCTCTTTCAGAAACAAACACCATGATTCCTATAGTTTAAGGTAATGCTTTTGATGTTTCCTGCCTTTCTTTTTTAACCAGCCCTACTTTTCTGCCTTTAACAGCAGTCTGACATGCAGACATTTAGCAGATCAGTCTTTTCTACTACTGTGATAAGTGGCTGTAAAAACTTCACCTGCTAAATTTCTATCTGGGAGGCAGCTCTTAAAGGCACAGAAGCAGTCCTTCTTAAAAAGCTCACAGTGCTCAGTATTTCTAGGGCTACGTGTGTGTTTATGTATTCAGCATTTATCAGTTTGCTTTTGTATGCATATGTTGTATATGCTCCTTGGAATGTGAGAAAAGCAGATCGATGAGTGGGGAGGAGGAGGAGAGGAGAAGTCTTTACCACTACCTACCTCACCCTGGGGCATTTGCAACTTGCCCAGGCAAGCCAGTAGGAAATTGCATTCTTATTTAATTTGCATGGCTTTAATTACAGCTACGATGGTCTTCTGCATAATAGGCATAGGTCAATTCCAATTCCCTTACTAAGTAAAGCACTTTTGAGGAGGTTTGATGGGTGTCATCCATTCTTCATTTATGAGGTAGAATATGCTTATACAGCACACATGATTTGTCAAGTTGCACCATCTCCCTGTTCATCTTGTGCAGGTCCTTGTGGTAACACAGCCAACAGCGAATTACAGGATGAGCTCAGGCTGTACATGTGGCACAGGGAAAGAGGTGTCAGATGCAGCCGATCCTGTGTTGCGTTGTGCATTCTGTTTTCAAAGGCATTTTGTGAACTTGCAGATTAATGCTAAAGTTCTATACCAGGAACATGGGTTATTCTCATGCAGATAGTCAGCAGTTTATCTGCTCAAGTAAAAAAAAAACCACAACAAGCTACATTTACAGTGCCATACTATGCAGTGTCATACCCTACTTAAGTGCATTTTCAGTGGGCTTAGAAATGTGTACCTTTCCTTAGGATGGCACTGTTAGTGTTCGTTATTTGATCAATGATATACGGCAAACAACCATTTCAGCACTTCTGAATATTCAGCACTCCAGATGCATCTAACTGCAGTGTTGGCACAAGAACTGAAAAATCCTTCTGCAGATAATCTTGCACAACAATTCCTAAGCATTAATTGGCAAGTATATCAGGTTGTCAGTGCCATAAATCTCCATGCATTTTATGCTCGTAGGATGCTTCTCTGCCATTCTGGACAGTGTGGTTGTAACAAGTGCTAAATATACAGTGCTCCCACCCATGTACATGGTCTTTTGAAGAATAAACCAACACAACCCTGCTAAATGCCTGTCTTCTCATAGTAGAAAAATAAAAGGGAAGGGAGCAGTCCAAAAACAATGGGAAAATATGAGACATGTTAGAGCTTGTACTTCTGTAGTAACTCTCAGCCCACTGATGGAACAGTATTGGAGCATGAAGCCAGTCTACAGTATTACTCTGTCTTGTTTCCCCGCTCCCAGAGTTACATCATTTTATAAAACATCCTACAGGTGGCAACCTGTAGTTCACCATTCTAAAAATTAAACGGACGTTTGGTCCTTGTTTTCAGAATTGCTGGCCATTTTAATGTAACGTATTAGAACAATAGAATATAGATCACAATGCTTGTAAATCAGACTTGTTTCTTCAGTAATCTAGATAAGGAATTTGTAGTGGGGTTTTTTAGGGCTAGTATATATAGCTTATAAGGAGCCAGACAAGCCTTACACTTTGTAGTGGCCTTTGGCAGAATGAATACAGAAACGTTTATCACAGTGTCTTTGTGCTGGCTTAGACTGTATACAGCACAAGTGGCACTCTCCTGCCACCCCCACCCCCACCCCGCCATTGTGCCTCCATAGGTCAGTGGATGTGAACAGCATTGGGGAGAGCTGCAGTGAGAGAAAGAGAATTGGGGGAAAATAGCTCTCTCCTTTCCACAAGTGGAAGTTCAGAGTCTCTCCTTTCTGCTAGTGAAGTGCATCTGGCACTGACTGATTGCATGGTTACTAACTGAGATTGTGCGAAAGTACAAGTACATATTTATCACAATTCCTGTAGTGAGTTCAGATTTAGTGAATAATCTGTAATAATCTGTCTAATATGGCTTTAGAAGCTAGGTAAATGAGTATGACATAAATGGGAATGCACTGATAATATCATATTAAAATAATAATAATTTCTGGGTGTTCTTTTAGTTTTCTGGCAGAGTATTATTAAAAGATATTGAACAAATTAATGGAGGATAGGTATATTAATCTCTGTTAGCCAAGACAACTGGATGGGGCTCCCATTAAGAGGCAGTATTTCTATTGATGTCAGTTGCAGGGGGCAGCCGTGGCTGGGGGGACGGGGACTTCGGCCTCTGTGCCCCTGCAGTAGGCCTACCAGGCCATCTCATCAGCCATTATGGAGACATGTGCACAAGGGCTAGTGGGAGTATTGGTTTGATCCAGCAGGCTCTTCTTATGCTCTTAAATATTTTAGGCATTTGAGTGTCATTTCTCCAGAAAACAAATGTGTGAAAAACAATTTATGGCCCTAGGCCTTAATAATGGATCGGATAAAATGGCTAGGTATCTAGATAACCTAGAGATACCTTCTCAACGCCGCGCTTTTCTATTAGCTAGGGTTAATGCATTCCCATCTAGGATGCTCTTAGGCCGATACCTCCAGATCCCTAGACATGAGCGCCTATGCACATGCGGTTTAAACTTGTTAGATACAATTGACCACATCCTTTTAGATTGCCCCTTCTATGTGACTCTGCGGGATAAACTGCTATCTACTTTGCTCCAGTACAAGACATACAGGAGTAATGAAGCGAAATGCAAATTTCTTTTGAGTGACCATGATCCCAAAATTACTGCTACCGTGGCTGAATTTCTTACAGGAGTTCTTAAAGAACAAGAAAAGTTTTATTAACCCGACTGTAACTTATATGTATTGCCCTTTGGAGGTATTTTGTTGTTGTTTTTTCTATCTCTGTCTTTGGTATGCCAATAAAGGTTAATGAAATGAAATGAAAACAATTTATGGGCCATAAAAATTCAAAACAAAACAAACATAAAAAGGAGAACCAATTTTTTTGTAATAAGTAAATAAAAATCATAGGGTTCCTAGGAATCATTATTTAGAAGACTGTTTTTGGTGGAAACTTTGAGATCTGGATTCCCCACACCTACGCTGGCCAATCTTGATTACAGCCTGCTAGAAGAAATAAAAGAAGAGTTGGTTTTTATACCCCACTTTTCTTTACCTTTGAGGAGTCTCAAAGCGGCTTACAATCGTCTTCCCTTCCTCTCCCCACAACAGACACCTTGTGAGGTAGGTGAGGCTTAGAGAGTTCTGAGAAAACTGTGACTAGCCCAAGGTCACCTGGCAGGCTTCATGTGGAAGAGTGGGAAAACCAATCTAGTTCACCAGATTAGAGTTCACTGCTCATGTGGAGTTAGAAGTCTAACAGTGGCAGGGATAGAAAATTGAATGCTGGCTTTCTTAACCCATTCTACTGCTGGTGACCACTGGCTGCCTTCTGTAGCAGCAGCACTCAAGGAAAACAGAGGGGGTTGCTTTCTTTTGGGTGGGTGGTAGATGTCCTTGTGCACATTCTTTTCTCACTTCAGAGAATGAAACACCTCGTATTTCTACACTATATATGTGCATACTTATGATTTGTACTAACTGAAGCACAAGGGATTTGCTGGGGTATCATCTGGATGGGAACCACGGCAGTGGCCGGGACAATAAAACAGGAGGACCTTTGTATTCCCTGTGTTTCTTAGCAAACAGAGTATAAAAACAAGATGTTGAATGTTGAATCATCAAGTTGGTGGATGTCAATGAGCGTGATACTGAGTGGCTCACAGTAGTCTTGGTCCAGAAGACTAGTACAACAACCTTGAACAACCAGTAAGGCCCTCAGAACCTTTCTATTTCAAATAAGTTTCAAGACTTGTGGCTACTGCTAGTTCAAGGTTGTTGCCCTAGTCTTCATAGAGCACTGGTCTGCACTAGTCTTCACAGATACCTATACTTGCATCTAGTTTCTCTGGTAGTGAGTTTGAAATAGAAAGGGATAATCTCTGAGCCCTTGTATAGAAAAATCTGTTGGCAAGTCTCTGATGAGATGGCGGCAAACTCTGATGTAGAATCGATTTTCATGATGCATGGGAAGCTGGGCAGTAATTACTGCTGCCAGTTTGTTCAGACTAGTGGAATGTTGCACACATAGCTGCATGTAGTTAGCGGTAAGATGAATCCAGCACCTTCTGCTGATGGACCACAGATCTTTCCTGTGTTCTCCTTCCCCTAGCAGTCCTTTGCCAGAGTTGTGGAACCTGTGTGGACTAATAGCCATGTGGGTCAGGAGGCTGAAGTGGGGAAGGGGACATAGTCATCCTTTCTGCATCTTCTGTCAGCTCAGCACTGACTGCGGAAGCAGGAGAGGGTAATTTTACACCCTCCTGACCCACGTGGCTTAATAGCCCGCCCAGGAAGACTTTTCTGGGTTCAGAAAGGACCACCAGGGAGAGGAGAAAACTGGAAAGACTCATGATCCTTGCATCTATGGATTGCTGGATCCAGTTCACTGTCTACTTTGTCCTCGTATGATTTCATCACTAGCTTTCTATAGTGGCAAAAGCACAACTGTATCATAAGAAGATCTAAGTGCTTGAATGGCATCAAGTGAATTCTAGACAATAGAAAATTGGGTGGATTGATAAATGGTTACTCGTTGGGGCTAGGCCTATGCCATCTATTTTCTCATACCATGTATTTTCCACACAGATTATTCTTTGGATTTCTAGGAATAAGAATTCTCCTTTTTGATCAGTTGGAGAATGCCCTAAACCACCAGTCTGTTTTAGCTGGCACGTCTAATTCCCTGGCAACTTTACAACTGGAAGTATCTTTCTGTGTAGAACAAAACCAATAAAGCAATCAATAGACAAAGCTGTGATACTGCAAATGGCCTCTGCCCCACAAAACTGCCTCTAATAGCAGTGAAAGAAAAACACTGAATCCAGGCCAGCTGGAACAGAGTGGTTGAAAGAAATAAAACATCTTCACCAATTATATTCAATTCCTTTCTGTAATTCAGTATAACTGATGTAGTTAAACATCAAACAGATATATTTATTTTAGGATTAGTTGGAAGTGCAATTCTCATTTGGTTCAGCTGTGAGTAGGACCTTTGTACTGTGCAGAAGACGTTTTTAAGGTCTTAATTTCCCATTGTCTTCCCCCCTGTGGATACACAGTTTATGCATTCGCTGTGCCTGTGCTAACTGAGCATGTTATGAAAAGAAACATATAGAATGAAAGATTTCCTGGGAAGTGTGCTCCATTGGTTCAAATGGAGCACTGAGTGCTGGCCTATAAAGAATCTTGCTGATTTTAATGGATTTAGACTGGAATAACTGCACAGGATTGCATTCTTAGGTCTATAGCCATAGTTGGGAAAATGCTGAGATGCATTCTGTATAGGCTAAGGCACACAAAAATATGTGCACAATTAAAAGTTGGGTAATGGTATACAATCCTGGCAGACACATTTAATAGCATTATCAAATGATAGGCAGTATATCAGCTGTTCAGAAGATGAACCCTTAGATCATGGGTTCTCAACAAGGGGGGAATTTCCCGCCCCTGGGGGGAATTTTAGGGGTCCAGGGGAGGAAATTGGGACCACTATTCAGCAAAGTGTGATATCCTGTAGATTATGTACAATCTGTAAAACTGTAGTTTGTTTTTAATTCTGTGACATTCAATAAAATTTATCACTGTCTTGGGAAGGGGGGAATTATATTCTGAACAATGGTGAAAGGTGGGAATGGAGCAAAAAAGGTTGAGAACCACTGCCTTAGAGACTGAAATTTGTTTTTACATATTGATAATCTCAGACATATGAAAAAGTCCAGGTATCCCAGTGCTGCACACTGAATTTCACACGTATCTCATATGGAAACCTGTAGACAAGCTTCTGAGATTGAGTACTCTTCAATGGAAGTTTAGTTGCTTGTGATGCACGCAGCCTTCTGTTGCAGTCAAGATGATAAAATACATACTATCTACCGTAAGAGAGAGAGAGAGGTTTGGATCCTATTAAAAAGCGTGACTTCTCAGGCCCTCCCCCAACTGCAGCCCAAAATGGCCCCCAATGTTGTTGCTGGAGGAAAGGGGACTCGTCAGGAACAGCATGAGTGCAAGGTCTGCTGTAGGAGGTGGGAATTGGTAAAAATTGCCCCCTTTAATGGATGGGAAATAATCAGCAGGATCCAACCCAACATGGTGTAGTAGTTGAATATTGGTCTGGATTCAAATTTTCACTTCACCATGAAGCTAATTGCGCCAGTTGCTATCTCTGAACTGACCTTGTCTTGTGGGATGTGAGGATAAAATGGACGAAGGGAGAAGTGTGTACGTTCTCCGGACAGCTTGGAGGAAGAGTGGGATAAAAATGTGATAGATGCACTACAGCTGACTGAGAAAGCTGGTGTTCGGCGAGCCCAGTTGTCTTGTGAGAGCTACTTAAAATATTGCAGTCTATATATACACGATCAGAGCAGCTGGCAATCATGTTTTTGTGTGCTGACTTGCGTTGCTGTGCCTCAGTTAACAGGGTCTTGTAGAAAGAGATAACAAGCAGGAAAGCCAATTTAAACATATTTTAATGGGGGAAAGAAGACAAGCAGCTTGCGACGATCTCCTTTTTTATAATATATGTGGGTACTTAAAGAAAAGATTTTGTCCAGTTTAAAAGTTTTGATATATTTAGGTATTTTTTGCTTATTTTAAAGTATGCCATAAAGTGCCTTGTAGTAAGTAGTTTTAAACAATGGAAATAGTTTCCCAATTTAGGATGTGATCATAGGACTTCTACCTTATAAGGGAAGAAACCTTGCAGGGTTGCGCAGCAGTATTCTAAACAAAAATGTATTTCAATCCCCTTTCATTATATATCTTCGGTCATGTTACAGAAATATCCAACAGATTAGATTTTGCAGGGAATACTAGCATTACATCGATGACTAACTAGTCACAGTAGGATCCATACTTTGTATTGTTACAGCCCTAGAACGTACCCAAGGTGATGTCAGCTGGCAGTTCTAACTGCTGTTGTACTTTATCAGCAACTGCGCCAGTAATGGGGGAATCACACAAGCCTTTCTCCCTGTGGAAACCACCTCAGATTCTTTTCTTTTTTTTAAAAAAAATGTTAATAAAAGTTTATTTTTGTTCGTTTTCGCACATTGTAAAGCTTTGTCCAGTCATAACTATTTCTTTTGATAGAACTATTGATAGAAATCACCATCTAGATCAGGGGTGTCAAACTCATTCGTTACTAGGGATGGATATGACATAAATGTCACTTGGTCGGGCCAGGCCATGTGTACCATAAAATTTAATTCCAGGTACTGGAGATACGAAGAGCCCTGTGGCGCAGAGTGGTAATCTGCAGTACTGCAGTTCAAGCTCTGCTCATGACCTGAGTTCGATCCCAACGGACGTTGGTTTCAGGTAGCTGGCTCAAGGTTGACTCAGCCTTCCATCCTTGCGAGGTCGGTCAAATGAGTACCCAGCTTGCTGTGGGTAAAGGGAAGATGAATGGGGAAGGCACTGGCAAACCACCCCATAAACAAAGTCTGCCTAGAAAACGTTGAGATGTGACATTACTCCATGGGTCAGGAATGACCCGGTGCTTGCACAGGGGACCCTTACTGGAGATACAAACGTTATAGAAGACACAGTCAAAGCCAGTTTATGATAATTACTTTTTACTTAAAATACAAACATGCTTAAAACAATAACACTCTTACAGCCCAGATCAGGAGCAGGGGGGTGGCTGCCCTGGCTGGAGAGCCTGCAGCGGGCTTGCCAGCCCAGATTGGGATGGGGTGGCTGCCTCGTGGGCCGGATAAAAGCTCTCAAGGGGCCGGATCTGGCGCCTGGGCCTTATGTTTGACACCCTTGATCTAGATGCAATATAAATTCATTAGAATACAGTTAATGGATTGGATCTGTTCCGCTTTCCCATCTAATCTTGTCCAATCCCTCTCCTTATTACAGCCTCTGTCCCGCATGGTTTTTTGTCCATGCAGGTCCCATGATCCCTATGCCCCTTATTTACAAGTTGAAAAGCTGGCCAGATCTAACCCAATATAATATCCAATGTGAACACTTTCACTGTAGCAAATTTCCTCAAAAATGCTTTTTCTAGTTCATTTACTTATATTTCTTTTTTAAACTTTAATTTGAAAAATAACTGAAGGTATAGAGTGCAATCTTGCATTTACCTACACGGCAGTATAGCGAAATCAATGGGATTTAACTCTGATTCAGTGTCAGCAGGAATCGCAATCTTTTTGCATCAGGCTGTTCTCCTAATTGCTATCCTTTGTCAGAAGGTAACCTTAATAAGCATAATGTACACATCTCAAAATAGTCCTGCACATTGTGCAGAACAAACTGATAGAGACGGGGCTTAACCACTTTTCTTTAGCCTGTTCAATAATATATGGAAAACTAATTGGCACAACTTAGCTTTAATCTTCTTGGCATATACTTAAGTATTATGTGTTCGATAGCTTTGGCAAAGCTATGCAGTATGAGGAAATAGATTTATCACCTGTCTTTCCTTCTAATGCCAGTATTCTGATTGCTTTGTGAGCCCAAATATTTGACACCCTCCTGTCTTACCTAGTTGCAGCTCATACTACAGTGTTTTGTCTGTATTTGTGTAAAACCATGACAAGCAAACAAAAGATACATTGATAGCAGTTTGTTTTTGTTAAGTAAAGTTAAATACATGGCTGAAATGTTATGGCTGGTTTTCTCTAATTAACACATTACAGCTTGCTCTGAGGCTTATTAGGGTTTCAAGCAATATGTCAAATCAATTTCTGTTCTTTCAGTAAAACTTTTGTAAAGGTTATTAGGGCTTCAGAGTTGGTAAAGAAACCACTGCACTGATGACCACCCAAGAATGTATGAGAAATGGGCATTGTTCAGATAGGGCTTCATTCCACAGGGAGTTTGTAAGTGTTAAAAGCAAATCTTATGATTCCGAGGATTCATATCTTTTACTCATGGCTTGGGCATTCTCATGATTTAGTTGTCTCACCCAGTGCATACTCATCATTATATCTAATTTTGAACCTTGTTCCCAGCATGCAGATCAAAAAATCCACACAATGGGGTCTTATATTGTTAGGGAGGAAAATGCACAGATTGGCAGAAAAACCAGTTTGTTTGTTGTTGTTGTTGTTGTTGTTTAAAAAAACTCAGATACAGGGGGGGGCAATGTGTGAACTTTTATCACAAATCATAATTTTTTAAAAAATGTGGCTTGGAGAAGAAAGTGTGCAGGAAGCACACTTCTCCCAGGCTGGCCAGGTAATTGAGGGGAAGCTTGGAGTGGAAAGCACACTAGGCACACTCTGCTTCAAGCCCCCCCCCCCCAGTACCCTAGATGGCAGTGGCTGGGGAGGTGCGAAGAGTTCACAGAAGCATAGAATCATACAATTGGAAGGGATCTCCAGGGTCATCTAGTCCAACCCCCTGCACAAGGTAGGAAATTCACAACTACCTCCCCCTTTCACCCACACTCCCAGTGGCCCCTACTCCATGCCCAGAAGATGGCAAAAAAAGCTCTCCAGGATCCCTGGCCAAATGGGCCTAGAGGAAAATTGCTTCCTGACCTCAAAGTGGCGATTGGCATTTCCCTGGGCATGTAAGAAAGGGCCGCGAGAGCCAAGAAAGCTTTCTAACCCCAAGACCCCCATGTATCACAGCAAGGGTCTCATGGACCAGCAAGAGATGGAACAATGGGATGAGTTCTGCGTTTCAAGTCCCTGTGGCTCCCTGCTTGCACAGATCTGATTAATTTGCCATATTTCCTTGTTGAATTTGTATCATAATTTTACTCCTGCTTCAAAATTGCAAGGACATTTGCTACTTTCCTGAGTGATTGTATGACATCTTTGAAATTAATTTGCAAGGCTTTTTGTCCTGGCAACAACTTGGAAGACTGAAATGTCTTTCCCTTAAACCAGCTGAGGTGTTCAGGTGCAAGCTACTATGGCTCTTGGGAGATAGTAGGGTTTGAAGGGCTTGGGCATCACAAACTCTTAGACTATAGTCTTTCAAGTATTGTGAATTGGGCATCAGCTCTTATGAGCTGATCATAAACTCTTAGACTATAGTCTTTCAAGTATCGTGAACTGGGCATCAGCTCTTAGGAGGTGCCATTCCTTGCAACCTACACATCCATTGATGCCTTTAATGGCAGTGGAAGATTTCCAGGGCTCTAAGCTGGCTGTGTTTAGCTCAGCATCCCTGGTGCATTCTTTTGATTGGAATGTTCAGCTGCCTTCTATACAGTCCTAGACCTACCCCATGAAGGACCCATTTAATCAAGAGGTAGTAAAGAGAGCCAATGTGGTGTAGTGGTTAAGGTGTTGGACTAGGATCTGGGAAACCCAGGTTCGAATCCCCACTCTGCCATGGAAACTTGCTGGGTGACCTTGGGCCAGTCACACACTCTCAGCCCTGACCCTGGCAAGTATTTGAATGGGAGACCACCAAGGAATACCAGGGTCATGATGCGGAGGCTGGCAATGGCAAACCACCTCTGAACGTCTCTTGCCTTGAAAACCCTGTGGGGTCGCCATAAGTCAGCTGTGACTTGGTAACAAAAATGAAGAGAAAAGAGAGACTTGAGTTTTGGGGAAGGCTGTGTTGGTAGAAATAATTTAAAGCCGTAAAGCTAAAACTTTACAAGACAGACCATAACATAAGCCTTAGGTAGTAGTTTAAGACTTTATATTTAGCACTTTCACAGAAATGAAATGCAGAAATATGTGGAAGCGTTTGTAAATAAGTACTCTGGGACCTAATTCACATTATGAATAAATCTACTATTGCAGTACTCTCATGCTACAACAAAACAAAGAAAAGCCTTGTAAATCATGATTTCTCCCTTCTTAAAATGGCGCTGGGATAATTCTTAAATATGGTTGTTGTGAGATAATTGCATCCCTTATCTTTCTGAGAAGTCAGCTTGCCTGCCTTGAAATATATGATTACATGAGGAAATTGTTAAGTTGACTAAGTAACATATCACTTCTTAATCCTGTATGAATATTTCTAGGTACTACACTGCTTCTGATAGGGTCATTTTATGTGGCATGGTGTCCTCATAGTGTTTGCTATGAGTAATATAGATGTTTATTATATATTTTAGCATATTTTAAAATACTAAAATGGCTTCAGTATGTTAACATCTATTCTTTAAAATGCCATTTTCAAAATTTGAAGTAAGAATCCACGATTGCCAACATAACGATAAATTACATTATAAAAACAAAATGATTTTTTTTACAATTTCCCATTCATGGGCAGGTAGCAGAGTTTTGCAAGGTACAGCTAAGGCTAAGACCAGTCTAGACATTAGGAAGAATTTTTTAACAGTTAGAGCGGTTCCTCAGTGGAACAGGGTTCCTCGGGAGATAGTGAGCTTTCCTTCCCTGGAGGATTTTAAGCAGAGGCTAGATGGCCATCTGTCAGCAATGCTGATTCTATTACCTTAGGCAGATCATGAGAGGGAGGGCATCTTGGCCATCTTCTGGGCATGGAGTAGGGGTCGCTGGGGGTGTGAGGTGTGAATTTCCTGCATTGTGCAGGGGGTTGGACTAGATGACCTTGGTGGTCCCTTCCAACTCTATGATTCTATGAACAGTGATTCCTCACTTTGCAGGTTCTGATGGTGAATGTGCTTCGCCCTCTGAATTTCCTCATCCTGTTAGCACTGAGCTAACTGGCAGCAGAGCAGAGTGCTTTTCCCTGATCCACCAAAAGCCTCTTTGAAGGGAAGGGCTCCACAAAGTGCCTCAGTGAATTCTTTGCTTGATGGCCTACACAATCTAACAGTTCAACCTTTGGATGTATGTTGAATATTGCCATGTTTATTGGATACTGTGCAACATGGGCATAAGTCAGTAGTCAGTTTACTGAGTTGGAAAGGAATTTTACTGCTTCCTTAGGCTGGCCAGACACGATATGGCTTTTGCCTTTCACATAGCAGAGGTGGAGGTGAGTGAGTGAGGTAGTTTAGGTAATGGTTTCATTGTCACTACTGACACTCCGGCATTGGGCAGAGACTGTGGATTAAGGGCAAGTGGGAAAGACATGCTCCTGGCAAAAACCCATTTGGGGGGTGCTTTCAAGGGTCTTCGATCTCCTGGAGCAGCTGGAGGCAGTACTTGCAGAGGTAAAGTGTACTGCATGACTATCCTCTGTCCAATCATGTGGATAGGTGTTGAAGTGCAGCAGAAGCACTGAGTTGGGAATGGTGCTTTTCCATCTTCCCCTTTGCAATGCAACTATGTCCCTTGAAATACAGCTCCCGGGATTCAGAGGATCCCAGGAATAGCACTGTGCATTATTTGGAGAGTCTGCAGTGGGAGGAAAAAACTAGCATCTTCTGTAGCAGTTTCTGTAGTAGAAACTACCATTTGAGTATATTGTGAGCAATGCGTATTTTTGACAGCCCAGTGTTACCTGGCTCTTCTTATGTACCAAACGCTATAACTCTGTTTTAGTGTAGGACAGATTCTTTCACCTTGAGTTTGTTCAGGTCAGTGGAAGATCCATTGGTAAGTCAAAACTTCCTAGCCCAGCTTCCAGTGTAGGCTAAACTTTGCTTTTGTATGATATCACAGTTCTCATTACCCAACTGCTTTTGTTCCCTGTGTCCAGTTGTTTTTGTTTAAGTGTGACCATTACAGAAAGCTACTAAGAAACTATTTTGCTAAGCAACTGAAGATGACCAATAATTATTGTAAAATGTTATTTCCCTTTTGCTTTATGCAAACTTAAATTTTATAAGTATGCAATAGTGCCCAGAGCCATTAAGGATTAACTAACTAAATAAGAAGGATGGCTCTGCAGTTTAGCAAAGAGTCATTAACCTTTTCCAGTAATATAAGAGACTGGCTGGAGCTTGTTCCTATAGAAAATCTTAGCCAGTAGGCTGGGCTTGACATTGAGCCAACAACAAAGCTTTGTTGTACTTGAGGATGCTGTTTCCGCTGCAGTTAAGTTAAAATGTAATGCATTATTCATCAGCTAATCAGTTAGAAAAATCATTCCACCCATCCTTACAAATTGCTATTGTGTAATCAAGGATGAACAGGAAGGAAATATTAGTGCATTGAATACATCCGCAGGTAGGAAGAGGACAACTTTATACTTCTCATGGAAATTTGCTGTCGCTATTAATCCTTTATGAAGGTTCATCTATTTTAGCAGAAAGTTATATTCCTGTTTCCAAAAATGCGGATATGTAAGCATGTATGACCGGGAAAGTTTTTAACATCTTTCTGCCTTGCAGCTGAGTAGTAACAGCAAGAGGAAAGGAAGAGAATTTATAAATAGCTCAGGAATGGGCTGTTAATTAGGCTGAATGTTTTAAAAAAGGAGATAAATGAAAAAAAAATTGTTTAGGCTGTGATCTTATCAGCATCCTTTGCACAATGCTTTTCTGACTTCAGTTGGCACGAGGTGTGGCTATCTTGTATCAGGTTGAGCTGTTGGTATGCTGGGAACAACAAGCAAAAAATGGAAGCCATCAGATTGCAAATATAACAGCCAATAGTTGATTGAATAAATCCCCAATGCCATATAGAATGTACGAGCCCTTAAAAGGCTGAGAGCAAAGTTAAAACATAGTCATCAAAAACTAAATAGTAGTCAGTAGTAGCTTTGTTAGACTGTCACGGTAACATAGGTGCCATGAGATTCCATTTTGTTTTTGAGATAATGTATGTTAAATACTTAGAGTGTTTAGGGAAAATTCTGTACAAATAGTAAGTAGTATCAGGAATATTATACAATTTTCAAATACAACAACATTAATTTTCAGTTGGATCACACAAGAATAGTAAACCAGTGATCTGGTTAATTAACAGAACTGTTGTTCCCAGCAGCCCATGTGCAAATGAGAACCAGAGAAGTTGTAGGAGCGCAGGAAAGAAACAAAACTGGAACTGTTGTTATTATGCCAACAGCTTTTGCCAGAATAACAATTAGTATTGAACTGTGAGACAGTGTCACCAACTGCTGCCAATTACGCTATAAAAGTCAAAGGGAAACAAAAAAAAACCCCTTTCCTTGTCTGTTCTTTCACTGTTACTTCATTGAAGGGAATACTATCTAGTAAATGATTCCTTAGCATGTGGAGAAACATATATTTCTGTCACAGTGTTTGGAACACATTCAGAATACTGGCAGGATCTTTAGAGTTTTATGAATAGCTGTCTATTCTTATAACGGATTTATTTTTACATCCTGTATTCATTTCATTTGATACGCTGTGCTGGCACATATAAAAGGCATTTATTATATTTTTCTAAGATTTAAAGCACACTCTCACAACACTGTGTGTGTGTGTGTGTTAATAGGGTCAGTGTTTTCATATAATAGATAAACAGTATTGTGACATCATGGACTTGTGGGTATCTCATCAGATAGCTGTCTCATAAGTAAGGTGCCTTCACCATTTGTGAATGCTTAAATTGGATCGATCTCTTTGGCAGTTAAGATATTACTTATGAGCTATAGCAATGACAAGGTATAAACAATAATTAACAAGGAACCTTTCCAATCTAGTCCCAGGCCTGGTTATGGGACTGAAATAGCCTTGGTTGCCCTGGTGGATGACCTGTACCAGGAGATTGACAGAGGGAGTGAGACTCTGTTGATTCTTCTGGATCTCTCAGCTGCTTTTGGTACCATTGATCATGGTATCATTTTGGACCACCTTTCTGGACTGGGACTTGGAGGCACCATTTGTAGTGGTTCCAGTCCTACCTGGCAGGTAGGCTTCAGAAGGTGGTCTGGGGGACTGCTGCTCGGCTCTTTGGCCTGTGGGATCCTGCAAGGCTCCATCTTATTCCCTATGCTTTTCAGTTTCTAGTTGAAACCACTGAGTGAGATCATGGAGTGATTTGGGCCAGGTTGTCACCAATGTGCAGATATCCCATGCTTCTGGCCAATCCCAGGGAGGCTGTAGAAACCCTGAGCTAGTGCCTAGAGGCAGTTTTAGAGTGTATGTGGGCTAATCAGCTGAAACTTAATCCTGAGAAGATGGGAGTACCACTGGTAAGTGGGATGTCTGACTCGGGACTGAAGGTGGTACCCCTTCTGTATTGCACTCCTCTTTAAGGAACAGCTCCATAATTCAGAGGTTCTCTTGAACCCAGGCCTACTGCTGGAAAAGCAAGTGGCATTGGTGGCCAGAAGAGCCTTTTACCAGCTTTGACTAGATAGCCTTTTCCTGGGCCGAAAAATAAACTTGGCCACTATGGTGTATTTAGGATTGCCAACGTCCAGGTGGTTGCTGGAGATCTTCTGGAATTACAACTGATATCCAGGCTACAAAGATCAATTCTCCTGGAGAAAATGAGTACTTTGGAAGGTGGATTCTATGGCATTATAGCCTGCCGAAGTCCCTCCCCTCCCCAAACCCCACCTTCCCCAGGCTCCACCCCAAAACCTCCAGGAATTTCCCAACCTGGAGCTGGCAACCCTAGGTGCATTCCCTGGCTCCATCTAGATTATATTACTGCAGTGCACTCTATGTGGGGCTGCTCTTGAAAAGTGTTTGGAAACTTCAGTTGATGCAGAATGCTGCAGCCAGGATGTGGAATGGGGTGGGTTGTACAGACGGTATTCCTCCAATCTTGACCCATTTACACTGTCTTCCAGTGTAATTCAAGGTACTGGTGTTGACCTTTAAAGCCGTATAAGGCTTGGGGTCAGCACTCTTGGAAGTACCAGCTATTCCTTTATGAACCTACCTGACCTCTATGCTCATCTTCCAAGGCCCTGCTTCAGATGTGTTCCCCTTCTGAGATTAGGTAGGTGGCAACCTGAGAGGGTCTTCTCAGTTGTGGCACCAAAAGTCTGGAATTCTCTCCTCAGAGAGACTTGCCTATCCCGTTTTGTTGCCATTTTCTGTCAGTGGGTGAAGACTTCTTTGTTTCATCTGATGTTCCCTCAGTGAGCTCTCTGTAAGAACTTCTGATAAGTATATGAGTCTGGTATTTCTTTAAAAAACAAAACAAAACTTTCTCTTGCCACCACTCCAAGCAGTGGCAGGCAACAGGACCTGGTAGTGAAGGATCCCCCGCCCCCACAGTAAGATTGGTTTGAAGGGCTTCTATGGGTTGCAATTGGTTGTGGGGGGGGGGACAAAAAACAACCCACCCCCAAATGCTGGCATTCTGTGTTTTAACAGTGGTTCTGTTTGGCTTGTGCTGCCACAGTGGGCCCCTGTTCTGATGGGCACCTGCATGTTGCATTTGGTTCATCTGGGCTAGCAAAAGTGCCCCCCCTCCATGCTTAAAATTGCTGTGCCAGGCTTCTTGTCCTTAGGTGTGAAAAAAAGGGGGGAGCAAAAAATAAAAAAATAAAAAATGCTAGCATTGTGTGGTTTGACATAGGTTTATTTATTTTATTTATTCATTGCATTTATAGCCCACCCTCGTTCCCAGCAAGCTGGACTCAGAGTGGGTCACGACATTATAATCATAAAAACATCAATTAAAACATACTTTAAAGTTACATACTCCAAACAATACAATAAGCAAGATGGCATTCATTGTCCCAGATCACAGGCATTGGAAAAACCTGGTTAGGCAGTAGACCCCCCCACCAAACCAAGTTGAGGGGAGGATGGGGAGACTAGCAGTGATAGTAATGGGAGAAAAACTTGTGGCTGTAGTTCTTTTGGGCTTTCACTGTCACAGTGTGTCTGGGTTCTGCTAGGCACCTGCACATTGCATTTGGTTCGCCTGGGCTAACACTAGTACTCCCACACCTTCAATTTCTACTCCAGAGATTCTGTGGTTTCACAGTGATACTGTTGGCCATGTGCTGCCTGAGTGGTCTGGGTTATACTGGGCACCTGCATGTTGCATTTGGGTTGTCTGGGCTAGCAAAAGTGCCCCCCTGCTTGATTTTTTTTTTTGTACTGTGATTCTCTGGTTTGACATTGGTTCTGTTAGGTTTGGCCACATTGATTTGTCATTCTGCTGGATTCCTCAGTTCTGGTTTGGTTCTGTTGGGCTTGTGTTGGTTCTTGGAGTGGGAGGCATTGACCTATGGTTGCTCACAGGCATGCCCCTGGAGGAAAAAAGGGTATTTTCTCTCCATTGGAAACAATGGAGGATGGATGGGAGGAGTTTAAATGCCTCCATTGAAGCCTATGGGAAATATTTCAAGGGCTCTGGGGGGCTGTTTTTAAGGTATAGGCACCACATTTGCAGCTTAGCTGCTGGTGACTCTCCTTACAAGAACCTCGAGTTTTGTAAAGATTGGGTCAGGGGTTCAATTTTACTGGCCCTCAATTTTATCTATTTGGGGCTCATAGAATTGGACCCCGACCCAAACTAGGGGATTCTTGTAAAGAGAATCACCAGTAGCTATGCACAAAATTTGGTGCCTCCACTTTAAAAAACAGCCCCCACAGAGCCCCAGAAAAATTCCCCAAAGTGTATAATGGAGCCAAAAATTTTCAGGATATCCAAAAAAAATCCTGAAAAAACCCATAACAGTATGAGGGTTCGACTTTTCCGGGAATACCAAAAATTATCCGGTCTGATATACCCAAGTTCAAAAAATACAAAAAGAAAAAAAAATTGGGTGCACACCACTATTACCCGGTAACTGTAAATCTAAGTCTTTTTTAATCATGTGAAGGATTATGAGCTAGAGAGACCACTAACGTCTGTGAAAATCTTTTGTTGTAGAAATAGGTGCCGTATGTATAATGGTACATCTGTTATAATCTTACTTAAAAAACATCAGGTTTCTGAAATTGATATGACAGGGCTTCTCACTAGCTAATTTTCACCAGTTAAAATCCAGTACTCTCTTTGAAAATTTAAATATGGCTTCTTTACAGTGCTGCAGTACTTTATTATCAGAGATACCATGGGACAGTCAGAATTCTATCATCATAATTCTTTTTTTTTTAACCTTTAAATCTCCATACTCTCAGAGGGCTTAATCTAAATGGAATTTTATAGCTAATTATATCCATTAATATTGGTCTTGTAAGCGAAGCCAACTGTTCTGTCTTTCAAAGAGTGGTTATATGATTAGCTTGGAATTCCTAGTATAATCAGATTCCATTTACTTGGGAGAGTCAGGGTGGAGTCTTTCATCCTATGTGAGAAACAGGTTATATTTCATCTAGACTTTGTGCTGGTTTGGATGAATTAAGAAAACTGCTGAGAAGCAGATCGAAGCTTTAAGTAATAATAGCAGGAATATCATTTCGGGTGATTTGTTTTGATGACAGTGACTGGAGTTTCCCACATGACAGGATGTGGAAAATTTGGGCAAAACAAGCAGGGAGAGCAAGGCGACCTCTGATGGGCAGAAAAGGCATGCATAATCAAAAGGAAGCCCCAAAGCAGTCGGCGGAGTTGACCGCAGGAAAATGTCCCTGTATAAAAGGCCAATGTTACAGATGACATTCTATTAACGGTTTTCATCCCAGTCCTATAAGTGGAATAAGTCTCATTAGGCGAGTGGTGCTCACTCCGCAGCTCACAGACAGCCACATTGGAAGTTGGTCTGGTGTAGTGGTTAGACTGTTGGACTAGGACAGTGGTAGCGAACCTATGGCACGCGTGCCAGAGGGAGCACACAGAGCCCTCTCTGTGGGCACGCATGCCATCACCCCAGCACAGAGTTCGCCTGAGTTCGTTACTAGAAAGCCAGAGGGACGCGGGGCCAGGCTGCTTCCCTCCCCCTCTCCACACGCTCCTGAGGGCATTTCTCACATCACCCGTCCCTCTGCCCAGCAGCCCAATGGGAGCGCTTCCTCCCTCCCATGTCACATGCGGCGTGAGGGTGCGGTGCAGACAGCAGCCTATTGAGTCTATGGCGAAGGTGATTCTCGTGGTGGGGTTGGAGAGGAGCTAGGTTGAAGGGGAGCATAGCTTACAGCGTGGCATAGCTGGAGGGGAGCAGAGCGCTCGGGCCACAGTGCGGGCTTTGCGGCACCTCCCACCTTTCAGTGAAATCCCCTACTAAAAGAGGAACACCCACTTACCCAGCATGTAATTAACCTCAGTATTCAGGTTAAATTGCCGTGTTGGCACTTTGCGATAAATAAGTGGGTTTGGGGTGGCAGTTTGGGCACTCGGTCTCTAAAAGGTTCACCAACACTGGACTAGGATCTGGGAGACCCAGGGTCGAATCCCCACTCTGCCAGGGAAGCTTTCTGGGTGACCTTGGGCCAGACACATACTCTCAGCCTAATCTACCTCAGATGGTTGTTATGAGGATAACATAGAGCATAGGAAAATCATGTAAGCTGCTTAGGGCCCTCATTAGGAAGAAAGGGAGGGTATAAATGAAGTAAATAAACATATAAATAAACAAAGAAACATTCACAATTACCATCAACCAAAACAGCCACATGACTACTATATGTCCTGTGCACCAAACACACAATGCAATAATTTATATTGATAATTATATATTTTTCTGTTTCCTCCTCTTATCTCTTACCTTTTCTGTTTATTCTCCCAAGGGTTTTTCTCTATGATTTTTAGCTCTGGCTTGTCACCACATCGCTTTTGGCACCCCCATATTTGTTTCTGGGTGCACCATTGAAGGCTTGGAGAAAACCACTGGAACCCAAAATTCCAGCTGCGGGTGGCATGTAAAAAAAAACACCCCACATGCAGTTCACTGTGAGCAGAAGTGAGGGTAGAGCTTTTTTTAGTGGTGGCAGATTGCCTTTGGAATGCCCTCCTTACTATCTTTTAGGTGTCAGGCTTTTTAATCAAAACTTTTACCTAAGGGGTTGTGTAAAAACTAGGAGGGTAGTGTAAGAGACATCCTTGAAAAACAAGAGCACTTGTGTTTGCTTTCACTGAAGCTCAAGATGAGAAGCTGGTATCATCTGTCATCTTTATGAAGCGCATATTGTGCTTACTGGTCTTGTGGTTCCACAGTGTAAGAGTTGCAGGTCTTATTAACCATAATAGCCAAGTAAAGAGCTTCATTTAATAAGACCCATACAGCCGGCATTTGTGCTAATTTGAGCGTTTTTCTACAGGCGATTTCACCAAGATAACAGCATATGCTTTTTTAAATACAGGTATTTTTGTCCTGTCAAAAATGCAAATATTGCACATTGCTCTTTGCCATTTTTTCTGGCTTAAAAGAACGATAAAATAGGATTCATAATTACACGATCTAATTTAAGTAGTTTGACTGTGAGTACAGTTGATAAATCCATGTTCTACTAAAGATCTTATATAATTATAGGGTTGCCAGGTCCAGCCTGGCAACCAGTGCCAGACTGGGGGAGGGGATGGGGTGAGCAGGGGGGATTCCATCTAGGAATTGCCAGAAACTCTGTGGTTTTACCATAGAGTTTCAGACAATTCTTACCAGAGAAGTATAACATCATTTCTGGGTTTTCCTGAACGTGACGTCATGCCGACGGCCATTTATTTATTTTATTTTTCTTCCACAGCTGCTCTGGATGGCGGCAGGATACCCCAGTTGGGGGTGGGGGATCCCCCGTCCCCACTAGGGGGGAAGCAACGCTATATCATCATGATTTTAAGACTTTTTTTAGGTCGTGCCTCTGTCCCCGGTCCCTACTATCTATTTATCTATCTCATTTCCCCCCGCCCTTTCTCCGAGGCTCTCAGGATGCCATATGTGTTCCTCCCTCCTCCATTTTATTCTTACAAGAGCCCTGTGAGGTAGGCTAGACTGAGAGAAAGTATGACTGGGCCATGAACACTAAGCTTTGTGGCAGGGAGCAGATTCCAGCTTGGATCTCCCTGGTGCTAGTTTGACACTCTAACCACTATACCACACCAGCTGTCATTTCTACACATTTCTACGCTAATGAAGATTCGGCATGTTGCAAATGTTTACAGTGTGTATGGTTTGGATCCTACTGTAAATCTCTGCTAATGAAAGCAGATGGGATATCCTCACCTCCCCCCGCTGAAGCCTGATGTGATCCCTGAAATGCTGCTGCTGGGGGGGTCAGAGGATCCTGAGGAACAGCATGAGGGGTAAATTAAAGGTCTGCAGCAGGAGAGGGAAGGTGGAGATAATCAGTTTACCATGGGATCCAACCCTTTGTCATTGTGTTTAAATAGCTGAAACCTAGCAGCAAGCTGTAATTGGTTGTGGCTCCCGGTTGTATTCATGGTGTACATACAATGAAACAGATGCTTGCAGCTATTTCATTCATGATGACTGTGTATACTTATGGTTCCAACCCTGTATTTGCCTCTACTGCCAGAGAAGGTGGGATTTGCAGGGGAAAATTAAAAAACAGGAAGCGGTGCTTAGCTTCCCCCTCAACCTGTCCTCTGCAGGTACCACTTGGTCATTTTTATATGCATACTCCTCACAGGATTTCTAAACTTGAAACTAACCCAGCTCAGGGGGAAGAAGGCTTGGCCAAAGGGCATTAAAGTTAAGCAATGATTATGTACAAACGATTGGATCCTATACGTTGTGATTGGAATGAGATCACAGAATGGAACTCTTCTCCTTCCCTTTTTGATTTCTTGTGACCCTTGAAAAGCTGTTCCTAATGTTCAGGGAACCCTCAGGAGCAGTCTGCAGTGAAGGGCAGAGGGTTGCAAGAAGGGGAAATCGGTGGAAATTGCCCAGCCAAATATTTGTGAGTGCTTGCTCCACTCACGTGGGATGATTTCTGTCACTTTCCCTCAAGCTGTAGTTCTCTGTGGTGCATTCCAGTCCCAAGGCTTTTGTGGGGGGCATGACGGGGAGCAGGGGAAGAGAGATCTTTCCCATTCATGGTTCACAGTATTCAACCCATTAATTTTCTTAATGTATTTACATTGCAGGTTTAAATAATTCTTTCCCCTCTTTAAGGTTACATGTTAGGTATGATGATGTTCATTTTATTTCAATGAATTTCAGGAGGGAACAAGTTGAAGAGCCAGCTATTCCGTTTGAACTGGGCTTGGATTTCTCTGGAAAAGGAATACTACATAATAGATGAAGACTCCAAAGTCCTGGAGGTAACCCTGAAACGTAGAGGATATCTGGGAGAGACATCATTCATTAGTGAGTATAGCTTTGAGCCATCTCATTATCAAGAGTGAAACTGTAACTGTTATGGAACTTTATTATCCAACAAGTAACACAATGTGGAGGGGAGGGAAGGGAAGGCAGCATGGTATAGCCCAGTCTCGTCAGATCTCGGAAGCTAAGCAGGGTCAGCCTTGGTTCATGTTTGGATGAGAGACCACCAAGAAAGACCAGGATTGCTATGTAGAGGAAGGCACTGGCAAACCACCTCTGTTAGTCTCTTGCCTTGAAAACCCTTCAGGATGGCCATAAGTTGGCTGTGACCTGACAGTACTTTACACGCACACACAACACATTGTGGATATTAATAATTAAGAAATGTCTTTCTGTAATATATTATAAAAACCATTTTGGAGCTTTGCTCTGTTGGTTATTGTATACTCTTTATTTCAACAGAATTTTCTGGTTTACTGATTTCGTGTCCTGTGATTTTAAGATGGGTCAAAAATTGTGAATAAATGGGCTTATGAGTATTTTCAGGATTACATATGCCTGCTACTCCACTAGTGTTATTATTTGGGAAATTACTTATGGTTCACTTTAATTTTTAGGAAATATGCCTATTCTTATCTATTCTTATGGATTTCACTGACTATTGGACTAGTGTTGGTAGAGAGGTTTCACTGCTTAAGAAATGTAGGGAGCAATCCTAAGCAGGTCTACTAAGAAGTAAGTCCCACCTTATTCAGTAGGGCTTACTTCCAGGAAAGTGCCCTTAGGACTGCAGCCATGGTTACTTAGAAACAAGCAGCCGTTCAGTCATGTCTTGAGTTACGTGACCTCTTTAAAACTTGGTACAATGAACATCCAAAATCCACAGTGGCTGGGGCAGAGAGCTAATTGTTAATGTTTAACATTTATAAAAATCAATGAGCTTTCCCAGCTTCAGCAAGATGTCTTGACTTGTTCAACTGTGGCTCACTGAATTCCTCTTACAAGCAGAGAAAAGTAAATAAGAAACACTGAATGTCTTTATCAGATACTTTTGAAAAGTGGAACATTCCAATCTGCTTGTTGGCTATTGCATGGAGGCAAGAGTGATTTCAAAACACATTTGCTGTTAAAGCTCATGTTGCACAAACGTGAAGCTTAGGTGCAAGGGCTTTTTGCACATGAACATGTGTAGACATACCTTTTTCAACTGCTTTGCAAAACTAGGTTCAGTTGCAATGAAAGGTATGTGATGCAGGATTGTCACACTTCATCAAAAAGTTGTATTTATTTGGGCAGAGAATCTCATTAGATCTCAGTTTATGGCTCTTGAGTTAGGGCTAACTTCATGCTACACAATTATTCTTTTGCAGGTCATTTAAAAAAAAAAATGCAAATCTGCCGCAAGTGACTTTGAAGTTGAGCAGAGGGCTAGTGAGGTGGAAGGTTGCTAAATCATTTCCCTGATAGCCATTTGCCCAGTCAAGTCCCCACCCAACTGCTTCCCACCAAAAGGGCAGCAGAATATACTACACATAGTAAAGTACACAGCCAGAAAAAGAAAGAGCCACAATCTGCTACAGGTATCTTTGCACAGTCCAGAAAAATCCCTAGCAGGTGTTGTGTATCTAACTAAAACTTCTTTAGCAATGCAGAGCAGCTTAGAAAAAGAAGTCAAAACTATTTTTCTTTCCAAACTTTTCCCCCAAGTTATTTTGACACCTTTAAAAAACAAAAACCCGTAACTGTTGACTGGCCAAGTGTTTAAGAATAATCCTATTTGAACAGATTTGTACTGAATCAAGACTCTCCTGAGTATTCTATTAAGCATTCCTAAATGGGTCTGAAGTGTAAGAACTGAAGGAACGAATGTCAGGAAAGAGTTTCACACTTCACAGCTTTCTGGAGCTTCTTGCAGGATATCAGATTCTCTCAGAACCACGTGAGGGATGCTGCATGACAAAGGTTTATTATTCTTGCAAAGAGGTAAAGTTTCCTAACTGATGATGTCAAACCATAATTTAAACAAAATAGTTTAGTTATTTGAGCTGATCCTGAGTTAGACATTAATGAAAGCTTCCTGGATGTTACATTAAATTTGGATTGTACTCACTTCTTTGTTTAAAACTACACATAACCATCAAATAACATTAAGTCAGAATAAGGAAAAAAGCTCTATAAAATACAACTGCATAATTTCCTTGTGTATTATATTGGTTTGGTATAGATGAGTATCGTCATCTCACTTTATTTTTAATAAATTTGTTTTAATGTTTTGATTCTTATGGATTTTAAGATACTGAACAAGTCAAAGTTGCCTTGAAATTCAAATAACTAGCTGTTCAACCCATTTTAAAGATTGCTAAATAGAATCATCTGCAATGGTACAATAACAGAATCAAGAACCTTTGAAATCTTTTTTTTTTAAAGTTTTCTTTTGGTGATTAGAGCAGTACCATTAAGGTACAGCAGTAGTCATACTTCAGCTGTCAAGCTAGATCAACAGTTTAAATACATGACAGCTCTTGGACTCAATAAAATCTCTTTTTACAGTAAGAGTAGGTCAGCAGTGGAATCGGCTGCCTAGGGAGGTGGTGAGCTCCCCCTCATTGACGCTCTTCAAGCAGTGGGTAGACGAAGATTTTGTCAGGGATGCTTTAGGCTGAACCTGCATTGAGCAGGAGATTGGACTAGATGACCTGTGGGGCCGCTTACAGCGCTATGATTCTGTGGTTGTGGCCTCATTTTCTTCTCTCCCAGTCTCTGGATTTGTGTCATCTCCATATTCCACACGTTCCCTCTGTGCCTTTTCTGAAGCTCACTAGTAGTTGGTTAGCATCCAGAGCAGGTGTTTGTCTGTTCAAAGGAAGGGCTGGCCTTGCAGCTAGTGCCTAATTATGTTACATGGGAGGAATTGATGCTATTTAATTTTCTGAGTGCAGTAGCTTAGCTGAGAATGGCCATAGAGTAACAGGCTGCTTGTATTGGCAGGAGTACTTTTTTCTGCTAATGTTTGGAGGGCAACTGACCAGAAAAAAATTACTGGATGTCATTCCTGTATATAGTTACAAATAGGGGGTGCAATGCAGGAAAAGTTGGTCAGATATACAACTCACTGATGTCACGTATTTTTACTTTCTGATTCCCAACCAAACCAAACTGTTTTCATGTTTTCTCAACAAAAAAAAAACCTTGCAACAGCTGTGCGCTGAGCACATGTTAAATCTGTCACAGCCCTCGCCAGCTGATTGAAGCCCACATAAGTCTTCTTTTATACAGTGCTAGCTTAAACAACTTGGAGATCCATTTACAGCCTCAAAAGAAAACGTTAGCTGGTAGGGTAAGAGAAACGGAACTACTATAGTCAATTACTGTACAAGCTACAGTTGGAAAAAGGGCAGTAGAAATAATGTATGGTTTGAGTAATTAAATTGTAGAATTCACTGCTTGTGGATATAGTGATGACCACAAACATAGAAGGCTTTAAAAGGGGTAAGATGGATTCATGGAGGATGTCATTCTATGGCTACTAGCCATGATGACTAAATGGAACCTCCATACCTGGAAGCCATAAACTTCTGAATACCTGTGGTAGAGGACCACAGCAAGGCAAAGACTTGGTCTCTGTGTTCTGTTTATTCTTGTACCCCCCGACACTTTGTTGGCGACTCTATAAGGTGTATACTGAACTAGGTGGACCAGTGGTCTGATTCAGAAGGGCACCTGTTTGGGTCCCTCCATTGATCCCCCCCCCCCCCCGACAGTCCTTGTTACTACTAAAGCAGTAGCTACTGAAATAGGGTTTGGAGTGCAATTGTTACAGAACAATATTTCCTAAATATTTTGTCAGTGGAACAGCTAGTACAATTTTGTATTTTCATCAGAGCCTTATCTTTTTGTTCCACTACCAATATGAAAGTAATCTCAATTTAGTACACTTTGCTAAATGACAAACATGGCTGCTATAAATTTTCCATCTTTAGAAGAGACTAGTGTAGGACCCAGGGATATTATAGCCTGCATGGAAAGAAATATAAGGTAATAGATGAAATTGAATCTGTAGAATGTAAGAATACAGTTGTAAATTTCTTGTAGATGAACAAAATCATTAACCTGGGAAGTCTAGTCTTTGTATCAGAAGGGCATACAGGTCTGGTAATGAGGGGTGGGAGAGAGAGAGAGAATCGTAACCTGGATTATGAGAAGGTGTTTGTTCTTTCTATGCTACTGCTTTTGTTTCATTTTGAAGTTAGACAACTAAAAAAGATACATAAAACATGGTGAATATATGAACAGTTGCCATGAATGTAAACTTATATTTCTACATGTTTAATTTTTTTTTAGAACCTGGTAATTACTACAATGGAAAATAATTGTAGAATTGTGTTGTAGTAATATTTCTCTTTTTTTCTAATATCAACATACTTTTAATTTACATGGTAGGTTCCAAAAGGTAATTTACATATTGAAAATTCTTATAAGAATTTTCAAACTCAGAAGTCTTTCTTGTGTTTCGCGATGTATTCCATAACACATATAAGCATTCGATCAAAGCCTAGAACCCATTCAAAATCTCTTTTTAAAGAGAATTTTAGCTTGTGGTACCCCAGCAGCTTTAGAGTGGGCTGAACTTGGTGTACCATAACACCCACTATTTAGGGTTGCCAAGTGCCCGGTGGTGGCGGGTAAAATCCCACCAATCCACCGGGCTGCCCTCCAACCAGCTAAGGGCTGGTGGGCAACGTGTGCATGCACGCCTGCATGATGCGCCTACGTCACTTCAGGGTTTACCCAGAAGTGGCGCGGACGCTCTCGCAACCTTCGCAGAAATGCTATGGAAACCATAGCATTTCGGCAGAGATTGATAGAGCATCCACGTCTCTTCTGAGTAAACTCGGAAGTGACGTAGGCATGTTGTGCGGGGCGCGTGCACATATCGCGCTGCACACCACAGAAAAGCTCCCACCAATGGAGCTACAGGACCTGGTAAGCCTAACACTACTGTATATAAAAAGTGAAAAATCATAGCATAATTGGTTCTTATAAAAAGCAATTGTGCATCCAGCATCCAGAGAGCCAGCATGGGGTAGTGGTTAAGAACAGTGGTTTGGAGCGGTGGAGTCTGATCTGGAGAATCGGCTTTGATTCCCCACTCATTCACATGAGTGGCGGAGGCTAATCTGGTGAACTGGATTTGTTTCCCCACTCCTACACACAAAGTCAGCTGGGTGACCTTGGGCAAGTTACTGCTCTGTTAGAGCTCTCTCAGCCCCACCTACCTCACAGGGTGTCTGTTATGGGGAGGGGAAGGCGATTGTAAGCTGGTTTGAGTCTTCCTTAAGTGGCAGAGAAAGTCGGCATATAAAAACCAACTCTTCTTCTTCATCCATACAAAAAACTGTCTAAGGGGCATGGATAACAGCATATTTCCTCTGTTCTTATTCTCTCTTTTTAATAATACATGTCTGGCCCCAGTAGAGGCCTCAAAACTGCCATCTACTGAAGTGGTGTGGGTGAAATAGTTTCCTTCCCTGTCCCCACAGTCATCACAGGAGTTTTCTTGGTCTCAAATCTCCACTGGGGCATGAGGACTTAAGGAGTGGAAACCTTGTTCCCTCTGCCCTTCATCTCAAAGCCATTACAGGTATGGGGGAGGGGGGGAAATGAGGTAACAGGCCATGTGTCTCAGAATTTGTGTTCTTTGAGGCCAACTGCCCCCTCTCAGTAGTCCTATAAATTGCAAAGGTGCAGTCCCACTTATGGTGGAAAGGATCTTTCAGGGAAGGAATAAAATGAATTACAATTTTCTTCTTGTATTTCACACCTTTACGATGGCAACATACAAGATTCTACAAAGTTACTTGAGAAGTAGAATACTGGTATATGTGGTGCATATATGTGACGTTTCTAGTGTTCAAAACATGATGTCAAACAATTTTTTTTTGTTTTTTAAAAAAGTTGATATTGTTCCTTTCCCCTCCAAATATTTATTCAGGCATTGGAACGAAAGATGGAACAGCAGAAAAGGATAAGGATTTCAAAGGAAAAGCCCAGAAACAGGTTCAGTTCAACCCAGGACAGACCATGGCTACCTGGCGAGTAAGGATAATAGTAGATAATGAATATGAAGAATCAGAAATTTTCCAGATTATTTTGTCTGATCCTGTAATGGCTTCCCTGGAGTTCCCAGCAAGAGCAACAGTGGAAATTGTGGATCCAGGGGATGGTATGTGATGTTAGCTGCTTACATTTTATTTTTCTTATTTTTTCTGTTAATGTCCTCATAATCCTATTTCCATTGGTAGGGATGGAACTCTGAATAACAACACAAATACAAACTCCATCAACTTAAATTATTTTCTTTAAGTTTGTTTTTAGCTTAATTTTTTAATTTGCTTTTGGCTTTTTTCTTTTTTTTTTTACAGAATCTACTGTGTACATTCCTGGGTCTGAGTATAGAATAGAGGAAGATGTTGGAGAGCTGATTATTCCTGTTAGGAGATCTGGAGATGTTAGCCATGAATTAATGGTCATTTGTTCTACCCGTGAAGGTATTGTGTCAACTGTTATAGGGCTTCCACAATCTGAAATTCTTTTGTGTCCTTTAGTGGTGTGTACATTTGCTTGACACGCTCACAGATGTATTAGAGACATATAACCTGGAATATTATTTTACAAGAGGGGACCTATGAGACTCATAGCTGAAATCCCATCTGTCCCCTGTGGGACCCCTATTTCTCTGCCTCCGCTTCTTTCCCTCCCTTTCCCCACTGCCATTGCCATTTTCTCTCCCTTTTTTATCTCCCATTGCCATTTTCCCTTTTTCCATTCCTGCATTGCTGATTCCTCTCTTTTCTCCAGCTACAGAATGCCGTTGGTGATCTTGCATGGTTTCCTGAGATCTTTGCTGGAATTCTATATGTGAGATTTTGTTAAAGTCCTTCAGTATTTTTAGTGTTCTCTCAGATTTGCAGAAACATCTTCCCTGTTTGTACCTGGTCCCATCGTGCAGATTTCGTGATCCACACTCTGGGGGTCAGGTTCATAATTAGATCTAAAGTATAACATACCTAGATGCACACAAGGACACACACACCAGCAAATTAGAACTAACGTGTATGGTTGCTCTTGTTCACTGGGAAACATAGACCTCTTAATCTTAAACATTTTTTCTCCTGTGTTTCCTATATAAGCTCTAACCATATATTCATACAGAACAGATAAACAAATTATATAGCAACAGAAAGTAACTTGTACACCTGACCAGGTGATTTATTTCCAGACAACTAAACATACAAATATACTAATTTTCAGGTTCATTCATAATCTTGTTGGTCTTTTCCCATAAGAATTGCTTGCAAATTTCTCTAATTGGCAATCCAATGCAAACTTACTTGTTAGTAAGCCCCACTGAACTCATTGGGACTAATTTCCAAATAGGGTGTCTAGTTGCAAAATGATTTCCAAAACAATGATTCTGAAAGTGGTGTGCCTTGTACCACTGATGTAAAGTTAAATGCAGAAACGTGTACCAAATATTTTAGCTTAATGCAATGTGTGTATCTCTGTGTTTATATATCTAGCTAATCTTTTCTTGTTCAGTTTATTCATACCTTAATGTGAAGGCTGGTGGAAAATATAGGTAAGATGTTTTTTTAAAAAAATTCTTTGTTTCCTTATGAGGAAGTACTTTCTTCTGTCTGGTGCACATGCTGAAAGATTTATGCCCCTGTGGGTTAGACAGCTAGTCAAGTTGTGCTGGTGAAGCACGACAGCTGGTGGTCAGTTTCAGATGTTAAGTATGTCAGCGCAGCTGTGGGATGAAATAGGAAGATGACAGTACTAAAGCTGGTCTGTAACTACTTTTTACAGAGATTAGATTGCTTTTGGCTTCTCAGACTATCATGCTAAGTCTTACTTGGTGGCCTTCCTAGAGATAAAGTGGTGTAATTTTGCCTACCGATTTCAAGTTTTACCATTTCTTTTTACATTGTGATCTCTCTTTGTCTTGGAAAGCACGGTAGACTCTTGTAATGAGCAGAGTAGATCATATGAAAGTGAAGAAACTACAACTCTCCATCTTAATTTCAATCAGCTCTGTGGCTAGCCCTAGGAGGACAAGCCTAAAGCTTTTACTTGCATTATTTGCATTTGTTTCTGGGCCCAATGCAAACTGCTGACACTGATCATTAAAATTTTGAGGACCAAACTACACATGGTGGTATTCTTGTGGCTGCCACAAGGCTGTTGCCGTGATTTAAAAATGCACAGCATAGTGCTCTTGTACCCCCCCCCCTCCATGCCTCTCCAAGTGCCGGAGCAGCTGCTGAGAGAGATGTGTTTGTTTCAGCACTTGATAGGACATGTGGGGGGGTGGGGGTGGACAAGAGCACCTCAACTGCTGTGCTGTGGGCCCAATCTGGATCTGGCCCTCACTTCATGTTTTAATCACTTTAAAATGGTGGTGGCATCCCCAGGGTGGCCTTGTGTGTGTGTGTGTGTTAAGTGCTGTCAAGTTGCTTCCTACTCATGGTGACCCCATGAATCAAAGTCCTCCAAAATGTCCTATCTTTGACAGCCTTGCTCAGATCTTGCAAATTGAGGGCTGTGGCTTCTTTTATTGAGTCAATCAATCTCTTGTTGGGTCTTCCTCTTTTCCGTGGCCATTATGTGTAATTTGGCTCTGAATGTTCTGGGCCCAGGATATATTGCAAAACCTAGTCAGAGCACTGGGTTAGGATCTGGGAAACCAGGATCTTCTCAGAGAGCAGTAAAATGTGGTGATGTAAAAAGGGTTACTAAACGAATATGCTGATTTTAAGGAGCTGCCCATCTTGATGGTTGTATTTCAGGTGCTGTGGTTTAGATTATTGCTTGGTTTAATTAATTTGATTCTTTTTTGTAGAGTTCTGTTTTTATATTTTTAATATAATGATTGCTAGTTACCTGAAGGCTCTTTTCTGATGGCATATAAATACTTTAAACTGGGGGAGGGAGCTAATGGTTGCTCAATGTGTGACATGGTTACTTTCCAGTCATATGTGAATGTACTAATGTAGTGTTCAGATGAAAAAGGAGTTTTAAAAAAATATGCATACAATATATTAATTACCTTTCTGTAAATATCAGTATAGGCCCTTGAAAACAATACCAGGGCTTTTGTTCCATTTCTAATTAATAGATGGGATATCATGCAAAATATGGTCTTTGTTTTGCTCCCCTTTCTCTTTTTATTTTTTTATTTTATAGTTATCTTTATCTAAATTCTGTTTTAATTGAAAAGAAAATCCACTGCTTCCACTAAATTCCTTTTTTTATAAGTTTCCCCTTCCAAGATGTATCAGTCCTTTGTTACACTAATGACATTTCTTGCCCACCTCCATGTGCTCCCCAAATATGAGAGATAGTGGTTTTACTTTCACATCCAATCTGAAAATTCTAGGGTGGGCAGAGATTAGATGATTTTTAAAAAATGTTCCTTACAACAAGTTGCTGTAAAATTATCAGTTTATAACAGTTTTTTAAATGGAATATTTATTAGGATACCATTTGACATATAAAGGCATGATACGATTTGCTGAAATGTGGGAGAAAGGGCATACAGACAGGAGGGAGTATGCAAGCCCGAAGCTATAGCGCTAAACCATGGTTTACAGTGAAATCCTAAGCAAGTCTACTCCAATTTCTACTCAAGTTTACCCGATGAGGTTTACTTCAAGGAACATGTTCTTAGAATTACACACTTCTCATAAGAACATAAGATGAGCCCTGCTTTATCAAACCAGTGGTCCATCTGGTCTAAGAACTTGTCTCACGCAGTGGCCTCTGAAGAGCCAACAACAGGGCATATGGGCCAAGACCTTCCCCTGATGTTGCCTGCTGGCACTGGGATTCAGAGGTTAACTGCCTCTGAATGTGGAGGTTTCCTTTAGTCACTACGGCTAGTAGCCACTGATAGACCTATCCTCCATGAATCTGTCTATCCCCTTTTAAAGCTGTCTATGCCTGCGGCCATCACTACATCCCCTGGCAGTGAGTTCCATATTTTAATTACTCTCTGTAAGAAGAAGTATTCCCTTTTGTCCGTCCTGAACCTGCTGCCCACCAGCTTCATTGGATACCCTTAAGTTCTAGTATTTTGGGAGAGGGAGAAAAAGTTCTCTTTGTCAACTCTCTCCACCCTGTGCATAATTTTATAAACCTCTATCGTATTACCCCATAGTCGTCTCTTTTGTAAACTGAACAGTCCCAGACTCTTCAGCCTTTCCTCATAGGAAAGGTGCTCCAACCTCCTACTCATCTTGGATGCCCTCTTCTGTACTTTTTCCAGCTCTGCAATGTCCTTTTTGAGATATGGTGACCAGAACTGTCTATAGTATTCCAAATGAGGCTGCACCATAGATCTATATAGAGGCATAATATTGACCGTTTTATTTTCAATCCCTCTCCTAATAATCCCTAGCATGGAGTTTGCCTTTTTCACCACTGCAGTGGACTGGGTTGACACTTCCATTGAGCTATCTACTACAACCCCAAGATCTTTTCCCCTCTCAGTCTCGGCAAGTTCAGACCCCATTAGCCTATAGCTGAAGTTGAGATTTTTTGACTCAGCGTATATCATCTTAAACTTACCAACACTGAATTTCATTTTTCACATTTGTCGCCCACTCAGCCGATTTGTGGAGATCCTCCTGGAGCTCTTTACAGTCATCCCTGGTTTTTACCATCCTGAATAATTTTGTGTCATCTGCAAACTTGGCCACTACACTACTCACCCCTAGTTCCAGCTCATCGGTGCATTGAAGTCAGTGGGCTTAGAAGGGTGTAACTCTTCTTAAGATGTTTCATCTGAACCAAGCCAACATATGGACTTGATAGTGTACCTAGCACTAATGATCAAAAAGAGGTTGAAATGACAGGATGAGACATAACTCCTAAAGTAAACCAGATAACATTTGATTGGAAAATGCAGTTACTTAGTAAAATACCTATAATAAAGAGTAGGGAAGGGCAATTTATAAATGAAATTTAGCTTCTGGTATATTAATTTTCTCTGATCAATGAAATGTAGAAATTTTTCATTGATGACTATCTAATTTTTTTTCTGTTTGGAAGACATCCACTAAGTAATTAGTATTTCATAACAACATTCTGCATGCTCTCTGAGCAGAAAAATCGAAGCTAATATTAGCTTTGTCAGGTTTTTCTTGTCGTTCACAGAATCTTTTTTTAAAGTCTTCTGTTTCTGTATTACCTTGGCTGTCCCAGTCAAAAAAAAACTCAGTGCATGGCAGGAACCTTTTAAGAGTCCAGGATTCCTTGGTCATTTGTTCGTTAATCAGTGAGTTAATACAACACTTCAATACCATTCGTTTTCTTTCCTCACCTTTTGTTGTGTACTGGGATACAGAACATCTTCAAGGGTGACTTGAGATTTTGGATCTTTCTAAGTCCGTTCTGGGCTTCAATAAAAGTGAGCATTTTATTTATAATGTAATTATTTGTCCAAGTTGGGCATACAGGAAAGTCCTAATAGTATTATCATTATGTGTTGGGTATGTGTTTGTGACAGAGAGAGAGAGAGAAATCGCAACTGAAAGGGCAGAGCAGAGGAATTCCAAGGAAGCTATACTATACTGTGTTGGTTGTTAGAGTGCCCCAGCTCAGGGTCCTGGAATTTTGTCCCGCCTAGCCCCTCTCTTTTGGTGGCCTTGTCTGGCTATTTCTGAAGGCATCAAGGTGCCTAACAATGTAACTGAATCAGTCACTTTCCTAAAACAATCAAAAAAATAACTTTAAACATGAAATAAAATAAAAACCAATCTATAAACCCAACCACAAACCAAATCCTCAGAGACAACATACAAAATCAGCACTATTAAATGAATGAAAAATCAGCTACCTTCAGCGCTAACAATAGACCCTTTGTCAAAGAAAAATCTTACCAGCCCTCTTAAAAGAAAAGAATGATGAATTCACCCAGCCTTAGACAGGCTATTCCAGAGGGCTGGGCAACAGCCTGTGCCCCCCAATGAGGCATTAACTGGGGTTGTGGACAGATAGCCACAAGACATGAGGGGGCTATATTAAGGAGGGGAAACAGGCAAAATTAAGAACATAAGAAGACCCTCCTGGATCAGACCACATCTAGTCCAGCATACTGTTTAATGCAGAAGCCAACCGGTGACCCAAGAGGGCAAAAAGGTCATAGGAGCTGCTGCCTCCCATAGAAGCTGCTACCTCCAGATATGAAGGCACTCCCTTCAGTCACCATGGCTAGTAGCAGTGCAGGTTCCATGTTTTGGGAGGCCCAGGATAGACAGGGTTCCCCTTCTGCCTGCCACCAGGTCCCCCTCTTGCCTCCTTTTCTATCCATCCACCTGTGTGTTTCCCAACTGCCTGTGAATCCTTCCCCTGCTTACAAGCCCTCCTTCCCCTGTGCTCACAACCGCCTGCAGCACATTCATGCCCTTTCTCCAACAGGATTGGCTGGTGTATGCAACTGCTGTGGCCACTAGGAGTCCTGACGCTGTGCACTACCTGCTTGCATTTCTCCATCAATACTGGGAAGCTAGAAGCATGGGTAGTGAAGTGCTTGCAAGCAAATGGGTAGGGAAATCCACATGAATAGGTGACAGGGGAGGTGAACGGGGGGTGAGAGTGGGCCCCACCTGAAGCCCTGGGCCCCAGCAGCTGCCCCACTTCAGGTTATGCTGACACTGGCCTTGGTTAGTAGCCATTGATGGACCTCTCCTCCATGAATCTGTGTAACCCCCCCTTTTAAAGCTAATAAGGACACAAGGAAAGCCTACTGGATCTTACCAGTGGTCAGATGTGTCCATGAGTGCCTTGCACTGGAATAGGGTTGCCAACCTCCAGGTACTAGCTAAAGATTTCCTGCTATTACAGCTGATCTCCAGCCGATAGAGATCAGTTCCCCTGGAGAAAATGGCCGCTTTGGCAATTGGATTCTATGGCATTGAAGTCCCTCCCCTCCTCGAACCCCACCCTCCTCAGGCTCCGCCCCACAAACCTCCCACCAGTGGCGAAGAGGGACCTGGCAACCCTACACTGGAAGTTCCTTATGTAGCTTTTAAAATAGGATTTTATTTTAAAGCAGGCTGAATTAGTTTAAAAGGGAGTTGTGGTTGTTGTAAAATTCAGCCTTACCTCATTGTGACAACTCCCTGGTTGAAGTCCATTTCTTCTTAAGGTGGGAGGGGAAGATAAAATATGTCTTATCCACATGGTACAATGAAATTGTAATTGCTCTTTGTGTACTGGGGCAGATGTCTTGATTTATAACAGTACAATAAATTTAATTCTAAGATTCAGTCTTTGAATTTGGTATGTCTGGCTGTCATGGGGGGGAAATAAACGGCATGTTTATACGTAGACATAAACAATTGTAATTGTACTTCTGCGACTTCACTGATATCCACTGTAAGTTTTTTTTTGGGTGAGGGTAAAGTACTGATAGATGTGAAAAGTAGCATTTTAAAAACTAATACATCTTTCTGCAGGTTAAACATAATTTCAGTGAAATGTATTCATCTACTGTTATGTCTATTAATCTTAAGAGTTTAAGACTTACAGCAAGCAGTGACAAGAAGATTATTCATCCTGTAGAAAGTATAAATGTTTTGTGAAATCCTTACAACAGATCCCATGCTGAGATTGCGTTGCCTACACTTTGAGTTTCTTTGCGAAGGGAGGCTCATTTGATGTATAAAGCCAGAATAGTTCACACTGTATTTAATGTCTGTTCCATAATGGAACATGCCCTGTGTATCAATTGTTGGTTTTTGTGTTTTTATATGTGTGTTTTAACTTTGGTTTTAATGTTTTTCTTTTTTGTTTTAGTGCTTTTTAAGATGTGATTTTATTATATTTTTAATCTGATAGCCACCTTGGTGGCCCTGAGGAGGGCAGATAGGTGAGATATAAACTCTATAAATAAATATCTGGCACAGAATTTAGAAAGAATTTTGAGCTGTGTGTACGTGTGTGTATGGCATGCCCACTTTTGACTGGAGAAAATCTTAGCTGTGCAAAGAATACCGTATTTTTCGTTCTATAAGACACACCTGACCATAAGATGTACCTAGTTTTTAGAGGAGGAAAACAAGTTTTTAGAGGAGGCTTTAAAGCAGAGTCCCTGGAAGCCGGGCGGAGGGTCTTGAAAGTTCTCCACGCTGCCATCCCAGGCAGCACAGAGCACTTTCAAGACCCCCCCTGCCCGGCTTCTAGGGACTCCCTGGAAGCCTGGCCGGAGGGGGGTCTTTAAACTCCTCCACGCTGCCATCCCAGGCAGCACAGAGCACTTTCAAGACACCCCCCCCCCCGGCCCGGCTTCCAGGTCCCCGCCCAACAGCTGAGCCTCGGGACCAGGAAGCGTGGGGGGAGGTTAAACTGCTCTGCGCTGCCTGGGCAGGCAGCGCAGGGCAGTTTAAAGACCCACCGCCCCCCTTCCCGGGAGTCCCGGGAAAGGGGGCGGTGGGGGTTTAATCTGCTCTGCCCAACAGCTGAGCCTCCGGACCGGGAAGTGCGGGGGGAGGAGGGAGGTTAAACTGCTCTGCGCTGCCAAGGCAGCTTTGCCCTTCTCCCCGGGGCCAGATTCACACACATTCGCTCCATCAGACGCACAGACATTTCCCCTCACTTTTGAGGAGGAAAAAAGTGTGTCTTATGGAGCGAAAAATACGGTAGTTCGCAGATCATCTGGTGAAAGTTTGGAAACACAGGAAAACTTGAATAGGAGATTTGTCATAGCCTTTGGGAAAGCTGTGCACATCTAGAGAAACTGACTTACTAAAAAGACCATGTGGCCAGATACTTCCATCTGCGACCATATTTTATTCTATATATGGTTGTCTGCTGGCTCATAGGACGTGGTAAAACTGCGGGCAGATCGGTACGTCACAGAAAAGACTCCACAGCCTTATCTGGCTTATCCTACAATTAAAAGGAAAGTATAGTATCCAAATAGTTTCTTTCTATGGCATTCTCTCCAGAACCAGTAAAACAGCTTTCTTGGCAGATAAGGCATAACGAAGTATAAGGAACTGACACACTCCCAAAGGTAGAGATGGTTTTGTGTCAGAGAGCTGGCATGGAAAGAATGGGAAGCAGTGGGAATTCAGAGAGTAATTTTCTGGGCTCATAATAGGTGATTCTTTTTTTTTTTTAATGCAGATAAGAGGGCAGCAACCAAAGAAGTCATTTGACACTAAAGTGCCAGAACTCAAATCTGCCACATAATTCTACATTTTTTTCACTGATTTCTTCTCCTCCCCCCCCCCCCCCGTTCTTGCACTAGGCTCTGCTACTGGCACAGTTCCCTCTACTGTCTTGTCATATTCTGACTACATCTCTCGCCCTGAAGACCATAAGAGCCTCATTCGCTTCGATAAGGATGAGACCGAGAAAACCTGCCGTGTCATCATTATTGATGATTCACTTTATGAAGAAGATGAAACTTTCAATGTCACATTAAGTATGCCAATGGGTGGACAAATTGGAGCAGAATTCCCCAGCACCAAAGTGATCATCCTGGCAGATACAGATGATGGTGAGTAGATAAAATCATATGAGATACTCAGTAGTTTATTGCATGAAAGAAAGTTGCATGATTAAAGATTTTATTCAATTATGCACTTTTTAGTCTATTCCTATCTGATATGCATTCCAAAAAAAGGGGGGCAGTCTACAGGTTATGCTAAATTGCATGTAGTTTGTCTTCTGATTTGGGGAAGGGGGTGTTTTATTTGTTATTTGTTTTTTATTTGCAAGAGTTAGGTTCTGTCTTATAGCCCAGTCAGGCTCCAAAGGCAGCTTGTTGCATTGTACACAATTTATTGGAGACTGCATTTGCAGCTGGAAGACTGATGTATGGGGCAGGGCTTCTTATCCCTTTTGTCTTGTGCTGTTTTTCCACAAAAAAATTACCACCTCAACTGCTTTGGGGGGGGGGGGGGAGAAAATGCTACCTGTATCTTTTTCCCCAGTGGTAAAAAGCAGCTGGGAGGTCATTTTTAGCAGGGAAAAACTATGTAAGAGGAAAGGGTTAAGAAGCACCTTTCCTTGCGATAGTCTTCCACTAGTGATTGCAGTCTCCACTGCTGTATTTTGTAACAAGCCACATGCAAGTGGAAGTCAGGTGTAGTTTGCTCTTCAGTTTTGTGGGGACTGTAGGTGAAACTCCTTGCAGTCCTGTGCAGTTATTCCTGTCTAAGCCCAGTTGAATCGTTGAGCTTATACAACAGTTACTCTGCATAGGACTACTTTCTTCAATTTTTTAAAAACCAGTTGCATGTGTATCTTTGGCAAAAGTAAACTAAAAGGTCAGTTTATGTGGAGAAAAAGTTTATTAACCAACTGTACTGTACAGGTTTTGTAACAGGAATTGCTAAGGTATCAGCACAGATGACATAACTAATTCTGTTTATTAAAGAAGTCTTTGCATGTAATTCATTAAAAATAATGGGTTTCTACACTTTGTATTAGCCACCCTTATTGAATGGGCTCTTTGTTGTGTCTAATAGTTAAAGTTAGAAACAGCACCCCCTGAGAAACTTAGCAGGGCCCATTAGATGTTGGGCACTAGTTAATTGTAAGATCTTACTTTCCATCTTTACAATAACGTAATAGAACCATGTCTTTGTTTTATAGGTCTTGTTCCTTTGTTTCAGGACCCTCTGATGTTGTAAATGTGTTACAGTTTCAAATTCAGAAATTAAAACATTTCAAATAAAGACTTGGGCATTCAACTTTCATTATAGTAATAAATATTTTGAGGCTGACATTCTGTTCACATAAATAAACATGTACTTGTTTGTTTTAAATGGTGACTTTGCTTTAAATCAGAAATTAACATTCTGGTCAAATGCTGTTTAAATGCTCTCCAGAAGTTCAAGAATTCAGGACAGACATGAGCAAACAAATAGGTTGAAAGATAATATTTTGTTTTCCTGGGCAGAGAAAGGAAGAGAACTGCCCACAGAAATCCCCAAAGAGTAGAGTTAATCAAGCCATAATGGCCTTTTAACCAGACAGAACTTGTCTAAAAGCCATTATACTTTTCACTTGCATGACATCCTTCCTTCTTTATCCTTTTTTTGCTAACAGGAAAGGAGAATAAAGAGGGAATTAAGCTATTGTGAAAAGAAGAGAGATATTCTTTCCCAGATTTTAAAGGCCAGGTTTTTGGTCTTTTAAAAAGAAAAATCCTGAAAGAAGTCCACTTGGCAACAATGGACGTTGCTGCTTCCCATGCTGTGTGCTAGTCTCAAAACTAATGGCATTAATGGCACATTAACCACTGTTCCATAGTAAGTTTCTTATCTCAACTTGATTTGGCGTCAGGATAGTCTGCTTGTCTGACTTAAGCCGAGAGCTGTCTCTCTTAGATTTCATTAGCATACACTCTTACGCATGGGAGCAGTCCCATTAACCAGTTGCTGTGTTGCAGTGTTTTGCTGGACAGGGGAAAGCCTTTCAGAAAATGAAGTCTCTCATAACAATACCTTTTGGGGAAAGAATGTACAAATGTGTTGTAAACCACTGTATTCTTAACAGGATTTGTGTTGGATGGGAATCTCTGGGCTGCGAGAAGTTGCAGGGTATTCCAGTGACTGTCCATGACACTGAGAACAGAATTAAAAAGCTTCTTACCTTTTTACCTCCTCTTTTAAAGCAGAACTTTGGGGTGGTTTATGATTTAAGCATGAGAAGATGAACAACCTCTTTAACCAGAAGTAGCCATTTTCATAGCATTGGGCAACTGATGGGCAAGCAGATACAGGGCAAAGAGCTTCTCCCAACCCAACTTGCACTGACAAATCCAGAGGGTTCCCTTGTACATGTAGATCTATTCTAATAAAAGCCATACAAATATTTGGGTTTTATTGAGGTGGCACAGCTAAGAAGTTATTTCAAAACTCTTAGGAAGAATTTTGGAGACGTTTGCCCCTCTCTTATCAACTCCACATGGTGTTGTGGTTAGAATTTCAGACTAGGATCTGAGAGACCCAAGTTCAAATCCCCGGTCTGTTATGGAAGCCTACTGAGTGACTTTGGACCAGTCACACACTCTCAGACCCTAACCTACATTACAGAGTAATTGTGCAGATAAACTGGAAGATAATTATGCTTTGGCTCCATATTGTGAAGAAAGGCAGGGAATGAATGTAGTAAATAAGTAATAAAAGCAGCTGAAGATGGGAGGCAGATAAAAAGTAGCTTGCTTGGGTGGGTGGGAAGGAGAGAAGGAAGCTGGCAAAGGTGATGATATGAAGGCTGCCAGAAGGAGGGAAAGAGGAAGTAGTGTGGGGAAAGGGATACAGGGGAAACTGAGGTGCCCCATAAACGTTCTTGCAGTTCCCCACCACACAACTGGGCCTAGCTTGGTGATTCACACTGCCCAACTTGGCCAGACTTTTCCCAGGGAGAAGCTGCCTGGGTAGGAAAGAAAGGAAAACTGAAGACAGGGTGGGGGAAGATAAAAGTAGGTTGACCAGGGTTGGAAGAAGAAGAGGCAGACAAATGCAAAAGGCTATGGGGGTTTTCAGGGAAGGGGAAGATGAAATAGTGAAGTAGGGGGAAATGAGATGCCTCCCACAAGTCCTTGTGCATGTCCTGCTTTTTTATTCTCAGAAGCAAGATTGGAAGACTGTTCCCGCTCTGAAGGAAGGTCATCTTGAAGCATTGGGTGTTTCTCGCTCCCATTGCTTGGAGAGGCAGGACAAAAGTTAAACTAACTTCCTGTCTTGGGGCGAGGAACGCCCACTGATCCAGTTTTTCTCCTGCCTCCGCGGAGAGAGGACGTCCCAGCCTTAGCTGGGAATTAGCTGGGAATTAGCCTTGGAGCTTGAGACCTTTCCTATTCCCCTCTTCTCCAGGATTGTTATTTTCCTTCCCTCCCTCTGTTTTTTCTCGTCTGCGTCCCCCCCCCCGTTTTTCTTGCGCCCGCCCGGACCTTCGCGGCTTCGGCTGCATTGCTCCGGCGTTAGGGCTGAGTCGGCTGGGCTAGGGAAGCCAAGATGGCCGCCTCCACGTCCCGCTCCGAGGAAGTCGAACTTCTCTCGGACACTGATAGGGACGCAGCCCTTAAAGTGATTTCCACTGCTGGCCGCCCAGGCGGACCAGCAGCTCGGGAATCAGGGGGAGATATTCCACCCCTCCCCAAGCCCGATAATGGCGGCGGCGCCGCGGACGCGGCAGGGAAGAAGAAGGACAAAAAGAGCGGGAACAGAACGACCCGCCGCCGCCATCTTAAGAGGAGCGCTGCCTCGGCCTCTAAGGTCCTTGCCGGTCCCTCCTCCAGCAACCGATCAGATGCTGCTAAGGGTAAAGTACCCCCCCCTCGGCCGAGGGTGGGGCCCCTGATAATTCCCCATTGACTGAGGAACGAGTTCAAACCTTAATTAAAAACACCTTTGAGGATCATTTCCTCAAGCTTCAAGCCCTTGTACTGAAAGCACAGAAGGGAGAGTCTAACACCCTGACTGAGGGCCCCAGGGATTCTGATTCTGCCTCCCAATCACCCTCCCAATCTTCTACATCCTCTCAAGAGGATCCAGCCTGCACGCAACCTAACCCACAATGGCTAACTAAAGCTGCTCTTAAGGCTAAGTCCAAGAATGTTAACCTACCCATTAGGGATGATGATTCTGTGGCTAGCCGGGAGTGTATACCAGGGGACTTGGAGGAAGGAGAATTCATTTCAGATGAAGAACTCCCCTCCACTCAGGAACAGCAGCCTAGGCTTTTCCACCATGAGGACTACCAGTCTCTCCTGGCTAAGGCATTATTTGCTCTAGACCTCCTGAGCGAGCCTGAACCCTCTGAAGAGCCTCAATCTAAGGTAAAACGCAGGGGGTGTAAGGATTATTTTCCCCAGGGAGATTCACATATTATCAAGGTTGCTCTCCCTGTACCTTTTGAGAATCTTATAAGAACAGAATGGGACAAACCTCTTCACAATAAACAGTTTTCAGGCTCTGCCAAAAAACTTTACGACCTGGCTCCTTATGCAATGGAGTTGTTGGAGCTCCCCGTAGTGGACGCTGCGGTCACTGCACTCCAAACCTCTGATTTTTTCAGAGGATGTGGGAGGGTTTATCAAGGATATGCTAGACAGAAAGATGGATTTCCTTTCTAGAAAGGTCCACGAGGCATCCGCCCTTGCTATACAGGCCAACACCACCAGCGCACTGATGGCCCGAGCAACTAATGCTTGGACCAAGAAGTTAATCAAACTTTTACCCACTGCAGACAAGAGAGTTGCTGAAGGCTTATCCAGAGTTCTACAGGCCTCTGCCTTCATGGCGGATGCATCCTTGGATGCTCTTATCCTGGCCTCCAGAGCAATAGCCTCCAATACGGCTATACGCCGTGCTCTATGGCTCAGACCTTGGCAGGTGGACTATCGATCCAAGGCCATACTTTTAGCTCACCCCTTCAAAGGAGGTAAGCTCTTTGGCGAAAGGCTGGACAAGATGCTAGTCGATACCAAAGACAAAAACAGGTACATGCTGAAAAATCAGAGAAAGGACAACAGGCACTCTAATTACTCTCCAACATTCCGTTCCTCCCATACCCTCCCTAGGTTCAGACATGACCAGAGACGTTCCTCATGGTCCTCCCAGCGGGGTTCCTTTCGCAAATTCAATCGATTTGGAAGACCACCTCCCCCCCAGTCCTTCAAAGGAGACAAGTTCGACAAATTTGACAAGTTCCCCAGACCAAACAAACAATAATTTCTCGGTTATAGGCGGCAGGCTTCAGGGTTTTCTTCCTCATTGGACCTCTTCCCAGGCTGACTCCTGGGTAATACAATCCATTCAATCTGGCTATCTCATAGAATTTAAGTCTCTTCCTAGGGACAAGTTCCAATCCTCCCCAGTTTACAAAAATCCAGATAAACATAGAATTACCCTAAACGCCATATCACACCTTCTACACATAGGGGCAATTGAGGATGTACCCCTCCCTGAAAGGTCCACAGGCATATATTCTATATTTTTTACCGTCCCTAAGAGGAACGGCGACTGGAGAGCTATTCTCGACCTTAAATACCTAAACCGCTTTGTCCAGAAGAAGAAATTCCGAATGGAAACTCTACGGTCCATTCTTGAGGCCCTTCGCCCCGGCGCTCACATGTCTTCGATAGATTTAACGGAAGCATACCTTCATATCCCCATTCACCTCTCCCATAGGAGGTTCCTCCGCTTCAACTACATGGACTTACATCTTCAATTTAAGGCCTTACCTTTTGGTTTAGCTTCCGCACCACGTGTCTTTTCCAAAATATTAGTCACCATCATAGCATCTCTTCGAAGAGAAGGAATCCAATTACATCTGTACCTTGATGACATCTTAATTTGTGCTCCATCGGCCGCCCTAGCCTCTGACCACACTAACCGAGTAGTCAAATCTCTACAACTCCATGGGTTCATCATCAACAAATCCAAGAGTTCTTTGATCCCTTCTCAACGCATCCGGCATCTAGGAGCCATAATAGATTCCAACCTAAACAAAGTGTTTCTTCCCCAGGACAAGGCATCCAAGTTGGCCTTGACAGCGAAAACCTTGGCCAGAGCACCTCATCATCGGCTCATGACTCTTGCAAGATTCCTTGGTTCGATGATTTCCTGCATCAACTTGGGACCGTGGATCCGCTTCCGTTCCAGACCTCTTCAGAACGCTCTTCATCCCTTCCAGCTCCTCATCGCCCACAAAATAGACAAGCGAATCGACTTGACCATAGATACCAGAAACAGCCTCAAATGGTGGTCCAACCCCAACAATCTCACAGTGGGCCAACATTACATTCACCCACCGCCGATTCAAGTATTCACCTATGCCAGCCTCGTGGGTTGGGGAGCAACTGTATCGGGCACCTTCACACAGGGCATCTGGTCCCCCGCGGAATCCAAGTTGCATATCAATCTTCTCAAACTGAGGGCAATCCACTTGGCCCTTCTAAAGTTTCAGCCCTTACTACACCATCAACATGTCCTCATCAGGACGGACAATGTGGCCTCCAAGGCCCATATAAACAGACAAGGCGGCTCAAGATCAAGATCTCTGAACGAGGAAGCCATCGCCATCCTTTCATGGGCAGAAAAACATCTTCTCTCACTAAAAGCGGAACACATACAGGGGACCCTCAATTTCGAGGCGGATTGGCTGAGCCGCCAATCGATCATCGAAGGAGAATGGTCCTTGGATCCACAGATTTTTCAACAAGTAGCGGAGCTTTTCGGAGTTCCAGTCCTGGATCTGTTTGCCACAGCCCAGAACCGTCAGGTCCCTCGCTTCTTCTCAAGATTCTTCCACAGGGAAGCGGAGCAAGTAGACGCTCTTCTGTCCCCATGGCCAAAGGGCCTTCTCTACGGATTTCCACCTCTCCCCATCCTCCCAAGGGTGATACGGAAGATTCGCCAGGAGAAAGCGGACATCATCCTTATAGCCCCCAACTGGCCACGCCGGCCTTGGTTTCCAGCCTTGATGGAGCTATCAGTCCGTCCTCCATGGCATCTACCATCCATACAATCTCTCCTCAAACAGGGTCCCATGTACCATCCAGATCCGGGATGGTTCCATTTAACCGCCTGGAGATTGAAAGGAACAGGTTTATAGCTCTTGGCCTTTCCGAAGAAGTTATCTCCACAATCCTTCGGGCTAGGCGCCCTTCCACTAATAGAATCTACAATTACACCTGGAAGGCCTTTGCTAGATGGTGCGCCCGCAAACACGCTGACCCTACCTCCCCCTCCCTACCACAGCTTCTCCAATTTTTACAGGATGGAGTCCGCCAAAACCTTAGAGCTGCTACTCTTCGTAAACAAGTTGCGGCTATTGCATCAATCTGCCCTTCTATCGACGGAATTTCCATCTCTTCCCATCCACAGGTCAAGGCATTCATAAAGGGAGTAGAACAATCCACTCCTCCAGTGACGCATCGCTTCCCCACCTGGAGGCTCAATACAGTATTAACAGCACTCACTTCCAAACCGTTTGAGCCCTTGAAAGAAGTTCCTTTAAAGTTCCTTAGAATGAAGACTCTCTTTCTAACAGCCATCACGTCTGCCAGAAGAGTTTCGGAGCTGAAGGCCCTTTCCGTGCGCAGCGACTTATGTATTTTCCACAAAGACAGGGTCGTCCTCCGAACTGATCTTTCCTTTACTCCAAACGTTCGCTCTCGCTTTCATCAGACACAGGACATTAACCTTCCTTCATTCTGCCCTAATCCTTCCAATCCCAGAGAAGCAACCTGGCATACGCTCGACCTACGGCGAACCTTACATGTGTATATTTCCAGAACGGCCTCTTTTAGGAAAACTGAATTTCTCTTCATTTCCCTTAATGGTCCCAATAGAGGTCTCTCCATGTCTCGCCAATCCATTAGTTCAATCATTAGAGACTGCATTAAGGAAGCCTACTTAGCAGGTGGCATTCCGGTCCCACGTGGTATCACAGCTCACTCCTTACGTAGTACCTCCACCTCAGCTGCTTTCTTTAAACAGGCATCGGTTGAGGAGATTTGTAGGGCCGCCACATGGTCAAACTCTTCCACATTCATTAGGCACTACCGCATAAACACTCTAGCATCAGCAGAAGCGGCCTTTGGTAGACGCATTCTTCAGCATGTAGTGGAAGATGAGGACTCAGTTTCCCACCCAGATTAAGGGCTCTTGGACATCCCAATGCTTCAAGATGACCTTCCTTCAGAGCGGGAAAGGTACGTTGTTTACTCACCGAGAAGGTCCTTTCCGCTCTGAAGTAGAAGGTCATCTTGCCCACCTGGAGATGTAACTCATCTTCCAAGGGTGGCTATCTGTTCGTTAGCCCATTTTCCTTACCTTCCTGTATTCATACTTAAAGTTACATGAGTTATAGAAGTTTATGACATTCAGAAGACAGCATACAACCTGTCGTGTGTCTCTTCTGTTATCTTGTTTAATCGTTTCTTGTTTGATTGTCTCTTGTGAGCTCTTAGTAGTAAAACTGGATCAGTGGGCGTTCCTCGCCCCAAGACAGGAAGTTAGTTTAACTTTTGTCCTGCCTCTCCAAGCAATGGGAGCGAGAAGCACCCAATGCTTCAAGATGACCTTCTACTTCAGAGCGGAAAGGACCTTCTCGGTGAGTAAACAACGTACCTTTCTGCGTGCACAACAATTTTCACAGACATTGTCATGTGAGAGATTAGTTGTAGTTATATGGAGGGAGGAGAAATTAATAGAGGCAGGTGAGATTTTAATGCAGTAACAAGTGAAAAGTTAGGTCAAAACAGGACACCAAGCTTCCCCTAAGATATTTCAGTACTGGATGATAAAGAAGGACATTACAGCTTATGAAGAACTTAAAACAAGATCAACAAGATTGTACATGCTGTTCAGAGCACCACAATTTATGCTCTAGAATAGATTGTTTTATTCTACTCAGATATTATTTTACATATAAATGGTTCAAATATAGGAAGTGGATTTTTTGTCAGTCATGCACCAGTAACTAATCAATAGTTAAAAATATATTTTAAAAGGCAGTACATTCAAATACAAACTAAAGACAACATAGATAAAGAAATACAGTGATTTTGGTTAGAAAGTTAATAGCTGAAAAACCTGGCTACTGGTTAAATTAAACAGTAGCAGAGTAATGGGCAGACTTATTTTACCCCTCTCTCTAATATAAAGATCTACATGGGTGGGTGACCCACTGATAAGGTTATGATTATCTATTAACTCCACTCAGGCTAACATCTTTGTTTTAAATTGTAGGCTCTTGATTGCCTGCTGAAAAAAAAATAGCCAAGCAATTCTGTCAGATGCCTTTAAACCAGCGGTTCTCAACCTGTGGGTCGTGACCTCTTTGGGGGTCGAACGACCCTTTCACAGGGGTCTCCTAAGACCATCGGAAAACTCCCTCAGACCCCGCGCAGGGCTCTTCCCCCTCCCACCCCCCCTTCTCAGGCTCCCCAGACGAGGAAAGGGAGGAAGCCCCCTCAGTCAGCAACTCGTGCTCTCACTCTTTCCCCCTCCCGCCCCACCAGGCCCGAAACCCACCTCGCTATTGGCCACGGCGTGTCACGTGAGGCCAACGTTCCTCCCCCCCTTCCCTCCCTTGTGTCCCCTCCTGCGCAGTTGGCGGGAGCCGCGGTGGCTTCTTCCTCACGCAGCGTGGGGGACAGGAGGCTGCTCTGTGCTGGGGACGCCGGGGATGAGTTTCGCCCCCTGAGGCGGCTCAGACGGGCAAATTGGAGCCCTCAGATGGGCGTTTCCTCCCCCTCCCCAGGGTCTCTTGTCTGAGGGGGAGCCGTTGTGGGCTCCGTGAGAGAGGCTTAGGTCGGGCTCAGCTTTTGTGCTTAGTTTCTGCCTTCTCTTCCCTGCTGCGGTTTCTGCATTGAAAACTGCCTTTGGGGGTGGGGGGCGATGGCAGCATTCACAAAAAGGAACATTGCAACCCCTCAGGACATTCTGTTCAAAGTCTCGGTACTTCAGGAAGGAAGAGCAAAGCATGGCTCAGTGGTAGAGCATCTGCTTGGCATGCAGAAGGTCCCAGGTTCAATCCCTGGCATCTTCAGTTAAAACAGTGCTTCCCAAACCTTTTGCATCATGGAGCACTTTTCAGGAGAGAAATTAGTCATTAATTTTCACCTAGCAATGACAGTAGCATTTTTCTTTCCAGTCTCTTCACGGAGCACTAGGAGATGTTTCACGGAGCACCAAGTGCTCCATGGAGCACAGTTAGGAAACAGCTGAGTTAAAGGATCAGAATTTCGGTGATGTGAAAGGCCTTGACCTAAGACCCTGGAGAGCTCCTTCCAGTCTGAGTGGATAATACTGAGGATCTGATTCAGTAGAAGGCAGCTTTGTGCGTTTGCAAAACTTCCAAGGAGATAGATCGGGATGGGTCTTAGTCTGTCTGTAGCAGTAGAAAAGAGCAAGAATCTAGCACCTTAAAGACTAACAACATTTCTGGCAGGGTATATGGATTTTCGTGAGTCACAGCTCACCTTCTTCACGGCTCACTCCTTCCAAGGGCAGGGAGATTTTGATTGTGAATGAATTGGGGTTGGGTGTTTCTTTCCTACTGGTGTATTTTGTTTTTATTTACTGTATTGGCTTCTCCAATGATCCCAGGCGGAGCATATGGTTCCCCTGAATTGCTGAATGTTCATGAGCACAATTAGCTGCCTTACGCAAACCTAACGTAACATCTAAAATGTCTCCCTGTGTGATGAAAATACATCCTGCATATCAGATATTTACATTATGATTCATAACAGTAGCAAAATTACAGGTATGAAGTAGCAACGAAAATAATTTTATGGTTGGGGGTCGTCACAACATGAGGAACTGTATTAAAGGGTCGCGGCATTAGGAAGGTTGAGAACCACTGCTTTAAACCATCACAAAGAATAATAAGCCCCAAACTAGTCGCCGGGGTGACCATGAGGAAACGGCCATGCATAAATGGCCTAACAGACATTTCTGTAAAGTGGTATGGCTGGGAGTACATTCTTGTAAGACTTAAAAAGGAAACAGCTACAAGTGAAAAATGCTGGAGTTACCAGATTGGAATAGCCAACATCTGTATGATGGGGAAATTATGTCAGTCCTTTGGAAAGAAGTGGTAGGAATAATAACAGAAGTAACTGATAAAAATTAACATTAAAGTAGTTCTCTTAAATAATGACAGGAGATATACTTAAAAAGTAAAACAAAGTACCAGCAAGGAGCATGACAATTGAAGGTAAAATTTTTAAAGCGGGTCATTGCACTAGGAACCATGTACAGGAGAATGGCTTTGGAAAGTCTGGCAAATAATGCTAATGTGTAAAAAGTATGGCAGTTGCTTATTTGCACTTAGGAAAAGGGTACACAAATGGGGAAAATGGCAAAATTTATCATTTTTTGTGCTTGTACAAATTCATTTAGAGGGGAGCTTGTGTGAATAAATTCTATCAGTGCTATAAAGAGTACATATACAGTAGCAATATGTCTATCTGCATTGTAATGGAGAAAATACAGCCAATATTGTTAATTATTAATTTTTCTTTACGTTGCTCTTTTGTGTTTTGAAATGTGTGCTTATCTCTTTTCTTTTTAACCCACAAATCAGTGTTTTTAAACTGTGCTCTGTTAGTGAAAACTACAAAACTCTATATCATGGCTGACTTCATTCTGGTGTTTATACATCTTGCAGTGGAGGAGAAATAAATTCAAATGTTATCATTAACAAATGTTCAGGTGTTTATAGAAGGATATACAATGCAGTTATTCCCATGTAAACACTGAAACTGTGGCTAAGAAAAAAATTGTTCTGAGAGATGAGACAGCATCATAAGTCAGCAAGATCATTATCAGATACCTATCAGCTGTTTACGCAACAATAAAATAATTATGCATAGTATTTCCTTTCTGTAAATCTGGTATTAGAATTTGAAAGCGATAACATGAAGTGGTAAAAAGCTGAATACAAAATTAAGTTTATGGTGCAGATTAAACTGCCTGGGAATCGTACAATGCATGAAATATCACATTGCTTAGTACATATGGATCTGCCCTGGGGTATGCACTTTTGAAGTCAGATGCAGGAATTCAGACCAAGATCTCAACTGATCATTAACATTAGGGTGCCAATCTGGACTTGCACAATGGGCACCTTTTGAGTTCCCCTCTACATTTTAAGATGGAATCTGGGACCAAATTCAGAGGTTAGTCTGATACAAACCAATCCTGGATTTGGTGGGCAATGAAGCTAGAGAAGTGTGAGCTAATAAACTGAGAGGAAGAGGTAAACACGTCCTGACTTGGATAGCCCAGGCTAGCCGGATCTTGTCAGAGCTCGGAAGCTAAGCAGGGTTGGCCCTGGTTAGTACTTGGATGGGAGACCACCAAGGAAGTCCAGGGTCGCTGCTCAGAGGCAGGCAATGGCAAACCATCTCTGTTAATCTCTTGCCCTGAAAACCCTATGGGGTTGCCATAAATTGGCTATGACATGGTGACACTTTCTATTCCCATTCCAAAAAATAAATAAATATTGAATTCTCCTGCATCTCCTCCCTGCCTAGCCCACAGCCCCTGGTGCACCGCTGAGAGCTTACTAATGACTATGCAAAGATCTTCATGCGCTCCTACATGCAAAGATGGTGAATTCTAGGATGAGGATAAAGGTAAATTTCAAACAGAAGGCCGAGTTCAAAAAGCTTTAGGAATATATTGGTGCTGTTGCAGGGACAGGAGCCTAAATGTATATTTGTGTTTCATATCAAAAAGCATTAAATAATTAGTGTAATATATGAGAAGATTTAAATTGTAAGAATTCAAAAGGTAATCAGCACATTTCTGACTAACATCTCAGGTAATATTTAAGTCCAGCATATACTGTTCACCTTTTTTATAAAGAAAAAGAAAAAGCAGTATAGCCAGGTAGTCAAGACCCAAAGCCAATCCTTTGATCTTCACTTTCTACACTCAGCTGAACAATATGGGTTTTGTAACAGGTCCTTGATCATACACTGGTAAAATCTAGGTTCTGTATCATTTTCCTATTATACAGAAGTATGCTGTCTCATCATGTATAACTGAACAAAGGATCCAGTTGTACAGTAATGAACTTTGAAGACAGAGATGCAAACAACTTGTGATTTTATAAGGAAGCGGAAATCTTGCCATACTTCTTTACAGGACTATTTAAGGATCATGGCAGGTAGAACAGGTTTCAACATCAGTTTGTGTTTGTAAATAAGAGTGAAGGGGTTATCCAGCTTGGGCAAACACTTTAAAGGTATTTTAAGACAATTACAAATAGATTTTATACAAAATGTTTGCATAAAATATGCTGTGGCTGTTTAAAAAATAAGAGACCAGCTAGCATTAGAAATTATTTTTCTTTAGTTATAAAGTGGCTAATAAGTGGTAAGCAAATAATTCTTTTAAAAAATGAATGGTCTCCCTTAATGAAGGTGCTTACTTTATTAATCTGGAATATTCAGGGTTGTATAATTTTGTTTTTGTTTTATATTTTTCTCATATCTTGATCTGCTATTAAAGTTCCTTGAAAATGTAAGGAAAGTTTGGAACATACACTACACAAAGTCAGAACCAACATTTAAAATTAATACAGGAAACGTAAAAGGTAAAGGTCCCCTGTGCAAGCACCAGGTCATTCCTGACCCATGGGGTGACGTCACATCCTGACGTTTCCTAGGCAGACTTCGTTTACCGGGTGGTTTGCTAGTGCCTTCCCCAGCCATCTCCCCTTTACCCCCAGCAAGCTGGGTACTCATTTTACCGACCTTGGAAGGATGGAAGGCTGAGTCAACCTTGAGCCGGCTACCTGAAACCAACTTCCTTTGGGATCGAACTCAGGTCGTGATCAGAGCTTTTTGACTGCAGTACTGCAGCTTACCACTCTGCGCCACGTACATATATATATTAATACTCCAATCTCTCACAAAAATTGACTGCTCTTGTTTGGGTGCTCTAAGCTGACCAAATTCAGCTGAGATATAGAGGCGACAAGTGAGTGCTGTACTAAAACAATCTCAATTTGCGACCATCTCTTGTAGTGGTTTTTCAATTCAGCATTAGAGGCACAAAGATGAAGTCATCTTTTTAAGGATATTAGATAGTAACAAAACAAAAAAGCCTTTTATTCTTCTTGAACTTATTTCCGATACCCTGTTTTCTACAGCTTGTGCTAAAAATGCCACGGGTGGAATAAGTTCAGTTGAACTGTTTTACTGACATACAACATAATTGTTACATAATTGTTAATGGCATGGTCCAGTTTTGGAAGGAGCCAAGAGAGGAGACAGAATTCCGTTGTATTTCAGTTGAACAGTCTAATTGGTTTATGTGAAAACTGAAAACATTAATATTGCTCTGTGGAAAAGAAAACCAAGTGTCATTCTTGGATAGTTAGTCCGGAATCATAATACAATTCTGCAGCTCTGTTATTTTGCTGTATTTCTTTTGCTTGGTAGAAGTGTAAAAAGGAACAAGGAAAGGAGATACTTCCTTCTCCATCGGGAATGTAGCTTTAACTAAGCTAGTTATGTTTTGCCATTCAGATAAGAAGATATGTTAGAGGCCTCTGTTCTCCTCCAGTTATTAGGGGGTTCCGCCTCAAAGATTGTTTAGGTCCACATAGCAAGAATGGATTATCGTTCAGAGACAAGTGATTAAATCCTTGTAATAACTGAGGCATGACTACTAGTGTCATGTTCTTAAGGCCTCTAGTCATGTCTTTTGTGGTCTCCTAATTAATGTATTTAATGTGCCGTACATGGTAAGAGTAAATGTATTTAATTAAAATACTGATGATGTTATAGAGTTTCTCTGGTACTACTCACATACTTTTCTGTGCATTACATAGACTCCGTGATTTGCACAATTTGTGCTAAAACCATTAAGTGCTGCTGTTGTCTGGCCTCCACTTTTGTCTGGGCTGTTTGCTTAGGAATTATGCATGTCTCACTGAAAGAAATGGATGGTAAACAGGGGCTATGTTGTGAAGGACTGCATCCACTTATTGACACATAATGTATTCAGTATTCAAGAACCAGTTTTTTTCTGCACATTATCTCTTCCACAGAAGCAAGTTCACATGCTTAGAAGGAAGACATGCTCCTTATTAGTATTCAGTTGTCTTTTTTAAAGTTCTGTCTTAAAAATGCACTGAGTGATCTGGCTCCCACATAGGGTTGCCAACCTCCAGGTGGTGGCTGGAGATATCCAGCTATTACAACTGATCTCCAGGCGACAGAGATCAGTTCACCTGGAGAAAATGGCCGCTTTGGAAGGTGGAGTCTATGGCATCATACTCCCTCCCATCCCCAAACCCCACCCTCCTCAGGGTCCACCCCTCAAATCTCCAGGTATTTCCCAGCCCAGAGCTGGCAACTCTACTCCCACAGCAGCTGGGAGAACACTTAAATGACACTTCTGTCTGGAGTCACGCAAGAAACTTGGCAGTCTGTAGACACAGTAAAAAGGTAAAGGTCCCCTGTGCAAGCACCAGGTCATTCCTGACCCATGGGGTGACGTCACATCCCGACATTTACTAGGCAGACTTTGTTTTACGGGGTGGTTTGCCAGTGCCTTCCCCAGTCATCTTCTCTTTACCCCCAGCAAGCTGGGCACTCATTTGACCGACCTCGGAAGGTTGGAACACTGAGTCAACCTTGAGCCGGCTACCTGAAACCCACTTCCATCGGGATCAAACTCAGGTCGTGAGCAGAGCTTGGACTGCAGTACTGCAGCTTACCACGCTGTGCCATGGGGCTCTTTCCGCAGACACAGTACAAGTAGTTAATTTTAAAAGGTGGCATTCTTTTTAATTAGGGATGCCAATGGTAGAAAAAATTAGTTAAGGGAGAAGTCCTGTGAATCTTTTTTGTAATCCCGTTCAATGTGTAGTTTCGTTTTCTGGCTTGGGTTATTTTATCTGCAGGTACTTTTATGTACCACAACTACTCTCTGCTTGTGTCATTATGTGGTCTGGATTGTATATATCTGTAAGGGGAGCTGGGGGTCTTTGGAACATAATTATATTGGGGTTTTTAAAGTTTTAAACTTGATAGTTCATCTGCATACACTTCTTCACAGTTAATGGTAGTACAGATTTTGGGAGTGGTTACCACTGGAAGACTGTTCGAAGAGTGAGATCAGGATCTGGCTCTGTGCCTACATATATTTATATAAATATATTTATTCTAAGATGTATTTATGGCATGGATCTTAATTGCCGAGGATGCACAAACAAAAATATGTTCAGCATAAATACCTCTCAGCATATGTGCATAGCAACAGAAACATGGGCATATTTATATCCCAACAGCTGTTAGCTGCAATTTACAATATGGGTTACAAACTGCTTATCATCAGTGTTTGACAGTAACAATGCATGTAACCTGTATCCAGCCCCACATTTAAGAAAAATTAAATATTTGCTTAGGGGGGCAGCCGTTTCCAGTGATTGTTCCCTCCCAGTGCAGCACACTTAACTCCCCTCCCCAATTTTGTTTCTCAGGGTCAGTAGATCCTCAGGAACAGAATAGTCTACAGTGGAAGGGCTACTGGCAGAAGCCTCCATCTCCTCTTAAGAAAACTTAGGTACACTTAAGCGTATGGAATATGGGCGAATATATGTCTGTGCCATGAAAAAAATGAAGTCTTCATTCTACAGTTGACAAAAAGACATTCATTCTACAGTTGACAAAATGACAGAATGCTAAATCTTGCTGACTGGACTCACGTTGAAGTAGGCAAACATCCAGTGAAATAACCTAGAAGTAATTTCTCACTTAAGTTGATACTAGCATTGTGAAAATAATAACTCCACACAGACAAATAACTTTTATTTTGGCATGACATTACAACATCAATCACAGGTATGCTGGTAAAGTGTGATGTCTGCAGTTAGACATTAGGTAATTGCTTTTAGTCCTTCAAAATATGATGAATCTTTGGTGAATGTAAAGAGCATTTTCTTTTTCCTCATTAGTGAGAAAATTTGACTGCCAGAAGCTGCTCATATTTTGACCTGTAATGATTGCAGTGCCTGGAAGAACCCCCCCCCCCATTTTAAAAGTGGTATAGTAAGAGAAAGAGAGAGCAGGGGAAACTGTTCCTAGAAATGTGTCCCTTTTCCCTTTCCCTCCACAGCTGTTTCTCTTTATTGACCAGGCAGATAGTTCTGCAAGATCCTGAATTATTCTGACACCACTCCAAGAAAGGAGAGGGTTAACCCTGGAGAGCCGCTGCCGGTCTGAGTAGACAATACTGACTTTGATGGACCAAGGGTCTGATTCCGTATAAGGCAGCTTCATGTGTTCAATACTCCACAGAGGAGGGTTAGAACATAAGAAAATCCATGCTGAATGAGACCAAGGCCCATCAAATCCAGCAGTCTGTTCACACAATGGCCAGACAGGTGCCTCTAGGAAGCCCAAAGACAAAACAACTACAGAGAACCTCTTCCTTCCATTCATCCTAAGTATCCCTGATAATAACAATAATAGTAATAATACAATGACATGGAACAGCCCTGCTGATCTGTGAGCCCCACTCCACCTCGTCCCTTTGAAGTGTCTAGGCACTAGCAGTTTTTCTGAGTCTCCACTAGGGTTGCCAGGTCCCTCTTCACCACCAGTGGGAAGTTTTGGGGGCAGAGTCTGAGAAGGGTGGGGTTTGGGAGGGGAGGGATTTCAATGCCATAGAGTCCAATTGCCAAAGCAGCCATTTTCTCCAGGTGAACAGATCTCTATTGGCTGGAGATCAGTTGTAATAGCAGGAGAGCTAGTACCTGGAGGTTGGCAACCCTAGGCTCCACCCAGTGACAGGCCGCTGTCCTGGCTCACCCAACTCTTGGAGGGATTCTCTTGTACTTCTGGTCAATTTCAGAATTTCCTGCAAATAGGGCCAGCACTGCCAGTTTCCCTTCTGTGTTGCCAATTAAAGGCTCTGGCTAGTGCCTACATCTTTGAATGGTGGAGTTCAAATTAATACAGAAAACAATTACCAGCATTTTAAATAGTTTTTAAAAATGTTAAAAAGAAAAAGTCCACACAAATCTTCTGTCCCACAACTCCCACAAATCTTCTGTCCCACAACTCCCACAAAGTTATGACGATCTAAACACTTCCCATTACCTTGGAGACTTTGTCTGGGCAGCCAGCCCTTTGCGTCACATGGCAGTGGTGGCCATGAAGATGGAGCCCATGTGAGAAGGTTGTTTCCTCCAGATGGAATCCATTCCAAGGGATGTTATTTCTTCTTTCTGCCTATCCCTTTGTGATACAAATCCTTTTTTTCCTGGGGTTGCCAAGAAGATCTTATCTAGCCTCCTGCATCCCAAATCTCTGCATCTAGCCTTCTGCAACCCAGATCTCTGCATCTAGCCTCCTGCACGCAAAATCTCTGTTACCAAATCTCTGTTACCTTCTGGGTGTGAGATTCCAGCCAAGGAATCTCCAGGCAGGAGGTCTGTTTGCAGGGCTGTTTTCAGCTACAAACCTTTGATTGCTAGGTACAGGTCAGAGTCATTGACAATATGGGTGATAACTGGGAGCTATTGAGTTCACCCTTCCTGCCTGTCTTCTTCTAACAAAAAAATTTTTTTAGAACAAACTGAGGGGTTTTTGCAAAAAGTGCAAACTTCTAAATAAAATTAATTTCTCCACATATAATAATAAATGTTTTTGCAAGCAGTGTATTAGTATGGCAAATCCACTCATTTCAAGGGAATGGATCCCAGAATGATCATCAATGAAAGAAAGATTTTAAGAGATTTGGGGGTTGCTATATTATTTTTGGTTTTAACTGAAATTGTTTTTAGTTGTAATTGTATGCCGCCTTGAACCATGAGAAAAGGAGGGTTATAAATATTTTAATGAATAAACTAACAAAAAGGGGCTCTCTAAAAATACAGGTGTATCAGAAAAGAATCTTCAATATTCTACTTCCTCAGACCATGCTAATTAATGTACCAAAAGCTCCTAAATTAGTGCTACTTTCAGTCAGTCTTGTGACACTAAACAATGGGATGACTACTTAAGCCCATTTTAACTATGACCTTTTCCCTGACCAGATTTGTAAGACTTTAGGGTGCTTTCCATTAAAGGATAAGGTCAGTTTTTCACTTTGGGGAATTGAGGATGATTAAACCTTTAAAATACTGTGTGTATAGTAAATAAAGGGCTGTATTTTGGCTACATTTCTGTTAATTGTGAAAATCATTTTTTTAAAAAAAGATAAATTCTTTCTGTTCTGTTGATTAGCATTATCTTATCATTTTTTGATTTAAAAGGGATTATCCTAAAATCATTGCCCTATTCACTTCTAGGGTGGATACACATTTTTGTTTTGTTTTTATTTGCAATTATTTTCTTGAAATTGCTACAGTATCTGTTAATACATTAAATTAATTCTTCCCATAAAAAGGTAAAGGTCCCCTGTGCAAGCACTGGGTCATTCCTGACCCATGGGGTGATGTCACATCCCGACGTTTTCTAGGCAGACTTTGCGGGGTAGTTTGCCAGTGCCTTCCCCAGTCATCTTCCCTTTACCCCCAAGCAAGCTGGGTACTCATTTGACCGACTTCGGAAGAATGGAAGGCTGAGTCAACCTTGAGCCGGTTACCTGAAACCGACTTCCATCGAGATCGAACTCAGGTCGTGAGCAGAGCTTTTGACTGCAGTATTGCAGTTTACCACACTGCGCCACGGGGCTTATAATTCTTCCCATAAACATATTAAAAATCTAAGATGCTCATGGAATTATGAGTAGATGCCTAATGTCTCATATCTTACCTGCTGATTTGCAGTCTTTTAATATGTAAATACATGCATTCTCAGTAATTTAACAAATATGTAATTCATGCTTTGCTTTTGCAGATGCAACATTTGTCACCTATAGGGCTCAGTGCCTATTAACCTGATGGGTTACATTGTTGTTGTTGTTTTGAAACTGTTTCCTCTAATGACTATATTCATTTACTGTTATTTATTATTTATGTTGTATGGCTATATGTTATATGGAAATAGTTGTGTTATATGGAAATAGTTGTGTGGAGTGGCAGGATATAAACATTGAAAGTACAATAAGGGTAAAACCCAACAGTTAATCAGACACATTTGTGTAGTGGCAAACCATAGTTTGCTGTTATGTCTCAGTTTAACTCTATGTAGTTTTACATACGTTTAAAAAACAACAACTGAGGAACCCAATATGAATGTATATGCGCATGCACACGCACATGCATACACACTGGGTGGGAACCAACCAGCTTTTCAGCTGTTCGATGGGTTCCCTTTGACCACCAAAAGGTCTATGCTGGGGAACCATGGACAAAAGCCATGTGGGTTGGAGGCTGTAATAAGAAGGGAATTGAGCAAGACAGAGTGAAAAAGCCTGGCTGGATCCAACTTGCAAAATTGCTGGCACTAAGAAAAACTATTAGCAGTAAAGTACAGGAATTTTAAGACGCTGAACAAATGTTTTTAACCTGCAGGTTGTATTCAGATTATAGCATTTAGGATATCATAGACATCAGAATATTTTGACAAGGAAAGTATCTATATCAGTAATAAGAAAGGAAGCAAAATGTTTTTTTTGGAGGGAGGGGGAATCATAGCTAAGGAAGCAGTATAAGCTATCTTCGGAATATGAAGGAATCTGTATGGAAACCTGACAGTATATCCTATCATGTCCAAAGTACAAAGTGGGGTTTTTTCCTCTTCATAGTGATCTGCCGGTCTGTAAAAAATTTTGGTCATTAAAAGATAAATCTGAAATACCAATGACGTCAAATCCTCACCGGTCTTCAGTTCCTGCACTGTATCATGAGGAATATGAATGATCAGCTAACGAGTCCTTATTGGAAAGTTATATACTTGCATAGATTCCTGGAATTCACCCCTCGTATAAGAAGTGCCTGACAGCTGTACTTTCTCTCGTTTTATGTACTGTATCCAGAACCTTCTTTTTACTTTGGTGACACGGAATATCATGTGGCTGAGAGTGCTGGTTATGTGGAAGTTCGTGTTTGGAGAACTGGTACAGACTTAACCAAAGCAGCCACTGTCACAGTGCGTTCCAGGAAAACAGAGCCAATATCGGCAGAAGGTGAATTATTCAAGTAGCACTCCTGATACACTCTATATGTCAGCTCTTACCCTTGTACCCTTTGCAGAGGCCATTTTAAAATCCATACCAACTCTTGACTCACATTTGGATTGTGCATTTGATCTGAAAGTTCATATTATACAGTTTTGCAGAAGGCAAAAATGGACACCAATTTTCAATCAATACTCCTTGAAACATTCCCCTATCCATGAGACTCTACAGCATGTGACACCCTGTGAAAACCCATAGGAGGAGAGAAGGGGGAAATTTCTCTTACTCTGAAGGCAGGGGTTAGTTTTGGCTGCTTCCTGTGATACCCCACTCTCTATCTTCCCTCTCAGTTTTAGATTTAGTGTTGAAGCTCTCCCTTTGTTGTTGTTGTTTTCCCCCTAAAGGTATCTTGATTTAACTTCAACAATTACTACCTGTCAGTTTGTGAGCTTCTTGCCTAAACTGCTATAGTGAGGAGCTGGGAGAAGGAATGGGAAAATACAGAGATGAAAAAAAGTTGGGATGGAGTGGACTGATTTATAGAGTTGCCAGCTCTAGTTTTGAGAAATTTCTGGAGATTTGAGGGGTGAAGACTTGGGAGGATGGGGTGTGGGGAGGGCGCTCAGCAGATTTTCTCCAGAGGAACTGATCCCTATAACATCGGAGATTTAATCTTAGTGTGACACTGTTCAGAGCCAAATTGGCTGTATGAGCAGTATCATTAAAGTAAAGCATAACATTGGAGATCAGTTGTAATTCCTGGAGATCTCCAGGCCCCACCTGTATGTTGGCAACCCTAGGACTGAATGTTGTGGATGTGTAAACAAGATAAGAAGGTTGAAAGGAAGTGTTGAATAAGCAGCAATCCAAGGCAAGAGTGGGAGGAAGAAAAGAGTGGTGAATTTAGGATTAACTTTTCAGAAATTATTATGGATTTTTGCATGTCTAGGTTCTGACAGGATGCTATTTTAGGACATTTACACTAATCAAAAAGATTAATGAGCTATCAAATAAAAATACAATACATTTTTTTACAATGTTATACAATGTTATATGCCAATTTCCAAGAAAAATACCTAACAAAGGAGAAGGGGGCTCTGATTTAAGAGGAGTATAGTGCTATATATTTGTGGAAATATTTTAGAATTTCATCAGGTGCATTACAGCTATAATTTTGGTACTGTTGGCAGTTCCTGACCATTAATGCTTATTTTAGGTATTTGCCATTCAGTTTTTTTTAATAAAACATGAATTCTGTGACACACATTCAAAGCAAATTATACTGAGATGAAAAGAAGGTACATACTGATATTGTGAACATGTCCCACAAATAATTGAATAGCCTCTCTTTTTTGTATAGCTGGAGTCGATTATGTTGGCATCAGCCAAAACCTTGATTTTGCTCCTGGTGTAAATATGCAGACCTTCCGTGTCACCATCTTGGATGATTTAGGACAGCCTGTCCTTGAGGGTCCAGAAAAGTTTGAACTTGTTCTCCGGATGCCCATGAATGCTGTGCTTGGGGAGCCAAGCAAAACTACCATCTTCATCAACGATACCATCTCTGATAGTAAGTGTTTACAGGAAGATTTTAATTTCTATTAATTTAATGTGTTTGGAGTGCCAAAAGAAACAAATCAGTGGGTTATTGATCAAGCCTGAACTGACCCTAGAAGCTAAAATGATTAAACTGAGGATATCGTATTTTGGTCACATTATGAGAAGACAAGAGTCACTGGAAAAGACAATCATGCTAGGAAAAGTTGAGGGCAGCAGGAAAACGGGAAGATCCAACAAGACATTGATTTACTAAATAAAGGAAGCCACAGCCCTCAATTTGCAAGATCTAAGCAAGGCTGTCAAAAGATAGAACGTTTTGGAGGACATTGGCCAACTTTTCATGGACAATTTTGATGCTCTCTTGCCACAGAGCAAAAAAAAAAGTTTTATAATTTATTTTCATGGCCGCGATTTATCCCCTTCAATCTCGATGTAGTTTTGGTTTTTCATGGGAACAAAAACGCTGTATTCCAGCAAGCTCATTGTTTTTCTTCCACCCTCGCTCTGTTCTGCTTATGGAACAGTCAGATTCCAATGTGGGGGGGGGGGGGGCAAGGCAGCGCTTTCCTCAAAGCTTCCCTCTATTTTCTATAAGTGTGGAACCCATTGCCCTTTAATGACGGGCAGGATGGGGGGAGGGGCAGGAATTGCATCCATGTGCCCAGAGAAGTATTTAGCTGAAAGTGGGAATGGAGCAGCTCCAACCTGTGCCGATTCAAGAGGGAGTGCCTTGGATTTCCCGCTCTCTAGATGCACATTTTCCCCATCCAAATTCTCAAAACTCTGCCTGGGGGCTGATTGTTGAGTTTTGAGAATTTGGATGGGGAAAAGGTGCATCAATAGAGCGGCAAATCCAAGGCAAAACCTCCCATGCATAAATGGCCACTGTAAACCTCTTGCATTAAAGCAATTTCCCAGAGTATGTCCCCCCCCCATATACAAAAAAAAAGCACCAGTCCCTCTGGTTTCCTTATATAATTTTTCTATTTACCACGCTCCCATGCATAAATGGCCAAACACTCTCCCTTGCCTTCCCTTCGCAGCATGCCGATCCACACACATTGCTCTCCCCCTTTTCCAAGATTTCCATAGTTCCTTTGTTCGTTTCTTTTACCAGGTTGGGGATGCACAGGATGCATGGGGGGGGAGGGGGAGAGGAAAGAAGGCCCCTGGCTTGCACGCTGGCCCCGATCCAGCCCCAGTTCATCGTGAGAGAGAGCAGAGAGGGCTCGTGGCTGGCGTGCTGGCCCCGATCCGACCCCAGTGCATCGAGAGAGAGAGGAGGGAGACCCAGAGCAGACTGGCCGCCCCTCTTCAGAAGGGTGATGGGAGGGAGTTTTGCCTTGGGTTTTGCGCTCTCAGGATGCACATTTTTCCCATCTGAATTCTCAAAAATCCCCCCTCCCCACTGGAGTAGGGAGGCCAACAGCCCCTTCCCTTGAACAACACCCCCCCCCGCGGGTCCAGCTGCCCTAGACTGAGCTGCCCCCACCCCCCTGGAGCGCGAGGCACACATGGCGTGGCCCCACCAGCCTCCCCCGGAGCCGTCCGTCTTGTGTCCCCCTGGGCTTGGAGGTGTGGGCCTGGCTCCAAGGCCCATCCTGGGAGAGGGGTGGGGAAGGCGTGCCGCCTGCCGCCCTCCTGCCTCCGGGACGGAGGGAGGGAGAGAAGTGCCACGACTCCACGCAAGCAGGCAGGCAGCAAAAGGAGCGGTATTCTTGTCCAAGCGCAAAACTCCCCCAGCCAATCGCAGTTCACAGGGGAGGAGAAATTAGCCGGCGTGGGCGGGGAAAATTGATTCAAAGTTCAAACCAGGGGAAATTTTTCATGGAGCCCTGCGCTCGGCAAAATCAAAGACCGCACCAACACAGGTTTGAGAAGACGCAGGGATGACACAATTTTTTTGGCCAAATCCAAAGCTGTCATGAAAAATCAAAAATTAGCAGCGCGGTAAAACAGACATGAAACCGCCGCAAATCTCTGTGAAAAAAACCCCATTGATTCATACGGTTGCCATGATTCGTTCTTAGGATTTCTATGGAGGTGTTGTTGGTTTGTATCGTTTTGTTTTTCATTTTTTGGTTTTGAGCTGTGTGGTGTCCGCTGAGTCTAATTGTAGGATACAATCAGTAATTCCATATGAATCTGCAATGCCATCTTGAACCATAATAGGGAGAGTTTAGCTCCAGGGAAGTTTAGTATTTAGCTAAGGCTCCTAATGAGTTGAGTTCCTGATTACTCATGTCAGCAGTTTTTGAAAACTTTAAGGGACTTTTCACATAATTTTCAGGACAGTATATTCTCTGTGCTTTTCAAGTTGTCCCATCCAACCTAGATGTATGTCTTCATTCAAGGTTGTACTTTTATAGTTGTTTTAGGTGTAGAAAGGCAGTGGGGTATATTCAACCATCTGCAGATTTCATGGAGCAAGACTTTTGGTTGTGTACACTGCACTATGATTAGATAACTATTATATTCAGTGGAAAGGGTCTGACTTTAAAAAAAATGTGTAGATCTAAACCTTTTCCCTTCTCTGAGACATTTTGACAGGGAAAAAGTTTACGTTCCATATTTTTACTTCTGAATTAGCACTTCTTTCCATATAGACACCACAGTGGGCTATTCTGCAACTGTAGATATGAACTCAAATACTAATTTTTCCATTCAAAATGTAAGGCAGAAGTAATGTGTCTTACTATGGAATCGGTGAATAAAATTACTGAATCTGAGTGAAATCAACATTATAGTAAAATGTTTCGGCTATTAAGGTGTTTTTATTTTGTTTTTCATTTTTTGTAGTACCAAAAGTCCAATTTAAGGAACCTTTGTATACAGTGAATGAAAAAGATGGGCAGCTAATGGCTATAATTTATCGTAGTGGTGATGTTAACCATAAATCTACAGTCCGCTGCTACACTCGACAAGGTTCTGCACAGGTCATGATGGACTACGAGGAGAGACCAAACACCGATGGCTCTATAGTGGTTTTCCTCCCAGGTGAGATAATCCACTTTTTAAAAAGGAGTTTCTCAAGCAAGCATGTTTTTATATTCTCAGAAATTGTTACGAAAGGATGCCTTTTGATTTATAATTGAGTGCCTGAGAATCTTTGGGTGGCACTACAGTACACATTTTTAAAAAAAATGCAACAGCAACACTAACAAAGGGGGTCAGTACTTAATATCTATGGTTTTATTTTCAGTTCATTTATTCACTCATGCATCATTATCATTAATTTTATCTTTAAAGCATATAAAAAGGCAGGCCAGATAATTTTAATGAATTGCCCTGTGCATACCATAATAGTAAGGAGTGCTTGCCTAAAAGAGGTGGGCACAGAGCCAGACGCTAACTTTAAAGACATTTTCCAGACAGCATCTATCAGTCTTACTTTGATTCACCACATTTTATAGATTTTAATATATGAAGCTGCCTTACAGCCCATTCCTGAGCCGAAAGGACGAAAGTCCTTAGGTGGCCAGGAAGGGGCTGCACCGGCGTCCGTGCCACTTACTGTGCCCAGGGTGGCACAGATGCCAGCAGGGGGGCCCGCACACCATCCTCCCAGCACTGCCACAGCAGCGCCACCTAGGGACACTGGCACAGCCTCACGCAGGCATCCAGACAGCGCACTTCTGTGCGCCGTCCTCCCAGGGACGTTCCTGCGCTGAGCCAGGGGAGGCCTGGACCAGAAGCACCCCCTTTGCCCTTACCTGGAGATACACCACCTTTTTAGGTGACGTATCCCTGTGCAACCCAATGGAGCGGTTCCACGGGTTTTACAGGTAAGGGCAAGGTTTCGGCTTCAGTGGGGGGTGCGAAACCTCCTTTGGAGGCAGCGCAGCCCTCCTCCACAGGAAAGGGCTGCCCTAATGTCAGCAGAAAATACATAAACAATTTTTTTCTAAGCTTTATTAAGCCCATATGTTTGCCTCTATAAGTGGTAGTGTGCATGTTTGAAACTGATTTTAGAAATGTGATTTTGGGTATCGTGTTCATGGAAATAACAGAGTTTTAGTTTGTTATGCTACTGCACCAGTTCTGATGTATGTTTTGCAAATAGGAGGTTTGTTGGAAAATCCCCCTTTCCATACATGGCTCCATTGTGCAGACTTTTTGATCCAAAGTCTGGCATCATTGTTCAGAACTGAATATGTTGATATTTGGGTACTGACTCATCTGCAGTCCCACACACCGCACCACACTACACCCTAAAGCTTACATACTCCCGTAGGTTCCCTCATCATAAAATTTCTTGTTACAGTCTTGAAGGGATAATGTTGTTTCCTTCATTCATCATCTTGAAAACCCTAAACTATTCAACCCTCTGTAATACCTAACATTCTAACTATACTATACTGATGGGAGGGGAACATTTTGCCCTTTCCCCCCTCCTCACTATAGCTCCCCCCATCCTGCATGGCTATTAGTCTGTGCATGTCCCCAATACTCTAGAGTTCAGAAAGGACTGCTTTATCCATCAGCAATTTCAGCTTACAGATCAGTAACCAGCCTAACCACTATACATGAGTATGTTCGAAAGAAATAGAGTACAAATTACTTATTAAACACAAATGTAACAGCCAGTACATAAAAGCCAAAGCATTAAGAAAAATTAGCATGTAAATGTGCAGGTTTGCAATCTGGTTTAGGTGAGGATGTTTCTTTTTGGAAGATCAACACCCCCCCCCCCCCAAAAAAAAACAAGTTTAATAAATGTTAACATCTTATTTAATTTTCCACATTTATGCTTTGAGATCATCATACACACACAGTGTACCAAATCAGAAGGAATGTATAGGTGTAGTTTCCCAAAATTAGATTATTCCATCCATAATCTAGCAACCCCAGGTCTACGTTCACTATTAACAGTTTCATTGTGTATTGAATTTGTAATTTGGATGCTGGAATTAAATTGTAGGTGTTACCAAACATTTTTTTCAGCTGTTGTTTTTTGCCTATGGCAGGAGAGATTGAAAAGCCTTGTATGGTGATCCTAGAAGATGACGCCATCTATGAAGAGGAGGAAGAGTTTAGGCTAGTGCTTGGAACACCAAAAAGCACTTCTATATTTGGCGCCTCCATTGGGGAGCAAAAAGAAACTCTGGTGAAGATTAAAGATGAAGAAGACAGTAAGTTTACAAGACACTTTGGCATTCTTTCCATTGTGGAAATAGCATTAGTTTGTTTGCTCCAGTATCCTACACCCAAGGTCGCTTTTAGTAGCCTTTTATTATTTACACATTAAAAAAGAAGAAAGTCAATAGCACAATCTTTTTAAAAAAAAAAAAAAGAAGGAAATTTTCTGTCTTCTAAGCAAGCAACTGGTTCCTTCTTCTCCAGCTCCTTGCCTTTTAAACCTTTTCCCTTTCCTTGTGTTTTATAGCACTGTGTTGTGCAACTAAAGATTTTAACAGTAGAAAAGTGAAACTAGTTGAAATCAACAGGCATTCTTAAAACAGCATACATGTTTGTTGTAGTATTTCTGTTTCTTAGTACCTCTTTGTACAGCTTATTCGCCTAAGGTTAGCTTTAGTTTGTTTTTAATTTGGTTTTAATTGTCAGATTTTGTGTATATATTTTGCATTGCACTTCAGTAGGTTGCATCTAGTGCCTTGAATGATGGATTGCAAGCTTTTGACCGGGTCATGGCTTATATACAATAGACAGAAAAGTTAATAAGTTATTGATTTCTTAATTAAGAAAGCACTTTAATTTTTGAATTAAAAAACATAATACTGAATACTCCCTGTCTGAAATTCCCTGAATAATTCCTTAGACTTTTACATGAAACAAAGGCAAGGAACTACTTTATTGTCAAAGAGGAGAGAGTGACTTTTGGGTTCTCTTGCAGAACCGGTGATTAAGTTCTCTGAAATCAAATACAACATTCAAGAACCTCAAGAGGCTGGAGAGATTGCAGTGGTAAAGATTCCTGTCTTACGTCTGGGGGATAGTTCCAAGGTTTCTATTGTGAGAATTCATACTAAAGATGGTTCAGCTGTCTCTGGAGAAGACTATAATCCAATGTCTGAAGGTAAGACAATCCTGTGAATTTTAGGGAAACAGTGGAAAATACTAGTGTCTGGCATAATAAAATTAGATTGGGAACAATTGCTTTGTGCTACTGCTACCAACTGTAGAAGCAAAATCTTGGATGCTGACATAACAATTTTACAGTGTCATGACTTGAACTTATAAGTTTCATATTCATCCATTTTTTAAAAAGAAAGTGCAGTTTGTCTCAACCATATAAGGTCAACAACATGCAAGGTAAAAGTACCACGTTTTATTTTACTGTATTTTTTATGTTTCTGAATTTGCCTTTCTGCCCATTAGGTCCCAATGGTAAGTTTGGCACCAAGTGTAAGAAGCTGAGCCTGTTGCCCTTTGAATTCCAGCTGAAGTCTCCTATTGATGGAGAAAAAAAGTTTTCATTTTTTTTAAACAAAGCCTACTCTATTTCAGATATTGAATTCAAAGAAGGAGAAAAAGAGCACTTTGTTGAAGTTGAAGTTTTATATGATGGAGTGAGAGAAATGAGAGAAGCATTTACAGTACACCTGAAACCTGATGAAAATATGGTAGCTGAGACACAGGTAAGAACTGGTACTTTCTGTTAACTGTGGATTCAGATAGAATCCAAAAACAAAAACTGCCTAATACCATTTATTTTTGGATCTGCCTAAAATAGGTCCAGTGTGACCATTGGCCTTGTCACCATGTGTTTATCTAAAAATCTGTGGTTGCCCAAATTGTACACACGATCAGAGACCTGCACAAAGCAAGGTTCTGAGACACAAGCCTACGTATGTAACGCTGTATCCTCTTGGGCTCTGACCAGGTGAATTTCTGGAAGTCGGGCAATGAGGTCAGCAAACACTTCCCATCCATGCGTTCATATTCCCAAATAAGTTCTATATGTTGTACAGGGCAGTTTCTCACAAATTATTTTCTCAGCCTTGGATTGCTATAGCATTGCTGTTTTGGGAAGCATCCACTTGATGTTATCTTCTGTACATTGCTCAGCCTTGGATTCCTATAGCAAGCCTTGGATTGCTGTAGCATTGCTATTTTGGGAAGCATCCACTTGATGCTATCTTTTGTACATTGTGCTTCTGTGGGTTCCCCTGCTTTGCTGCAATCTTTCCTAAACCTGGCTTGGTACAGTCTTTTGGGGAAGGTAGCAATGTACCTTTGGGCTCTGTGTGAATGGGAAGATGCAGAGTTTTGCAGATCCCAGCCAAATTGGTGCTATTTTGCAAACCTCTGCCCCCACTGCTACCATTTCCCCCATACCCCTACACTACAGAGGATTTGAGTGGGGGAGGCTTTTAAAAATTGGTAATTAACAGATCACTGTAAAAAAAATACATCTGAAATAATTTCTCTTTTGGAATAAATGAAATCCTTTTTTAGGACAGTTTTACTCACTCATAATCAGAGGCCAGACTTACTCATAATGTGCTTTTTATGTAAGGCAATCTACAGCATTGGGTAAGGATAATTGTGCATGCTGCAGACCTACACAACAGATTTTTAAGGGCAACTTTATTGTTTGAATGATTTTGTTCTTTACTGTGTATTATGATGATCCACTTTTGAAGAGTTCAACATTTTCACTGTTACAAAGTCAATATTGTCTTCAAATATACTTTAATTTTTGTTTACTACGAAATTTATTTTCCATTTTCAGCTTCTTTTTGTTTCTACCTTTGAAGTGGAAAAACTAAAATATGTGCACTAGGGTAGCATAAGGTGCAGCAGCAGGTCTCTCTCTCTCACACACACACACAAGTTTTGTCAAGAAGTACAATTTTATGCCCTGACCTGGATGGCCCAGGCTAGCCTGATCTCGTCAGATCTCGGCTGCTAAGCAGGGTCAGCCCTGGTTAGTATTTGGATGGGAGACCACCAAGGAATACCAGGGTTGCTGTGCAGAGGAAGGCACTGGCAAGCCACCTCTGTTAGTCTCTTGCCATGAAAACCCCAAAAGGGGTCACCATAAGTCGGCTGCGACTTGAAGGCACTTTACACACACACACAATTTTATATGCTTACAAAGTTATAAATCATGCATTTTATGTTGGTGAAGCAATGAAAAAGTTAAGGTTTGATAGGAATGTATGTATTGCATATATTTCAATTTTTCTTAATGTTTCTGTTTCCTTCCCCCCCCCCCAATTTTTTTCATTTTCCAAAAATTGTACATTGCAGCTCTTCACGTAGAGCAGTGGTTCCCAACCTTTTTTTGACCAGGGACCACTAGGACTTTTTTGTTCGGTTCAGGGACCGCAAGGTTCAAAATAAAAATTCCAAGAATTTGAAAATAAACTTTAATCATAACTGTTAGTTAAACATTAAACTTAGAATAATATTTGAATATATATATTTTGTAATAGAGAACTTTTAATTGAAAATATTAATTTATTATGGGTTTATAACTTTGTTTCGCAGGCCTTAATTTAGTTCTCGCGGACCCCTGGGGGTCCACGGACCCCTGGTTGGGAACCAGTGACGTAGAGGAAGTAAACCATCAGATCCATCCTTATATTTTATATGATTTCTGACTCTGTTCATTTCCATGCAGCTTTTAAAAAATGCACTTTTACAAATGGATGAAGAACATGAAATAAAGTGCGCTCATTGAGATTGGCATAAAATTAAACCTTTTTTCCTCTCTCCTCAAGTCTGTAGTTTTGTTTTCTGGTATTATTAGTGCATAAAGTAATTTAAGAATATACTTTGTCACAAAAGAAGTACTTGCTACAGGAGATCCTCATATAGAAGAATGCTTTTGGATTTCCTTTCACTTTCAGATAGAACCTTTTTCTGTCCTTCAATGCAGATGAACAAAGCCATTGTGTATATTGAAGAAATGGACAGTGTGGCAGATGTAACTTTCCCAGCTGTGCCTCAGGTTGTGTCTCTCCTGCTCTATGATGACACTGCTAAAAGCAAGGGAAACCCTCAGCCTCCAACTGGCTACCCTGTTGTGTGTGTAACGGTACGATCTGTTCCTACCAACTCTTCCTCAGATTTATAATTTCTTAAGGTCTCCTCCTAGTTGAGAAGTGAATGTTATAGGATCTATAAACAAGCAAGAAGTTTAAGGCAGAGAGTTTAAAACTCATTTCCAATTTTATGATTACTAACAGTTATAATGTATATAGTATTTATAATTTTCAGACTATTGTATGCGGTTAATTCTTCATGTTTCCACAGTAGCACTGTAAAATAGGTTACTGTACTACCCATTTTACAGATTGGTGCAATGGATAAACTGAGGGTGAAAGCCTGAGTTTTGACACAGGCCTTGCTGATCCATATTCAGCTTTTATTAACAATGTTTCCTGGTTGGTGCTCCAGAAATTTCCCAGCAGAGCTGTGCATATGTCTGTCCTGTTGACTTGTTAGCTAGCTATTGTATGGTGTGATTTGCGTATTCAGGACAACTGTTTTTTGTTCCAAATGCCCGGGAGATATTAAAGTCATGGTAAATTTGTAACATGGATACAAAGGGTCCCTTTGCCCGTTCTAAAGCCAACGTATTCACCACTAAACTACAGGGCTATATTAAGAAGGTTATTCTCTTCAGTAGCCAATGTTTATAAGAGCCCTCTGACTGAAGTTAGAAGTTTATCCCAGTTGTCAGGTGAAAATTTTGTATCCCAGCCAAAGATCACTCATGTTTATCTTTTAAGATTTTTATTTAAAAACAATTTAATCAGGCTTGAAATTAGTAAATATGAAAGAATCACAATAATACAAAAATATTTGCATATGTAAATGAAATAAAAAACAGAAAGGCATACATCTCATCATCCTATTTTAAGATTAAAAATGAAATTTCTGAGATTTTTACTAAATAACTTCCAGAAAGATCTCGCATAACCCCCATCTGAGAAATTCAAGGTTTTTTTTTGGGGGGGGGGTTAGCTTTTATAGGTCCAATTATGTGAAACTCACATGACTATCAAAACCATTTAATTCATTTCCTTGGATTCTACAAGGTGAATATTTTCCCAAGATTCATTTCTGGCCAAGTCTTCAATTATTCACCATTATCTTTCCAACTATATAACAGTGAGAAATAGCTGAAATGGTAAAAAAAAAAAATCCTCAAGCCTGCTATGTTCAATCATATACCATTAACAATCAAGACAAACTCAAGGGTCTTTTCACAATATCCATTAAATCGATATCTGACAATACTTAATTTACTTAATTTCTCAGTAAAAATTAGTGTCCACAATGTAAAACATAATGTGAGAATATATCACTACATATTAATGAAACGTAAGGGGGGTTACCTTACCCTTACCATTTGTTCTCAATTGTTGATTTAACTGGATCAGGCTGAGCTATAATAAAATTGTGTATATCTATCAAACATCAGGCGTGTAACCCCAAATACTCAGACTATGACAAGACCGGATCTATCTGTGCTGCTGAAAACATCAATGACACGCTGACTCTGTATCGCTGGCTTGTCAGTGCTCCAAGCGGCAATGATGGTGTTACCAGCCCCATGCGCGAAGTGGACTCCAACACTTTCTTCACCAGCACCAAATTAATTGCCTTGGACTCCATATACTTCCAGGCTGGTTCAAGGGTTCAGTGTGCAGCACGTGCTGTCAACACCAATGGAAATGTGGGCTTAGAATTGCTGAGTCTGATTTTCACAGTAAACAAGGAAGAAGGTAAGGGGCAAAATGTTTCATGTGCATTCAATCAGAACTGTTTGCGCCCAGCACCTTTGCCTGTCAGAGAACTCGGCTTGCCATTTTACCTACCAAGGCTAGATGCAGTGGCGAGATGAATTACTTTTTTGTGCTAGCAAAGGATCATTATATATACACTTCTGCACTTCTGTCTCACAGCACAGGTGGGCAAAATTCAGTAATACTGTCAAATTAACCATGCAATCCTGAAAGGGTATGTGTGAATGCCCATAGGAGCCAGCGTGACCCTTATGCTGGCATCCATGCCACTTGCGCCATGCAAACTGCCATGGATGCAGGCATAGGGCGACTTACGCTGGCCCTCCTGGACCGCGGTGACAACGTGGCTCTCGGATGCCGGCGCAGTGTCCCTCTGGCATTTCCTGGCATGTCACCACGCTGGCTTCCTGGGAGGTGTTCCTGGGGGCAGAGCTGCCTTTAGGCAGCTTCCTAACCGTTTTTGGCCCAGGCACGCCCCCTCACGCCAAATCCATCATGTGTGGATTCTTGGACACAGGTTTTTTGCCAGGAATCAGAACAACAACAAAAGTAAAGGTAGTCCCCTGTGCAAGCACTGGGTCATTACTGGCCCATGGGGTCACGTCACATCATGATGTTAACTAGGCAGACTATGTGTATGGGGTGATTTGCCATTGCCTTCCCCAGTTGTCTACACTTTACCCCCAGCAAGCTGGGTACCCATTTTACCAATCTCATAAGGATGAAAGGCTGAGTCAACCTTGAGATGGCTACCTGAAACCGACTTCCATCAGGATCAAACTCAGGTTGTGAGTAGAGTTTTAACTGCAGTACTGCAGCTTACCACTCTGTGCCATGGGGCACCTCGTAATCAGACCAAAGGACACTCTGATATTATACAGCAGTCCATGTGAGTCACAGTGTAAGCAAATTCCAAATAACTTACCTGGCTTTGGAATATCTGCGCTCTTGCTAAGGAGGAGATTAATGTTTCCTTTTTCCTGTTGTTGAACAGTGGAGTTGGGGTGCTCTTGTCTTGGGTAGGTGGAAGTGGTCCTGCCAATAATGCTTCATGTAAACTGGGGCAATGCCTATTTTTATTTATTTGCTTATTTATTTAAAACATTTTTATGCTGCCTTTCCACCTAACTTATGGTCCCTAAGGTGGCAAAACAATCAAAACATTAAAACAAGCTTTAAAAATACTAAAACAATTAAAAACAACAATTACCGTATTTTTCGTTCCATAACACGCACTTTTTCCCCTCGCTTTTGAGGAGGAAAATGTCTGCGTGTTATGGAGCGAATGTGCACAGAGCCGGCTGGGCCCGCTGGAACGGCGCAGCCAGCCGGCTCTGTGCACATTCGCTCTAGGCGCGCTGGAACGACGCGAGCCTTGCGCCCCGCCCGCCTCCCAGCTGGGAGGCGGGTGGGGCGCACAGAGCCGGCGCCAGCCTGCAGCCTTCCCTCCTCCCTCCCCGGGCACACACGAGCCGGATCCGGCCCCGCGCGCCAGCCTGCAGCCTTCCCTCCTCCCTCCCCGGGCGCACACGGGCCGGATCCAGCCCCGCGCACCAGCTGAAGCCTTCCCTTCTCCTTCCCCGGGCGCACACGGGCCAGATCCGGGCTCGCCTAGGCCAGGGGCGGGTGGGAGCGGAGGCACCGGGGACTGAACCTGGGACCTCCTGCATGCCCAGCAGAGGCTCTGCCACTGAGCTCACAGCCCCCTTGCCTCGCTTTCCCCGCCACCCCCTCTCCCGGGCGATCCTGGCCCCAGAGAGGGCCAGGCTCGCTTTCCCCGCCGCCCCTCACTCTCCCGGGCACAGTCAGGCTGTCCATTGGTTTGCATGGCAGTAGACCTGGCCTCCTGACTGAGACAGGAGGCCAGGTCTACTGCCATGCAAACCAATGGGTAGACCTGGTCTCCGTGAGGGGTGTGTGTCTCCCATTGGTTTGCATGGCAGTAGACCTGGCCTCCTGACTGAGACAGGAGGCCAGGTCTACTGCCATACAAACCAGTGGGTGGACCTGGCCTCCCTGGGGCATTCACTCCATAAGACAAGTTTTTAGAGGAGGAAAACAAGATTTTTTCTTGTTTTCCTCCTCTAAAAACTAGGGTGTGTGTTATGGCCAGATGCATGTTATGGAGCGAAAAATATGGTAACACATAAGAACATAAGAAAGGCCCTGCTGGATCAGACCAAGGCCCATCAAGTCCAGCAGTCTGTTCACACCAGGTGCCTCTAGGAAGCCACAAACAAGACGACTGCAGCAGCACCATCCTGCCTGTGTTCCACCGCACCCAAAATAATAGGCATGCTCCTCTGATACTAGAGTATGCAGCATGACTAGTATCCATTCTAACTAATAGCCATGAATACCCCTCTCCTCCATGAATATGTCCACTCCCCTCTTAAAGCCCTCCAAGCTGACAGCCATCACCACATCCTGGGGCAGGGAGTTCCACAATTTAACATAAATGGGAAAGCGCATCAGTGAGGAAATGCCAAACAAAACAGGAAAGTCTTCACCTGCTGGCAGAAGACAATAATAGAAGGAGACAGATGAATCTCCCTGGGGAGGAAATTCCACCATACTTAGCAGAGTTGGCCGCACTATCAGGTGAGGAGCATGTAACATAAAGCATACAATGACCTCTGCTGTCGGATAATTCTTTCGTTCCTCCAAAGAAAGGCATGCCAGAATTGCTTGCCTTTGTTTTATTTGTTGCCATTCACATTGGTTCTTTTCTCTGCAGGTCTTTGCCAGCCTCGCATACCAGGAACAGTAGGAGCAGAGCCTTTCTCAGCCAAAATACGCTACACAGGTCCTGATGATCCTGACTACCCCAATCTGATCAAATTAACAGTTACAGTGCCTCATATGGACGGTAAGTGCTGGTCATGCATCTTTGATTAGATTTTGCACAGTTGCATTGATGCAGGGAAAAACAGAAGAGATGCCAGTTCAAACGCAGTTTTCAACACACTTCTGCTCTTTCCTTGTTCAAGCTTCTTTCAGCTACACAGACTCAGGTGCAGAAGGTACTTCGATCTTCCACAATGTTGTTACTTGCATACATTCTGATTGTATTGATTGCTGTTCATTTGTTTTTGAACCCTGGTCTCAAGAGCCATGCTGCTCTTGAATGCATTACTGAAAACAGAGTTCCGTGGCACTGTAAAGACTTCCTGCATTTAGCGTGGCGTAAGCATTTGTGACCCAGAGCCCATTTTGTCAGATGCATGATGAAGTGTGCTAGGGTCACAAAAGTTTATTATATCAAAAACTAATTTGTCTTTAAGGTGCTGCAAAGCTGTGTTGTTTTGGCTGTAGCAAACAAACATAGCTACCCTTCTGGGATTACATAATTGCTTAGTTAATGGGGTGGTGTGTAATGGATAAAGGCTGAATCTTGCTGATGGAAGGGGGGTGACTTCTGCCAATTTTCCTTTCCTGTGGCAGATCCAAATCCCCCATTGTGCTATTCCAAGGAGTCCCCTGATGCCCAAGAACAACATTTCAGGGGGTATTTTCAGGTGTGGCAGGAGGGCAGTGAAGTCCCATTTTGGGTGGGATAAACAGTGCTCAGGAGAATCCCCCCCTTCAGATGGCACCTCAGCCATGAACATGTTGCTGGTCTTAGGCAGGCTGCAGTTTTCTCCTTGACATTGCCTCGCTCCATCTGGTATTGTAAGGATCATTGAGGCAGTGTACATGAAGTGATCCGAAAGCACAATATTGGTGCCAACTGGTTATTGCTGATATTGCAGTGAGCTGAACTGATTGTGTCATCCAACTCATAACCTATTTTTTTATTCCATTTCTCTTGAAAAGGGGGATTAATTGTCCTATTCTTCTGTACTAACATTCCATATACCTTACTTAAAGAAATTTTATCTGATTTTAATAATTGTTCAAATTTGTTAAGTGTTCTGGGTATCAGCTTACCCTTCTTAATCAGTTGTACTAAATAATTTTTTATTTGAAGATACTTAAAGGGGGCCAATACTTTTTTTACTTCCTCTGGGATCTCTGTGTAAGAGATTTTTTTGTAAGTTTTTAAACCAATGTAAATACCTATCAAAATCTTTTAAATTATATTTAAGCCATAAATGTTTGCCAGTATTATCAGCTGGCATATCTGCCATTATTGACACTAATAATGATTTCCCTACTATTAATCTATGCTTAATCTGATCCCATGCTGCGTTTGATTGTGTGCTTTCAGGAATGTTGCCGGTCATCTCGACCAGACCTTTGACCAACTTTGAGCTGACACTCAGTCCTGACGGCACTCGAGTAGGCAACCACAAATGCTCCAACCTCTTGGATTATAATGAGGTCCAGACAAAATACGGCTTCATCACAGACAACACCAAGAATCCAGAAGTGATTGGAGAAACTTCGCCCTACCAGTATAGCAGCGCCATACGGTCTGCTAAGACTTTGCGTTTCTACCGTAATCTCAACCTGGAGGCCTGCCTGTGGGAGTTTAACAGCTACTATGACATGTCCGAGCTGCTGACTGACTGCAGCGGCTCCATTGGCACAGACGGTCAGGTATGTTCCATGGGTGAGAAGCAGTCAGAGGCCAATAAAAGAAAGCAAGGCTGTAGTTACATGCCCAGAAGTTCATAGAAGCCGGCGAAAATCACGGTTTGTCCACCATCACCCCACTCTTGGTTTGAAATGGACTCAGTTAAAACAAATGGAAAGAAATGGTATTATTTCTGAGATTTTTCCAAAGACCACCGAGGCTCAACCCTATTTGCATTGACTCCCCTGTAATCCCTCAATACCTCTTGAGTGAACCCTCCTTTCCCTTTTCTCAAATCTTACCTGGTGGTAGCATTCTCTCACAATGAAGAGGTCTGGTAAGGTGGCCTCCATTATACCCAAGAACACTGCTGCAGCAGGAGCTCAGATATCAGGACCGCTCAGAAGGGAATTTCAAAAAGAAGCGGATGGCTTGGAAAGCTACATTTTCAAGAGTACTGAAGATAGAATCATAAAGTTGGAAGGGGCCATGCAGGCCATCTAGTCTACAGGGTATCAAGGAAGACATTCAGGTTGCTTCTGTGGTGGTGTTCTTGGGGATAATGGAGGCCCTGGTGCAAGTCTCTGCTGCTGCCCTAAATATTTTCACGAAAAAGATAAAAATACCGATTGAAATCTACCCCAACAGCACTGCTGTGTCAGAGGAATCACAACCATTTGCGTTGCGGGGTTTGGTGAGGGGAACCTAAGCATCCCAGTCCCTTATACAGCAGTCTGTACCTGGTAAAGAAATGAGGGGCTGCATTTGCATCATGCAGACACAGCCTGTTGTAGGGAGAGAAAACAAGTGATTGACAAATCTCACCTGTTTTTCGCCTGTGTGTTCCCAACAGGTTTCATTCCCAACTTAATCTTGGCTGTGTTCCACAGATTAGTAAAAGCTGACAAGAAAGTGACATTACATCTTGTTTTAAAATCAACAGTTCTTTCAAAACTGTTGGCAAAGCAATATTAAGATAATAGCAACCTCACTTGTGCAGTCATGTAGTTACATATCACACAGATATTTTTCCCCGTTTAACATTTCAGGTATTTGCAGTTCTTCAACTGACGTAATGTTTCTATAGTTCAGCTGTTTCATCGTCTCTAACTGTACATTTTAGATACAACCACACACACCCTTTCTCTCTCCCCCCCCCCCCCCAGTGTTCCCAGGCACTTCCAGTTCAACACGCAGGTGACTGGGGTTTGCATTGTGAAATTGCCTAGCAGCCACAAGTGGTTCTCTCTCATTGTGGGCTCTGTTTCATATACAATTAAATTAATCAAAAGATTCCTGGGAGCAAAATGCAGTGCCCATTGGATGCTCATTGTTTAACGTAACAACTTTCAAACTGTAAAGCTCAGAAGGACGTATGCTGAATCGTGGATTTTTCTTTGCTTCTCTTGAGGCTTCTCTGAAGAATAGCTCTCTGCATCATGCCACAAACCATTTTTAATATCTTTATGAGTTTAAAGGGAAAAAAATTCTAGTGAAAAGCACACACAGGGACAGGTTGCTTTAAGAATGGCTAGCAAAGGGCCATTCATGTGCCACCTATGTACAAATACAAAGAGCTTTTGGAATTGTGGCTTGGTACAGTACTACATTGTTCTTGTGATAAATACATTACTACAACATTTGTCTTAGTTCCTTAGTATGGCCCCACCATTTAGATAAAAAGTACACAAAATGTGGGGCTCAACAGTAGAGAATCTGCTTGGCATGGCCCCACCATTTAGATAAAAAGTACACAAAGTGTGGGGCTCAACAGTAGAGAATCTGCTTGGCATGCAGAAGGTCCCACATCCAATCTCTGGCATCTCCAGTTAAAAGCATGAGGTAGTAGATGATGTGCCTGAGACCTTGGAGAGCCACTGCCAGTCTGAGTAGACAGTATTGATTTTGTTGGACCAGTGGTCTGATTCAGGGTAAGGTAGCTGTCCTGTGGGGTCCAGGGATTGGGTAGAATTTTCTGTGAAAATCCAAAATTCTTTAAAAATCAATGGGTAGAGGTAGGGGGAAAAAACCAACCCAAAACTGAACCGCCAACGTTGTTGGTTTGGCAACATTTTTAAAAAATGCAGAATGGCAACTGAGATTTCACAAGTTTACCTTGTGAGATTTTAGCCACCATTTTGGGTCCCTAGGCAGTCCCCTGCAGCAAAATCAGGGCAGCATCACATTTTGTAGGGCAGATGTGCTTGTTGTGTATTCATTGGGGCTTTTAACACTTGACACGGGGACAAGATGTAGACATTCAGATTCTGATGTAGAAATTCTGACGTAGAAATTCAGATTTTGCCGGGAGGAAGGACAGGATATAAGTCTAAAAATAAATAAATAAACACATAGTTTAAAATATTGCAAGCTGGGAGTAGTTGGCCCTGTAGCTTGATTCAAGGTTGGGTGATGGTTATTGTTTGGACCCTTAAACAGCTCGAAGTAGGAGGTTGTGGAGGTTGGATGCGGCCTGCCTCTTAAACCCCCACATAATTTGTAATCAGTTCTAAAAGCAAATGAAGGGGAAATGGGAGGGGCTTAAGTGTAACTCCCAGGAACCATCTGCATTGTTATGTTTGGAAAGCAGCTTTTGTCAAACAAGGGCTTAGTCATTACCCTTTCACTTTGAGAAAGTTGGACTGAAATGCACCGGAGGTCACAGAACGAATGTGAGATTGTTAGTATCTCCTTAATCCTATAATAGAGACTTTGCTGTAACCCCAGATTTTGGGATGACTGTCAAGTCAATTCGAGGATGTTTTGTCCTTTGCCAGAGTTGTGTCTTCGAAGCCAGAGGAGTGCCTGCCTGGATTTGGTCCGCATTTCATTCTCTCACACTTCAACACAAGCTGTAACTCTTTTTTTGTCAGTCCTCAAAAGAAGAATTCTAATCACAGCTAGTAAAATTTGTTCAGGAGCCAACATGTACCAAAAGGGGGGGGGGAATCTGTCAAATTGAAAATAACTCAGTGAGGGAATGAGGATGAGATTTAATACCATTCCCAGAATCACTGCGAAATTAACTCTTCCAGATCCAATTTGAATGTAGAGTCACGAAATGCCATTATGTGTTGCAGGTGTTAAATCTGGTGCAGTCGTATGTGACTCTGCGAGTGCCCCTCTTCGTCTCCTACGTCTTCCATTCGCCTGCTGCTGTAGGTGGCTGGCAGCATTTTGACCTGCAGTCTGAGTTGAGACTCACCTTTGTGTACGACACTGCCATCCTATGGAAGGATGGCATTGGGAGCCCCCCCGAAGCAGAGCTCCAAGGTGAGATTGTGTCAGCTTTCATTTTGCAATTGCTCCTTACCTTGCTGTTTGAAGAAAACAGCCTCGCCTTCAGCACGAAGCAGGCAGAGGCGCGGAAAAGTTCTTGATCTTTTTTTTTTAAAGCAGCAACGATGCTACTTTTACAGCATTCTATTTTCTAATATGCTTTGAAGATTTCCCCCAAAATACATTTCCCTACCCCCCCCCCATTAAGAGCCCTGTGGCACAGCATGGTAAACTGCAGTACTGCAGTCAAAAGTTCTGTTCACAACTTGAGTTCGAGCCCAACGGAAGTTGGTTTCAGGTAGCCGGCTCAAGGCTGACTCAGCCTTCCATCCTTCCGAGGTCGGTAAAATGAGTACCCAGATTGCTGGGGGTAACGTGAAGACGACTGGAGAAGGCACTGGCAAGCCATCCCATAAACAGAGTCTGCCTAGTAAATGTCAGGATGTGACGTCACCCCATGGATCAGTAATGACCTGGTGCTTGCACAAGGGACTACCTTTTACCTTTACCCCCCTCCAATACAGTCAATAGTAAAGTCTGTTTAAGACATAAGCAAAGTGAACCTCTGATGTTTGGATAGGGAAAACTCCTCTGATGACAATCTCAGTTGTGCATGCTTCATACCACGTAGTGTCCAGGGTGGGTCGAGCTATTTTGCCCTCGCAAAGTGTTTTGCTTCCTCCTCCTGTGCCACCTCCAGCTGCTTCCAAAGTGCCTATAAAGATTCCTTTGGGTAAATAAAGTAAATTAATACTGCATCCATGTGGCAGAGGCAGCACGGATCCAGGAGACGACTGCAGCCATGAGGCAACACCAGAACTCCCTCATACATCGCTGCCCATTCGCCATTTATAACATCCCAAGCAGTCCTTTGGGTGGTGGAACCGGCTCTTTGCTTTTGTACCTTTACTTCTGAATTGTATCAGCATAGTGGGGGGGAAAGCTGGTCCAGAGAAAACTACTCTCTTCAGTTTTCCAATGAACAACAGCTTTGGAAATGTATCACGTCAGCTTCTGTTACACAAATGTAGTCTAACTGACAAGTAGCCACTTCAGATGCAGCAGCTCACACTATAAAATGCTGCAAATGCCAAAAATATCCAAATGCTTCTTGAATAATAACGTTGATTGTTATTTGTACCTAGGCTACCTCTATCCCACCAGCATGCAAATCAATGACGAAGGGCGTCTGGTAGTGTATTTCAGGACTGAGATTCGGTTCAGGGGGCAATTTGTCATGTCCCACCCAGGTAAAAACCAACTTTTAAAATTTTGTATCTCCAGAAATTGACAATACTCAGTAGCACTGTTGGTTCTTGGTAGCAGACTTTATGAAAGAGACTCCCTGTGCAGGTGAAACGAAAAATATTTCTTTACAGGAATGGTTTTGCTTTGTGTTGGATAACATCTATTGAATCGCTGTTACTGTGTAGTGATTAAGAGAGCCTAAGTTACAAATCAGAAATTCCCCAGCATGGTTCATGTCTCTGCCATGAACTCATGTGGTGGTCTGAGGCAAGGTGTTCTCGCTTCCTCCACCACACAATAATGACGTGCACCTTCCTCACAGGGTTGTTGTAAAGATTTCAAGATCGCATTTGTACAGAGCTTGCAAGTGCTCGAAGTGCTTCACATTACTGTTCACCCCTTGATAAATTGTGCTTGTTGCTTTGACAGGTACGTCTCTGTCTTCAATGGTGATGTCTGCTGATCACCCTGGCCTCACGTTCACACTGAGCCTTTCTCAAAGTGAGCAAACTTTCCACCAGCCGATGCAGCAGTGGAAATTCATTTCAGATTATGCTGTAAGTGTAGATGTGTAATTTTATAGTGCTTTTCCATATACAAAATGGTTTACAACTGACATGTATTGTAATTGGTTAAAAACAGAGCGATCATGAGTTGCCCAAGATCAGCACAGTTGCCTGTGTGTGTTTTGTTAAGACCACCCATGGTTGATCGGGTTTTTGAAGATCAGCCCTCCACACTGAAACTCAACACAGCATCCAGTGATCCGGAAGAAAGTTCTGCCTGATTTACACATCACCTTTTGATGATGGGTAAAAGCCATTACAAGGTGACTTCACGTGGGTTGTCAGCCCCTTAAAGTTTTATGGATGACTTGTCATCTGATTTTTAGTAGATTGCATTTAAATAAATATGTTGGTCACTCAGCCTTTAGGAAAGGGAGCCTTTGAATGATATCGAAAGAAGTGAATGGTTCCTCCTAAGTGTGAGCTAACAAAAGTTCAAAATAAAAATTGCCGTGCATTGTTAATGGGAAATTTTTTCATTGTTCAAGGAATTTGAACTACTTCACATAATCCATTCTGGAAAAAAAGTTAAAATTTTCACTTCACATCCATATTGTGGAAGATGTAGATTTAAAAGCTGTCTCACCACTGATTTTGAGTGACAGCTTCTGTTGTCCGTGATCCTTACAGCAAGAAAGAAAGTCGCAATGGTTCTTAAGGGGCTGTATTCAGATTGAAAGTAAACATAGCTACATTCAAGTTAATTCCTTAAATAACTTCCGGATTGGCGGAGCTAGAGAATCTGAGTTTTATTTATACCCTGCTTTTCAGAAAATTGCCTACCAAAGTTGCCCACATGATCAATAGTCTTCAGTCTTACAGATTAAAAAGATGAGACCTGCAAGGGAGGGAGAACAGAGGGGAAAAGCAAAGGAAGGAAATCTATTAGTCATTTATGCATGGGTACTTGGACTCACGTTCGCCCCCGTCTGACTCGGTTGTTCCTTGCAGTTCTGCATGAGTTTTCCATCCATCAGAAATGACCTCGCTGCCAGCCCTCGCCATGTCCGGGTCTTCCTATTCCTCTGTTAACCCGACCCTTCCCTCTCTCCTGAGCTCAGCCCGGCTGAAATCTCTGTGCAGAAGGCAAAGCACTGGACCCAGAAGCTGGGTTTCTCTCACAGCCAATCACAAAGCAGCGTGTAAAGCAGTGGGGATTCAAATGCTTCCTACTTCCTCGGAGCTCTTTCTGAACAAAAGAAAGGCTTTTTAAAACTGAGGCTTGGATTTCTTCCACCCCCTTCCTTTCAGATTGCTCCAGTTTTTCTTTTTTGTTCTTAAAATGCTTTTTTATGTGGCAGTTGGGTTTGGGGGGGGGGGTTTGCTCATAGTAAGCACTGCAAAGTAAGCTGATTACAAAGCAGCATTTAAAGGTGTGGGACTTGATTTGAGCTTGGAGACTGCTGATGCAGAGATTCCCAACAGGAAAGTGTAGGTCCAGCCGGCAATGAACCACAGGTAAAACTTCCATGCATAAATGACCAGTGTCAATGTTTATTTCTGGGGCCAAGCTGATCTTCCCTTCCCCGGGAGGGAGGACCTGAGTCTGTAGCCGGAAGCAAAAAACAGAGTTTTCTTACCCTTATACAATTCCTGAACAATTGATCAAGTATGGACTACAAATTACCAATACCCTGATATAAATTTGCCCCCAAACTGCACTACTAATTTTAAAGAGGATCCAGATACAGACAAATTAAAAGTGAAGTCTGAAACATTATTATGTTAAACATTGGAAAATATCCTCCTTGTTGCTTTTAAAAGAAGCGGTTCTTGTGCAGGATGTTCACATTCTGATTGTATTGGCCCCTCTTCTAGGTACGTGACTATTCTGGTACTTACACTGTAAAAATTATTCCTTGTACTGCCGCACCCAGCCAGGAATATACGCAGCCTGTCATCTGTAGCCCACGGGAACCTATCACCTTTGATCTAGATATCAGGTTCCAGCAGGTAAAACATTTCATGTGTTCATCTAATGAAGTATTTTGACTTTATTTATCTGGCACAGTGCATACACTCCTTAGTAATTAAATTGAGCGTAATTGCTTGCTTGTGTAGATCATCTCCAGAGTCTGTTCATTAGTTTTACATCTAACCCTTTTTCACTGATTTAGAGGAACCGATGAAAAATATTTTAAAATCCTGTCAACTGAGGTTTAGTTCTTGTTTTTGTTTTGAACAGCAGATCACTCTAGAAGTTTAAATCGTCTTTGAGGTGGTGTCAAAACAGCAGCTGGCCTCAGAATCTGTAGCACTAAACTTACTTGTGGCTTCCACTGAAAACTGCAGACCTGTGTACCTCTCCCCATAACATTTGGGCTAACTCAGCTGTGTTGGGACATCAACATGTTACGTTATTTATTTCGTTCATGTCCCACCTTGCTCTCCAATGGGGGGCCCAGAGCAGTTTGCCTCTTCTCCATTTTATCTTCACAACAGCCCTGTGAGGGTGGGGTAGGATGAGATTGTGGGAACAATCCTAAGGAGGTCTACCTAGAAGTAAGTTCCCTTTTATTCAAAGGGGCTAACTCTCAGGGAAATGTCTTTAGGATTGCAGCACATATCACTGTCCCAAGGTCAACCAGCAAGCTCCCATGGTGGAGTGGGCATTCAAACCTGGGTCTTCCAGAACCTAGTCCAGCACTCCAACCACTACACCACACTGCCTCTCTTATGTTATGCCTCTACTCTTGCCTGGTAACTGCTGGTGAGGGTAGGGAAAGGACACAAGTAAGTGTGCCTGAACAGCATGAGCGAGGGGAAAGAACTCAACACATGGCACCTATTTCAGACAGCAGTCCCATGCCATATGTAATGTTCACTGGCAGAAATTGCATCTCAAGGGATCAGTACCCTGAAGGCCAGTGGAACTGCATTCAGGTCAGTTCCACTGGGGGAAACGTGCCAAATGGGAGCAGCCCCCCAAGGGCACCAAGAGACCCGGCAGCTCGCTGGGGGTGATCTGAGACTGTGGGCAGAGAGGGGGCACTGCTACTTTGGGAACAGCAGAGAAATAGGGAGGAGGAAGAAGAGGATCAGGGAGGGGCCGTGGCTCAGTGGTAGAGCATCTGCTTGGCATGCAGAAAGTCCCAGATTCAATCCCCGGCATCTCCAGTTAAAGGAAACAGGCAAGTAGGTGATGTGAAAGACCCCTGCCTGAGACCCTGGAGAGCCGCTGCCAGACTGAGTAGACAATACTGACTTTGATGGACCAAGGGTCTGATTCAGTATAAGGCAGCTTCGTGTGTTCATGTGACCCATGCTGATCCCCTGCCACTCTAACCAAGGTTTTGTGCCCTGTAGCTGTCAGCCATAAAAGTGCCATGCCAGTTCTCATGCTTATTGCCAGCTGCAGTGAGTATGAGAATTGGTGTGGTGCTGAAGCGGGTCAGTGCCTTTCAGTGACTATGCTCTTAGACTCGACCCGTTCCTACGAAGAAGTATGTTATCTTATTCAGTTAGACACCTAATAAGCAGGACTCAACTTATTGTACAAAAAGTACTTTTTATTGAAGTGCAATTAAAATATAAACGTGTATGTATGTACAGTCTTAACATATAAAGTATGTATGTATGTAGATGGGTGTGTGTAAAGTGCCGTCAAGTCGCAGACGACTTATGGCGACCCCTTTTGGGGTTTTCATGGCAAGAGACTAACAGAGGTGGTTTGCCAGTGCCTTCCTCTGCACAGCAACCCTGGACTTCCTTGGTGGTCTCCCATCCAAATACTAACCAGGGCTGACCCTGCTTAGCTTCTGAGATCTGACGATCAGGCTAGCCTGGGCATGTAGATAAATACAAAGTCTTTAATGTTACAAAAGTTCAGTCATTGTAAGTCTTAAACATATTTCATGTTACAAGCAATCTTTAAAGCAATCTATGTTAAACTTTCTATTTTAGAGTTTCAAACCTTAAAACAGTAATAATATTTCATTTAGAAAACACAACAGTTACAGAAATCTGAAAAATGGTTAGTAATACCTTGTTCAGTGAATAAGATTTGATTTAGTTAAAAGTATCTTAATTCAAAATATCTAGAATATCATACAGTGAGGGGAAAAAGTATTTGATCCCCTGCTAAATTTGCCCATTTGCCCTCTGACGAAGAAATGACCAGTCTATAATTTTAATGGTAGGTTTATTGTAGCTGTGACAGAATAACAACAGGAAAAACCCCAGAAACCCAGAAGACAAAAGTCAGAGATTGATGTGCATTATAATGAGTGAAATAAGTATTTGATCCCCTATTAACCAGCCAGATTAGGGTTAGGGTTCTGCTGTCGACAGAAGCAATCAATCCATCAGATTCCAAACTAGCTGTCAGATAGGCTCTCCGCCGGCCCCGGATAGAAACAAGATGGTTTCCCCCACGGACAAAATGGAGTCCTTTTGCACTCCGTCGTCCCTCCCCGTTTGCACCTGGTCTCCTGCCCAAGATCTGCAGCTCAATGGAGACCTGCCCCGGTAATGGCTGATCTGATACCGGGTCCCGCAGAACAATACTGGGAGCCCGGGAAGATCAGCCACTTAACGCACGCATTTTACTCTGAATACTTTTGCTCAAGTCTTTACCTGTAGTTTGCTTCGGTAATGTGTCTTTGTTTCCAATAATCCAATCAACCCCATTGTATCCACCCTATATATGTTTCAATATTCCCCCATACCTGTATGCTAGCCTTAAGTCTTGTCCTGCTGAAATCGCTATTCTTCTGAAATAAACTTTTTACTCGCTGTATCGTCTGGAGGAAAGTTATTGCCTGGAACGCATCGACTTGCTGAGGCCTGACACTAGCCACCATGACCAAGACCAAAGAGCTGTCCAAGGATGGCAGGGACAAGATTGTAGACCTGCACAAGGCTGGACTGGGCTACAAGACTATTGCCAAGCAGCTTGGTGAGAAGGTGACAACCCTAACCCTAACTGTCAACCTCCCTCGGTCTGGGGCTCCATACAAGATCTCATCTAGTGGAGTTGCAATGATCATGAGAACGGTGATGAAGCAGCCCAGAACTACACGGGGGGAACTTGTCAATGATCTCAGGGCAGCTGGGACCATAGTCACCATGAAAACAGTTGGTAACACACTACGCCGTGAAGGACTGAGATCTTGCAGAGCCAGCAAGGTCCCCTTGCTCAAGACAGCACATGTACAGGCCCGTCTGCAGTTTGCCAATGCACATCTGAATGACCCAGAGGAGAACTGGGTGAAAGTGTTGTGGTCAGATGAGACCAAAATCGAGCTCTTTGGCATCAACTCAACTCGCCGTGTTTGGAGGAGGAGGAATGCTGCCTATGACCCCAAGAACACCATCCCCACCGTCAAACATGGAGGGGGACATATTATGCTTTGGGGGTATTTTTCTGCTAAGGGGACAGGACACCTTCACCGCATCGAAGGGACGATGGACGGGACCATGTATCGTCAAATCTTGGGTGAGCACCTCCTTCCTTCAGCCAGGGCATTGAAAATGAGTCGAGGATGGGTATTCCAGCATGACAATGACCCAAAACACACGGCCAAGGCAACAAAGGAGTGGCTCATGAAGAAGCACATTAAGGTCCTGGAGTGGCCTAGCCAATCTCCAGACCTTAATCCCATCAAAAATCTGTGGAGGGAGCTGAAGGTTCGAGTAGCTACACATCAGCCTCGAAATCTTACTGACTTGGAGAGGATCTGCAAAGAGGAGTGGGACAAAATACCTCCTGAGATGTGTGCAAACCTGGTGGCCACCTACAAGAAACGTCTGACCTCTGTAATTGCCAACAAGGGTTTTGCCACCAAGTACTAAGTCATCTTTTGCAAAGGGATCAAATACTTATTTCACTCATTATAATGCACATCAATCTCTGACTTTTGTCTTCTGGGTTTCTGGGGTTTTTCCTGTTGTTATTCTGTCTCTCACAGCTACAATAGACCTACCATTAAAATTATGGAGTGGTCATTTCTTCGTCAGAGGGCAAACGGGCACATTCAGCAGGGGATCAAATACTTTTTTCCCTCACTGTAAGAGTAAGTAGGCATACTTTACCCAATCATGTCTTTTATGAAATCCTGCACTCCATAAGGACTGAAGAGATCTGTGAGTCCCCTGTCTATGTAAAGACAGAGTAGACCTCTAAGACCCTCCATTTGTTGGAGAAATTTCTGAGAATCCTCAGTCCATGCAAGGACTGAGTGTATGAGCCTCTCCATATTTTTAGGAGACCTCTGATGTATACAAAGATCAGAGAGATCTGTGCGTGAACCCTTAGTTCATGCAAGAACTAGGAAGCTCTATGAACCTCTAACCCACGCAAGAGTTAGAGAGACATAATAACTTTAGTCCCCGCAAGGACTGAGCCTCCAGCTCATGCAAGGGCTGGAGAGATCTGTGCGAACCCCCAGGCTAGGGAGCCCTTGTGAGAACCCCTCAATCCACGCAAGGATCAAGGAGATCTAACTAAACTGCTTTTCTGACCGTCTTTTATATGTTTTCAACATCAATTGCATAATATGGCTGTCAGTTTTGGGATGACTGTCGGATTTGAGATGACTAGCCTCAAATCCATTGCAGTGTCCCTATACCTAGGTACTCCATATAAGGACTTCCTCTTCCAGTCAAGGATGTCTGTAACACTAGTGTTGAATCTGTTGTCATGACAATATAGTGAACAGTCAGCTATTTCCTTACAAAAACAGTTATTGTAGTTAATACATACATCAGTAACATTTCATTTTACAAACATCTTTATATCCTAAAGAATGCGGCAAAAATGAATATATTCTCAATATTCTACTAATATTCTATCATATATAAACTTTAAAACAGCATAACGTCTATTGAAATGCATCTTGCAGTTGGTTACTATGGAGTTTTTTTGTGGAACAGGAGAAAACTACCAGAGATAGGTAACTCAGAATATTTCCTCCGATATCAGACTTGGTACAGATTCCTTTGAATACTTTGCTGCATTCACATTTAACTGTTCACATTTAGCTGTTCGTTACTAACCAAGCAACTTAAAACTGTCTTTTGAATGAATGAAACAGGAGACATGTCCAGGCTTGTTTAGCTTAAAGGTTTCTATATGAAAGCCTCATAATTCAAAAAATATGTAAATTCTGTCTATGCACAACACTAATACATCAGTTTATATGTTCCATGTGTTAAAGCCCATAACAGTGCCTTTGTGGATGACAGCTGTAGGGCACAAACACTCTGCCTGGCAGTGGAAGAAATTGGATTACATAAACTTAGATATAACTGATCCTAACAAAAGTGGAAATCGTGTGCCTCTCCCAGTCTGCTGATTATTTTGAATTAGCCCTGGAAATGAACAAAACTCTTCCTGATTAAGCTAGTCACTTCCTTTAAATGGGTTGATGGATTAAGTCTATTTTCAGAGATTCTTCCCTTTCCCCAAATATATGATTATACTGGGAGATGAGGGGGAAGTTGAAGGTTCCCAGCATAGTGCATCTTCTGAAATCATTTGTGCCCACAAATCAGTTTGGGTGCAGTGGTCTATTTGTGAAAGGGTTGTCATTCTTCCCTGTGTCCTCCCCTCCCATACAGTCCCTTCTGATTCCCATGGCTGATTCTGTGAACTTAGGCAGTTCATAAGAGGAAGAGCAGGAAGGGTTGCGTCAGTGCTTGGCCTCTCATGGCTCTTTCTTACATGCCCAGGGTAATGCCAATTGCCACTTCAGGGTCAGGAAGCAATTTTCCTCCAGGCCAGATTGGCCAGGGATTTTGGAGGAGTTGTTTTTTGTTTGTTTTTTGCCATTTTCTGGGCATGGAGTAGGGGGTCACTGGGGATGTGGGGGGGGGAGGAAGTAGTTGTGAATTTCCTGCATTGTGCAGGGGGTTGAACTAGATGACCCTGGAGGTCCCTTCCAACTCTATGATTCTATGATCCTAAGAGATGAGCATGGATTAAAAGGCATGCAGGTTAGGTGTCAGCACTAAACACATACTGCACAAACACAACAAAACCTTTACAACTATAGCTGGATTTTAAAAAGAGGAAAGTGATTCCCCCATTCCCTAACTTATTCCTCTCTACAGGTCAGTGATCCAGTAGCAGCTGAATTCAGCCTCAACACCCAAATGTTCTTGCTGTCTAAGAAGGACCTCTGGCTCTCTGATGGGTCCATGGGCTTTGGGGGAGGAACTGATGTTGCCTTCATAGAAGGTAAAAAAACAAATGTATTTTCTTTGTATTTCAGAGACTGGCATGAAGCACCTTTTAACTAAAGCTCAGTAGTGACTAAGTAGTAATTATCTAATTACAGAAAATTGAAAACTAGGTCTGGATTGAAGTTCCATGCCAACAATGAACACTCTTTGAGATTTTTATATTATCCAAAATTATCCTGCTCCCATTCCTGAAACCCCAACATTTTAAAAAGCCTCTGTAAAAAGTGCAATTTGCATTCATGATTCTCCTATTCAAGCTGTCATTAGGGGGGAAAAACAGGTTTTGAGCAGTACAATATCACTAATTTTACATTTATCAAGCTAAAGTCTCTTAGCATATGTAGTTGGATATGCAGTGCCTCCTACTGAGGAATAATAGAATTGTACTCAACTGTTTTTAACTGCGATTATGTCCCTCAAATCGGCATACCTTGAGGGAGCAAGAATATTGAACTACTAGTAGTAAGGTGATACGCTAGAGCGAATATAGCTTTCAGCTAACAAAATCCATACTTAGGCGGGTGTTCTGTCAAACTGCTTTCAAAATACCCATGCTGAAAAAAACCTACCAAAATATTACGCCAAGATGTATTATTTAAAACATTTAAAGCACATTTCAGCTGCATTCGCTTTGTTTTGCATAGTTTATTCTGCATGGCATGGAAGTCACTGAAGCCCTGTTCACTAGGATAAGACCTATTTTATTTATTTTACTCTAGCTTCTGGTGAGAGCCAGCATGGTATAGGTGTTAAGGTGTCGGACTAGGACCTGGGAAACCCAGGTTGAAACCCCCACTTGCACCATGGAAGCTTGCTGGGTGACCTTGGGCCAGTCACACACTCTCAGCCCTGACCTTGGCTAGTATGTGGATGGGAGACCTCCAAGGAATACCAGGATCATGACACGGAGTCAGGCAAAGGCAAACCACCTCCGAACGTCTCTTGCCTTGAAAATCCTATGGGGTTGCCATAAGTCATCTGTGACTTGACAGCAAAAAAAAACAACACCTGATATTTTCTGGACATTACTTCCAAGTCTGGCTCCACAGCCTTTTTAACGTGATCCTGAGAATACCAAATTCTGCACCACTTCAGTTATCATAGTATGTGCTCATAGGAGTCGAGGGATACACATAATCCATCTCACAAATACAGGGAAAGGCAGGGGGACGAACCCCAGCATTCTCAGTACTGAAAAACAAAAATGTCATTACATTAACATGTAGTAATCCTTGGTTTGTTGTCTTTTAGGCTCTGAAATCTATGGTCGCGTCATGGTCGATCCTGTTCAGAATTTAGGAGACTCTTTCATGTGTACCATTGAGAAGGTGTTTCTGTGCACTGGGGCTGATGGGTACGTCCCCAAGTATAATCCAGATAACCAAGAGTACGGCTGCCTAGCTGACTCCTCTTCCTTGTTGTATAGATTCAAGATTCTGGTAAGTAAGCTAATATACAACAAAAGGGTACTTATACAGCAAGTTAAGTATGAAATAATGAAACTAATATTCTATACATGTTTTATTATCGCTCTCCAGGATAAAGCTCAACCAGATACACAAGCCAAAGTTTTTGGCGATAAGGCCTTCCTTGCAAAATTAGCAGTTGACCATGTAGATGGTTATCCTTTGGTAAAGCAGCCTGGATCCGATGGATTCAGCCTACTGTCGACTCCGCTATTCCAGGTAAATGTTGATAACAGTCAAGAACGGAGTTGGTCTCAAACTTATTTAATGAGTAACAAGGCACTTTAAACCACTACCAGCTCTATTCAGAAGAATATCTTTTGAGAAGCATATAGCAAAATACTGAGATAAAAAACAATGAATTCTTTGAATGTAAATATAAGGTGAAAACGTATGTTTTATGAGGATACTGCTGCAGTATTAGATAACAATCCAGGGATCTGTGCTTGCTTTCTAACCTTAGTTTTTTCTGATTATGAAATATTGGGCCCCATGTAGCAAAAACTAGTGGTAACAAACTCCCATTGCCTTCACTGAAATTAATGTATATATGCTAGATTGGGGATGGATTATAACTTTTATCTTCAAACATATCTTGGAATACAAATTGTGAAGTTCCTTTTTTCTTGTTTTACAAGCCCTAATTGTTTAGCTAAATACAAATAATTTTTTATCTTTGTTGATCTGAGGACTCACTATGCTGACAATGAAACTGGCATATTCATTGTCTTGCTTTTTAAAAAGTATACATCCAAGGAAAAAGGCACAGTCGTATTGGCTATCTTCAAGCCCACAGCAATTAGAAGTAACCAGCGCGTTTTTTTGGCAGGGCTCTTATATTTTTCATGTCTGTTTTAAAAATCTAACAGGTAGCAGCCGGCCGAGAGTGGTACATCCATACTATTTACGTGGTTCGGTCACGTGAAAATGCCCACAAAGGTCTAGGAAAGAGAAGTGTCGAGTACCATCATGCTCTGTCTTCAGCTAATGGACTCCCTGGTGCTACACATCTAAGGCGCATACGGAGGGCCACCTCCGAGAGCCCTGCTTTTGCAGAAGATATCGGGGCAGATAAGAACAGAGGCACCAACATCCAGCACATAGCTCTTGATCGGTCCAACAAAGTTACCGTCAACCAGAAAGGTCTGTCCCCAGCTGATAAAGCTTATGAAAAGCCAGTCTTGGAAATTACAGGCAATGATGTAGAAGACAAGCTCATACCCGTTGTTGGAGGGGCAGTTGGGCTGCTGCTTCTGATCTGCACTGTTTTGATTATTGTCTTCCTTCTGAAACGAAAGGGACGTTCTACTGCTGGGAAAGCAGATTCATCCAACTATTCCAGCAGCAATGAAACTGTGACTACACAGCGCAGCAACGGCTCTGAAGTTTAATTACACTGCAAGGATGAGCTTATCCTTTGAAGGTGCAGCGTTTCATCACAGAAACAAGAATTTGGGTGTTGCCTCTGCAGACTTGGAACTGGCTGCTGTGGTTTTGATGCTAGGTTGTGTGTGAGTCCAGCTTACAAAACATGTAGCGAACATGAAGTGTATATTAAGTGTGAATGGCTTATTTATAACTTTTTTTCCAGGAACACAAATGCCTGGAATAAAGTGTTCTCTAGACCTAGCATTTTCCCCCTCAAATGGTGCTCAAGAATGCAAGCAGCTTTAAATGTGCCTTATTTACCGTTGTGAAAGCCTGGTGCTCTTCAAAGGGATATTGATTTCCTAATTGTTTACCATGTATAGTGTCTAGAATTCTACTCTTTTGTATATGGAAAGATGGGGAAGAAAAGTCAGATTTTAACCACATAGGGTAGAACTAAAGTATCTCTGTACTGTCTATATTGATGAAAACACTGCACTGGAAAAAATGCTAAGCTTATTTAAACAGCGTGTTTCTCTGGTGGCTTTTAACCATAGGTCTAATAAATATGTGTATAAAGTGCCTTCAAGTCGCAGCCAACTTATGGTGACCCCTTTTGGGGTTTTCATGGCAAGAGACTGAGAGGTGGCTTGCCAGTGCCTTCCTCCGCACAGCAACCCTGGTATTCCTTGGTGGTCTCCCATCCAAATACTAACCAGGGCTGACCCTGCTTAGCTTCTGAGATCAGGCTAGCCATATACCTCAGTACAATATGGGTACTTGGTACTGAATTGTGCCGTTCATGTCCTCCCCAAGTTCAAATAAAATCAAATTGGACCTTTATTGGCATAAAAAATAAATAAATACATATTGAGGTTAAAAGATTTTAAAATGTGGAATAAGTCTCTTCCTTAGATCGTATACGAGGTTTACATTTTTTTAAAATAAGTCCCAAGAAGCTAGCAACCCCTGCAGTAACCTGAGGATAGCTGTCATTTAAAAGAAATCTGACTAGCTCCTTATCGGTGCCACCAGGGCAATCTTTCAAGAGGGGTTCAATGATCTGTTCCCGTAAGGGTGAGCCAAGCTCACAGTGTAGCAATACATGGGCCACAGTTTGGACTTGTCCAGCGGCACAGGAACAGCCCTTTCTTGTAGGGGACCTTGGCATTTCTGCCCATGGTCCAGGCCGTGGACCTTCTCCCCAAGTTGTTAAGACTGCCCTTCCTTTTGTTTGCTCACTGTTCATGAAATGTCCAGTTAGTTACTTCAAAAGGAGTTAAAGGTGCTTGACAAATATTATAAGATACTGAGAATAACTTAAGATACTAATTACCTGCAACTTGTTTTGCATGTTCACTGAACATTCAGTTTATAAAAACAACTCTCATTCAATGAGGCAATCAGCAAATTTTAAGCCATCAAATGCAGGCACAATAAAGGAACGTATATGTATTACCCAGCCGGCCCCCAAATACTTATACACACACTTCTTATAAAACTTGTTGCTAAGTAAGCCACTGTTAAGTCACCGCCAACTTGTGGCAACTCCATATGGTTTTCAAGGCAAGAGACTAACAAAGGTGTTTGCTTTTGCCTGGCTCTGCATAGCAACCCTGGACCTCCTTGGTAGTGTCCCAGCCAAATGCTAACCCTGCTTAGCTTGTGAGATCAGGCTAGCCTGGGCCATACAGGTCACAGCTTTATTAAAAAGTGTCCTTCGGATTTTACTTCAGTGGCCTGAGAAAGCTGAACTGTACAGGGCACTTGTCTGCTTCAGCAAAGCCGTACTCGTGCAGTTTGGGCCCTTCCTAACCACATCAGAGAGTTCCTTCAATGATGGATAGCTACACACAGAAGCACTCCCTACTTTTGAAACTTGTTTGACACTAGTCAAGGTGTCTCATACTCAGGTTGATGCAAGATGAAATCGGAGCCATAGCAAGTCAACACAGTGTTCTGCTGTTGTTTTGTTTTGCTGCAGGTACTGACATTTATTCAAGGACTGGTACTCTGTTAACTAGCAAGCTGAATGAACTTTTACAGAAAGATTTATCCTAATTGGCTTAGATTATATGTAGCCTTTGTGATTTTTTTTAACTAACTGAAGCATTCTGTCCTTTCCCAGTCTGTTCAAATGTACATTAATGTCCATACTTCGTTTGTAACATATTACTACCCAATCAGCTGTAGACAATAAAAACAGCAGGCCTTTGCCCAAATCTGCCTTTTACTAGCCAGTCATGAAAGTGAAAACCATGACTGTTTTACTGTGACAGCTACCCTCATTTGTGGCATAGCAGCCTCTAAAGAAACAAAACTTCAGTTTACAATTGCTTTCTAGCCTTATCACCAACTACATACTAACATGGCTTGCCCCAGTTTGAAGCTGTTATAGGTGAGTAGATTGCTGCTGTAATGTCTCTATAAGCAGAACTCCAGACGTTTTCCAAATGGTTTTGTGGAAAGGTACATTTTGACCCCTTAGCCAACCGTTCACTGTGATCAAAATTGTAATTAAAAAAATATGGATACCTGCTACAAGCCTTTCTTCTGACAGGTTCCTATTGTTTGTATAAATCTAGGTTAAACCTGTGCTCATTCAAACAGTGCTCACTTAGAGAAGGTACACATGTATAAATTCCCTGCTGTCTTCAAGCACTGTAGAAGAGAACTCTCTTTGGGCAACAATAACCATAGACAAATAGGTCATGAAGTGTTTTAGGACGACCTTGCATTTCCTGGTAGAATTAACTGCAGCACTACCGACAGTACGGTACAGCACACTCAGTACAATGCTTTTACTTACTAGAGAATACTGCGATGACCTGGCATTTTGCAGTTTTAAGCAAAGCTAGTTGCTACTACTGCCCTCATCAAGGACGCAGCACACTCTGCCTCAGTGCCCATGCCCATAGTCCAGCAAACTCCACCAATTCAGTTTAATATAACAGCTGCTAGAAGAAAGCATCCATGTCACCATTCCAAAGAGAGGGAAGGGGATTTAACTGTGTTCCTCCTTTATTGGAAGGGCTCACTAGTAATAAGGCAAGGTAAAGCTGTTTTTCTACAGCTTACAGAATCAGAGGTAATAATTAAGATACACATATTAGCCACTGTTTTATATTTTTCAATATACTTGTTTCTTCTTAAAATACTAACACACAGGTTCAGACGTGCGCAAGCACTAAAATGTTGTAACATTTGAGCTGTATTGGTCTATACTGATCACAACATTGTACAAGTGTGACCTTATACTTTGTGACATTGCCAAAATTTGGTTTTTAAACTGATTTTATAAAAATATTTTCTTCCACATCATATTTGTGTCCTTATATATTCCGAATACCAAGCACAGAATCAGAATATTAAGATGGTCTCTTTAGAATAAATACATAACTAATCTTGACACCTTTTTTCTTTCGTGACCCTCTGACTGTAGTATATGGACATAAGTAACTGATTACACCTCTATACATGGTAAGTGGAACAAGCAACCGTAAGATAACCCTATTCCTCACTGAGCAACCTATGTGGTGTTACAAGTGAAATAGAAAGGGACAACATATGAGCCAAGTACACCCATTTAGTAGTAAATGAAGTCTTTTTTTATTTCAAGTGTTAATGGTAAAAAAAAGCTCAGCACAGCTGTTGTATTTAAAAAAGTGAAACTACCATAAGTACTATTTTCCTAGCTCAGTAAGTTACACACATGAACCCAATGTCCTTTAATGACATATTAGTTGAGAATTATACAGTACATCTTATGAAGACCCGTAAAATTAAAGAACTACTTTAAAATTTTAGTGATTACAGGAAGTCAGCATTCACAGCTTTAATTTCTTTTTTCGTCCTCTTCCATCAGGTGTACCATCCAGTTTACGTTTCTGTGCCTGAGGGGAGAAAAAGTTAAGCCTTAATCCTAAGAACTTACTGGCCAGGATCCAAAAAGCCACTAAAACAAGAGTGCCCTCGCTCTCCCTACACAGAAAATTACCATTGCAATAGGGTGGGGTCCAAAATGATTTGTGAAATAGCATGCAAAAAGGAAGGAGAGTCAACAACTAGCATAAACTCAACACAGTCTAATCAAGTCTTTGGATCATTACCACTAATGTCAAGTAATTTAAGTACTGCTAAAACAGTTTAAAATGGTGGTTGAATGTAATAAAAACTGATCAGAATGTGCCATCTAGAGGGGCAGAAGAAAGCTCGCTAAGGGAGATCCTGGCTGAATCCTGGCTGAAATAGGGAATAAAGGAGGCTAAAGCGACCATGCGTTTTTGCCCATTATCACATCTGCCAGTGGCAACCACTGGAAACACTGATGACTACAAGGGTGGAGCTAACTGGCCTCTAGGTTCACTGACTATTGATTACATGCATTAATTAGCTGTTTAATAAAAGCACCATAATAGGTTCAAATTTTAGACACACTCACCAAAGATGGCTTTGGTCCACGCTTCTTCTTCTCTGCTTTCTCCTTTTCTTCCAGTTCCATGTTCTCTCTTTCAATCAAAGTGATTAAAGTATTGCATCTTCTCTGCAGCTCCTGAGTTGCGACAAAGGTAGGAGACTCAATGGTAAGGTGGCCACAACATACAAGAGCTCATACTACTTTAAACTGTAGTATATTTCCAGTTCTCCCCACTCTACAGAAGTAGCCTCTCATTCCCATCAGTGAGGCCTCAAGGCAAGTATGTATGTATATAACCCCCCCCCAAAAAAAGCCCTATAGCTAGTGTTCCTTGGAAACCCACACATAGCCAAGCTGGCAACATGTTCAGGACGTCAACAGGCAAATCTGTATAGAAAAGGCAATGAACAAGGCCAGCAGAACCAACATGTGGGCTGTCATCAACAACATGGCAGAATGTACAACTGTACAGATTGCTTTTGATAAATGACTGGCAGGGTGGTGCCATTCAGTCACGCCAATATAAAACTTCCTTAAGTGTGTATGTAAAGGAAGGGAAAGAGCCCATACAATTCTATAACAGCCTTACCAGGCTTGCTAATGCATGAAGCACAGGTACCTAGACTATTGGACGCTACACCAGGAGCTTAGGCAGACTATGCATACCTGTAGCAGAGTCTGCAAAAGTCCCTCAATAATTGTGCCTGAAAGAGGCAAGTGATGCTGCAACTACACAGGAATCAGTACTCCAGGTGTAGCAGTTAATTGGTTCTGGCCCCACAGATGCCATCTCTGGGTGAGGTTATCAGTTCTTAACACCAGGTAATCATTTCATTGTTTGCTACTGAAAGCTACACATAGCTCTTGTATGCAGCTTCACACTGGCAATTGTATGGGAAGCTCTGACAAAAACTAGGACTACAAAGATTATCTATAATATCTGGGTATGCAGTGTATATGTGCTGTGAACAGGTTGGATGTAGCAAGTAGAAGCCCTCAGTTATGAGAATCCGTTTCTTCACCAAGTGAGATACTGCTCTCAAAGTGCAAATAGATTTTCGAATGATAATACTCCTTTAAAGCCAGCCATGGAAATTTGCTTTTGGGCAATGTGGGGAAAGTCCACAACACAGCCTAAAGATTTTAATGATCTGTGAAATAAATATTTAAGACATAAATTAATACATACCATTGCAGTCCTGGATTTAAGGAACCAGTCAAATCTGAACTGGGGAGAGTTACGAATACATTGTCTCAACTCATCATAAACATTTTCTTTATCAAATCCTAGTTTGTGAAGCATACAGATCAAAAAGCGGTCTTCTTCTTCTGTATAATTTTTTCCTTTGTTAGTACCATATGATATTCTCAGCTGGTGGAAAGGTGCTTTGTATCTGCCAATCTAAGGAAAACAATTGTTTAGCCCACAGAATTATTTAGGTATACATCAGTTAGCAGCAGCAAAAGACATGGTATAATTAAATCTCAATTTAATTTTACGTTGTAACATTATTATATCCTTCTAACAACTTGACAGGCCCTCGCTTATAGAAAACTGACCTAGACTTTTCTTTAAAAGAGTGATTTTTCTGTCTCCCCAACTGGAGAACAGACTACCAATGTACAGCTTCAAAAAACAAACAAACCAGGAGTAAATTCTATCTATAATATTTGGCATTTCCAGGATTTTAGACACTTAGAAAACGCACTGAGGTTATTTTAGAAATATGGAAAACTGGGTGATACAAAGAACATGTAAATAAGAGTGTCTAAATTATACCAATAACAACCTGATAATTCAAGGGTAAACTAAGTGGCAAATACCTTTGTGTCAAGTGCTTTTTTAATACTAATCCTCCTCTGGATTCGAGCTTCACCTCTTTCAATCTGAGCCATAATCTTCTCGATATCTTGGAGTTCATTACATCGCTCCCAAAATACAGCTGAAGAAAGTCATCTGTTAGTCTCGCTTCACCATTTGCAAATTTAAACCAAGATTAATTTCATGGCAGAAAAAAAAAATTTTTTTTGCTTATTTGGTTTATAGTTTTTGCTATGTTAATACTTCCAGAATTAATTGTCTTCTATTTTTGTTAGCATACTACCAGCTAATAAAGCATTGCTGTAGTTCCACAGTGAGAATCTAGAGAAGTTGTTACTGTCGGGAGCCTGCTCACTTGCTGACCTCTTGTGGCCAATCAAAATTGCTCCATAAAAGGTTGAGAATCTGGGAGCTGGATAAAACCTAATGGAAGTCATTAAATTGGGGTAAAAAGCCTCCTCCCTTTAAATCTATCAGTGCCCCTGATCACTTGTACAAGAAGGTCTAAGCTAAAAATCAATAACAAAGGGTAGCTCGTGAGTTTCTTCTCTACCAAGTTCACCAGAACAGTGATAAGATGCCTGAAATGCTTTCAATTTACAACTCAGCCATGAGCAGACCTGGAAATAAATGTTTGGAGATATCCAGTTACCTGGCTCTTCAGATGTATTTTTAATCAATTTTTAAAACATGAAGAGCCCCAGAACTACTTGAATATTATTGAGATACTTTAACCTTTCAAGAATCAGCCTCCCAAAACTCAGCCTTGCTAACGTGAACATAAGAACATAAGAAAGGCCCTGCTGGATCAGACCAAGGCCCATCAAGTCCAGCAGTCTGTTCACAGTGGCCAACCAGGTGCCTCTAGGAAGCCAAAAACAAGACGACTGCAGCAGCACCATCCTGCCTGTGTTCCACCACACCCAATATAATAGGCATGGTCCTCTGATACTAGAGAGAATAGGTATGCAGCATGACTAGTATCCATTCTAACTAATAGCCATGAATACCCCTTTCCTCCATGAATATGTCCACTCCCCTCTTAAAGCCCTCCAAGCTGGCATCCATCACCACATCCTGGGGCAGGGAGTTCCACAATTTAAGTATGCCTTGTGTGAAAAAATACTTCCTTTTATCTGTTTTGAATCTCTCACCCTCCAGCTTCAGCAGATGACCCTGCGTTCTAGTATTATGGGAGAGGGAGAAAAAGCACGGTGTAGTTAAATCTCCTCAACAGAAAGGCAATGTTACCAGAATACTCAATGACTTCCTCCGGAGTCTTTCCTTCCACTTCCCGAGCTATGTTTTCAATGTCATCACGGCCCCATTTTTCATTAGCTTTGATGAACTGATTGAAGTCTCTTTTATTCCAGTTTGTGAACCCCTTGAAAAGGAGTAAAACAAGATGCTTAAATGTTGTCATACTTGTTTCTAAAAAGGCCCACATTATTTAACTTTGTAATCACCTGCCTTGGGAGCCTTTCACACCTGAGATCAATAGACTGAAACGAAAAAAGCCCCCCCCCCTCCAAAGAATGAAGTGCACACTCAGGTGAGGTTTGTCATAGATAGCTGACCATACCTGGGTTAACAGCTTCTCTTTCTCTTCTAACTCTTCTTCATTAAGGGGCTCAGCTTCATCAATTTTAAGTTGTTCTTCCTTTTGTGCCTGGGATGCATTTGGCAAATCAGGATTACGAGGAATCTAAAGAAATTTATATTGCATGACTGATATCTTGCAAACAATATAAATCAGAATACCCTATATAAAACCACCAGTAACTTAGTACTACGATTAAGATGTCAAATTTTAATACTGCACCAAAATTACCTCAATTTAATCTCAATGTTATGAAGAGATCATATGGATGTGCTTTCATGATTACCTTATACCCAATGGTCTTCCTATAATAAAGAATTTCTTTTTCCAGTAGCTCAAACAAGCGTGGTGGAAAGAACTGGAAATCCTGAACATTAGGTTGTTTTGGAGGTCGTGGTGCCTTGGGGGAGGAAGAGAGAGAGAGAGAGAGAGAGAGAGAGAGAGAGAGAGAGAGAGAGAGAGAGAGAGAGAGAGAGAGAGAGAGAGAGAGAGAGAGAGAGAGAGAGAGATCTAACATCTGCATTTCAAATTTACAGTGCAATCCTAAAGAGAATTACTCCAGTCTAAGCCCATTCATTGCAATGGGGTCAGACTGGTGTAACTCTGCTTAGGATTGTACTGTTAGTGTATTTCACTTTAACGAGGTCTATTAATAAACCAGAACTAAACAGCAATTAGAAAATACTTTTCAATTCCCTCAGAAAATTATGGAAGATAAAACTACTTCTGACTCATGCAATCAAAGTCACAGAAGGAGCACAATCTGAAAAGTTACTCAATGGAAAAGGCTTTTTCAAATTGCAAAACAGATGCTGCCCTGTCTGCCAGTTAAGATTTTCTTCCCAAACAGTATTGTCGGTGGCCCCTGCCTGCAGAGGTAAACCAAGCAGTGACCAGACACAGGAATTGTTCAGTGGTAGCAACATGCTCTTGAGAAAGGCTTACCCACCCCAGTTCACCTGGTACCAACTTTACTGACCTTTAGATACCAGACTGAATCATTTCTCTGTACCCATACTGCTCACTGAAAGGTTCCATCTTTTAAATTGTTACAGTTATGGCCCGCTTCTAGCCAGAAGGCTGTTTTATGGATACCATTTTATGCTAAATATTTGATGCTGCCTTTAGGAGCTCTTAGTTTGCTTTAATACACATAACTGTTGCTGTGTTTATTATTTTAAGCAGTTTGTTTTTTTCTTTGTGAGCTGCCTTGAGCAGTTCTCTGGAGAGGTGCCATTTACATTTTCTAAATAAATAATATAACAAGTGACATCAGTTCCTACATCAGTTTAATTCCCTGTCTACTTTCACTTACACAAATGAGCATTTTGCTAAAAAAACCTCTCTTCTAAGCATAGGCAAGTTTTACTCTTTTTCCTTCCAAGTATTTTCATATTTTAAAATGATTTAAAAAGCTCACCTTTGGTGCTTTTGGTTCACTGACACGAAGAGCTTCCCTGAAATAAGCATCAACAGCATAATTTGCTTTTCTCTCACGCTTCGGTGGCTCAATCCATTCTGTGAATGCCATCTGCAGCAGGAAATGTTTTTGGAAAACATAATTAATATAAATCTATAGCTTCTGTAGGTGATTCTGTAGGCCAACGGTCCCCAACTTCTTTGCGCTCGTGGGCACCTTTGGAATTCTGACATAGCATGGCGAGTGTAGCCACAAAATGGCTGCTGCAGGGGGTGAAGCCAGCCACAAAATGGCTACCGCAGCTTAACTTCAGTCACACAATGAAGATTCTTGTGCTATGGTATGTAATTGCTGCCAAAGCAACTTTTTAAAAAAATCTGCACTGCCAATCACATCTCCAGTGGCCAATCAGAAGCTCTGCTGGACAAAGCCCCACCTGGCAGCCCACTTTCAAAAAACGCTTGGCATGTGCCAGGAGAGATGTTAGTGGGCACCATGATGCCCACAGGAACCATGTTGGGGACCCCTGCTGTAGGCAATATGAAAAATAATTCAATACAAATGTAAAGTACCTTTTGCTTCTCTCTATAATCTTCCCCTTCAAAGTTATACACGCTGGACTCTGTATCCACTGTAAAGTTTCTGAGTGAGCTTTCACCCATTTTGGAGAGCTTCTCATTAATTTCTGCAGTCTACAAATACAGACAAATCATTTTCAATATAATCTGCTCAGCAACTGTATGCTAAGAATTTAAGCTTAAGCATGTACTTTACCTCTAAACTGAAAACAGTTACAAAATGAATTGGAGCTGGCTACTTCATATGTTAGTCACTTTGAGTTTGCGGAGATAAAGTGGGGTATCAATATTTTAAATAAATATAGTTCATGCGGAGATGAAGTGGGGTATTAATATTTTAAATAAATATAGTTCATACAATGCCCTCTCGAGCACAATATTTGGGATTTCGAAAAACAAAAACTGATATTAATACTGCTGTTTCCTAACACATGGCAACTCACTTTCTTTGCACCTCTTTCCAAAATACCATCAATATCATCATCTGTAATTTCACTCTCTTTTGAAGCAAAGACATGGGTAGCTCCATGTCGAATCATCTGCAACATTTCATCTTTTCCTAATTTGTTCAGATTTTGATCCACTAGTCTTCCTGAAAATAAACAGACAGTTGTCAATGCCAAAGAATTCATAGCAGTAAAGCTTTCAGTCTATCACTGAACACAATTCTTTGTTATTTTACAACAATGCTCTTTGTCTTTATTTCTGTACTGAAGCCAGGGCAGCAATACTGTCAATGCTAAGGCCACAACAAGGGTAACTGGAATTTTTAAAGGAGGAATTAGAAAGCATGTACTCTTAGAACTCTCTCTTTTCTCTTCTTTGGCTTAGTATAATTTATAATACTACTGAAAAATATAAATTCAGTGTTTTTATTTTTCACTGTTCTTTCTAAGAATTATCAAACCATAATAATGCTAAGCTGGGTCAGTCCTGGCTAGGACTTGGATGGAGAGACCACCAAGGAATACCAGGGAAGCTATGCAGAGGAAGACAATGGCAAACCACCTGCTAGTCTCTTGCCTTGAAAACCCTACTGGGTTTCCATAAGTCAGCTGTGACTTGACGGCACTTTACAGACAATAATGCTACAAATAACTCATCAAACTGCATCTAAAATTGTGAACATATTAAAGAAGAACAGAAAGTTATGCAATGTTATTTACCTTGCTGAATAACTATGGAATCCAAACGGAGTTTCATTTCTGCTCGTTCTACTATTCTTTCTTCTACTGTGTTGTCTGTAATGAATCTGAATACTCTAACAGTCTTTGTCTGGCCAATTCTGTGTGCCCGATCCTACACAGGAAAGCATTCAGTAAGTTATAGTACAATATCAGAACTTGCACCTAATTAAAAGTTTGCACATCTCTGCATGGATTTTAAGCAGCAAAGAAAAACTGCTTAGAAAAAACCTATGCAGACCCAAATGTTTTTGCCATACAGGCTAGTTTTTCTTGGTATTGTTATTTAATTCAGGTTCTTGCCAGACAGCAAAAGATAGGCAGTGCACGATAAAAAAACAGAATATGAAGGGGCACCCTAAAGACTCTGGAAAGAAACTTAAATCTGGCTCCTGCTTTGTTTTTCGGCACATGACTAAGCCATTTTTAGTTGGATCTTACCATAGCTTGAAGGTCTACTTGTGGATTCCAGTCTGAATCATACAGAATTACAACATCAGCTGTAGCCAGATTGATTCCTAGACCACCAGCACGCGTGCTCAGCATGAACACAAATTTTGAGCTGCCAGGCTCATTGTAGGCATTAATAGAAGCCTGTGTAAGAACAAGTCAGATATCAGTGGTCTGAAAAAAAAGTACTAATAAAAAGGTAACTTGTAATTTTCTGAACACTTACTTGTCTTTCGTCATGAGGTGTCTGCCCATCAAGCCGACAATATTCATAGTTTCGCCACATGCAGTAATCTTCTAAGATATCTAAGACTCTCGTCATCTGACTGAAGATGAGTACACGCGAATCTGTTCAAGGTATTAAAGACAGAAAATTTAATTGTTCTCTAGATTTCAAGCCAGCTATTTTCCAGATTTGTAAGAACCATAAGAAATGGCTTCAAAGTTGAATTACCGATGTTACCTGCAGAGGTGCACAAAAGTAAAAGTCATCAATGAATTCATACTTTAAACATATTGGGCTTGATCCAATTATCACCTTTTGCCTAGTAGGATTCAACAACACTCTTCCATTGAGACTTCTTCAAATTAATGAAGGTTTAGCGGAATGGAGTCATAGGATCCAGCCCATTAAAAAAAAATCTCACAAAAATGATTTTCATTACAAAATTTATTACAAAATTCATAGCTATAATAAAGTAGTAAAATAAACCTGAACTTTAAAAACATAAAAGTAGTACAATAAAATAGGAATAAATGGTATTTCATGAAAGGAGAATTAGTTTATTATTGAAATAGCAAACGTTAATATACAAGCCAACTTTCCAACAGTAAAACCAACCACAAACTCAAGCGAACAGGGCAGACTTTGCTTGATGCCTAGCACAACTAAGTAGGAGCCAGGAAAATTTGTCTAGGGGGAAGCCATACTGTAGAGCTCCAGTAACCATCCATCCAATTTCTGCAGAGTAGAAGCATTAGAGAAAGGCCTTCAATGGCAGCCACAGCTGCTACTCAGGCACACGTGGAGAAAAGATATAGTCCTTAGCAGTACCACTGCACACTCAAGTATTACTTTAATATTTAAAGCAAAAAATGCAAGCAATTGAAAATATTTATTTCCTCCATAGCAACCTTGTGCTTGGTTGCTATTTTATTAAATAAGAAAATTAAATTTGTATAATGTCAGTTTTTTCATTTAAGGCTGAAACAGCAACCAGGCAGGAGTAGAAGGCACAAAATTAGGTTGCTAGGGAGGAAATAAATATTTTCAGGTGCTTGCACTTTTGCTTGCACTCCAAGAGTGGAAATCCTTGCAGTCACAGAAAAATCAGTATGGCTCCAACCAAGTGTTTCTGTACTACAAATCCACAGAAACATGTACTGATTCAGTCATGCTACTTATGTATACCATTTCTTGTACTGTTCAATATGTCAGGTTTAATACTTATGCCTTGTTTCAGATTTCTGCAATCCTGGCCCTATTATATTGTTTATTAGATGTCTTCTCATCATATTGATTTTATTGACTTAAATTATGTAATGCACCTAGTCTGAGTGAGAAAGACAGACTTTAACAAATAAAAATAAATAAATATTTGCACTTTTAGATCTACAGAGTTGGATGCCAACTGTCCACCATTAAAAGCTTTTAACATAGCACCACCCCCTCAGCAAGCTTTGGACTGGCAAGCTAGTGAGTCATTTATGTCATGAAAACCACTGAGCCTGGCTATGGCCTAACAGGATCTCCCTCCCTTCCCCACCTGCTGCTTCTAATGTATCAGGTAACCGGGGGGCGGGGGCTGTTCAGCTCTTTACTTAAGTGAGCTAGGAACTCCAGGCCAAAAACTCTGAAACCCAGACAAGCAATCTTGAGAAGAGTTCCTAAACTAGGAAGGTGGTCTCTGTGATATGGGATATAAGTTTGGAAGTCCCTGCTAGAGAAGTTCATCTTTGCCACCTGCTCCAGAAATCCCACCTCCCCACTGTCCACTTTGTTAGTTTTATTATCTGTATACTGCTGTTTTATTTATAAGGTTGACTTTTGAGGCAAGTGAACAGTTTTCAAGAGGCTGGACTTTCCACACCATTTTCCTTATCCTTGTCACTGGAACAGAAATTCTAGACTAAGGATATCATTTCCATTTTTATCAACTGAGTTAAGTAACGACACTGAACTACCTCTCTGATAACACTGGGCAGAAGGAATGTTCAGGGGGGTACCTTTAGAGTCCTGATTCCTCAACTGTGTACTGCAACTCACACTACTATGAGAAATGCTGTGCCTCAAAATTAAATGATTATGTTGTATCAAACAGAAAAAGCATTTGAATATCAATATTGACAGTATTAAAGCAAATGCAAAAAAAAAAGTTTTATAAAGGAGTCAATATTGTACTACTACTCCTAGCCTGGTTTTTACCTGTCGCCCCCCAAAAAAGCAAGCAAATGTGAAACATGGATTCTTTTCCAAGATAAATATATTACCTTGTTCTTTCAGTTTGGGTAGTAGTTTGTCCAAAACCACCATTTTGCCACTGTTAGTAACCAAATGCATATCTGTTGTGTAAGGTGGGCCAGGCTCTGCTCCATCAAAAAGGTATGGATGATTGCAACATTTTCGTAACTGCATTAGAATGTTCAGTAGTCTCATTTTGTCCAGCTTTCCAGCAGAGTTCAATATATCTATATCCTTCATTAAGATCCTTGTGTACCTGTATTAAAGACAAAAAGTCAACTAATGTTCATGCTGCCAACACAATTTAAGCACCTTTCATATGAGGACAGTAGAATGTAATGACTCTGGACCTACATTCTAATTTTAACTGCTCACCATTCTCTCTGCATTTTGCTGAGACCAACATATATTTTAACTTCCTTTTTTGGAGGCAAGCTCTTCTCCACATCAGCTTTAATACGCCGCAAGAGAAATGGCCGAAGCACCTATCAATGATACAAACAATATGAGAGGTCAATCTTGAACACTGAACAATTACAATTTCATTCTTTACAGATTCCTTTTTATTCAGAACTATGTGGCTTTACCTTTATTCGTGATTATAGGCTTTCCACGAGGAAGCTAAACGCAGGAGTCCAAAGGCCCACACCAACAACTCCATCTCCACACAATATCTGCACAGTTAGTTCTGACTATAACTCCGCATTCTATACTAAACAATTATGACTTGTTTTTTTAAGGAATCTAAGCTCAAAGGGCATGTGGCCTTTTATCTCAGCCACAGAAATGTTGTTCCAACCTATAATTTTGGCGTATCAGTTGAAGATCACAAGATGAATCACTCTCAAAGTTAGCTGCATATACAAGAATGCGATGTAGGTTAGTGAAAGTGATATAATATTGCAAGAGCAAGTCAAATTAAAATACTCGTTTCAAAAACTCACCATATGAAGCCGTTCCACTAGCCTTTGGTCCCCCAGACAGTTGTTTGTATCAAACCATGAATCAAAGTCCTGTATTAAGTATTAAAATGTTACTAAATGCACTCTAATTTCAAAATTTACCATTTCTGTGTGACTTATTTCTCAAATATGTATTAGTGAAAACAACTAAAACCATGAGGCTCTCAAGGGAGAAGCAGAATAGAGACTTTCTTCTTATGCTTTAAAATTACTACACCCACATTAAAAAGGTAAAGGCCCCCTGTGCAAGCACCGGGTCATTCCTGACCCATGGGGTGACGTCACATCCCAACATTTTCTAGGCAGACTTTATTTACAGGGTGGTTTGCCAGTGCCTTCCCCAATAATCTTCCCTTTACCCCCATCGAGCTGGGTACTCATTTTACTGACCTTGGAAGGATGGAAGGCTTAATCAACCCACAATTACTATGCATTAATTTACAACTAGTACAGAAACACACAATGCAACTGAAGAGCACCAAATCAAAAATGGTATAATTTATCTAAGGAGGATTAGTAAAGCACCCAGACAAATAAGACAAGATTAGTGTCAGAAGGTGATCAACTGGATACCACTAAACGTGTTGCTCCTACTGTAAGGTGCTGTGATTAAGGCCTTACATATAGTGACATCAATATGTTCTAACAGCAGATTTTTTTCAGGATCAGTATCCTTGTGTATTCTTTAAAAATATAAAAGCCGAGTTTTCCACCTCCCAATAAACCTATGTTTCCACTAACTCAGTGTTGGAACCATTATCACAACACATTGATTCTTTCTACATCCTTTCATATCCAAGTCTACTTTGTATATAAAGGACATAGAAGACTTTATATATATATATATGGTAAAAGGAGTCTTTGTTGCACAAGAAGCAGTATTAGTTACTTGGATGTGAGTTGTCTATATATTAGCATTCCCAATTATTAGTTCCAAAGAGATACAATCAAATTTCTGTTACAAACAAATGTCCTGATAAAATTGACAGAAGTATTATTGGAGAAAATTATTTTAGGTTTTCAAACAATTCTCATAACAGACAATGGAATTGCAATGGATAAGCCCATTGGCCCCAAATGTTGCCAATTTAGTCATGACTGCATCGGAAGTATCTACAATTTGTAATTCATTTTTCTTGGATATATTATCTTACAAATGTTAGGTGACAACAGTTTTGCAATACCTACATGCAGCCAGACAGAAACTGGTTCTTTGTATGGATAGCCATAGTATATGAGACCATTAAATATACATTTCAGCATGATAAAAAAGTCCTTTCTTTTTGGAACACAGATGTTTTCAGGAAAACAAACATTATCTGTATATCAAATCTACAGACAGAAGTCCATCGTTACACTTTTCATCCTCTAACATAGTACAAACACTACGATCAGTATCTAACAAGAGGAATTTGCCGTATCAGCATTGTTTACAATACTGAAAAGATTATAGACTAGGAAAGCAGCTTCAGGCTACAAAGGGCTCTCATATGGTAATTAATAAATCTGAAAATCGGGCAGATCAGGTGTCACAACAAGAGCTTGTAGTAGATATATAATCTAAAGATAATCATTTTTTTGAGCTGTGGATTGCTGTATGTGGAGGAAATCACATGTTCGAGTTAAGTGGAACATTAGTCTACAATGAAGAACAGATTATGAAAGATTAATTGGAGATTCAGTTTTTTATGAACAGATTGCAAATGCATTAGTTGGTGGGGTGACTATAATTATTGCTTAAGGAGATGGAATGGATATTCATACTCCAAACAACTGTTCCTCTGGCCCTCAATTCTTATTTAGAACATAGCCATTATATATTAATGGATCTGACCTGTAACTCTGGAAGGAATTGGGTCCTAAAATAGTTCTAAATAATGAATTTGTTCAATGTATGTTTATACTGTTCTCCATTTTTTTGCCTTATTGTATTAATTAGGAATGTGTATTATGAATTACAATTAAGTATTTATAGAAAGGGGGAATGCGATCAATTTGATTCTTCCCCTATTTTACATATTAGGAGCATGTATATAAGCCCTATATATGTTGGGCGGGGAGAATCACTTTCTCAGCTGCTTTAAAAGCTGCTTTTGGAATAACGTTTCTGATAATAAGCTTTACGATCTGGGTAGAGTAAAATTCTACACACCACTTTGTGTGATTAAATACAGAATAAATAGGTGATATAAAAGATACCTCACCTGGCGGGAACCTGCTATCTAGGGTCAGCTTTTAAACCTGCTTGTCTTGCAAAAAGAACTTGAAATTTTTGCCAGTTAATTATTTGACAGCTGTATTATATGTTTTATATATGTTAACTGACCGGGTGTTCTTTTTAAACAGAAAAGTAGAATATAAATAAATATAACTGAAGTTGTGCAGTGGGAGGAAAACCTGAGAACAATTCCAGAGCCGCTAAAGAGACTTACTGAGAGATTCTTCTGATTCAAAATGTTCTTGAACTGTATTTGGACAATACTAATTTATTACTATTTAAATGTTAAACAGTGATTCTGAAGACTTCTTCTCAAGTATTTAATGAAAATGTCTAAGGAAGAGCGTCCGTCTCAAAACAGTAGCAATGGACCCCTGTGACCTGCTAGATACATTTGCACACTTGCATACTATTTTTTAAAGATCTTAGTTCATATTTTCTCATGTATGTGACTTTGAAATTTCACAAAAAAATGGTTATAGGTATATCTTCAGTCTAGTTGTATTTGTAGCATTTGTGAATCTATACATTTAAGTAACCTACCCTGTTTGATAGTTAGGTATCTTACCTCAGATGAATTAAAGACATCCGGCAACAGAAAATTAAGAAGTGCCCAGAGTTCATGCAAGTTGTTTTGCAGCGGTGTTCCAGTTAACAGCAACCTGTTGGTAGTCTTGAATTCCCTTACAATTTCTGACAACTGAGAAAACAACAGTTAAGAACTTAAAGAAATATGTTTGTGTAAACTAAAAGTTTATGTTCATTGCATGTTTAAAATTACCTTTGATTTTTCATTTTTGATCCGGTGAGCTTCATCAATAACTAAGTATCTCCAGTTAAATTTTTTGAACACAGATTTCTCTTTAATGAGCATTTCATAGGATGTTACACACACATCCCATTCACCCGGCAGCAAAACATCTCTCACAAAGGTAGCCTGTTAAAAAAAAAAGGACTATTAACTAGTACAATATTAATTATTAGAATATTTATATTCACCTTTCCCACCACAGACAGAAGGCTGCATATAAATGTTGATGTAAACCATATTACACAACAATACACTGTATTTAGATATTAGTAAATACAAACAAAACAGATCTAGATCCATCACCACACGCACTCAGCTGTATAAACATCATTCAGTACAACTGCCCTAAAATGCCTCTTTAAACAAGATGACTTTACAATCCCTCCAGTGGAGGGAGTCCTGACTTCATCTAGGAGACAGTTCCAAAGAACAGATTTAATAGAATGTAGGGCAGGACACACCGTAGAAAGCCTGGAAGATACAAGTTGGCACACGGGTTCATAGTGGAACTATGAGGTACTAGGCTGTCTAGGGTAAAAACCAGCACTTTGAATTTGACCCACAAACAAAGACGCCACCAATGCAGATAGTGTGAAATTGGGGTGATGTGATGCGTAGATATGAGCTGTAGATAAATAAGCAGTTGCATTCTGTACCAACTGAAGCTTCTGGATCAACTTCAAGGGCAGTACTATACAGAACACATACTGTTGGAAGTTATGGAGGCACTGATCTGCACACACAGCTCAGCAGCGTCTGCATACGAATCCAACTTCTACCTAAAACGGCAGTCGAAAAAACTCACAACTGCATTATTCTGATCCTCCAACAATAAAGCAAGTTATTTCCCTCCAAAACCTCAGACTTACTGAACAGAATCACCTTCCACATGCCTGCATTCAGCTTTGGACTGTTGACCTTTAGCTACTTCACCACAGCATCTAATCACTGGCACAAAACAGAGATTAACCTTTGGCAAGAGATTCAAACCTGCAGAACCCCACAAGATGCATCCTACACCTTCGATTCGGAATTGTCTACAACTTGGAAACCACCCAGATTAAAAGAACCAACTACAGCCACTTCAATGCAGTACTTTTACAAAGTACCTTCATAAAACTGAAATGTCTTGCTCTGTCAAAGGCAAAAGATAAATCAAGCAAAAATTACAAATGCCCGTCCTGTATCTCACTGTATGTGGACAGCATCCACAAGATAATAGTCTCCCTTCCAGAACCAAGTTTACAGTCAGACTGAAACAAATCACAGACAATTGTCAGCAAAAAAATCCCTACTGCAGTTCTGCCACTCGTCTTTCAATCATTTTACATTAAACAGGCAAATTTGGCCTGTAATAATTACTCTGCCAACAAAGTGTTACATTAAACATTGATGGACAACCTCTTTCAGGAGCTTTGGGAAACCCCCCTCTTGAAATAAAACTTTAATACTAACCAAAGGAATCCTCAAAAGATTTAACCAACTAAGTGGGGCAGAGATCTAGACTACGAATGGTTGTATTCTGGATCCTGTCATCATCAACTAGGAAAACAGAATGAACACTATCCATAAAAAATTGACCAGGCAGAGAATTCAACACTTCTATATCCAGGCTCGCATTAAACTGAAATCAGACCATATTTTTTAGCAGCAAAGAAACATGCAAAATTGTCAGCTAACAGCCAAATTAGTTCATTTTGGGATTCCACTTTAAGAATAGATGCTGAATAATCTTAAATAACCGTATTGCATATGTTTCACCTGATGCAATAGTAACTAAAGAATTAAGAGTTTTCCCCTGCTATCACTGCCACATCGCATGCCTTCAAATGGGCTCTATGGCATGCCAAATTTTCAGCCATCCTCACTCTACCTATCTTCCAATATTCTTCATAATCCCCCAACCTCCTAGTAAACCAAGGGGCTGGAGTTATCTTCAAGGGTGTGAGAGAACCCTTCATAGAGCCAGATGATCCAATCCTCCAATAAAGCATCTATAAAATGGTTACTGAAGATTTCAAAATACCACTACAGCCATCAGAAAACCAGTCACATCCATAAATCAGAGGGTGGACCATCCAATTACATTTTTTCCCCAAAGTAAAGGAGGTGTAATAACCACCTGGGCATTAAGTTTACAGTGGTTTGACCATGACACATGCATTATTACATCAAGCTACCTTAACAGACTACAAGTCAACTGCTTGGTACAAAAATCTCAATGCAGAGTATTACCCCATTAATGTGTAAGGCTAAAATAACCTGAAACAGAACCATGGCTCCAATGAAATCCTAAGCTTGTCCCCACAAAGAAACCCACTATGGATATTACAGGTCTACTAATGCAATTAGCCTCAACACTAGGCCTGAGGTCACCTCCACCATCTCAGTCAGGCTGACAGTAAACTAGCAGAAACTCCAAACCATCCCTTGCACCCAACACAATACAGACCATCCAAACTGGTTAGTGCTTTCACCAGTAATGTACATAAAAATAAAACAAAACAAAAAACTCCCCGAGAACTATGTAACAGCCCCACATTCCCCAGTATGGAACTGGGAAAGAAGACAAAACCTAGATGAAGTCATTTGTGGAAGAGTTACATAGTCTCATCCAGTCGCGTTTCAGTCATACAAACCAGACTCACCTTTCCTCTAGCGCTAGACCATGCATAAAGGAGATTTTATTTCTACCCGATCTGACATCACACAGAAGCAAATTCAAAGTGGAGATTAAAATCCTTTTATCAGGGACAATGACTGGACGTGTCTCCCCATACCTACAACACCAACACTGCATAACTTTAATCATATAAATCCCCATTCCAAATCAATCAACCCATGTGAACAGATGGCAACCAGACCTCAATACTACCATGCAAAAGAGTCCTTTCCACATGTGCGCTGTATAATCAGGGAGAACTGATTATACAAAGGTACCTTAGGTAGACAGGAATGCATTGTCAAAAAAGTACACTTTTTCCTTTAGATATTTTCTCATATTCAAGTTGATGCATATTTAATCAACTGATTAAAATGCACACGATTAACTAAGATACCGTCATGTGGTTAACAGCCTTAGCAAAACAAAACACGGAGGAGTTCCATACTCACTCGCTGGTCTTTATCACCTATCAAACATACTGCCCGAAGAGTCGGCACCCATCTCTTGAACTCACTCATCCAATTATGCAAAGTTGATTTAGGAACTAGCACCATGTGAGGACCAGGAATGTTTCTGTAGTGTTTCATGTACCCAAGAAGAGAAATTGTTTGCAGTGTCTTTCCCAGACCCTTTTAACAAAATAAATGCAAAGTTAATTTTAGAAGCATCTAGACAATTAATCAGAAAGCATCAAATTATTTACGCATTCATTATATACATTTAATATACTGTGATTATGGGATGTGAAAATCAATTGGCATACTTTTCATAAGTTGATTACGGCAAATCTAAAAGCCAATTTCCATATTAACTAGCAATCTGTTACAATAGGACCACATGTGCACACCCTATGCTCCTATCCCATGTAATCTGGCAAAAAAGGAAGAAGGGAATTTCATGAAAGCCTAGAATACACTTGGGCAAAGATGTGTATTCAAACACCAGGTCTCGTGACACCATACATGTCATGGATGCATTCATGAGATGCCATTATCCCACCAAATGAAAAGGATTGCCATGAACCAGTCAAGTCATCTTCACAGAGAAAATGAGGAAGGGATGTCTGTTATGTCACCTAAGTCACTGTCTTCCAAGAGGAAAGTAGAGTGATCTATAATTTAGTATCCAAGAGCTTTTCTTCCTATCATCACAGTGCATATTTCTGAACGTGAAATGCTCTTAAATAGAAAAAGAAGCAACTTGAAAGTATTCTTGGATCCATAAAACAAAATGGATATTCTACAGTTTACATTATACTGAGGCAAATCAGCACATTAAAATCATTTTTTACTGAAAAACGTACCACCGCTGCTACACTAGTGTTGTCCAATGTTAATTGTGTACGACATAACTAAAATTTAAGTATGTAGCAATTATTTAATTTGATGTTAAAATTTTACTTAAAATTGGTATTTCACATACCATTTCATCTGCTAAGATACCATTGATGCCATTTTCATATAAAGAGATAAGCCAGTTCAACCCTCGAACCTGATAATCACGCAGTTTCCCCCATTTCACATCTGCAATGAAAACAGCAGCATATGTTATAAAATATGTTTGAAGACATCACATACACAAGCACTATTTATCCAACACTGAGCCTAAGTGTGTGAAGATCAGCAGTATCTAAAAATAACTTACTATCACTGACTTTTAAACTAAGCACAAGTGGGAAAGTTCTATAGGGTCAAGAGAACTTGTCAAGTGAGATAAAGAAAGAGAAAGTGATTGAAGGGAAGTGTGCAGAAAGATGAAAGAAGGTGGGAGACAGGAATACATCAACAGGGGAAGTTTCAATTTTATCACTGGAAGTCTTGAATGAAGAGAAAGGAGGGAGAAAACAGCAGGGCAGGTCTAAATACAACATCAGCAATGGAAGAGATAGATATTTTTAGAATGGGTACAGATCAGGCGAATGCAGCAGAATGGCTTAGCCACGCAGACAGCAGATAAAAAAGAGAAGATGAATTAATAACTTATAAATGAAATTATTCAACAATTCACCTCCATGAACACATTAACATAAGACAAAAAATTGAAGAAGTTAGCTAGACCTGAGGATGACAGATGCAACTGCTTGAATTTAAAGGTGTTCAAGATGATATTAGCCCTGACAAGACAGAGATCCTCTGGGTTAGTAGAAAAGCAGACCAGGGACTTCAGATCTCCCTGTCTTGGATGAGGTTACACTCCCCTTGAAAAGCCAGATTTTGTAGCTTGGGAGTACTGTTTGACACAACAGTCACCTTTATTTATTTTGATTTATTTCCCACCCTCATCCAGGCTAGGGTCAGTACAGCTCACAGGTGGCTCTGGTGGCCCAGAGTGAAAACTAGGTGGCTGCAGCGGTCCAGAGTGCTGTTGCCCAGCTTTGCCTGGTGCAATGGTGTATCCATTCCTGGCTCAGTCAGATCTAGTCAGTGATCCATGACTCAGAGACATCTAGACTGGATTAATGCAATGTGCTCAGCTACCCTTGTTTAGAAGCTGCAGCTAGTACAGAAAGCTGCAGCTAGACTGCTGGTTGGGGCCAGCTACCAGGACCACTTGACCCCAATATTACAGCAATTACATTGGCTACTGATCCACCCCAAGACCAACTCAAGGTGTTCGTTTTGACCATTAAAGCCCTACATGGCTTGGGGTGGGGTTATCCGAAAGACCATCTTCTGCCATACATCCCTGCCTGGGAATTAAGATCACAGGGAAAGGCCCTGCTGACCGTCCCATCAATCAATGAAGCTTGTTTGCTGGATTCATGAGAGGGCCTTTTCAGTGGCAGCCCCATGATTATCGAACAACTTCCCTAGGGAGATAAACCAGGCCCCATCACTTTCAATCTTTAGAGGACAGCTGAAGTCAGTTTTATTTATGATTGCATTTGGCTAAATTTACTGGCAGTCCTGAATTGTGATTTTACATTTTGGCTTTTATTTTTTATTTTTTAGTTTATGTATTTTATCTATGTTGTAAGCCACCTTGAGCTCTGTAAGGAAGAAAGGTGACTAGTAAATGTTTTAAATTAGAAATGATCTGAGGTGAGAGTATTTCCAGATAAAAGGCCTAATCTGAGGCTTTGCTCTATATGCCCCACTATTAGGCTCACCACAAGACAGTATCTGCAGCTTTAGTACTACCAATGAGAAGAAAGTCCTCTCAAAGCAGACCCTCTTCACTGATTTCGTAAGCAGACCTATTCAGAATCCTACTCAGATGTATTCAACGGGGCTTCCAGGAAAGGGCTTTTAGGATTGCCGCTTTAGTGCAGTAAAAAGGCAAATATTTTTTCAGGTTTAATAGTTCTTCAGGTTTAATTTTTTTTTCCCCTGGGCAACTGCAATGTTCTTTATTACACGTGTTTTGTGGTTTTACTGTTGCTGGAGTTCTGATTGTATGTTATTGTAAGATTACTTCAGGAGTTGCTCAGTATTAAATTTATAAATAAATATAGATTTTGTTACCAGGAGAAAATACATACATGATGGAGATTCTTCAAATCGGGTGCATACATTAGTCGTCTTTGAGTTTTCTGTCAACAGCTCCTCGTCTTCCTCCTGTTCAGTTCTCCGATGCCGGTAGCTAAAAACAGTATTACAGTAGAGTAAGAAGGTGGTACAGTACTTTCCAACACACACCTACACATGAAAATTACTGGCCATTATGAACTACAAAGCAAATTTCTTAATTTTTAAAAAGCAAATACTAAACTACAAATGCTTTTTAGCCAAATGTAAACTCATCTAATGCTTGCAAATAGCATTCATATATACATATATTATTAAATATCATACAGAAAGAATGAGGAAGCTTTTCCAAAAATGTGATGTTAGGGAATTCTACTTTTGTTCAAGTGTAGAAGGCTTTCCAACAGCACATTTTAAGAAAACTACAGCACACCATTCACAAGAAAGCCATGTTCATCAAGACCAAAAATTAGTACAGATTTCATTTAAAATACCTTCACCTGAGGCAACTAACCACCAATAAACAGATCCATAAATATTATAAACATGAATAAAGCACCACAATATTAAAACTATTTTACAAAACTCAAGTCTCTCAAGTTGTCATCCAATTTTCGGTACACAAACATATTTTGTATCATTGCTCCTCTGTATCAGTATAGACTCTGCCTCTGATTATTTATATGATTTACTCGAGTCATACAATGTCATTTACATATGCACAAAGGTGTGTGTGTGTGTTAATTGCTGTCAAGTCGCTTCCGACTCATGCAAATAACTATTTCAGGTTAATACTTATCTGCAAAAAGGGGGCATAACACCTCTTCACTAGTATAACCATCATAACAGATAATACTCACTCTCCAACTGATAGCAGATTTTGTTTTTCATCCTTCTTTATTCGTGGTCGTCCTGGTTTCATTTTCAAGGGAGAAGTTGGAGTCTTTTGTGCAGCAGGCTGAATAAAATGAGCAAACAATTCTGTCTGCTTCAACAGATAGTCAAATCTGTTTGCTCGATCTGTTTGCTGTAATAAATATGTGACAGTAGAAACATCACAATTTGGATGCTAGAATTCTACTAACATTCAGTATTTCAGAGTCAAATGAATCTCGTCAGACCAAATAAAAGCACATTTCTAGCTTAGGCCAATATAATCTAAATGTGAAAATATACCCAACATTTAACTCTTTGTTTCAAATACAGCATTTTGGTACCCACTTAGGAATGCAGATTTTCCCTGGCATGCCTATCTATTGCTTTCAACATAATCAAGCTGAATCACACTCCTTATCTCTATTTCATTTTTACAGGTAAGAGACAAATGATCCATGCAAAGAATTAGAGAAAATGGAAAGCCATCACAAATTCTGAGGCAAAATGAACATGTTCAGTTCCAACTTGCATCATATATTCTGACAGCCAAGTGTGCCCCCATCTACAAATAATTAAATCTACAGATTGGAGCTATTTAGACAGAAGGAAGATTTTCCTGAAAACTTGGAGGACCCCCCCAAGGCTTGCAGAAAGATCTGAAAACTTTTAAAAGTTTAAATCCCCCCCCCCCCCAAACAGGAGATGAGAAGAAGGGAACTAGGAGTTCAGATGATGGTGACCATTTTCCTACAATTTTATTTGCATCAACAATATGAATCATTTTTGGGGGGGGAGTTCAGATAATAGCGAGACCAACTTTTCATCAACTTTCTGATACTATGAACCACTGTTCTCTGTTGAAAAGTACAAACCATTTTTTCTTCATATGTAGACTCTGGTTCCTGGTTTTCTTTTTGTTTTCCTGATGATTCATCAACCATTTCCTAAATAGGAAAAAAACAATTAAAAGACGACTTAATGGGGAAATAAGAATATTAAACATTTAATTTTGGAGTGAAAGAACTGCTTTGGTAGCTTTAAAAACATTTTGTATAACATTTTAAGGCAGATACACTTGCAACAAACAGGATGCTCGAAACCGACAATGCAGTGTGAAACCATTTTGTCTTGGGGCAAGGTAGAAACACCTTATTTCTAACTACTAAATGACAGCAATATGAAAACCCAAATCAAGTAGCCACAGTCTCACTTGCCCTTTTATAAAGCTGCCTGCATTTTTATCACATTTCACCCATCTTTAATTTTTTTAAAAGCTAGTATCATCTAATTTCAATCATAACAGCTTCTACTGAGCAATTATAAATGATTTCCTACTTGATTCTGTACAATTTGTTTTTGGTAGAAAACCAGTTCTGTTAACATGGAGCACAATTATCCATGTCCATTTTGGATCTTTTAATCTTTCAACTTCAGAATACAACTGCATATGTGTTTCATTCTTCTCAACACTACAGCAACATAGCGACATACGAAATGCAAAAATGAAAACAAAGAGGCTTTACACAAATCATGATCATGGGCAGCATTAGATTGGTAATCTAAGATACCAGATGTACAACGCTCTTTCTAGACAATGAAAATGGGGGGGGGGGCAATGGAGAAGACTAAAGAACTTTTGAGAAACAAGCAAACCAACAAAATTATCAGTTAAGGAAGAGTCAAACCAAGTCATTTGAGAAACTGTCTTAAATGTTTTAAAAAATATATACACAGGAAAGAAGTGGTCTAGGAAAATCTAGGGAGGGGCTGCGGCTCAGTGGTAGAGCATCGGCTTGGCATGCAGAAGGTCCCAGGTTCAATCCACGGCATCTACAGTTAAAGGGACTAGTCAAGTAGGTGATGGAAAAGACCTCAGCCTGAGACCCTGGAGAGCTGCTGCCCATCTGAGCAGATAATACTGACTCTGATGGACCAAGGGTCTGATTCAATATAAGGCAGGTTCATATGTTCATCCTTGACTTCCACATCTGCCTAATGTTTCTACCACAGTTATCACAACAATTCTAAACTGACGGGCAAAGGAAGGGACCTCCTCAACATCAGTGTCAATCCACTTCATCACAAGCACAAAATTAACCATACCCCTAGATACTTGCTTCCTTAGCATAGCAACAAAAACTGAAAAGAAAGCTGTGACTCGGACAAATTTGCAACCATGAATCATAATTTACGTTCACTGTAATTTGTCACTCATGGATTGCACGAAAATTCATGTGGTAGGATGAAAAACACTGCCTATCATAACAAAACAGGAAGGAGAGCAATAACAGGCTAATCAGCTCCTTGCGATAAGCAAGCGTTAAGAGGTGTTAGAAAAAAGTTTTGTTTTTTAACAAAAGCCACCCAACACTAACATGTATGTGTGTGAGGGTGTGTGTGTTAGATGTCTATGAATTCCCGATATTACTTAATAACATTACAGAGTTTGAACAGCCCTCAAAGGACTGGAAGTGAAGGCCGGCGCTGCGAATGGCCAGTTGTGATGTCCTGAAATGGAGACAGCCCTATCACACACCGCAATACACCGAGGAATGGAATAACCCTGAAATCAGTATGTGGGGGGGTGGTATCACGTCATGCAATATTTAAGGACAACATGCCATCTACTGCCGTCCCCCATAACCACTTGTACTACGCAGGACACTTCTACAGCAAAAGTACAGGCAGGATCTTGCTATCTGAAGCTTTGGCACTTGTCTTCCTCTTGAGGAGAAGGGTCTGTGCACTACCCAGAGAGGCTTCTTCCCCACCCAACCTTCTGGTCAATCAGAGGCAGAAACCGCTCATTGCCCAGAGAGAGAGAAAAAGGCCACTTATGTATGGGAGGTTTGGTCTTGGATCTGCTGCACTCCAGATGCACATTTTCCCCATCTGAATCCTCAAAACTCTGCACGGGGGCTTATTTTTGAGTTCTGAGAATTCGGACGGGGAAAAAAAATGTGCATCTAGGGCCAGCGGTTCTCAACCGTTTTTGCTCCATTCCCCCCCTTTCACCATTGTTCAGAATATAATCCCCCCTTCCCAAGATGTGTGAGTTAAGTGCCGTCAAGTCGCTTCCGACTCATGGCGACCCTATGAATGAAAGTCCTCCAAAATGTCCTATCTTGGACTGCCTTGCTCAGATCTTGCAAATTGAAGGCTGCGGCTTCCTTTATTGAGTCCATCCATCTCTTGTTGGGTCTTCCTCTTTTCCTGCTGCCCTCAACTTTTCCTAGCATGACGGTCTTTTCCAGTGACTCTTGTTGTCTCATGACGTGACCAAAATACAATAGCCTCAGTTTAGTCATTTTAGCTTCTAGGGTCAGTTCAGGCCTGATTTGATCTATAACCCACTGATTTGTTTTTTTTTGGCAGTCCACGGAATCCGCAACACACTCTTCCCAAGATAGTCCAACTTAAAAAAAAAAAAAAAACCTACAATTTTACAGATTGCACATAATATACAAGACATCACGCTTTGCTGAATAGTGGTCCCAATTCCCACCCTCCTGGAACCCTAAAATATCCCCCCCGGGGGGGGGATTCCTCCCTTGTTGAGAACCCATGATCTAGAGCACTGGTTCCCAACCGGGGGTCCATGGAAACTAAATTAAGGTCTGCGAAACAAAATTAATATTTTCAATTAAAAGTTCTCTATTATAAAAAACATATTCAAATATTATTCTAAGTTTAATGTTTAACTAACAGTTATGATTAAAGTTTATTTTCAAATTCTCTGAATTTTTATTTTGAACCTTGGGGTCCCTGCACCGAACAAAAAAGTCCTAGGGGTCCCTGGTCAAAAAAAAGTTGGGAACCACTGATCTAGAGAGAGAGCCAAATCCAAGGCAAAACCTCCCATTGCATAAGCGGCCAATGGAGCTCCTGCGCGGTTTTCCCTCCGAAGCGACCGCCTCGCCGTCTGCAGGGAAGCTTCCTCCGGAGGAGGCGGCGGCGGCGGCGCGCTCCCAATGCGCGTTTCTCGGGCAGCCGGAGGCGCTTCCGAGGCAGGGGAGCCGCTCCGAGAGAGAGAGAGCGCGCCAGCCCACGCGCTATTGTCTCAGCCCCACGCGGCTCGGCGCGCGGGGGCCCAGCGCGCGCCCCGGCCCACGAACCGTCCCCATTACCCCCCCCCCGAGGGGCCGGAAGAGTCCCCCAAAGACCCCCACCTGGCCCTCCGCCTCCGGCTCTTTACAGCCGGCAGGCGAGCTTCGCACGGAGGGGGGGGGGACGGCGAAGAGCGCGGCCGACCCGACCCCCCCCCCCGGCCGCCCGCTCTTCCATCACGGCTACCTCGGCGGCATCTCCTCGCCCGCCGTCGCCTCCACCGAGAGTCCCCTCAGCGGCGGGGGCAGCCTCCGCAGTCTCCGCGGCGGCGGTTAGCAAGGAGCTCCCGCCCTCAGCCTCTTGCCCCGCCGTCGACATGACCACGGCGTCCCGGCGGCAACCGCCGGAGTAACGGAAGGGGGGCGGACGGAACTCCTCGCCGGTCCCTTTCCTTTCTTCTTCTTCTCTTCTTTCAGGGCCCCCTCGCCGCTGCCGCCCCGGCTTTCTCAGCGCGATCCCACCAACCAGGAACCGAGCCGGCTCTCGACTCTCGCGAGAGCTGCCCTCGCGCTCGGCGGGGTGGGCGGGGTGAGAGGAGGCAGATGGCGTTGGGGGAGGCGGGGGAGCCGGTCGCTCCGAGAACAGAACGGATCTGATTGGGCGGAAGGTGAAGGAAGGCGGTTACCAGTGCTAACCGTCGCCAGGTGTCTGGGCGGAGTTAGGAGCGCTGGGCGGGGGGAGGAGAGAGAGAGAGAGAAGCCTGATGGCGTCATCGGGCTGTTCGTTTTGCAGGTTCTGGTGGCGTTCCTTTTGCGCGTCGGGAACCGGTCGAGCGCTGATGGTTCCAAGCCAACCTGAGGTGGAAGGTGTGCGCGTGCGCCAGCCTCCCCCTCTCCCCCAGTGGATACTTCGAGGAGGACGGAACGCTTCCCCAAAGAACCTTCAGAGAGAGTCAACAGGCTTCTTCTTGCGGCACCTTGCGGACTAACGTGAAATTGCAGCCTAAACTTTCGTGGGCTACCGCGCGCTTCTTCCCACACGAGTGGGAAGCATCTGCTCCTGTTTGCTTTCCGCTTCCACAGCCTACACGTGGGTGGAGCCTTTAGGCCATTTATTCATGGAAGGTTTTGCCTTGGATTTGCCACTCTTTAGATGCACTCTTTCCCCCATCCGTATTCTCAAAACTCAACAATAAGCCGCCAGGCAGAGTTTTGAGAATTCAGATGGGGAAAAGAGTGCATCTATAGAGTGACAAATCCAATGCAAAACCTTAGCGCCATAAACTCCTGTGCGCTAAAGTGCGATCGTCCACGAGGCGAAATGGGGTCCGCTCCTGAAAAACGTACGACGCACTCAACCCATCTGTTATGAAACATCTCCTCTGTTGCAAAACAGGCCAAAAATCATATGTTCTTTGTTAAATGCTGGAATGTTCTTTTGCAGCAAAGTGCCTCTTTTGCAGCAAAAGTCTTTTTTTAAATATATTTTATTTTTATATAAAGGGATGCAGAAGAGGAAAAGGGGGAAATTACAGAAATATCAGCATATCTGTGTCCAAGCGTCGGTCTAATAATACGTGCTTGACCCCATCTCTAATTTCAACTTTGACATTAAAGCTATCTAAACATAATTATACTCCACCCCTTTACTAAAATGCACTGTTAACATAAAGATAATTCACCGTGGGTAGCCGTGTTAGTCTGTCTGCAGTGGTAGAAAAGGGCAAGAGTCCAGTAGCACCTTAAAAGACTAAAGACTTGCCACCACAACACAAAGATCTACACTGTGTTACTGAAGTTAAGCCATGGCAGTCATTTTGTGGCTGGCTCTGCTTCCTGTAGCAGCCACTTTGTGGCAGCCATTTTACTGCTGCGCCCGTCATGCCATGTCAGAATCCCAAATGTGTGTGCAGGCTCAAAAAGGTTGGGGACCCTTGAAGTATACAGCAGACCAAAGAAACAATGGGGCCTGGTAGGGCAGAGATGGACAGTGTATGTTGGTTTAGATACCACTGCTAGACAATAGGTCTTTAGAAGGTGAGTAAAAGGCATTTTCAGAGTTAATTGTTTTTGATGAAAATTCTGAGAGGGAAAATGGTGAATTAGGGCTTGACTAGGCAATAAAACACTTTTTTAATCTGTGTGTGGGGAGGAAACTGGATTCAAATATGGGTTTGCTACTATAAGGCAGTATCCTCCTATGTGCCCAGGAAACTGATGTTAGTTCCAAAACATATAAATGGTTGTTGACCAGAGTTCATATCACTGTATTGTATTTAGGATAGGGAGAAGAGGGGAATTTTCATAAAGTAACCATAAAAGAAGATGATAAAGAATAACTGCCAGTCTGTGTCTCAAATCTCATGATTCATTGTTTTGAAACATCAAAACCGGTTGCCCAACAAAACATTGTGTAAGTTAAGAAGGAAAATAAGAACAGTTTGTTTTATATGCCAAGTTTCTCTGCTACTGAAGGGAGAATCAAACCGGCTTACAATCACTTTCTCTTCCCTCCCCACAACAGATACCCTGTGAGGTAGGTGGGCTGAGAGAGCTCGAAGAGAGCTGTGACTAGCCCAAGGTCACCCAGCTGGTTTCGTGTAGGAGTGAGGAAACCAACCTGGTTCACCGGATTAGCACCCACCGCTCATGCAGAGGAATGGGGAATCAAACCTGGTTATCCAGATTAAAGTCCACAGCTCCAAATCACTGCTCTTAACCACTACACCACGCTGGCTCTCTATTTAATATGTGGGTAGGCTTATGAGGGGATTCCCTCCTCCCAACCATAATTTATGCAAATCTTTGGACATTTGTCCCATATTGAAACATATACTCCATCAGAGCCACAAAAATAGATATTTTAGATCTTAGATCTAGCATTTTGGTTCGAACCATTCTTTGTGAAAGAGCGCATTGGTTGAAGACCAGAGCATGCTTATTCTGTTTCTAGTAAATTTCTAGTGATCAATTTGCAATGGGTATGTTTGAGAAATCCTTCCTTACATAAACACAAGAGGGAGCTCACTGCTAACAAAGGCTTTGTGGGTGCGTTGCAAGAACTGTGTTGTCCTTGGAACTCCTCTCTAGTTCACTGAACTGAGAACTAAATAGTAGGTTGTTCGGTTTTGCCAAAAGAAATAACTAGGTTCTCAGATTTTATTAGCAATGTAGCTAATAAAAATGTGCATCCCATTTATACTAGGTTTATATAATCAGCTTTCTACACTTTCAGAACAGCATATTCAGACAGCCAGGAGTCAGCCAATATAATCAGTTTGTTTTTTTGTTTTTCAAATGATCCTATCCGGTTTGGAAGCTGGCAAAGTTCTGAACAACTAGTTGATGAATAGGGATATATAATGAATTAAAAAAGGTAAAGGTCCCCTGTGCAAGCACCGGGTCATTCCTGACCCATGGGGTGACGTCACATCCTGATGTTTTCTAGGCAGACTTTGTTTACGGGGTGGTTTTGCCAGAGCCTTCTCCAGTCATCTTCCCTTTACCCCCAGCAAGCTGGGTACTCATTTTACCGAACTTGGAAGGATGGAAGGCTGAGTCAACCTTGAGCCGGCTACCTGAAACCAACTTCCGTTGTCATATATATAATGTCATATATATAATGACTCTTTTTAGTAGTGAATTTGAATGGTCTCCTGCATAGCAGTAGCACAGTGAAACTGGGCCACCAACAACCACGGTACAGAACTCTGAGCAGTCAAGCCGACTCACAGCTATACAGAGAAATATGATGTTTGTAAGTCAAAGAAAATTGGGGGAGAAAACGGGAAGTGGTGAGTGGCCCACCTGATTGAACATCTTAGTATCCTCAAGGAGGATTAAGAGGGGGGGGTACAGTTGCCAACACAGATTGAGAAATTCCCAGAGATTTGGGGGCAGAACCTGGCAGGGTGGGATTTGAGGGAGGGGAGGGAGCTCGGTAAGGATGTAATGCAACACCATAGAATCTCCCCCCCCCCCAAGCTGCCATTTCCTCCAGGGGAACTGATCTCTGTAGTTTGGAGATCAGGCAAACCTAAGTGCGTATTGTGAGACATCTCTAGGCTCTTCCATTACTCCAAGTCCTGACAGAAGGGACTCTTTCGAAACCAAAACAGTTCAGGGGAAAAGTTGTAGGATCTGAAGAAATGAATTTCTGAGTCCAATCAGTCATGCTTCCCTAACCTTTTCAAGCTGAAAAGGGGAAAGGGCCACTTACAGCTTAAAGTGTTCTGTAACAGGGTGAAAATAAGATCAGACTATATGAGCCATGAGATGCACATTCTTCATCCCTAATGTTGCCCCATATATTGGGGAATTCCCTGTTGCTTAACCCCTCCCCTCCTCTGCAATTCCCTGCAAGCCCCCAATCTATTTAATAGAATTACTATTTCTATTTTACCATTCATTTACAAGAAAGCTTGAGAAAAGTTGATTAGAAGCAATGACTTTATGAGCGTTAGACACTTTAAAAACAGTATTTAATATATAAAAGGATATAAAAAAGTTAACTCTTATTCATGGATCTCCACTGAAAATAGAAAAGACATTTGTGAGTTTACTACTGTTAGGAAAAAAAACACGCCAATTACTACAGGAGCAATTCAGGAGTATTAATTGTACCAGTAGATAATATGACGAGGTTTCTGTTCTTAAGAGGTTTTCAAGGAAATGGTAAAAAGAGTTCCAAGAATGCGCAACCTTAAAATAGTCAGTATCGTACTTCTGAAGCATGGTTTCACTTAACATGGGACTGGAAATATCAGAGACAGCTTACTTCACAAAGATGGTGATAATAGTGTAAAAAGTAAAGGTGCAAGCACTGGGTTATTCCTGACTCATGGGGTGACGTCACATCCTGACATTTACTAGGCAGACTGTGTTTTATGGGGTGGTTTGCCAGTGCCTTCCCCAGTCATCTTCCCTTTACCCCCAGCAAGCTGGGTACTCATTTTACCGACCTTGGAAGGATGGAAGGCTGAGTCAACCTTGAGCCGGCTACCTGAAACTGACTCCCATCGGGATCGAACTCAGGTCATGAGCAGAGCTTTTGACTGCAGTACTGCAGCTTACCCCTCTGCACCACGGGGCCTTTAAACAAACTGAATCCAGATCGGAGTCTTAAGTCAATGCTAGGCAATGGAGTTGGATTTTTTCCACCTCTGGAGATCTGGACTCAAATCCCTACGCAGTCGTGAAGTTCACTGGATGACCTTAAGCCAATCACCTATTCTCAGGTTGCTCTGAGAATAAAATAATAAATGGAGACCTATGTATGCTGTCCTGAGCTCTTTGGAGGAAGGTAGTATAAATATACTCCATATGTAGCACTTCTGAATACGTGATGAATGACTTTTCATCTCAGGACTTTTATAGACTACATTTTCAGCGATCAGAAAGCGCGCCCATCTTTTTTCTGATGCTCATGTTCTGAATGGTTATTTTGGGTGCTCACTTCCACCATTGGCAGTTTTTCAGGATTTTTTTTGGTAGCACCTCAGGAGGGAGAAGAACATCTGAGGAGAATGGATCTTAGCCTCCCCACCCCTCCCTTCACCAGTTATGGAACAACACAGACTTGCTTTTAAGGCCTTAAAATATTTTAGTTCAGTCAACTGTGAGCACTTACCTGCTGTGCCAAATAAACTCTCATGAAGCCCTTTTAAAAATTAAGAAGAGCACAAGGCTAATTCTTCCTCCACAACACTGCTTAATCTTTTTTTTTAAACTTTGATAGATGCATGCCCTTGCAGCATACATATCCTAAAAAAAGAAAGTGGGGTGGGAGCAGAACTAGGTGTTATATCAGCAACTCCACACGGATAAAATGCACTTGTTGAGGTAGTGGAAATGTGGGCCAGGCAGGACGAGGGCTTCAAGCCCACCATTACCATGTTCTTATGGTGATTAACACTACAGTTACAGGACTGGGGCTGGGGGCTCTCGAAGCACTAAGCTGGAACTTGCCTTTATTGCCTCTACAAGTGGCAAGGTACAAGCCCTTCTTTATTAATTGTATGATGTCCACGCTGCACTCTCTCAGTCTGTGCTAATCCCCTTTGGACCTGTAGTACAACTAGGTTCAAAGACGTGGCAGATATTGGTAACGGCAGGAGCGGAGATGCTCCTCTATCATGCTGCTACCCCTAGAAAGGTTTATATTTTCACTTTTAGTGTTATTTGCAATTGCCAATATATACATCTACACAAACACAGCACAAAAAGGTGGTAGTGAAGAGGCAGAATTGAATGTACACCCTTATTTCCTAAACCAATAAGATGCTTGCCATCAGGGCCATAAATTCTTCTTTCAAGCCAGCATGGTATAGTGGTTAGGAGTGGTGGACTCTAATCTGGAGAACTGGATTTGGTTCTCCCCTCCTCCACATGAGTGGCAGACTCTAATCTAGAGAACCAGGTTTGATTCCCCACTCCTCCACCTGAAGCCTCCTGGGTGACCTTGGGCTAGTTACCATTCTCTCCAAATTCTCTCAACCCCACCTACCTCACAAGGTACCTGTTGAGGGGAGGGGAAGGCGATTGCAATCTGTTTTGAGACTCCTTAAAGGTAGAAAAAGTGGGGTATAAAAATCAATTCCTCTTCTTCAAACCACTTCTTGCAAATTCTGAATTCTTTACGTTTTAAAGATAGGAGAATGGTAGCAGCAGCACAACAGAGCACAATTGCTAAGGGTTTACACCGCTAATGTAATAATGCAATCAAAAGTAGTTATATAAAGTTCCTGTTCTATTGTAAATCTTTTCATGTAGACTTCCAACATAAGGACAAGTGGCTGTCCAAGAGCCCTCAGTAATGCTTTTCTTTTTTGTGCATACATCCTTGAGAGGGTACATCATTCAACCCATAATTTACATTCAATAACCTTCACTGTTTTTTATAAACATGTTTATCGCAAAGGAGGTAAGGTATTATTTTCGAGATGCATCAACTAAAACAAAGAATAATGGTAGTCATGGTAGAAGAGAGGTGCTCATTAAACAACACAACCTCGTAATTAGGTTCTCTTATGTGTATATTGTCTGAGCAATCGGTACAGCTGGCTAGATATCTAGAAACAGTATTTTTCACTATACGGTTTAGTGGCAAGTGCAAAATCCAGATGGCCACAGATTAAAGAGAAGGATCTGGTTAAGGAATATAAAGGGGAAGAGATTAAAAGTGGGTGGATACTTTCTCAAAAAGATTCAGAACAAAATGTCACATGGTGCTTTGAAGGCCAAACTCTGGAGTTCCAGGTTATCTCATCCTAAACAGCAGCTGTGGGGGTGGGGGGGGTGTGTGGAAGATGGCAATATGACTGGGGATCATGGTGTTGGGGATTTTAAGTTTTCCACACTATACTGCTTGCCTAAAATCCACCCACTTCTTAATACCCAGTGTGTGTGGGGGGGGGGGGTGCGCGCATGTATGCCTGTCTTTTTCCCTACTGGGGACTAAAAGAACCATCCCAGGAGGAAGGGACATTTCCAGTCAGGGAAACAGCATGGGATGGAAGAGTTAAACCCTCCTTCCCCATCACTGTGACCCCAATATATATTAACATCCCCTTATTACAACATTTTGGGAGGGAAAGCAGCATGGTATAGCCAGATCTTGTCAGATCTCAGAAGTTAAGCAGAGTCAGCCCTGGTTAGTATTTGGATTGGAGGTCACCAAGGAATACCAGGGTTGCTATGCAGAGGAAGGCACCAGCAAACCACTTCTGTTAGTCTCTTGCCTTGTTGGCTGCGACCTGACAGCACTTTACCCGCACACACTACAATATTTTACTAGCATAAAATGGCTCATCTAGAATTCCACTCACAGCACTGCAGCGTCGTCTGTAGTTTTGGCCCCTACTATTTTCCTGTAGATATCCAGTACCCTTTCAGTGCACAGCCTCAGTACAGTTCCCAAGTTCACGTCCAAAATTTAAAATTATTAAAAGCAAATCACTGTGTTAGGGTAACTAAATTGGTAAAATGCATTCCAATTTAAGTTTTTGTGTATGGCTGCAAAGTTATGAGGCTTTTAAAAATGTACTAATGCGGATCAGGCCTTCAATCTATAGTTTACTGCTCATAATGATATGTATTTTTAATTTAAAGTCATGCTCAGTGAGGAAAATTAAGTGAACTCTTAAACAACAAACAAGACAACAAAAATGGGTACAGTGGTTTGGATCCAATGATTCCCTCTTGCTAATCCCACTGGATGAAGATTCCTTGTTCAGTGGGAGGGAGTGTTTAGGTCCAATCCAAACACTGTGGCAGCTGGAAGGTTGCCTGTATAGCTCTTACTAGCCCGATCTTGTCAGAGCTTGGGAGCTAAGCCAAGGTTGGCCACGGTTAATACTTGAATGGGAGACCACCAAGGAAGACTGGGGTTGCTGTGCAGAGGTAGGCAATGGTGAACCACTTCTGCCCATCTCTTGCCTTAAAACCCTGTGGTCCTGGGGTTGCCGTGAGTTGGCTGTGACTTGATGACACACAATTATTATCATTGTTGTTGCCGTTGTTTCATTTCATCTTTTAAGACAGTACACAACCTCCCAGCCTGACCTGTTAACATGCATACAGGTGACTGGAGCATTAAGTCAGCAATATCTCCTGGACTCCACTGGAATCCCAAGCAGCAGACTTCAGGATTTTCCAGGATGCCCTGGAAACAGCACTCTCTCCTCCTCCACCACCTCCCCACAGCTCTAGCTATTCCTTTTTCCATTCTGAATTAAACATTCAACCCAATGAAAAGTCCTGGGGAACTCTGAAAACTCACTATGTTTTGACAAGTGGCTGGTCCTAACAAAAAAAGAACACTGCTATTTGGGGAATTTCCCCCCCAGCGTGATGTAGTGGTTAAGAGCGGTGGCCTCTAATCTGGAGAACTGGGTTGGTTTCCCCACCCCTACACATGAAGCCAGCTGGGTGACCTTGGGCTAGTCACAGTTCTCTCTGAATTCTCTCAGCCCCACCTACCTCACAAGGTGTCTGTTGTGGGGAGAGGAAGGGAAGGAGATTGTAAGCCAGCTTGATTCTCCTTAAAAGGTAGACAAAGTCGGCATACAAGACCTAACTCTTCTTCATCTTCTTTCTACCTAACCCAACCTATGAGTTTTGCTTGGAAGTTTGTGATTTAACAGTTTGGTGGAAGGAGTGCTGCTTTGTGATTTAAATCAATAGCTTTCACACATCAACAACAGAACAAATTTTGAATTTATTTAAAATTCACCTCAAATGCAATGTGTTTAGTTTTTTAAAAAAAAAAATTCACAATATTTCTAATTTAAAAAGAAACCTTGTTAAGAACAAAGACAATTTACAGACTGTAGAATGGGGGGGGGGAGTAAATTAGGCACAGTATTAAGGCCAACATTCATTAAAACAATATTAACATATTTCTATGCTCATTCAGTAATTAGGAGGTATGGATGTGAAAAAAATTACTTAAACGTATCGGTGTCAGAAAGTATTAGTAGATTTTTCATCGTGTTGTGATTAATGTATTAAGTCACTTGTGTACTTTAAGAACTACAGTTTTTCCCACAGAACTAAATTAAGATTCTAATTCAGGAGAAGCTACTATTTGAATAACAGGGTAGTGAATGAATGTATCAAAGTACACAACATGAAATCTGTACCTGGGGAAAGGGCACCTTTAAAAAAAAACCAAGAAGATAACTTTGATATAGCATATCTTTCTTTAAAAAAAAAACATCAAAACAAAATGTTAAAAGATATCCATTGCATAGGAATTTAAATATAAGGCCAAGCAGGAGACTAGGCATAATAAAGATCATAAAAAGAGCACTATGGTGTCAAGATGAGAGTAGTGCCATCGGAATTGCAATCTATTTCCCCCCAAAAAAATCACAGTATTTTCTAGTACTACAGACAGTGAATGTCAAACTGTCTAATTAATTTTCATACTAAAAACCAATACTGAAGTTTGGTAGAAGTAGAAAACTAAAAGTCCATTGTTTAAACCTGAAAAGTGTGTTAGCACCACAGTGCTAGGTACGTACCTGATGTTAGAGATTCTACCTTCTGCAAATAATGTAAAAGTTACCGCTTAGCAATAACTGTAAGGTCACTCATTACTGCATACCACTGGAGGTTTGCAGGCTTACTTGGGTGTTTAATTCTTCAGCAAAAAGATCCCACCCTGCAGAATCTTCTGTCACTGAACAATGAACACTGTCATCCATGAAAATACAGCAAAAGCTCTTCTACTATTTGCTATTGCATAAGGCAGAAGGATAGATTCTAAAACCAATAATGTTTATTATTACTAACTCACAGCACTTTCTGTTAGGAAGGTAACCTGTAGACTTCCAAGAATTCTTTGCATGTATTAAATATAAACACAGGCATTTAACAAATCATCTCTTGACAGTTCAAGTAGATTAAATTGTGAAAGTGTTCCTTTCTAATTTATTTTTGAGCTATTAAAATTAATTTCAAACTTTAATTTGTATTATACAAGTAGCTTACTTTCTAGAATGGTATAGTAAATAGAAGTGTCAGATAAGAAGAAGATGTTAAAGTACATTAACTGGGGAAAGCTGAACCAACATTTTAACAGAAAAAGTGCATAAACATGTTAATACTACAAATGTGTTAACGAGGCCAAAACATCTTTGGGGATCTAAGCAATGCCATTGTACACATTATTTTACATCTTTTGAATCACCCGGATGCCACAGGTTACAGGGTTATGACATAATTTCATCTCGATTTGCGTGTATTTTTGAAAACGCATTCATTCAAGAATTGTCCAGTGCTGTTTTGTCAATTCGCAGTGTAACTGCAGCTCTTTTATCAAACATTTACGGAGGACGAATAGATTTTCTTCTTTATTTTACACTTTTTGTTGGCGTTTCAGATTCTGTAGATTGCCTCCCATCAGTCCAAGCCTCCCGTGTACTCTTTAGTGCTAGTGTTTTTTGTTGGTCAACCACAACATAATCAACTCTTTCATCAGCCACACTGCTGCCTGAGCCACTGCTCTTTGTCTGGAGAGCAAAAGAAATAAGGAAAGAAAGGAGGCAGTAAGCCAAAACACATTTATGAATTTGTTTCAACATCCTCTCTCTTGGGCTAATGATCCCTGTATATTTTGTCCTCCAATACTAGTCCTGGCTATAACCCAGGATGGCTTTCCAGAGCAAACAGGGCATCGCAACAATCAGGGGAGATGGGAAAGATCTGTTCTAGAAGTGAAGCAGTACTCGTGGTTGGGATACTCCCCTGGAAACCGGGAGGCAACTGTGTTAGCAAATATTACTATTTCTATGATATCATCAGATGTTATTTTAATAAACATGGTACTATGTACGCCACCTACCCTCAAAAGCAATACAACAAGGAAAAGATTCTATGTGAGAATTCCTAAGCGTTCAGGGCATTCCATTTTAAATAATGTTCGTTTAACTGGTAGATCAATCAATAAAAACGAGCCTTGGATACTCACTGTGAAGGCTCCTTCTGCTCTGGAATACGGAGGTCATCTGTAAAGTGGGTGTTTCCGTTCCTCTTGCTTCTGGGAGGCAGGACTAAAACTTTGACTTCCTGTCTCTGAGGAAACGCCCCCTCATTTCCAGTTTGAAACTTTACGAGCTATAGGGCACAAGAACGGCTAAATTCCTTTTTTTTTTTTTTTTAAGGACAGGAAGGTTTAAATAGAAGGAACAACAGTAACTGTGAGAAGAAAACAATAAGTGTTAGTAACAGCAACTCAACTAAGAGCCGTGGCTCCATTGTGGAAAAGGCAGGAAGTTGCTAGATCCCCAAACGAACTAGCTAATCCTGAACAAAATGCTAAATTCCTGAGAGGTGGGCCAGATGACCTCCGTATTCCAGAGCAGAAGGAGCCTTCACAGTGAGTATCCAAGGCTCGTTCTCGCTCTGGAAGAGGAGGTCATCTGTAAAGTGGGACTTACAAGAGCTGTCCCTGGCCCGGGTGGGTTAAGAATTTTGCAAAACGCTCTGAAGGACTCTGCGGCCAAAGGCCGCATCCGCAGAAGCGAACAGATTCAATTTATAATGACGGACAAAAGTGGAGACGGACGACCAGGTCGCCGCCTTGCAGATTTCCTCTAGGGAAGCCTGTCGATGGAGGGCAGCTGTGGTAGCGGCACTCCTGACAGAATGGGCCGTGATGCCTTGTGGCACGGCCAACTTGTTGGAGCTATAGGCCTGGAAAATGCAAGATCTGATGGTGCGGCTTATTGCCGTGTGAGACATGGGTTTGCCTTTATTTGGGGCTGACAAATTGATAAACAAGGATTCAGAGGTCCTGATGCCCTCAGTGCGTGAGATGTAGATCTTGAGTGCCCTCCTGAGGTCTAAAGTGTGCCATTCTCTCTCTTTGGGATGTTGGGGGTTGGGGCAGAAGGAGGGCAGCACTAATTCCTGGTCCCTATGGAATTTGGTGTTAACCTTAGGGAGGAAAGACGGGTCTGGGCGAAGGACCACCTTATCCCTGTGAAAGGTACATAACTCTGGTCTAACCGAAAGAGCCCCCAACTCTGAGACCCTTCGAGCTGAGGTAACGGCCGTTAGGAACAAAACCTTCATTCTCAGGTGTCTCAGGTCGGTAGAACGTAAAGGTTCGAAAGGTGCCTTGGAGAGGGCGGATAAAACCGTATGGAGACTCCATGTGGGAAATCTATGGCCACTGCTGGGGAGGAGAGACTGACCCCTCTAAGGAAGGCCCTTACATGAGGATGTTTAGTTATCTGGATGCCTGAGATCTTGGGAACTAAGGTGGCTATTGCGGCAAGTTGTCGGCGAAGGGTGGCTGGCTTGAGACCCTTGATTCGTCCATCTTGGAGAAAGGACAGCAGGTGAGAAACTTGGGGTTTTAAGGGGTTCACGTGCTTGCGGGTGCACCACCTAACGAAGGTCTTCCAGGTCGTGCCATAGATGCGACGCGTGGATGGACGCCGGGACGCAACGATGGTGTCCGCAATTTCTGGATTGTAGCCTAAGGCTAAGAGCCGGTCCCTTTCAACAGCCATGCGGTCAAGCGGTACCACCCCGGGTCCGGGTGGCATATGGGACCCTGTTTGAGTAGATCGTGTCGCACTGGGAGTCTCCAGGGATTGCAGATTGACATCTCCACGAGGGTTGGAAACCAGGGACGTCACGGCCAAAATGGTGCGATTAGAATGATTGACACTTTCAGAATCCTTACCCGTCGCAGGAGTCTGGGGATAAGTGGAAGAGGAGGGAAGGCGTAGAGAAGAACTTTCGGCCACGGAGACAGCAAGGCATCCGTCATTTCCGCCTGAGGATGATAGTAGCAGGTAAAGAATCTTGGGAGCAGGTGGTTTGTAGCTGACGCGAAAAGGTCTACCTGCGGGAAGCCCAGGTGCTGGGAGAGGAGAAGGAAGGTTTCCGGATGTAGGGACCACTCTGACTCGTCCAGATTCCGTCTGCTCAGCCAGTCCGCTTGTGAGTTGACTGTCCCCTGGATATGTTCCGCTGAAATGGAGGTGAGATGGATCTCTGCCCAGGATAGGATGAGCTTGGCCTCTCTGTGCAGGTTCAAGGACCGAGAGCCCCCCTGTTTGTTTATGTGCGCTTTCGCTGCCACATTGTCGGTCCTGATGAGAACGTGTTGGTTTTTGACCTGAGCATGAAAGTGTTGTAGGGCCATCCGGATGGCTCTGATTTCCAGGGCGTTGATGTTCATAAATCGTTCCTTCAAGTTCCAGAGGCCCTGCGCTGGTTGGTTGAGAAGGGAGGCTCCCCAACCCGAGAGGGATGCGTCGGTGAACAACTGGATAGGAGGAGGAGTGATATATTGAAGACCCTGAGAGAGGTTGCTGGGACAGGCCCACCATTGGAGGCTCGACTTGACGGCTTTGGGTATAATCAAGCGTTTGCGAGACCTGAGGGAGATCTCCCTCTGATACAGGCGAAGGAACCACTGCAAGGTCCTGGCATGAAGTCTGGCCCACTGTACTGCTGGAATGGTGGAGATCATAAGGCCCTGGAGTTTTGCTAGGATCTTGGAAAGTAGGGATTGATAGTCATCGGGGCTAAATAATCTGAGTTGCTTTTCCTCGGTAGCGAGGTCCTCTCCTTCGGAGGAGAACTCGCCTTCTTCCCTCTCATCGTCAGAAGAGGCAGGGGAAAAAGTGACTGTGGTGGTGGCTGATTTGGTCGGAGGAGCCTTAAGGGCTGCTTTGGTAAGCCACTGGCTCCCTCCCTCCCTTTGAGGTGGTTGGGAACTGGGGCCCTCCCCCGGGTCACTAACAGAGAGTTCGGAGGAGTCACGGACGGAGGAGGTAGGGGAAGCGAGCTGCACCGCTCTGATGCCTTCTGCAAAGGCCTCCTTAATTAGGGCCGAGAGTTCCGCCTTAAGGGACAGCAGTCCCGTCGCCTCTATGGCGGCTAGGAGAGGGAGCGCGTTACCCTCCGAGGAGGGAGTCGGCGCCTTACCGGCTGGAGCGTTCTCCGAGATTGCGGCGTGTGGCACAGCTGGGGCCGTCGGGTTCTCCGGCCTCATCACCACGGAGGAGAGCCTGCGCGGCGCGGCCGCAGCAAGAGAGCGGGGGACAGTAGTTGCGCGAGCTCTTTTGTTACTTTTAACATGAGCCGCATCGGTTCCTTTCCTTTTAATGGAACCGTCTCCCCGCTTCTTCTTGCTCTTCCCCTTAGAACCACCGGAGTGGCTGCCAGGGGTTTTTTGTTGGACTTGCTGGGCTGGGACAAGCAAGCCGGGGTCCAAATCTTCCTGTGCGATAAAGGCGTCAGAAGGAGCGTCTGCCATTTTGATTTGGCGGGAAAGCCAAAAACCTGACTAAAAAGGCCTATACTGTGCAGCAGGAAGACAGAAAAAGAAACAGTACAGATTAGAAAATAGACCTCTAAGAGGAGGAAGAAAGAAAATTTAAGAAAAGTAGACTTCTAAGAAGAATTAGTAGAGAGCTGCTGATAGAGCCTGCTCTCCCGATGCGAGGCAGGAAAGAACTGGAAATGAGGGGGCGTTTCCTCAGAGACAGGAAGTCAAAGTTTTAGTCCTGCCTCCCAGAAGCAAGAGGAACGGAAACACCCACTTTACAGATGACCTCCTCTTCCAGAGCGAGAACGTCATGTTGCTTTACTTTTTAAGGTTATTTCGGTTCTCATATGTTGGGGTAATATGGATTAAAAAGCAAAATATTAAACAGGGTATTTCCTCATAAAAATGATTGCTAGCATTGCAGGCCCATCCTAAACCCTGCTTCTGAATGGTTTAGGATGGCATAAGGAATGATATGCTAGTGCCAAGACACACCAGCACTATGCATAACTCTGGCACCAGTGTAGATATAGGTGGCAACAGGGGCATGTTGAGGATAGAGCAGGGCATGCTCGGCTGTGTCCTATAGTGCATCTTTCACACGCAAACTTCATGTCTATGGTGGACTGAACAGAACTACTTCAGGTTTTTTTTACAATGCTTGGAGAATTCCATGGATACTGCTATCAAATTATCATGCCAATTATCAACCGATATTCCAACAATTTGGTAACAACTTGTCATTCTTCTGGTTTTAAACAACACAAGAAGGAAGAAGAAGAAGAGTTGGTTTTTATATGCTGATTTTCTCTGCCACTTAAGGAAGAATCAAACCGGCTTACAATCACCTTCCCTTCCCCTCCCCACAACAGATACTGTGTGAGGTAAGTGGGGCTGAAAGAGCTCTAAGAGAGCTGTGACTAGCCCGAGATCACCCAGCTGGCTTCATGTGGAGGAGTGGGGAAACCAACCTGGTTCACCAGATTAGTGTCCACCGCTAATGTGGAGGAGTGGGGAATCAAACCCGGTTCTCCAGAGTAGAGTCCACCGCTCCAAACCACTGCTTTTAACCACTACACCAAGCTGGAGAAAAACACAAAACTATTAAGATAACTTATGTTCCACAGTGGGCCTCAGATCCCCTTCCCCCAAAGAATGCTCATTGTCACCTAAGAAAGATGTCACCTGCTTTAGCAGCTCAGCTTGTTTAGCAGGAGTTCCACCCTAGATCTCAAGTATTCAATTCTGTTTACCTTGCGAGGTGGGGTAGATTTTCCAGAATCTAGGTCCAGGTCTAAGTACTCCACTTGTTTATCACCCTTAGGTTTCACCATAGGACTGCTTCCACCATCAAGACTACTACTGCCAAACAAAACCTGAAGTTGTAACGAAAACAATTAAATCAGCAAATTTGAGTATTAATAGGAATGTAATTATCAACATATTGGAAACTGATGATAAATTTTCCCCTGCCTCTGAAGAGCGACATCATTGACAATCAGCTCTTGCTTTAATTACTATTAAGATTGGGACACAGCAGCAGGAATGAGCTTAAATCTATACTCATTCTCCTTAGACTGAATCCAAGATCTTCTAGCACACTGAGACCTCAAATCTGATCCCTGTATCACAAAATCAAAATAATATAGAAGGAAGCATACCCTTCACTTGAAGCATGCAATATACATCTTATTGATTCCCAGTTCTACATTTTATTTTTTCTTTTGTAAGGTTGTCAAAAACAAGTTCAAGATATGGAAAATATTTACAATTTACCCCTCATTATTAAGAAAACTGACCACCCCCACATCCTACAGCTAAAATATTCAAAATAAGACATGCTTTCACAGGAAAGTGAAAATACAATCTACATACTGGGTCATCACTGGACTGATTTGGATTCATAGGTACATAATTCTCTTCGCTGTCATGCGAGTCACTACTGGACGTTGTGCTGTGAACTGAATCAGGTCGGGAAGACAAGGGAAACCTGGAGGAACTATGACAAGAATTCTTTATTAAAAGTTAGCCTAGATTTTATGTTTCTAATAAAATATTATTAATATTTAATATTAATATTAAACCATTAAAAACCCAGCCAATAAAAACCCAACCTCAGAGCATGCACAAAATTAGTGTGAACAATACACAGCACATTTAAAAAGACTTCTGTTACACCTATTACACCACACACCTATTTCATATTTGATTGAAATACTATATTCTGTTATAAATGCATGACTTACTCTCGTGTAAAAGTCCTGGTGATGGGAGATCTTACAGGAGCTGGCAATTCTTCCCATTCAGGTAGAGGTTTTATTTCGAGAGGTGCTGGTTTTACTACATAAGGAAATAAACAAGTTTGAACTTTGAAGGAAACGGAAATTGAGTTTTTTGGATGAACTAGATTGCTAGTGAGAAAATAATTTCACAAAGGAAATATTAAGATCAGAGATAACACTTAAAATACATTTTATTTCTCAAAATTTGAGTATTATAAACTTTGCATTCAATATTTGAAAGTTCTGAATGCAGACTGTTAAAAACAATTGTGTACTATATGGTCTCAAAGTTTGACTTTTAGGCTCTTTTGATGGAGTCCATGACATACTGAATTGACTGGGGTTATGACTGAGTCCATGACACACTGAGTTGCTGGGTTTGTAGATCAAGTGTGCACTCTCCAGAATTTAGGAGGAAGAAAACAGCAGTTCTTTAGATCTGTCGCCTCTTCTAAACACCTTGGAGTTTTCAGTGTCTGCCTGCACATGTGAAAGAGCTGTCTCTAGCAGGTACAATGTGGTTAAATGTATTGAAGGGCCCTTGCCGAAAGCTGCAATCCTGAAGGGGTAAGGGGAAGCTTCTTAGGAGCCAGTGTGACCCTGCACTGGAGTAAGTGCCACCTTATCACAGAATAAAGTGGCATTTATGCTGCCCCGGGGGGCAAACACGCCAGCATCCAGGAGCCACGGGGCTGTGACAGACCCCGCTGCCAGAGCAGCCACGCAGGCAGGGAATTCCCGGAAGGGAAAGCCCACGCCAGCATGGGGGAAGCATTCTGGGGTGTTCCAAGGGGTGGAGCTGATGTTAGTCAGCTTCCAAACCCCTTTCTCCCCGGGAACGCTCCCTCGAGCTGTGGCGTTGCTACGCCACCTTTTATGGTGGCGTCGCCTTGCTTAACTCTATGGGTGCATTTTCCCTTTTTAATTTTGAAAACGCTTTTTTTCTTTCCTTTCGGTGGCTGGGAAACCTCTGAGGAGGTGGTGCAGCTGCGCTGCTCCCAGCCACCACGGATCTACCCCCCTTCAGGAATGGGCTGCCAGTAGCTGTACTAGTTTTGTAGATACTTCTCCATCTACAGAGAGAACAGGAAGCCGGTCTCCGCCACTATATGTTTCTGTTCATACATGCCAAACCATGGATTGGAATTACATGACCAAATCCCTGACCACCACCCGCCGCTGCCAACACTCCTATTCAATTTGTTACTTTTGTTTTAGTGCAAAGTAAAGCCTAGTTTATATCCAAATAGTCAAACTAAGTTTTGTGTTTGCCTTTCAAGCTAGGATTGCAAACTATGGTTAACTATAATTTGTAATCCAGGTTTGGAGGGAAAATTCAAACTAAAATTTCTGCTCTAACCGCAACAGCAAACTACAGTTTGCTCAGTCTAAAGGACAAACATAACTAACTTAACCAGAGTGGAAGAGGAGGAATGTAGGAGCACAAGGCTTGATCATGAAGCACATGTGAATAGACAATTTTCAAACTGGATCTGTTTGTTAGGAAAATATAATTAGAGACTGCTTTCAATATAAAGACAACGCTTTAATTTCAGTTAGGTTATTAAGTACAAGCTAATCTGAGCTATAATTACAAATCTAACAATGACTTAACATCCCTAACTGGATCTCAGTATGACATTAGTAGAGTTAGGAAAAGTCTAGTAACAGTCCTCATTAAAATTAATAGAAATTATGCTATTTAAGAAATCAAGCAAAAAGCTATATCATGACATTATGCAGTGATTTTTTTAAAATGCAAATTTTATCTCCAACTACTACTTTCTATAAAAATTAGACTTCTACAATTTAAGAAGCTGGTCACATGAACTTAACATGAACTCCTTTTCAAATAGGGTTTAAGAACTATTTTTAAAACGCTTGAGTCAAGAGATTTCCATAAGACTAAGGAGGTTACTGCACTTTGTATTCCCAGCGATGTATTAAGAGTTTGAAAATGTTATAAAAAACATCGCTTTAAAAGGGTTTGGATGCCACAGCTAATAAATGGTTGGAAGACGTCTTCACAGCTAAAGGGGCCAAACAAAGTGCGAACAGTATTTTTTATAATGTTTTCAAACTCTTAATACATCGCTGGGAATACAAAGTGCGGTAACCCCCTAAGAGAAAACTCTTCTCTAAATGCTCGCATGTAGCAATCTCAGGGAACTGTGCTGCTTGAGAAGTGTTTGTTGCTTTTCAAGCAATCCTAAGAACACTTTCTTGGGAATAAACCCCATAGAATAGACCTGAGTAGGGGAATGTAAAGTTCTCAGGTAAAGACTTAGGGAAAAATACTTTTAACTTACTTTGATGCACTTTAAACAACTGTTGAAAAGACTTGAAAATACTCCACATTGGCCATTCAGGCCAGGATTACAAACTACATATAAGCATGGTTTTCTGGGGAAATGAAGTTGATTGTATCCTGGTCAACTTTTCAATGTTGTTCTGGTAGTGGGTATAGTAATATTACTTCCAGTGACAAATACTCTTTCTTACTGTATCTTAACAGCACAAGACAAATGTCCTATATCTGGGAGCCCTTCACATTAGAAATGTTAGTTACAATAACCTAAAGGAAGGTAAAAAAAACCATTTAAATATAAACAGTTACACAAATAATCATGAATTGAGAAAAGCTGTTTCAACATACATTCCATTCCATCATGTTTTTCTGCCGTTAGGATGTCTTTGCTCAAGAAGGAAATATTTTGGCTAATGTGCTAATGACGAGAGTACCAATGACAATGTTTTACAAGAGTTTTGCTTTTAGAAAACATTTTCACAGTGCCCCAGAGATCATGCAGCGCCAGAGTACATACCCTTTCTTCTTGTAGTAAATTCACCTATCGTTTGTGAATCTGTTCGCTCTAAACCATGTGGCTTAGGTCTTAAAATTTTAGGGCTCTGACCTAATTGGTAAAAAGAAGAGTCTCTCTTAATAAAATGATCTTTAAAAAACAATAACTGGGGGGGGGGGGGAATCCTATCAACAAGTTGCCAAGCCCCTAGCAAAAAAGATGAAGCAGAAGCAAGTAACTGGTGGGAAGAGTTCCGCAGCGTGGCTAAGAGCTCATGCAAGCGCGGAAGCACTGTACTCAGAAGGCATGCAGAGAAGCTGCTTGAAGGAAACAACATGTAGAACAGGTATAATGCCAACAATAAAATGAGATGGTATTTCATAAAGCAGTCTTGTTAATGTCAATATTTACAAAGGGATTCTGCAGTAAGGTCCCCAACTGCTGGAGCCTTGAAAAGTCAGGCTACCAAACTGGATACATGTACCACCCTAACCAGTCCAATCAGAATTATACCATTCTAAGTCCAATGAAGTAAACTGGCTTAGAAGGATGCAGAAGGATCTGTTTAGGATTGGACTGTATGTCCGTCAAAACAAGAAAACCACATGCAGTTCTGTTCTCCCTTTCAGCCAGCGTGTGCCCAGGAACATTATCTTCAGCGAGGGAAGATGCACCATTATTTCCCAACAAAGACCATATTATACATGATGGACATGGAGGCATCACCATTGCAAAGAGAGCATGGGTCCTGTACCTAACTGCCTAAACTCAGCAAGAGGGAAGAAGAAGAGTTGGTTTGTATATGCCGATTTTGTCTACCTTTTAAGGAGAACCAAACCGGCTTACCATCTCCTTCCCTTCCTCTCCCTACAACAGACCCCTTATGAGGTCGGTGGGGCTGAGAGAGCTCTAAGAGAGCTGTGACTAGCCCAAGGTCACCCAGCTGGCCTTATGTGGAGGAGTGGGGAAACCAACCCAGTTCTCCAGATTAGAGTCCACCACTCTTAACCACTACAGCACGCTGGCTCTCAGGATATATAGGATACCAGGAGGCAATATAACTGGGATGCCTTGCAGTTTTACAAGGAATGCCCGCCCACTGGGCTTGAGCCAGCTGAGAAAATGCCCACATCTTTTTGAGACTGCTTCCAATCTGGATCTAGAACAAAATTGTGCTGCAACATTAAGTTAAAGAAGTACAGAATTGAGATAATAGAACTGATATGATCCTCAAATATGAGCTTGTTTATATCACTTTTAACTGTATTAAACTATTTTAAAATACAGTCATTTTTAATTAATTTGTCCATATATTATGCTTATATTTTTCTTTGTTAATCATTTCCTTCTTTTATTCATTTTGCGTTACTTTCCCTCTGACTTGGTGGTACAGAGTGGATTCATAACATCCTAACGTGCAGAGCTGAGATCCACATGCTATTTTTTGAGATAGTGATGTTCAAGACATATTGTTATGGGCCACCATTTGCCTTTGGGGATGAGCACCATGTGGTTCTCACCACTGCACTGCTGCAGAAAAAACAGCCACATTAATTGACTCAGAGATCACGGTCACATTCAGCAAAGTTGATCTACAAGCACAGCTGAAGCTGTTCCTTCCTGTAACCGTCAAAGGGACCTTATGGGCTTGTAAGCTTCCAGACTGCAGGCCATTAGCATGATAAATTTACTTTCTTCAGTGGGGAGGAGAAACACACTTTCATCATTGGGGAGGAGAGCATGAAAACAACATTTAGATGACTGCGCATGATGGTCACACATGCATTATAACTACATGTGTGCCTAGGGAAAGCCATGTGTGCAATGGGTGTGGTGGAAAGCCCTTCGGAGATGCAATGTATGTCTGCAGGTTCTGCTTACAAGAGATAACTGCCAGCCAGTATTTTCAGTGGTGGTTTGGCAACCCAGTATCTGGATGAAAAGCAGCAATGGTATCCCAAGTAAAGCACATTTATTTCCCCCAAAGAGTGAATGACAGTCATTATCATATACGGGGATGAACTCTGAGATGCCAGAGTAGAGCCAAACCTGAGATGCCACAGTAGAGCTAACTCTGATAACATGGGGCAAGTTTTGCCAGCTTATAGCATCTGCTTTGTCCCGCAGAATTCAGTGAACCCCCCTTCCTCTAAAGAGCTCAGTACATGGTTCTCTTTATCCATTGGCTAGAATGGCTAGAATGACTGGCTCAGTGAGTTTCACAGAAGAGTAGGGATTTGAACCTGAGTCTCCCTACTCCTAATCTAACATTCTCGCCACTACACCACACTGGCATCCAAGTTAGTGAATGTAAACTAAATGGAGGCTGTGCACGACTACTAACTATTCCCACCCCCCCAGGAAGGCATGGGCATTGTGTATACACTGATATTGGGTTGTTTCTCACAATCCATTTGCGCAGGGATCAGAAGTATTTCTTGTGTCCTGCCTTCCCTTTCCAATCCCTTCTAGCCACAGGAAAGCTGATTCCCTGAGGTGTGGGAGCCATGAGGATCAGGAGACTGCACTGAGGGTACAAGAGACAAAAGAGCGATTTTGCACTTTACCCATCCTCAGTGAAGTCCCCCAACAAATGACAATATTTGTCAAGTCCCCCAACAAATGTGGCTAGTAGTGAACATGGGTTCTGCAATCCCAGGATCCAACTTCCCCAGGGCCAGAAAGAACTTCTTGTGGGGTTGGAATGCAGTAAAGATCTGCAGCTGTTGTCATCTTCAATTGATAAAGCATAGGGTCAAACCCATCATAATTAAACTATTGTATACATTTTTCCAGGCAAAATACATAGAGCTGGTTCCTATGACTCCTCCACTCCATCTCCACCTCAGCGGAAAGAAGTAATGGGGTCCTAACTCATACACTCCACTAGGATACAATGGGCTGGAGCCAACTAGCTTTTCTCCTAATGAACATAGGGAGCTATGATGGGAATCATGGTTCCTACTTGGGGGGGGGACATGGGGGGATGGCAGCTATAATAAAGAACAGAATTGGGTGAGGTTAGGCAAAAAGCAGCCTGGATCCAACCCATTATGTGTTGATCAAATGCTGTATGACATGTCTCCATCAAATTCAAATACTCTGACAACAGTTTGCCGTGTTTTTTTGTGTGTACTGCATCCCTGTGGCTACTAGACATTTTGACTGGGTGAAATTCCCTGTTTATGTTGCCAATTTGTGCTTATTTCCATTCCTTCATCTGAATGTACACACACAAGCAACATCATTTATGCACATTCTCTGTTCTTTCCTTATGTTAATAAGCTGACATCGCACTGAACAGCAGTTCAGCATTGAGTGGCCTGGAACTTATGAACAAGTTCAGCTCGACGGTCTCAGCTGTGGAATGAGCTTCCTCTCCTACTAAAACTTCTGTTTGCACAAGATTAATGGTTTTCAACGGGCCATTGCGCAAACAGAAGCTTTAGCGGAAGAGGAACTGCACTCTGCAGCGGAGAATGTTGTAAACCATTATGGGTTCCTATTTGGAAGAAAAGCAGGGTATAAATGCAGTAAATAAACAAATGTACTCAGGACCTTCTGCATGCCAAGCAGATGCTCTAGCATTGAGCCATGGCCCCTCCTACAGGATTAACAATTAACAAATTGTAGAAAAAAAATGTTTCAAATACATAATGATGGGTTTGAAATGTTTTACTTTACGTTGCAACACTTGTCTGTATTTAATAAGTAACAGTAATCAGCAGCTAATGGTATATCACTTTCTTTGGAAATATCAGGTGTGCATGCCAACTTTATTGCCAGCACATTACAAAACGTTTTGGTGCTGCTGTTCCAATAAAGGAGTAATTGCAGGGCAACAGAGAGTGACGATGACAGTCAGCTTTTCTTTTAATAGATATTATTTATAAAACCATAGAATTATTTTTTATAAAACCATAGAATAAGACAGATGGAGATACAGAAAGCTAGTTTCCAATCTTAAATATGCAGCATTGTTTATAGAACAGTCTGATCTTTGGAAGCGATATGCCACGGTGCTGCTTTTGCTAAGAACTTTTCATTGTAAAAATATGTTTTATTGTATCAAAATTGGTTTTAACTGCGAGTTTTTAAAATCTTGTTACGACTAACTATATATTCTTTTTTGTAGTAGTCATTACTTCTGTCCTTACTGCTGCTGCATATTTTTATTTATGCTTCATATAGAAAACAGGGCTGGAACCAATGGCTCCCTTCTGCCAAGTTAAAGCCAATGATTCCTTTTTATTTGAAGATTTACCAGAAAGGAGCCATTGGATCAACTGCATAAACAACAACATACATATTCTAGTAGGGTACAGTACAGCCCTCTGCTGAATAAGCATGACTATGTAAGATCAAGGAGATGGGGAACTGACCCCTAAATCTAACACTTGACTAAAGGGATCAAGCATGAGGACCACTGTATCTTCTCAAGCTTTCCAGCACTGCTAGCTTAATAGCTAGCTTAACAGGTTTGTAAACACAACCCGCTTGTACACTATAATCCAATAAATTACATCAATTCACAACTGTGAGCCACGCTGAGGGCTTGTCATGGACTGAAGGGAGGAGCAGAAATTTAAATTAATAATAAAACAAATATTCCTTTATTTAAGTTAACCAGAGCATGTTTCACTGGCTACTTTTATACAGAAATAATAATATCCATTGCCCACATCAGTGAAAATTCCCTTGAAAACAATTTATACCACTATGGGCTTATCATTGATAACGTAATGAAATGTCAAAGGGATGTGAAATGGAATACAGCTTTGGCATACCATAATCAGTTACAGTAAGGTCAATACCACCAGTAGCACTTGAAACCTAAGTCTTTAAGAATATTTTTAAACAAGGGGCACTCCAATCACATTTTATCCTTGGCATAATACTCCCACAGCCCCAAATTCAGCCCTTACATGGTTATTACCATTCCCACATAAGAAAAATGAGATCCATACTGCATTAAATAATTGGGCAGTGCAGAGAAGTATCAACTTGCTGCTCTTTGCTATCTTTTCTATTAAAAAAACAACCCTGGGATGAGTGCACACTCCAGCTCTTGAGTTGTAAAATGGTCAACATAAAAGCTCTTGAGAAAATAGCAAAAGTGGCAACCCACAATAAAAAACATGGGAGAATGGGTGCTTGGCCATTCCAAGATGCTATATTCAATATTGGATGGTAGCTATTTATTTAAAATATTTATTCACTGCCTTTCTACCTTGCGGCAGTCTTCAACAGATAAAAATGTAAATAAAACAACAATTATAAAAACACCTACGAGACAATAATTTAAAATCTCAGTTAGGGCTGCCAGTTAACTAAAAACTAAATTAGTCAAATGCAGTCCTAAATAAAAGTCTTCAGCTGGCTCCTGAAGACTGAAATGCATACCTCCCTGGGGAGGTTATTCCTTTCTTTCTTTCCCCCTGTTCTTAGACCGAGGTCTTGGATCTTATTTAAGTTTTATGGTTTTATTGTTCATCTCTAAAAACACCTCCCTTTGTCTCTTCTCTGCAGCCTCCAAAAAATGAGCAACAAAATAAGTACACTGAGAGTCAGAGTCCTCTAAGAGGAACTGAATGAAAGGTTGTTCCATAATCATTAGGGTTGGGAAATACCTGGAGATTTTGGAGGGTTGGAGCCTGAGGAGGGTGGGGTTTGGAGAGGGGAGGGACTTCAATGCCATAGAGTCCAATTGCCAGAGCAGCTATTTTCTCCAGGGGAACTGATTTATATTGCCTGGAGATCAGTTGTAATAAAGGGAGATCTCCAGCCACCACCTGGAGGTTGGCAACCCTAATAATCATGGGGCTGCTACTGAAAAGGCCTTCTCTCATGTGGCCACTGGATGAGCTTGTTTGATTGGTGGAACAGTCAGGAGGGCCTCTCCCTGTGTTCTTAATTCCCTGGTAGGACCATATGGGAGAAGACGGTCCTTTAGAAACCCGAATCCCAAGCCATGCAGGGCTTTAAAGGACAATTGGGCTAGGAAATGGATCAGTAATCAGTGCCGTTGATGAAGAATTGGGGTCACATGCGGCCAGTAGCTGGCCATGACCAGCAGCCTAGCCCACAGCATTCTACACTAACTCTTCAAAGGTAACCTCAAGTACAGTGCATTGCAATAGTCCAGTCTGGATGTAACTAAAGCATGGATCACTGTGGCTGGATCTGACTGAACTAGGAATGAGTGCAGTTGATACTCCAGCCAACAGTGGGCAAAAGCACTCTGAGCCACTGGAGCCACCTGGTTTTCTGTCAAGCAGCACTTCCAAACTGAGAACCTGGCTTTTCAAGGAGAGTATAATCCCATTCAAGACAGGAGTCCCTGGTCTGTCTTTCTACTAACCCAGAGAGCCTCTGACTCGTCAAGATTAAGTTTCAGCTTGTTCATCCTCATCCACCTCATTCACCTGACTCTAAGCACCGGTTCAGAACATCAACAGCATCCTCAGAATGAGGTGGAAAAGAAAGGTAGAGCTGAGTATCATCTGCATATTGGTGACATCGCAGCCCATACCTCCTGATGACCTCTCTCAGGGGGCTTCATGTGGCTATTAAAAAGCATGGGGGATAAGGCTGAGCCCTGCAGGACCCCATAGGACAACAGCCATGGGACAGAGCAGGAATCCCCCAACCCCACTTTCTGAGACCGATCTCCCAGATAGGATATGAACCATCATAACATGGTGCCCCTTAGTCCCAGTGCTGAGGGGTGGCTCAGGAGGATACTATGGTAAATAGTATCAAAGATTGCTGAGAGATCCAGCAGAATTAGTAGGGTCAAATCCCCCCTATCTAGTTCTTGATAGAGGTCATCAGCAAAGGCGACCAAAGCAGTCTCTGTTCCAAATCTCAGCCTGAAGCCAGATTGATATGGGTCCAGAAAAATCACTCCATTTCTTATTTTTCTTCTATTCACACACAGTTTCCTTTCCTGATGGTATACGCATACAATCACGTAGTTTCCTCTGCTAGAAAGCCCTTCTTGCTTATTTTAAATTATGCTAATAGTATACAAACAAAAAACCACACAAATGCAAGAAAGGAAAATTACGCTTAACCTGAACCTGTGATGAAAATGACATGTGGATAAAAAAACAACTTTTTGATTCCATTTTCAGCTGAAGAAGCCTTATCATCTGTGTGAGATGTGCCAAGTGTCTGACATTTGGGATATGGATAACCTAGCCCCAATGCCCAATAATTAGGCAGGTCCTTCTCAATACTATGTTTACACAATTCTGTAGATTTTTTTTAAATTTAAGCAAATATATACATGATTGGACCCTGTGGTTCCCTCCTACTGTGATGACTCCTTCCACTGCACAAAGGGTTCCTTTCCCCCAAATATCTCCAACAGAAGATGACTCACTTGCCAGCAGGGAACCACTGGATCCAACTGATAGATAAATAAAGTATTTGTTCATATCTAGGCAGATGTCATAACTAATAAACAAGTGATTTACAATGGTGCTTATAATTTACCACAGCATGTGAAATGTTATGTACTACCCTGAACGCATTGGCCAAAATCAGTATTACATCCTCAATATAGTCACAAAGCTAGATACCAAAGGCAAATATAAGAACCAATTTTGAAGGAAGGTTGTCTGTCATAAATTACCCCTTAAGCAAAATGCAACAGCGTGTATGCGTGGTCATGCACAGATACGTGTATGCATGTACAGTTCTTCAATATGGTTGTGACTTGTTGCCTTTTCTCCATTAGACCTTTTTCTGAAGTATAAAGCTCTATCAAATTTTCTTGCTTTCTTAAATGATTCCCAATCAATTCCCTTCTGTTAAAAAAAATCTGGACCATAGAAAATACATATTGCAATTTGTGGCTCTGGCTTTAAAATCATTGTTGGTCACCTCTGCATTGGCCAACAGAATTGACCTTATATTGGTCATTAGTGCAGACTACTTTAGGACTATTGAAGAAAAGGGCAATGCTACAAAATCCTCATTTTGAACAATATCTCTTTGAGATCCTTCGTCTCACTGAAAATTCTAAATATGAGTACAATTCTTTTATCACAGGTTAAGAGGAAATGTTTTTCATGCTGTATCTATAATATGAGTATATATCATAGCCTGAAAGTATCAACTGTGTTTGATTTATATGTACACTACCCAGTTGTGCTGATAGAAGACAAGGATTATTTCAAAGTGAATGAATCTCCGTTTGCTAGCAATGCTGCCTCCAACATACCATCACCATAACATGCAAGCTTTGAAAGGTTAGAGCAGCAAAAAGCATATTATACATAAACACACACAAATCAATATACAGTATTCCTAAAAAGCAATATTGAAATTACATTCATTTCCAAAATATGCAAGACATGCTCAAAGATTTGGCTTCAAAAACAACACAAAGAAAAGCTTTATTTTTCTTTGGATTCATATGGAATATATTGTTCACTATTCATTACATTGACCCATGCTGTCAGCTCATGCAGCCTCGATAGAGATTTACAAAGCTTTCAAAAATTAATAGATGCCTCCCTCATTTATGTAAATAGCTTTGAACTGTGAGAGAGAAACACTGCATTGTAATGGCAAATAACATGTGCACGGATTCTATTATTCTAGATACCCAATGTAAAAGGGACAGTGCAAATTACTAGATTGTTAGTGTGGTATACTTTTGAATAATAGGTTCTTTTACAGCAAATAACCAAGAAAGTAAAACTGATACTCAAATTTCTCTTTACCACTGATTAGTTTTTTTTTAAACTAATTCAATATTTAGAGCAAAAGCCTCTGCCAAAAAAGCTGGCTATAATTCATTCATACCACATGAACACTGTACTGTGCTTTCATTAAAAATTTGCCAAAATGTTAAGGCAGTTTGGCCTGGAATCTGTACAAAAATTAGTTTATAGTCTCTGATTGATTCGCAGTTGTTTTCCCTAGGAAAGTTCTTGATTGGTAAAAATCCTATATGGCAACAATCTTTATAATTTTTTGATAAATATACTTTTTAAAAAATCTCCTATTTACATTGCTGTTTTCTTTTCTAACCAGATTATTTTTCTGTGAAGGACCCCCCCCCCCAGCCCGCATGAAATACTAAGTGATCAGAGAGCAACTGGTAGCATGTGCTTACCTTTCCTGTCTGGCTTGAGGTTCCTATCCACTGGTGGAGGTTCACATTCTGCGACAGCGATTGGTCTTCTGGGAGGGGTTTTTGGACTAGACCTAAACCCCATGTGCGCTGGTGGAGGGACTTGCATTCCAAACAGCGAAAAGTCAAAAGTGCCTGGGGTCATCGGCACATAGTTCATTTCTTGGATGGGTTCAGTAAAGCTGCTAGAATGCTGCCGAGGGGGAGAGTTTGGGTTCATGGGGACATAATTTTCGTCCAGTTCTTCGCTTGAAACACTTCCCACAGTCAACAAGCTTTTATTTTTCTAGGAAAAACATTTAAAAGCAAGAAAATAAATAACATCCCAATCGAGAGAAATTTTTATACTATTAGCATGCAATTCTTTTAACCTAAACATGGGACCAACTCCAAAAACATTTGTGCAGTCTTTCCTCCTTGTACAGATCCAAACCATGTTGACTGGAATTCAACCAAGCCAATGTATAGTATACTGATCACTAACAGCCAGGATCCCTTTAGATCCTCCTCCTTCTGTCACTTTTGTGACTGACTGCCACAGTTGTACACTTTTTAGCCTTCTGGATGATGCAACAGAAACTTGGCAACCTTCTCTTTTCACAAGCTTACCCCCACTATTAAACCCTTACTCAGGAGGACTTAGTTTGCTTCCCCACCCATTTGTTGCCACCCTATTATGGAAAATAATGAACTAGCCCACATTATATTAGAGCAAGCACTGTGCGCAAAACATATTTCATAGCATCTGTCCTTGTTCCATAAAGAGAATACAGAGGAGTGTGAATGTTTGATGTGTCATATCAGCATCAGAGATCCTATCAATACTTACAAAGTGGTTATGAAAGCCTTCCAGTGAGCTTGATCTGTCATTTGGAAACGTTCGTGGAGTAAAATAGCAGTCTTGAGAACCAATATCTAAAGGAAGCAAGAGAAAATAAGTATTGTCTTCATATCTTACACCCCACTGCATAAAAACACACACAATGATGTTTGACTAATAAAACAGGAGGAGAAATTCACACTAAGCTAACTTTTCCTTGTCTACATTTCTTTTAGCAGTTCTACTCCTGATCTTTAAAAGCACAATCACAACATATTAAGAATGCAATAAAAAAGAGATCTCTCTGACAGTATGTCTAAAATTTCCGATGACACATATTTCAATCTTTTTTAAAAGTAAGGAGCTCCTACCACATTCCTACCAATATATTACAATGGCTTACAAATTTAGTGACTCCCTGCATAAATATCCAGTGACTAATAAAGGTAAAATAATGATTATAAAATGATTTTTAGCCATTAAGTCATATCTGACTTATGGTGACCCCCGGTAGGGTTTTCAAGGCTAGGGATGTTCAGAGGTGGTTTACCATTACTTGCCTCCACGTCACAATAAAGTGATATGCAGACTAGTAAATGATGAGCAAGAGTCCATCTTACTGGGTAACTCAAGCAATTGAGCGGATCCTTCCCTTTGCCTTTCCTTCCTCTTCCTCCCTGTCCTCTTGCACGTACCTACATTTTCCTCCTCTATCCATCTTTAACCATTCTTCTATGAGCCCTATCACCATCTACACTTTGTTCCCTTTTCCCCATTGGCATCCCTACACAGCCTCTCTTATATGAACTATAATCAATGTGCATTGCACGGTGTAAACTGAACAAAGGAAAGAACAAAAATACCAATGGAAGTGAGAAAGAATGAAATTCTTTCATGAATTGATAGACAGACAGATAGGCATTAGGAAGATGTCTTCTGCTTATCAGAGACAATACCTGGAATCGATTTCCACTTCCTGGCCTTTTAAATGTCAAGCAGCAGCAAATGGATACGTTCCAGAGACTTCAGCGATACCCAGTAGTTAACTATCCCAATCAAGGCAAATTCACACTGATTTCAGCAAAGTCAGGGTATTTTTAATCCTGTTTTTTTATTTGTATGTATTTATTTTTAGTCTTATATCCCGCCCTTCTCCCAGACAATGCAAATGCACAAAATAGATCTGAATTTGCAAAAAGGATTTTGTAGTGTATAAAGCAAAATCTCTCACTGCGAGTCATGACAGAGCCATCTTGAATTGATCCTAATGTACGCAAGAATTTCATTACTATATCATCCATTACTTTATTTTTTAGTAGGAACTGGCAGAGAGGTATTGTGTTATTCTTGCCTATGAAGTTCCCATTCAGATTCCCAATTCTTAGCTCACAAATTTGTGAAATGAAGGAGATAATCAAGATAAAAATACTGGCCTATATAAGACTGCTTTCCTGGAACAGTGGGATAGAAGTCTCCTTTTTTTAAAAAGAATTTAAGTGAGTGAAAGACAAAAACAGGAGTTTTATGAGCCTGTTTTGAGAGTAGAGCTGTCAACCCCCAGGCTGGAGATTTCCTGCTCTTACAACTGATCTCCAAGCAACAAGAGTTCCCCTGGAGAAAATGGCCACTTTGGAAGGTGGACTCTATGAAATTATATGCCACTGAAGTTCCTCCTCTCCCCAAACCCCACCCTCCTCAGGCTCCATCCCCAAAATCTCCAGGTATTTCCCAACCCAGAGATGGTAACCCTATTTGAGAGCCTCCTCTCCATTTCAAGGCATCTTTAGAAGGGTACAATGCATACCCTAGAAACGGTGGGTGAACAGAATGTTTCACCTCTTCTACCACTTGCCTTCCCCACTCAGCTAACTGTTATCCCTGCAATGTCTGAATACTGTATTTAAAACAAACACTGATAGGAGGAGGAGGAACAAGGGCAGGGTGAAGTTTCAGGACAAAAGTAACTAGCAGGGGAAGGATGAAGCACTTGTTTTCCTCCCATTCCTTCTCTGCCCACTCACAAGGAAACTCTGAATGGAGAATGAAGACCATACTGTACATGGCTGTAGTGTACTGTGTAGTTGACCCCCTGAGACTCATTTCCAGTGCAATTTATATGCCCAAAGCCTTTAAAAAATAATAATCTGACCCTTCTGAATACTAACGCACACAGTCAAGATGAGAGAACACCAACCTTTACGAAATATGTTCAGATCCACAGTGGAAATAGTGTTGCTACGTGAAGGAAGCATGCCTCCTGTAGGGATGCAGTAGCTACTGTCGGTGTCTGAGGCAGTACGGGAGATGCTACACACCTCCACAGGAGAGCGGTCTGAAGGATGAGGTTTTGGTGGCCGAGGTGGAGGAACATCTGGAATACTCTCTAGCTTCGAACTTTGTGCCAATGATCCTTCTGGAAAAGTTCGCGGAATCTGGTAAGTATTTCCAGGTGTTGGGGGAATGTCATAACTAATGGAGAAATGCCTCATCTGCGCATCAAGAGAAGATGTTGTAGACAGGGCACTGAAAATGTGTGGCTCTCCATCTGCATCTGTCCCAGAAGGAGAAGCCTTTGGTAAAACATCCTGCGAGTAACTCCTTGGCAGGCTATAAAGGCTGCCATCTACCGACACCGAGGCAGCTCTTGGTGGTGGAGAGTCATACGCGCTTTGCTGCTGAAAAAACCCATTCACAGCATGCTTGTTCAGAGATTGCACAGATGTTTTATGGGAAGGCACATTATCATTGCAGTCTGTTTCAGAAGAGGCGGTTTTTGCTGAATCAGCCTGCAACCTAATTGTGAGATGAAAAATGAATTTATTGGCATGTCCAAATTATTTCAGTGACAAATACTTACCAACAAAAAAGTAAGATCAAAATAGCAAATCACAGAAGTATAAGAGCTGTGTTTTTTTTCTGAGTTACTGCCATGCAACTGAGTATGAAACTCTTATACTAGAAGAGGGGGAAGCCACTTCTTCCTGCGTTAAACACCACAGTGCCATAGAAGTTGCATATGGGGATGTATTTCTGAGACTCACAAGATGGCCTTAATGACAGCAGCATTAAAGTTGTATCTTCCACATCATCTTGTGACATTAAGACAGAGAGGAATGGGCAAGAGCAGAGGACTGGAATTTAGCTGAATGGAAGAGGATGACCACCTTTGGAATGAGTGTTTCCCAAGCTGTTTAATAGTCAGCAGGTATAAATTTAACCTGTTATTGAGTGAGTGAAGACAATGCTTTTCAACATCTATATGTGCCCCCTCGCCCAGTTGGTCCAAAGTTTCGGGCTGGATGTCATCAGCATGCAGATGACACCCAGTTATATTTGTTGATGGGCAGCCAGCCAGACACCTCCCTGGAAAATCTGGCCAGGTGTCTGGAGGCCGTGGTGAAATGGTCATGACAGAGTTGCCTGAAATTGAACCCACTGAAGACGGAGGTCCTGTGGCTAGGTCGGGGAGTAATGGATGGGAGATTCCAACTTCCCACTTTTGATGGGGTGCAGCTAAAACTGGCTGCCACTGTCAAGAGTTTGGGGTGACTTTGGATGCCTCCTTCTTATCTGTGGAGGCCCAAGTCCTGCAGACTGCCAGGGCAGCGTTCTTCCATCTTTGCCAGGCAAGGCAGTTGGCCCCCTACCTGTCTCGTACTGACCGAGCCACACTAGTAGTGATCCATGCAATGGTCACCTCTAGGCTAGACTACTTTAATTCGCTCTATGTAGGACTGTCCTTGAGACTGCGCCAGAAATTGCAACTGGTACAGAATGCGGCTGCGCAGGTCCTAACAGGAACCTCTTGGACAGCATGTATCTTCGGGACAGCCTCTCCCTGTATAACCCCCTGAGAGCCCTACAATTGGCAAATATTAATCTATTAGAGGTCCCTGACCCCAAAAGTGTTTGGATGTCCTCAACCAGGGCAGGGTATTCTCGGCCTTGGCCCTGGCCTGGTGGAACACTCTGTCTAGTGAGACCCAAGCCCTGCGGGACCTAGCAGGGTTCCGCAGGGCCTGCAAGACAGAGATGTTCACCAGGCCTATGGTTGAGGACAGTGACGGTATTATCAAGATGCTGGCCTCCCTTCCCCTTCTGCTGCCTCCCCGCTTTTCCTCCCTTTCCTTGTTTCCCCTCCCTGGCTTCCATCTGCTCCTTATGCCCTTCTCTCCCTTTGATTTGTTTCAACTTAGATCAGGGGTGGGGAACATTTTTTCTGCCAAGGGCCATTTAGATATTTATAATATCATTTGTGGGCCATACAGAATTATCAACTGAAAATTAGCCTGCTATATTCTTGGGCAGTCCTAGCAGCTCCAATGCTAATGACTCTTTTTCAAGGCAGAAAAAAGGTTCCTTTTCTCGGCAAAACAAACTCACATCCGCCTTGAATAAAGGCTATTGCTGTCTGCGGGAGGGGGCAGATCACCAGTCTTAGATCCTTCTGAGCTAGAGATCTGCCAGGACCCACGAAGGGCCAGACCAAATGCTTTCGCGGGCCTTATACGGCCCCCGGGCCTGACGTTCCCCACCCCTGACTTAGATTATTAATTTGAGGTCCATCTCTCCCTCTATGGTATGAGATTAGTGGTGTTGTTGCCACAGAAACATCTCTCCCTTCTGGGCACTTCTTTGGCGCCTTGAATTGGCTACTGAATAAAAGTTCAGCGTTGTTATAACTAAATGTATTTTTATTATATTGTACTATGTATTTTATTGTATTGTATTTTAATCATGAGGTGAGCCATCCTGAGCCCAGCATTGGTGGAAGAGGGCAGGATATAAATAAAAGATGATGATGATGATAATTGAATTAAACCTTTTCAAACAAAATCATTACTTCTTGAAAGATTATTATAAATATTTGATCATGCTTTGTTCAAGTTTGGAACAATACAATCATTAGCCACTTCTATAGAAATAAAACAAATGCACGTCACTGTTAAAGTATTTGTTTCAGAAAATTATGGTGCTATGAGAAGGGGAAATGCCATTAATATGAGAAGACAGGAACTGGGGTGATTTCTAAATTCCATTCTATGCAGCATTTTATTGCATGAGGTACCAACCTGAATCTAGGAGACTTACCATCTGAAAAACCACTATATACTAGATAGAGAGAATGTGCTTATATTTTAAACTTGCCCCATCTCCCTGAGATGGTAACAGAAGATTAGGAATCCTGAACTTTAACACAGAATGAATAGTAAGGTAGCCTGTTGGGTCTTTGTGTAAGGGGTAGGAATTACATGCCTTGAGTCTCAAAGAGAATGGCAAAGTATGAATAATGTAAATAAAAGTAAAATGAACTAAACTTTTGAATATTCTTTTATTTTCTTTGAGAGAGGCTACACAGCAAGACTCTAAACTTGGGCATGGGGGACGGACGGACTAGCCTAGGCACTGCATAATTCTGCAATATGAAATACCCAACCTCCTCTTTGACTCCTTTAAAATCATAAGGCACACTAGCAAAAATTATAACAAGCAGCTCCAGACATCCAGCCAGAATCTTTTCGGGTAGTAATTATTTGTATTGTCTATTAAAATTCACAGCATAACGTGCAACACACACAAACAAAAATTGTGTCAAGAAAGTTAAAGTTCTGGGGTTAAATTCTAATACAGATCCCAAACAATTCTCTTTACACTCACTGCAATGGAACCTTTTTACTTTCAAAATTCTCCAGCAGTAAATATTCCTCCCCTTCTTCCGAGATTAGATAAGAGCTGGTTTACAAATACATGACAAAAAATTGAGACAGATCAATAAAAGCAAACTAATATTCTGTAATTAACAACGCTTGCCAAAAAAAAACACCCTCTCAAAATATAATGTTTCTCACTGAAGTCAACGATGAAAATGTCATCTTAAATAGTATATGAATGTTAGGTATGTAGGTGAACTCGCATGGGACCTGCATCTTGGCTACAGTATAGGCCACAGTCCAACAAACAATTAAGCATGGTTAAACCCACTAAATTCGATGGGCTTAAATGCCCTTCATTTGGGGCCAGTAGATAAGTGGATTTGGATCAAGGCACTGAAATATTTGTCAGGGCCACTGATGGGCACATTTAATTGGCCACGATCTTTAAAAATCATCATAGAAGAACAAGGAAAAAATAGCAAAAGGTAATATTAGAATGGCTTTCTAAGTCTAAAACTGACAGGGGTCAAATGCCATTCACTGTGGAGAAGAAGAATCCCTTTTCTGTAACTACAATCATCTTTGGAAGTGTAGCTGTAAATACTTTTACGTGAAAACAGTTAAGGAACATTTACCTTGTTGATTCAGGCTTCTTGCTTTGACAATTAATTAGTAACAGGTAGTCTTGAGGATCTTCTTGACTGGAGGCAGGCTCTAATGGTGGGATATTAATTAGCTGGTATGGAGGAGGTAAGGATGATTCTGCTTGTACAGATGGTAGGGAAGTGTTGACAGGCAAGGGTAACTCAGCGGGGACCTGTAGAGAACTGCTAGGTGGCTTCACAGCATCTACAAACACACAAGCATACAGCAAAGTCAACCCATGAATATTATATTTACCTCAAAGGACCGGTTCTCCCTGTACATATCTGTGTGGCCATCATTGCCTTCCCGCTAGGGTGTGACAGGCTGCTGGCCAGATACTGGCTTCTTATGTTGCCATTCTCTTATTCTGGAAGAGTCTCCCATGAAGACATGAGGAAGGCTTCCACCTTGCTGACCTTCTAGATTTGATAAACCACAGTTAGGAGGCCATTTGGGGCCAGTTGATAAGTGGATTTGGATCAAGGCACTGAAATATTTGTCAGGGCCACGGATGTGCAGGCTTTATACTAAATTTTTGTTGAGAGTCTTTTAGTGATATTGATTTAATTACTTTGCTGTTTTATTTTATGTTTTCACACACCCTGGGTTCCAACTGCATTGGGAGAAAGGCAAGCTCAAGAATATTTAAAACAAGTAAGTAAATATGTAAAATTAAACAGCGAATAGCATAGAACATGCATGCAGGACTTTATTTCTGGTTTTAAATTTATTTCTTATTCCTCCCAATTTTAAAAGGGATGTATGTGTTCCGTTAAAGTTGACGGCGGACTCGCATCTTAGGCAAAGCCTTATTTTTCATTTCTTAGTGGTATGGTCGATGCTTCCTCATACCTGGATGCTGTGTGGCAACCAATAAGTTTAATTATAGTAATTATGTAGGACTGCAGATATCTACAAAAGTTCTCACAGGTGGGTAAACAGGATGACTGAAAGCTCCCTGCCTAGACAGCCAGGGCATCAAGCAGAAGGCTTGTCTAGCATTTTTCTTCTTATGTGTTAACTTGTCACAGCAGAGAGGTTGAACCAAAGAGGAATACTGTTTTTAAAAAGGCAATTAAAAGTCTGTGTTAGAAAATTGTCAACTACCCTTCTTGAACTGCTGTTTGTCCCTTACTGATGTCCTTAATATAAGCATGACTCTCCTATCACTTTCTTCTAACCCAAGTATTTTTGAAACACATAACACCAATATGTGGTATCAAAAAATAAAACTGAAAGTTACGCATGGACTTGGAGAGCTTAATCACACCCCTCCAATTAACAGGCACTGTTAAACATGATTTGAGAATGTTCGAGCAGAGAGCATTTTGCTACCCAATTTCTTTTGTTCAAGCAATCATGTTAAAACTGCAAGAACATTTTATTAATTATACATTACTAGTGTTGCCAACCTCCAGGTAATAGCAGAATTTATCCTGCTATTACAACTGATCTCCAGCCAATAGAGATCAGTTCACCTGGAGAAAATGGCAGCTTTGGCAATTGGACTCTATGGCATTAAAGTCCCTCCCCTCCCCAAACCCCACTTTCTTCAGGCTCCGCCCAAAAAAACTCCCACCGATGGCAAAGAGGGACCTGGTAACCCTATACATTACTGTCCTGATGTACTGTGTGGATGGAATGGGTATTCTTATCTGTCTTGCAATGCAGATGGAAACACAGGGACCCAACTGCTGTCTTATGTTAACAGTTAAGCCTCATATATACATGACCATATCTGGTCTGGGGCCTAGAGATTTCTTCCTGTCTTAAATCTGTCAATTAATCTGCATGCTAAACTCTAAATGCAGAAATGCATAGCAAGTAACTCTGAAATGTGGGCATTTTTCAATACAAATATTTGTTTACCTTCCTGTGATTCAACAAAAATATTTTAAAGTATATGTGATTTTAAAATAACCCCCGTAAGTGTAGTAAGTATGTACACAGCCTAGATCTTTTCCCACGACCTTTTCAAAAGTTCTGTTTACATAAACAGTCTTTGCATATTGGGAAAGTGTGTCCCGCACCCAAAAATCAGACTTTAACAAATGTCAGGTTCATATTCATACACAAGGAGGTACACTTTATAGACTATGGAAAGAGGAATGAATCAGTCACAAACAAAAGTGATTGTGTGACTCTGCAATTCATTTTTAGTGATGAGTCACTCAGGACATCTGTACAGAAATGAACAGTTCTGACTGCACGTCAAATCCTCCAGATGTAACAACAATGGACATTAAGTACTTAACCTATAAAGGAGTATTGGAAGCCATTCCCAGAATTTTTATTGTGTCATCTACAAACATGCAGACCATAATCTAGTACAGCATGTGAAGAAACCATCAAAAGAAGATGTGAATCATTTCAATTAAATACCCATGCAAAGTCCTTTCACTCTTTTACCACACATTAATTATCTTTCTATTCTTCTTTTGCATTACATTTTTGAAAGCATGGAATGCACAGACTATGCCCCTCGATGTGTTGCTGGCGTTACCCTTCGCTCCGAGTTTGGCCAAATGTCACTCGAAGCTAAGGCATGGTTGGCCGCCTTTAAGCTACAACTTAAGCTGCGCTTTAGCACTGAGGGGTTCCTAGCTTCTCTGAAGCACGACCCTTTTAAATCCTCATGGCAAAAAATCTTAGATGAGAAATTGTCATTGTTGGGCTTCTCGCAGGATATGTTATTAGATCTTGGGAAAACTGAAGCTTTCATCAAAATTAAAAAGTGCATTAAAGAGCTTGATTATAACAGCACTACTTTTCGTGCTCGCCGCGTTTGTTCATCCCAGTTCTTCGGAATACCACCACGTGGTTTGCCTGCTTATACTTATTATTTGACAACTCCTTGTCTTTCTAGAGCCTTCTGTTTAGCTAGACTGAATGCTAACCCCTCTACGGTTATGCAGGGCAGAATTTTGAATATACTATATCCAGACAGGACCTGTCCTTGCTCTTCTAGTTCTATCGATTCATTAGCTCATGCCCTCTTGGAATGCAGCTTTTGCGAGGATCTTTGATCACATTATATCTCTCGCCTTTTAACATATAAATCTAATGCCTCTGTGTCTGACATAATGCCTTTTTTACTAAGTGACAGGGATCCCAAGGCTACATTGTCAGTGGCAGGATTTGTTTCAGTCCTTATATCCCTCAAACATTAGATATATGCTGCTCAAGATCAATGGATCAAGGAGCTTCTAAGGGATAAAGGAAGGAAAGGAAGGAATGCACAGACTAAGAGATTTAACTTCAAACTGAAGAATCACCCCACTGCCCTTGTAATTGTTCGGCTCTCTTTGCTACTCATAACATACAAGCCACACACACTATTGCAGCATACAGAAATTCCCCAATTCCTTTGCACCAAGTTAGATGCAGTGGCTCATACGAATGTATGAGTAGCCATGTTGGATCAGCTCAATAGCCAATCTTGCCCAGTATCCTATTTCCAATCGCGCCACACAGAGAAGCCTTCTACGAGATCATCTCTCAGTATGATCGCCCAACTCCCTCAAGACTTTCATTGTGCATAACAGAAAAGTGCTGTCAACTTAGATGTATGATCTCTCTACCAGTGGAGGAAGACTTAGTGGAAAGGAGTCATTGGATGAAATCCACAGACAATAGCATATCAATACCTCCTAGTCAGGGTACAGCCCTCCCCAAGAGCAATATGACCAGGTAAGATCAAGTTGAGGTAACTGATCCCTAAAGCCGATCACACATGAAATTAAGATCACAGAGATAGCTCCTTCCTGCATGTTACAGAATGTAGAGTCCTTCCTAAAAGGTACACAGAGTGACTACCAGGCATCAAAAGCTGGCAAAATCTAAATTATGAAGTTCTTTTCTATTCTGAGGCTCCCATTGTTCAGTACCAGCAACCTTGTTTGTCCCACGTTCTTAACCTATGCATTTTAAAGATCCTCACTGGGTTTCACTGAGGCTCCTAGTGGCTTCTACACCAGTTTTATAGTCAGGATGTAGCTCTGCAGCTGAAGTGCTTCAGTACTCTGGATTTGATTCTCCTTACTCCTGAGTAAGTCCACTTAGAAAGAAAAGTTCAATACAGAACCACAAGGGCTAAAAAGGCCTGGCTGGTGTTTTTTTAAGCCATGTAATCATCCTTCAGAATAGCATAATTAATAAATCGACAGAAGATAGGTTTATTTCTGCTGCACAATAAAGCTGGGAATGAGGTGGAAGAATGGATTTCTGTCCATACAGGAGCATCATCACTTTGGCATGTTCCCTGAAAATAGGTTCTGGCCCAGCTCTTTTCCTGCTCTCCGGATTTTCTATTTGGAGAGAGGTTTTTAGCAGAATAATTTAAACAATGTCATTCCCTCAGCCAAGAGGCTGATGGAGCCTACTCTACTCTCTCATTTTGCTACATGTGGAGGTCAAGCCAAAGTGTGTATGTTCACAATGGGGAAGCAGTGTCTTTCAGATCAACAGGAGCAAGTGTACACACTGATCTCTTGGTAGAAGGTTCAAACACTGTAACTTGACCTTTCTTTAAGAAACTGCACAAATTTAGGACAAATTCCTGAAAAGGATTTCATTTGCAAAACCCATGAACTCTGACCTTGCTCAAATTTCAAGGTAGAGTCACTGCCTTGGGCATCTCTAGTAAAGCACAGGCAGGCAATCTCTTACACAAGTCTGTGGTGAGTTAAGTTTAACTATGAAGCATTTTTTCCATATTAAAAGTACCATTACATGACTCAGACATTATAGGGATTTTCCAGACAATCATGACAAAAATAGTAAACAAATTATCTCATCTTTGTGAGCCAGTAATACAAAGTCAATGGGTTAGCAAGGGTAAACCCAGGTCCCATTAATTAGATTTGTATTGGTAAAAGATCACTATTGGTCCATGGGAGAGATTCTATTTAAGCTGGCAACCTATGGACTAGTGCAGAGGTTCCCAAACCTTTTGAGTCATGGAGCACTTTTCAGGAGATAAATTTGTCAGGGAGCACGAATTTTCACCTAGCACCTATATACTAAACCAAATGACAGTAGTATTTTTCTTTCCAAACTCTTCATGGAGCACTGTGAGATGCTTCACGGAGCACCAAGTGCTCCTTGGAGCACAGTTTGGGAACCTTTGGTCTAGTGAATCAATTCGTTATTCAAGATGTGACCAAATCTTAATTATTTAAGTGGGCCTAAACATACACTTAAATGATTAAATCCACAGCCAGTGGAATGAAAAGGTGTGGAACCTTTTAATTTTAGATAAGATATCTTCACAACTTAAAGTAGCAAATAACTTATCTTACTCTATGAACTTTTAAAATAGGTGGCTGCCTTTTTTAGAATGTGTAGAGAAGGGGCCATCACAAAGTGAACAACGGAACTACTGTATGATTTGCATTAAATAAGTTCCACTAAGTGAATACAATAGATAGTATGATTTCTGTAAAAAGCACTAATGTTTAATAGACCAAGTATTGGAACACATCTCGACTATACAAGTATGTTTAACCTACGGCTGTTGAATTTTTATTTTCTTGTTGTTGTTGTTGTTATAAGCTAAACTTAAAATAGTTATTTTTTTTAAATCCACAGCCAAACACAAGAAAAGATCAGAAAGACATGCATCATGAAATAACATCCTGTTCAATCCTGAAAATCCAAATGGAGAACTGTTCCAGAGGAAAATTAAAATTCTAAAAATCTTAAAAGAATTTAAGACATCAAAACACAGAATTTAAGGAAATGTATGTGAGACATAAACAATACAGACTCTGTATTACCTTCCAATTCTCCACTTGCAATATTAAATTTCTTGGAATTACTGGCATCAAAATATAGATTAGACACTAAAAAAAAAACCCTTACCATCTTCAGTAGGGTTGAACCCACAGATGTCACAAATACATCGAACCCACTTATTCATCTCCTCTTCACTGTCAGCAACCAAGTAGAAGACTCTGTCTATTGTGTTGATGTCAAATATAAAGCTGTTTTCAAATTCTTTTTTGTTAAATGTCAACCCAGCGTCCACTTGTTGACACAAGTTCAAGTCAATGATTCGAATTGGTTTTTTTGCATGGTCATTTTTATAGTATTCCAGGACATCCGGATCACCTGTCAGCCGACCACTGCGGAGCACAAACCATCTCCTCTTCCATGCCTAAAGAAGAGAAGACAGGAAATGTTCAGATAGTTTGTATTTTATAACTGTCCATAACTGAACTTGTATTGAACGTAATAGTTATGGTAAATGTGTTTTCAGTACAGCAAACAAATCCAAACCACTTCACATCAGCGCTTTGACTGCCACATTTATAGAATGTTCTGGTCACCCTTACTTTCCAAACAAACTGACTAACAGGGAATGCATAGCATTAAGAACAGCTACCTTTTGATAAATTCGGGACTATTAGAAAAGCCCTGTCAACAGCTGCACAAAAAATAAGTTTCAAGTTCACATCGTTCTTCACATTAACAGTGCAGGGGCATACTTCAGTGCATCCTGCTTTTGCTGAGCATCCTGTTTATTGTGCTAATATTATTCATTTTGACAGATTCTTTTCTGACGCTGAGCCCCATGGCACAGAGTGGTAAGCAGCAGTACTGCAGTACTGCAGTCCAAGCTCTGCTCACAACCTGAGTTTGATCCCGACTGAAGTTGGTTTCAGGTAGCCATCTCAAGGTGGACTCAGCCTTCCATCCTTCCGAGGTCGGTCAAATGAGCACCCAGCTTGCTGGGGTTTAAGGGAAAATGACTGGGGAAGGCACTGGTAAACCACCCCGTAAACAAAAGTCTGCCTAGTAAACGTCGGGATGTGACGTCACCCCATGGGTCAGGAATGACCCGGTGCTTGCACAGGGGACCTTTACCTTTCTGACACAGCTAGTGTACAAAGCAAATAAAGTTTCATGAAAAAATACAGAACTTTTCATTTCACAACAGAATCTATTTAGACATCAGCTCTTTCTTTGCATTGAATGTGTAAAGGGAAATAGGGATTAGTTTCATCTCATTTTCTGTACTATTAAATTTTCTATTATGAGCTTTTTTGCTGGTCTGGATACATCAGAGGTCCTCTTTGATTTAGACTTCCTTTGAGCCATTGTTGCATCTCTCAAAATGAAAGGATAGACTCTGCTGGCTGAATTCTGATTCTACTTGGGAGATGCTAGTAGTCTACAGCTTGTGAGAGCAGCTATGCATATAATGGGCTGTGTTTGTACTGTGTTGTTTTCTGATTTTTGTATCTGTTTATGATAAGTCTTGGATGTGAGGGAGATCTGGCTGCGACATCTGTCACCCCATTGATCGCCAGGGTTGATTCGGCTGATCTGGCTGGCTAGATGGGTGTCCCCTACCTCCCTCACCGCTCCATGTGTGTCCCTCCCGAAGCTGCGCGCTCGGTGGAAGAGGACGGCCATCCCAGATAGAAGGAGTGTACTGTTCTTCGGTCAAGGGGATACGATATGATATGTCTTACCCTATTTTTCTTTGTGGCATTTAAAAAAAAAACATTGTATACTGCCTTGAATCTCAGCAAGAAAGGCGGACTGTTAAGTGAATACACGAATAAAGGGTGTTAAAGAGCTTCTGCCCACACTGGCATCGCAGTGGATTCACATTTAAGATGTACAAAGATGCCTAAGAACCCACCAAATTTACCAGCCCTTTATTTCCAGAAGACCAACTACCAGCTTCAGAGATTTCAGCAAACCAAACCCCTCTTCGCTGCTCTTTTCACAACAACATTCCAAAAACTGCGAAGATGCCACCCCAGTCCAGAACCCTGACCAAAGTTTTGCTTCATGATTATCATGCTTTTGGGACATCAAATGCAGTCCCTGTCGAAGTTTGCTTTCTAATCCTGCATATTAATAGGCTGAAAGAGTCATTGTATTTGTGGCGTGAACAGAGCCCCTATTCAGCATTGAGGGTGAGACTGGGCTCAAACTGCAGCCAGTTTCATAAATTGATAATCTTAAATAGAACTTGTTTTCGTCTTTGCATCCCACAAAATACCAAGTATTTGAAACAGTGACTTTAGACTCCTAACACCTGCTTCTGTGCCCCCTCCTCCCAAAAGATTTTTTTTCCACATCGTGAAAATGGGAATGTTTATTTCAGTCACACAATGAGTCACTCTCACTGAAGCTGGCACAGACTATACTCAAAAACAAAAAGCAATTCCATAAACTACACACTAATAAGGCAGACACAAAGGTTCTCTGCATTACAGCACAAAAGCACAATTTAGCAGCAACATAAAGCTTGAAGCTAGACAAGAGAACTGACATCAGCACGCGTGCTAATCATAGCACAAAGAGCCTTCTATGTTTTGTTAAACTGAAAAAGGAGACCACATAAATCACTCTTTGTTATCTGAAAATATCTGGGATTCTTGAAGCTTGTTCTATTTTTAACATTTTAGGGTTGGCTGCCTAGTGGAAGCTGCATACTGCCTTACTGGGAAATGCTTCAGAAGACTATACTGCATACCCAAGGAAGTGATGCTTCTTTAATAACTGCTTTTCAAAATTTGAACTTTTTTGGTATATCAATAGAATCAATATAACATTGTCTTCTTCATTTGCCTGCACCCAACTTTGAAAATATTTTGTTTGTGCGACTTTTTTTTTTATAGTTTACAGCTGGAACACTCACCATTGAATTCGACAAGAACACTGCGAACAGGCTAAACTGGTCTTTGCTATAGAAGGGTGATCACAACAAGCAAGCGTTGGCTTTTTAAAAAAAATCTATTTTAAGTATAATCCATAAGGTCTGGCAGTTTTTAGAAGATTGAAATAAAGTAATGTAATAAATAAATAAAGTGATCATGTAAAGCAATAAAGTAAACGTTGGCTTTTCAGTAATTTTCACTGAAACAGATAATGAAACCTGCCACGTTTTGCCATTAGCCCCCAAAATAAGAGTCACTGTGAAAAATCAATGGAATTATTTCAGTGGAAGAACTCAAGGAATGGGCCATGACTGCAACCATAACTTATTTAATCTTTCATTAACCAATGTTGCCTTTTTTTTTATAAATTTTTTTTATTTTCATAATAAACACAAAAAAAAGAAAAAATAATAATACAAAATACATATACATAAAAAGAAAAACAAAAGTTACATGTTCAGCGCACTATTTATCCGCTAATACAATATTCAAATCACTCTATAAGCCATATCGTGCCCTGAATCCAAATCCCATCCCCCCACCACAGTGCCCTCCACCATTGGACTTCCGATGGAGTGTTATGACATATCAGGAAAAAAAATCTATTCTTATATCATATTTAAAATCATATTATACTATAATTCGTTAACTATACTTTTAAAATCCGTTTTTGCCACTTTATCCCAATATGAGGTGGCCTTTACCCACGTACATTTAAATTCCTCCATATCTTTATCATGTAAAAAAACTGTAATTTTGGCCATCCTCATATACATCCATAATTTTTCTCGCCACTCTTTGATTGAAGGTTTATTTGTTTGCTTCCATTTTTTAGCAATTATAATTCTTGCTGCAGCAAAACTATATTGACATATGACTCTATCACCTTTATCCAAATCTCTTTTTGGTATACCCAATAGACAAAAGACCAATGTTGCCTTTTAGCAAACCAGAGTCTTCCCCCGACTTACTCTCAATTTTAAAAGTGTAACTATCTTTTAAAACTTAAACTCCCAAGAATTTCATCTTGTTGTTCGGTATCCCTGACCTCATAAATTCACTTCAAAGGCCAAATACATGTAACACCATAGAGAACGGCTGTGAGCTTGGCCATCGAGAATGACCGGTTCAAAGCACACTTCTCCAAGCTACATTTGTTAATTTATCTATTTTGCCTTTCTCCACTTACAAAAACTTTATAAATAAGCATGAACTGCAGAAAATATTTGGCGCACCTTTACTTACTGTAACCAAAACACCTGACTTTGTTCCCCTTAAGTCTTGTTTTCCAGGAAGCATCATCTTTTCTCACAGGGAAAAATAAGGAAAAAATAGTCTCAGTGGAAGTTTCCACTCCACCAGCCATCATCCTGATAATCTGTTCAGAATACACACACGGCCAAAATTTCCTGTTTTCAATCTATTGTCACCGCTTGCTAGTCTTATGTTGGTCAGTTCTAACTTTAGCTTGCTTATACAAACAAAGAAAACATTGAAAACAGAACAGCAGCACTGAAGCCCTTCGTGCTACCATTTGAAACGGAATATATTCAAGCTCACTGGGGAAAAGAACATGAAAAAAGAATCACCAGAAAGCCAAATGTTAACATACACACAAATGAGAATGTCATTACACATTTGTAACTTGAATTAGTTTTATATTCATCTCAAGTTGGTTCACCATTTGTAAAAGCAAATGACTTATTCAGAAATCTTTCTACCACATTGTTTTGCCGACCCAGCGCCTAACTATGGGAGTGACTGGAACCGGCTACCCAACCCATGTCCCCGCATGAACTGGTGCCCAGCAATATACAGACTGAACCCTTGCAGAGTGACCCTGGCGTGCAATTAAAGACACAGACAACTAGTTGGAATGAAAGCAGCCACAACTTTTATTGACTACAGTGTAAGGACATTGGTGTAGCATAGGGACTGGATCCTAGTCATCGGCTGACCCGCCTGTCAACCGATGCATCACTACTCCCAACTCACCTGCTGGAAGCAGCCTGGGATGGCAGTATTGTGGGACCCACTAGGACAGGAGCCTGCTGTGTGGTTCCCCTGCCACTTGGCAGGAGGCCACCCTGACAGCCCCCAAGATGGGCATGTCCCGTTCCAGGCCTCCCCCAAAATCCCTTATTGGGATCTCCAGAGTGGGGAAAGGGGGGCGCATGCTGGCCAGCTTTGCCCCCAAACTGGATCCGGCCCCATGCGAACACTGTCAAAAGTTGCGACAAAAATTATTGGTCAAAGAACCCCACAACAGCTGAAATAAAGGGAGGGAGGGTGGGACAACCTAAGGACAAGTGGCTCTGAGCACAGGCGAGGACTCTTCTTTCTGGCCAGCAGGACTGAATGAAGAACTCTGGCCTGTGCCCTGCCAGCCAGGGCCCGCCCCCAGCATGCCTGGGCCCTTGGCCCATTTGAATCTGAGGCGGGCTATACAGCAGAGAGCAGCAAGGCAGGAAATATTCTCATCCCAGGAAGATGCCGCAACTGTGGCAAGCCGTCTGCCATTATGCAGCGGCGAGCTTCCATAGCCCAGCCAAGCCCTGCTGCCTCTGAAAGACCCGGGACTGGATGGTCAAGCCCCATGCTGATCCAGCCCCCCCCCCAGTGCAGGCCAGCAAAAGGGGCCCCGCAGAATAAGTGTGAACCCGTGCTTAAAGCAACTTTCTGTATTACAATACCCCTAGGATGATATCTACCTCTACTGTTGATCTTGCAGTGAAAGCACATTCTCATGATCATCTGTGGCAACCGCCCAAGTAAAATCACCTGCAACTTCAGTTTTATTATTCTGTGAGACAGTGGTCATGCAGTCGGTTCTTTTTTAATGGTTTAGGTAGTATGGCGGAAAACAAATCTACATTGAATTGGGTGGGCATACCATTACGAACTGATGTCGTTGAAAGTCAGCAACTTTGATGTCGTTGAAAGTCAGGATGATTCCACCTGAATCATTGTTAAAGGGGCAGCCACATTGCAACAGGCGGACTGACACAGCATGCTGCTACGAATAGTTTTCTACCACCCTCTTCTCTCACTCTTTCAACGACATCACTCTTTCCTGTGACTGCCATAGGGTAAGACAGCCATGAGTATTTCCCCTTAGCAGTAAGGAGCATATACAGTTACCACAAAATACCACACTATGTAGGTATTATTCATGGGTAACTTAGTGTAATATAATACTATTAGTATTAATTACTGTGGTAACATCTCCCTTGTGTATAGACTGCAAAAGGGGGAAGTGCCCTAATCAGCCATACATTCAAATAATTAGTTTGCACAGCAATAACCCAAAGTTTCACTTCTCTAAAGCCAGTATGCATGACAGTCAAAATTGCTTTCTAAGCCAAGCAACTGATGTCCAAAAAGTAGGGTTGCCATCAGGCCTGGAAAAAAATGTCCTCTCCCTTTAATACAGTCTTCCATTGTGTGGAAATGAGCAGCTGACGCTTTTCATGGCACGGAGGAAAACAGCAATATCTCCCAGAAAATAACAGTCCATCAAACCTCTATTATAAGCGCAGGTCTTTTTTTTCTCTCCAGGCAGTTGGCAACTGTACCAAGAAGTGATTTGCAGCAAGTTGCAAGAAGATCTGTATAGCCAGCATCTACTCTCCCCATCCACCTACTTCTATTGGCTTGGTAGAAAAGTCTGAGCGGTATCATTTCCACTAATTTTACACAAACACACACACACATATATACACACACCTTAACTACTAGGGTTGCCAACCTCTAGGTGGTGATTGGAGATCTACTGCTATTACAACGGTTCTCCAGCTCATGAAGATCAGTTCACTTGGAGCAAATGCCCGCTCTGGTAATTGGACTCTATGGCATTAAAGTCCTTCCCCCTCTCCAAACCCCACCCTCCTCAGGATCCGCCCCCATAATCTCCAGGTATTTCCCAAACTGCAGCTGGTAACCCTACCAACCACCTAGTCATAGGATGATTCCACCTGAATCGTTGTTAAAGGGGCAGCCACATTGCAACAGGCGGACTGACACAGCATGCTGCTACGAATAGTTTTCTACCACCCTCTTCTCTCACTCTTTCTGGCTCTTCTGAAGGGTAGATGCAGTAAAACTGGGGAAAACGTGGCTGCACATCAACTCCTGAAGGTAATACAGGTATGCCCAGGTTCCTTCCTGAATTCTCAGTATAATATGGGTCACTTAAAGAATCTTACAATTTTAATGAATCATTTTCAGAATACTGCTTTAAAATTAGAATATGGAGAACATGTGCTTTTGCTAGCCAAGGGCAGCAATTCTGTGTCTCCCTTCTTCCATATACAGCTTTTAATTTCTTCCCCCCCTCCTACTGTTCCCTATGGGCATCACCACTTAAAAATATCTGGTCAGTTTTTGAAGTCACTTTTATCAATTCTTTTCCATTTGTGGTGAAAATACTGTTCTTCCCAACCAGAAGACAGTCTTGGGAAGATGTCCTTTTCCACAAAATTTCCTTTCTTTGCCCATCACTGTTAAAGCTGCTTTGACAGCATGTTCTTTCTACCTAGGGTTGCCAGGTCCTTCTTCACTACTGGCAGGAGGTTTTTGGGGTGGCGCCTGAGGAGGGCAGGGTTTGGGGAGGGGAGGGACTTCAATGCCATAGCGTCCAATTGCCAAAGCAGCCATTTTCTCCAGGTGAACTGAGCTCTATCAGCTGGAGATCAGTTGTAATAACAGGAGATCTGAAGCTAGCACCTGGAGGTTGGCAACCCTATTTCTACCCCTCTGGGTTTTTTTCAGTTGTGTTTCTCGTTGTCTCTTTCATTGTCTCTCTTTCTCTCTCTAAAAGAGCAATGCAGCAGTCACTATATTTGCCTATGATGGTATATATTGCTTATTACTTTTAAAACATCCATTCTACCCTTCTTTTGGATGCCTCGCCTCACTGCTCAAACTTCCTTAATGCCCTTGAGTAGCACTGTCCATGTGTCCTCTTCACCAGTAATGCCAGTTCTTATTTGCCCCAGAACTATTTCACTGAATTCTTCCAAGCCAAAAAACAAACAAACCCTCTGAATAAAATTTGTACACTTTAGCACAAGCTGCATTCTTTACACCTTTAATGATCTAGTCCACTGTCTTTTAGAGAGAGATAGAGAGAAGCCAGCCCTCCCTTCCCCCTTACACACACAAAAAAGCACGCACACACACATTGCAATTAGAACAGTAGATGTTTACAGAACCTTCCAGCCACTCAGAGTGTGGAAAAACTAACTTTACTGTTGCAAAGTTTTATTCCATCTAGTTTATAGATTTCTGATTTTCCTGTTGTATACATACACACGAGCAAAATATGAAGCCCACCCAAGCTTTATCATCAACTAATTCCCTGGAGATTAAATACTAAGAAAGTCAGATTCCCACTTAAGATGATGTTGCTGACCGCTTTCCATAGTTCTTTTTCAGAGCAATGAATCAAAATTTGTTCCAAAAGTGCAGCCAGGACAGGCTTTATAACAAACATTATGTATGACTTCATGTTCATGCCTATCCCAAGGCTATTTAATGACAATTCAGTTCCTCAAATGATAAATATTGTAAGGATCAATGAGTGCACATGGATTTCCTCTTGGTAAAATTTTAAAGCTCCCTACTATGGTTTTATTCAATGCATTTATTTATATGCACACACATTCTGTCTAGAAACACAGTTTTAAGAATAGCACGTTTAAGAGTGAAACATGGCTATCACACTTTTTGCAAATGTATTTAGCATTCCAAGATTACTTGGTGCTACAAATCATGCTAAAATGCCTAAACGATGACTATCACAAAAGCTTTAATATTCATAATTAAGCAAAAACACAACCGTTGTCTAAGAAAAGATAACTTAAATAAATTACACACATCCCTAACGTAATGCAATGTCATAATTTCCTTTTTTACGGCCACAAGTAGATTAAACTGAAGACTGTACGTATTTATTAAAAAAAACTTTTGAAATTGTATTGTTCAATTACCTCTTTTTTTGTTTTCAGCGTGCCCATAAATTCCTGACCATTTCAGTAGTTGTGTCTAGCCCAAAATAAGTACAGCATTAGTCTTCCTGCCAGCTCCCCATCTCACTATACACCACCCTATTCTAATAACCTTTGACCAACAGGAAGCAGACACAATGGACTGAAAATAACAGCAACTGTATGCATTCAAAATGATTTAATGTAAAGGAAAGAGGCACTTACTTCATTGGTGAATAAATGGCTTTAAAACTGATGTTAGACCTACATACCAATATGATTCTCAAAGCTCAGGTGTTCACTAACACAAGTATATATTTTGCTCACAACACTGCATGCCAAAGCTTGAATTCTATGAATCTGGATCTTTCGATAAATCCTTAGTTGAATTGTGGCTTTTTAAAGTCTTTAGTTCTACAGACACCAGCACTGATAGGAACACTATATAGTTTGTATTTACTAGACGCTTTGCCAAAAAAATGGTTGTAGATATTGGCAGTTATGTCCAGAAATTAGGATGGTCTGGAGGAACCTGTTGCAGGTCAACACATGAAGCTAAACAGATCTGGCCCTGGAAACTCCCTTGAAGAGACTCCAGCAGGTACTTCAAGCTCCTGAGTGGAAGAACAGTGTATAAGTGCATTCAGTACCTTTGTTGTTTTCCATTTTCCTTAATGTACTCTCACAGGAATTAATAGGCAATGTCCTTCCTTTGTAGAAATCCTCTTTATACAAGTTTAAATGCATTCCTCTGTTCCCCAATGCTAAACACATTTATTTGACACTGACAAAAAATTGTAAGAGCCCCTTCCATTGTATGAACTGAAGTATATTTGGAGAAGTTAAGAACACAACACTTCCTTCATCCTTTGACGGGGGGGCCTACTGCCTTAACACCAAGGAATAACAGAAAAAGGATATCCTGCTGAGATCCCCCTCCCCCTGCCATGCCTTTGCTAAAACCAAAATCAGTGACCAGAGGGCTCTTTGCACAACAGATTCTAGATGGTGTATTTAACTGATAAATTTTCAAGGAGGAAACAAGATATCCCAAGGGAGATGGCATGTAAATAATCATGCTAAAAAAGGACAATACAAGAGCATTCTCTCGAAATCAGTCTATGCTGTGGAGGCACTAATGACAAGATCAATGGAACTATGCAGTTAGTTCTGCACACCCGGGGTTTTGGACTTCTTTCTTAAACTACAGCCCACACCCAACAGTAAACTGTTTTCGAAACTGAGTTGTATTTCTAAAACACTTTGTATGAGAGCCTGCATTTCAAATTTTAAAAGGTCCACTGGGAATGCGAGTATCTGGGCTCACCTACAGACGTTTGGATGCTGTCCTGTGCACTTGGAATAAATATAAGAGGAACAAGGTGAGGTTCGAAGAGAGGCTAGGGAGATTCAGTTCCTACTTTGTTGTCTCTGCATAATGTATGAAAGCTGCTCCGATAGGAACTGCAGTTCAAGAGTCTTCTTTGCTTAGAAATATTCAAACATTCTTGTATCAAGGATCAACTGTTCCCGGAACTGTTGTCGCAACTAGCTAACTTTTATTGGTTTGGAGATTCTTGACACTAAGGGCTTGCACCAGTGGCAACTGTACATATGGCATCTGTGCTTTTAGGAAAAACACACACATGCAAACAAAATGTACGTATTTCTGAATCTGTAATACCTTGCAGTCCTGAACATGAATTAAGCATTGTTTCTTTCAACTCATCGTAGCGATTTTATTATCAGCTTTGGGCTCACAGAAATAACTCCATGGTTCTTTGGATCCTTTCTGTTATCTATTTCAATGTCTGGCTGCATGCTGGGAGAAAAAAAGCCTACTGAATTCAGTTCGTCAGGCCTGCATCTTTGGCAAAAGAAGCAATACCTGTATACCCATTCAGTAATCTTAAAATGTGCATGACGCAAAATACAGCACAAGGAGCTTCAGTTGTACTGTTCATTGCTCGTGTGAACGTTTCTCCTGCATTAATATTCACACCTGCCAGTATAAAGCACTGTAATGTTGTATACAATAAAAATTTGCACCCCCATATCAGACGGAAAGAAAATGCTCTGTACTGCAGAACTAGCATAGCTCCAATGTGAAAAAGCAGGTCTTCCAACAGGCATCAGATTTAACTAGTATGCTAATTTCAGCCAATTTCCCCCACCCACTGTAGGTCCCCACTTTGCGCCTCATGTTGCGTCAGGGGGACTCTTGACTCCTGAGAATAGAACTAGGGGGGGGGGGAGTAGAGAGGAGGCCCCACTCCACCAGCACCATTCCACTGGCAGAGCTTTGGATACAACCCTAAATTCAAATTTGGTACACTGCAATAGCTGGACACGTGGTGTGCAAAATACATTCCGTTCTGTTAAACAAGTAAAAGCGGGCCTTATAAACATATAGATATAGCCAAAACACCTTTTTTTGGCTAGAATAAGATCTCAACCCCAAATATAAGGCTACTTATATTTGGCCTAAACAAGACAACTTTTTCCAAGTTTACCAATATTACAGACCCCCTATTCTTAAACAGCTGCCCATGACAATGCAGTCAGAATGTTTGGCAGATGATCTTGGTTCCCCCTTTCTTATGAATCCTGGCAAAAGACACCTAGCACTTTCTTCACACCTTCTTCAGTTACCTCCTCCTCTGAAAGAACATGCACTGCCAGTTGTCCGCAAGCTTGCCTTTCTCTTCTAAGCACTAAGGCACCGCATCCTCTCACACTAGAGCTATGTTTCAGGTTTGGCTGCCTAGCGTAAGAGGATCAGCGAGATTCCAGATCTCAACACACACACATTTTTATATTTACATGCTGAATTCCAAGCTGCATTCCTGAGCTCCCTTTAGCCACAGAAAACTGCTTAGAGGTTAAAATAGATTCTTTGCAGTCCATCCTTGTGAGGCAAGTCTTTACTTGTTGCCAACCACACTACTTTACAATAGCATAGCTAGCTGGCCAATTATCCATTACTACTATGAAACTTATCTTGATCTGTTCAAGTTGTTGCTGTCACCTGTTGCTGCAGAGAGACCAACTAGATCTACCTCCTTCGATGTGAAGGCTTTTGGTTGTGTCTTCTCAGCTTTGGAAGCCAAATCAAAGTTTAATTTTTTTTGTCATGATTATGCATTACCAAGGAAACTGGCCTGTGTGTAGTTAAGTTCAGCTTCCTGGTCCATCCTCCAGATCTTCCCTTCCTTTAAAGGCAAGGGTGGGGTACAGTTATCTGTGTTCCTGTCCCATCAAACAGGACAACAGGACACTTTTTGCAAATATACTCCATTGCACATGAGAATAGTCAAACACCCTTATAAATGGGTAGAGATGAATCATAGAGTTGGAAGGGACCACCAGGGTCATCTAATCAAACCCCCTGCACAATGAAGGAAATTCACAACTACCTCCCCCCCCACACCTAGTGCCCAGAAGATGGCCAAGATGCCCTCCCTCTCATGATCTGCCTAAGGTCATAGAATCAGCACTGCTGACAGATGGCCATCTAGCCTCTGCTTAAAAACCTCCAGGGAAGGAAAGCTTACCGCCTCCTGAGGAAGCCTGTTCCGCTGAGGAACTGCTCTGTTAAAAATTGTAACTTTTGAGCATAGAATGGGCAAAAAGAAGAGGGGAGGAGCAGATAAGCCAGAGAGCAAGAACTAAATCACTCCCGCCAGCAATCATGATGTCTAGGGGTTCATGCAGAATTCCTGTTTGTATTGAGGCAAGTTGTAACCAAGAAATTTGATTCTCTTCTAAGCATTGCCATTTGAAGTGCACCATTAAATGTTCTTACTGCACCTGCACAAATTCCAGGGTACTTTCAAAGCAGACACGTAAGGTCAGATGTGCCCCATTCTGGCTTCAACTTTGCAAGAATGCAGAAAATTGCAAGTACAAACCAGCACCAAGACTCAAAATTTAAATACACTTGCACAATTAAAATTCTCACCTTTCCCACAAAAAGCAGCGTGGAGCATTCTCTACTTATCACCAAGTTTTCCCATCTGTTCCATTCATTGTAACCAAGTAAATGTGGGGGGAAATATCACCATCATTTCAGAATGGTTTCCATAAGAACATAAGAAAAGCCCTGCTGGATCAGATCAAGGCCCATCAGGTCCAGCAGTCTGCTCATACAGTGGCCAACTAGGTGCCTCTAGGAAGCCCCTAAACAAGACGACAGCAGCAGCACCATCCTGCCTGTGTTCCACAGTACCTAAGATAATAGGCATGCTCCTCTGATCCTGGAGAGAATAGGCATGCAGCATGACTAGTATCCATTTTAACTAGTAGCCATGAATATCCCTTTCCTCCATGAACATGTCCACTCCCCTCTTAAAGCCTTCCAAGTTGGCAGCCATCACCACATTTTGGGGCAGGGAGTTCCACAATTTCCCTACTTCAGAGCACACAGAATGATCTCAAAATGATCAGATCAAGATTTTGATCACCTAATGAGATGAGGTAATGTGTGTGTGTGTGTGTGTGTTTTCACGGTGCAGTCTGAATGGCAGCCCACTGTACCAGTCCCCTGGCACTTCGCTAATCAGCTTACTAAATGCAGCACTGAAACACTGCACAGCAACATGTAGACGTAAAGAGAATGAAGGCAACTGACTGAAAGCCATTTCTAAACTAAGCCCTCAAGGCAGTGTGTGGATTTTATGTATATTAGACTACCCCAAAAGTTAGGTATTCTAATGCACTCACAGAGTGAAACCAACAAAGGACGATTGATTGATTGATTGGTTGACTGATTGATTGACTGACTGACTGGAGTTATACCCCACCCTCCCTGGCACAGCCGGGCTCAGAGTAGCTTCCAACAGCAATAAATGCAATGTAATATTAACATTAAAGCACATAACTGATAACTTTAAAACTGTGAAACTATTCGAAAAACACAGAGACGCCCTAAACTATGTAACTGGCTCATATAGATAAGCTGTCCTCAACAGAGGAGGTTGGCCTTAGGACTACAAATATCACAACAGGAAAGCTAACAGCCACCAAGAAGCCCACAGGCCAAAGGAAGAAGCGGCCAGGAGGGAACGGGAAAAGGAACTAAAAGGAAAGGGAAGGGAGAAGGGAGGGAAAGATGGAGAAGGAAAGGAAGGGAAGGAGGGGGAGGGAGGCCAGCTGATCCACATAACTGTGTCCTCAACCATATGTCCTCCCCAGTCTAGCCACAGGACCTCCGTCTTTAACGGTTCAATTTCAAGTGGCTCTGTTTCAACCATCCATAGCTTCCACACACCTGGCCAGATGTTCTAGGATGGTCAGCCGTCCATCAACAGATATAGCTGGGTGTCATCTGCATATTGATGGCAACCCAGCCCCAAACTCTTGATAGCTGTTCAAGGGGACGCATATAGATGTTAAAAAGCCTTAATACCAACTCCATATTTAGGCCGGGGGATAAGAATTGAGTAAGAATTGAGCATATGCCAACTGATCATTCCACTATGTCTTCCAGCCAGTACATTTCTTTATTTACAGCAGTGATTTCCAAATAAGAAAACACCAAATGAGAGAATATGCCACCTGGCAGAACACCTCTGTACAGAATTCTTCCACAGAACATCATTTCTAATGTGGCAGAATTATTGCAAGTCTTCTAAAGGGTTGCACTGTAATACATATCCATTCAAAGTAAGCTAAAACTAGAAATGACAGTCTTGACAGAGTGCCAATACACCTTACATCTACAGCTTCCATAGTAAGGATCTCAAGATGCTCTCAGTTAGAATTCCAAGTACCTTCACAGTATAAAAATGTATTTGATTTTTCTTGCTACTCCAAGGCCTCTCTGCAAAGTACAACTTCATACAAGTATTTTTAGACTTCCTGCTGTCAAACATTTCCCACACATTGCTCAAAATCATCCACAAACAAACTGATTTTATTGTGCAATCATAAATTCCAACAAATTTATTCATTACAGGATGGTATGGAAAACATAACCTACTTAAGACCCAATAAAGGGATATCGGTGCCCATCTCCACGCAAAACCTCCCTTATCAAATGAGAGGTGGAATCAAACAGTCCTGCTACAAAGCAAATGTGCATGTGACCAATTTCAGCCAGCTCTCACTCCGGTTACAACAATTTTTATCATTTGAGTTTAATGTGTAATTAGACTAGCCAGATAACTACATAATGCAGTGGCTATTTCTGGCAACTACTTCTACTCACAGTCTTCAAGGAAAGATGACCCAGACGGAGACAATTAACTACACAATTCCAAGTATAGCACAAATACAAAGACAGACACTGTCATGCTGGAAAAAGCAGTCAAAGATCCATACGGTATATTACTGCATTTATCACAGATTGCAGTAACAAATTCTGCAATTCTAAACCAGCAAGCAGTTTTCACACAGCCACTGCAGAAACCACCGGCATCTGTAGAATATAATATTTTGAATGTAAAATTCAGTTTAGAAGATTTAATGGCGACGGGGAGAGACTTTGTGATGCTATATATCTATTATATCTCATAGGTATGTGCTTCTGGACGTCAATTCTGGGAGGCAACTATGAGGGGTAAATTGCTGCCTTCAAGCTCTGCTTAGAAGTGAAAATAGCTATATGTTATCATGGTCATCCTTTTTTGTTCACTTGCTTTTTGTTGCTGTCACTGAGTACTCTTTTACACCTTTGACATGGCCTTTATACATATCCGGCTTACATTATTTTTATACCGTCTATTGTTTTAGTTGTCAGCTGCCTCAAGCAGGATCTGGAGACATGCAAATTCTCTAAATAAATAAATTCTACATACAATTGACATAAAAGCAACACTGAACGAACGTTAAAATTAAAGGGAAATATTTGAGAAAAAGAGAAACGGGTGAAAACAAGAGCTTGCAAGTTATGGTTTCTCATAAGAGGGAAACAAAATACAAAAGGGACTATTCAAAACAAAACAGTCTTTGAAATTCATCCTTATCATTAGCTGGCATTAGCTGCAATCAGTTGACCAGTCAAATAATATCAGTGACCCCCTATTATTTCATTGTAGCCAAATCTTTCCAAGTATTCAATAATGCCAAGAATGCCATTATATTTGTAGCATGTATTAGCGAAAGCAAGAGTTAGAGATGCTTGCACCCTAACCTGGCAGCAATTGGGGCAAATCTAGCAGCATAGCAAAGCTTCTCCAATTTGTCATCTGCTGTAACGGCAGGCTTCTTCAAATAATGATAGGAACACAAGGAGTCCAGAGGAGGGCAACAAAGATGGTGAGGGGTCTGGAGACCAAGTCGTATGACCAAAGGCTGAAGGAGCTGGGTATGTTTAGCCTGAAGAGGAGAAGACTGAGAGGGGATATGATAACCATCTTCAAGTACCTGAAGGGCTGTCATATAGAGAATGGTGCCGAGTTGATTTCTGTGGCCCCAGAAGGTTGGACCAGAACCAACGGGTTCAAATTAAATCAAAAGAGTTTCCGCCTAGACAGTAGGAAGAACTTTCTAACAGAGCGATTCCTCACTGGAACAGGCTTCCTCAGGAGGTGGTAAGCTCTCCTTCCCTGGGGGGTTTTAAGCAGAGGCTAGATGGCCATCTGTCAGCAATGCTGATTCTATGACCTTAGGCAGATCATGAGAGGGAGGGCATCTTGGCCATCTTCTGGGCATGGAGCATGGGTCACTGGGGGTGTGGGGGAGGTAGTTGTGCATTGTGCAGGGGGTTGGACTAGATGACCCTGGTGGTCCCTTCCAACTCTATGATTCTATGAGTCATGAATGGCAAAGGTCACTCCTGATACCATTTTAAAAGGCAAACATATGTTTTCACAAGAACAGTCAGTTAATATGTTTTTGTTCTAATAAAGTTACTGTTTTAAACTACTTAATATTTGAGTGGACAAATTACCAAATCTTTTGTAACTGGTCAAGTGTCCAACCCTATCCCAGAGGCACCTAGTTGGAAAAGGATCTGGCCTAAATCTGATCTAACAGGGCTCTTTTTGGGCTTTTTCAGGTCCTCGAATATTGCATTATCACTAGACATAGGAATTCTACAACCCCCTTTTACCGACCTATCATCCATCGTGGGAAGGAAAGCAGCATGGTAAAGCCCTGTCTTGTCAGATCTTGCAAACTAAGAAGGACTGGTACTTGGATGGGGGGGAAGGCAATGGCAAAGTACCTCTGCTTCTCACTTGCCTTGAAAGCCCCTTGCTGTGGTTGCCAATATGGACATACCATCCACTGTAGTAGTTGCAACAGTTCCACGTCTCCAGAAGAAGGCAATTACATTTCACAGCAAAGGCAGGGCAAGTTTTGTAACCAAGTGTACATACTTGTCCTGTCCTAATTTGCATTTAAGTCACACTTCCATCCCCTAATCTGAATTTTTTTCTGTCGTCACCTTGTTGTATTGCAGAATTAGAATTGAGAGGCAAGAAAAGCCGTCTAAGGAAGTACTTGACAGATGTTCTTTGGGTCTAGGGCCCAATCTCATTTTTCGGCCATTGGGGTTGTGTATTTCAATGTTCCGATTTTCTAATGATTCATCGGTTCTTGTAGGCTATCCGGGCTGTGTGACTGTGGTCTTGGTATTTTCTTTCCTGACGTTTCGCCAGCAGCTGTGGCAGGCATCTTCAGAGGACTAACACTGAAGGACAGTGTCTCTCAGTGTCAAGTGTGTAGGAAGAGTAATATATAGTCAGAAGGGGGTTGGGTTTGAGCTGAGTCATTGTCCTGCAAAGTATTAAAGGTAATGTGCTAATCATTGTCCTGTAAGAATCAAGATAATGTGCTAATGAGGGTGTGGTATGTTAATGTGGAACCATTGTATCCTGAAGTGATCTGTTAACATGTGGAATCCAAAGCTAATCCGCATGGCTATTGTGGACTGTAGTCTTTGTTAGTCTGGAGTTTTTCAGGACAGGAAGCCAAGCCTTATTCATTCTTAAACTCTCTTCTTTTCTGTTAAAGAAAACTGCCATTTATTAAATAGGTGGAAGGAACATTAACAATCTGTGATATGCGGATGCCATCACATTACTGGCCGAAAACAGTGAAGACTTGAAACGACTACTGATGAAGATTAAGGTAGAAAGTGCCAAAGCAGTATTACAGCTGAACATCAAAAAGACAAAAGTAATGACTACTGGAGAATTACACACGAAGAAATGGAAATTGTTAAGGATTTTCTATTCCTTGGCTCCATCGTCAACCAAAAGGGAGACTGCAAGAAATCTAAAGAAGATTGAGAAGAGCAGCTGTGAAGTAGCTAGTAAGGATCCTTAAGTGTAAGGAGGTGTTGATCAAGATAATTCATACAATAGTCTTCCCCGTTACTATGTATGGGTGGACAATGAAGAAAGCTGACAGGAGGAAAGTTGATTCCTTTGAAATATGGTATTGGAGGAGAGTTTTACAGATATAGTGGATCACCAAGAAGTGTTCTAGATCAAATCAAGACTGAACCCTCCTTAGAAACTAATCTAACCAAACTGAGGATATCATACTTCAGTCATATTATAAGAAGACAAGAGTCAATGGAAAAGACAATAATGCTATGAAAAATCAAAGGCAGCAGGAAAAGAAGACCCAATATGAAATGGATTGGTTCAATAAAGGAAGCCATGGCCCTCAGTTTGCAAGACCTATGCAAGCCTGTTAATGATAGGACATTCTGGAGGTCATTAATTCATAGGGTCACCATAAGTCAGAAGCAACTTGATGACACTTAACACTCACACACAGCAATCTTACCATTCGTTCAGAAGCTGTGTTTCAAGTTCCACTGATTTCAATTGACATTGTTTCCAGGTTAACAGTGGTCTGAATCACAGCCTAACTACTGCTAAATAATTGTTTCTAGGTTTATCTGACGCTTAAACAGCTGTCTCAAACAAAATAACTGCAAATTGTGTGCCATGTATTTAAAGACAGGTTATCTATTGCTAACCCAAAATTTTCAGACACATTACTGTTGAGCAAGTGTTATGATAGGCATACTCCTAAAACAGTAATATATATCTTTTTGGAACAGCCCTACATGCAAAAGTAAGACTAGAAATGTTTAAAGGGGGTTTGTTTTTGTCTAGTGTTTAAGTATCATTGCTGTTTCACTATATTATATTGTAAATTTTTAATTGAGACTGATGACATCACACACATCCATGCATAATCATTTTTATTTAAAATCCTACTGGGTAAAGTCTAAAAGCAATCATATAAACACCAGCAATACTTTATTGCATTTCATCTACAATTACTACACTGCAAGGAACCTCTAGTCGTCACAATGCAGCTCTACAAAATGTGCTTAAAGCAACTCGCTTGTATTTACGTTACCACTAGGATATTCTACTGACCTGAACTGACAAGGCTGTTGTGCAAGACTTTTCTCAATGCAATAGATGTTACTTCACAGAGGCAGACCTTCCACTGTCAAAACAGCGTCAGCTTGTCTAACCAAAGAAAGCATAACTATCCTGATGAGATGCAGAGGAGTGGAGACCGAATGGAAAAATAGAAGATATGTACACAGGGACACAGAGAAGAAAGCAAGACAGATAGGGAGAAAAACATACCCTTCGTCCAAGCCGAATCGCCGCTTATCTCTGAATCACATCATCACGCTGTTCATTAAAGTGATCTTCACAGAAGCTACACACAGAACACAAAGTGGCCTACGGCCAAGTCAGTGACTTCAACTGCTCCATATTCATACAGTAACAGAAGCGATACACAGGGGACAGAGACAGAAAATGGAGTGGCTGAGACAGTTTTGCTCAAACCACTGTCTGCATTATGAAGGGGAGGGGAAAGATAGTGAAGCTACTACACAGAGACTATAGAAGAGAGACTCACAATGCAATCCTAAGCAGGGCTCAGAAGGGTATGATTCTCCTTAGGACTGCACTATCCAGCTGCAGTCCTATGCACACTTATTTGACAGTAAGTGTCATTGAATTCGGTAAAATTTACTTACACAGTCAGAAATCTATTCCATAACTTCCTTGTATACTGCAGATGCAACTAAAAAGATGGATTTGTCATCCATTGTAATAGAATTTGATGAGCTCCCTGGTTGGTTTTTCTAAACCCAGAAGCAGGACCCTTTTTATGACCTGTAGTACAATTGTATGAATAACAACTATAACATTAACAACAATAACAACAAAAGATTCAAGGATCAAATGAATCAAAAATTTGCACTGGCATATCTGCTTGAAATATTAGTTTATACACTACTTCAAGACAAATTTTAAAATTATGAATGATGTGGCTTCTAACCTAAGTAAATATTAAAAGCCTTTATAAGCCTGTCTCTCTCTTATACAAAACTGGGAACCAAGGCATTATACAAACTGAACACTAATAAAATGAACCTTACGTCCACACCAGCTTTCAAGTCCCATGTGGCTCAGGACTTCATCCAAGGAAATTCATCCTTTATTATTTATCTAATAAAATGCAACTGATTTTACCACACCCAAGGAAAAAAATTCCAGACCACACCTACTGATATTAGGAAAACTTTACATTTTCCTTTTGCAATGGTTGTGGTGCAGCCAGCCCCATTCTACATTCAATCATTTCCAAACTAACGGCCTCCCCAAATTTGTTACATTTGCTAGGATTCTGAAAACAAATGGGAATATCACCCAATGCCTTTCCAGAATTTTCGCCGGTATCTAGTAGTCTGGTTTCAAGACTTCAGAGGGAAGGGAAGAAAACAGGGAAATATGAAATTGACATAAAAAGCTTTTCAGTCAAATAAATCTTCCACCACAAGAGAAATCTGCTGATCTTTCTCCACTTGGTGTTTCCACTAATTATTTCTGGCTCAATAGCTTGGGAAGAGCTTTCTTGATTGAGTATAAAAACAGCTGTATTCCCCCGCCACCCCCCCCCCACCACACACACACACCCCCCTTCTGCCTGCGCTAATGTTGCACTCTTCGAGACTGGGCTTTTTCAGTTTTTCTGGTGCTTTGTTATTTAGTAACCATTTCCCCCCCCCCTTCCCTAATGGTTACTTAAATATCTGTGTTATTGATTACAGCACATACAAATTAGAGAGTTTGTCTCTCTGTGTCTCTCTGCTTTGCCAACTGTCTTCCTGAGAGTACAAGCATAATGGCTGCCTCTCTGTACCCTCTGCCCAGAAACTTGGGTGTTCAAGCAAACTAGCTTTTGTAACACTGCCTGGGAAGGCCAAATTCCAGCCACTGCCCACCTGAAAAGCTTGTCCTACCATCTTGGAGTCTACATACCACTGCGTAACCCTGCCTGTCGTCCCCTTACAGCCAAATGCCTCATTCCTGCCTGTCCTTAAAACTGTCTGTCATCTTAGGGCAGCCAAATGCATCTCTGTACTTCCTCTATAGTGCTTTCTGGGGGTGCCAAGTGTCTTGACTCTGCCTACTCTGTCATTTACGAAACCCCTTGGGGATACAAATGTCTCCCCACATTTCATGGCAATTGGGCAAATGGCTTTCTTGCCTGTTGTTTTTAAAGATTCATGAGCCTTCATTGCAACCACCTATAAACTGGGACCCTTTCACAGCGATCTGAAATTTAGCGGGGGGTTTGGATGCCTTGGGGGAGAATTACATCTGTGGCCAGATGTTTTGTGCCCAGGATAGTTTTGTGCCCAGGATAGATGCACCTGGCTACCCAAAGCTGGTAAAAGGCACTCCTGGCCACAGCTGCCAGCTGCTTATCCAGCCACAATCCTGGGTTCAAGAGCACCCCTAAACTATGGACCTGTTCCTTCAAGGGGAGTGCAGCCCCATCCAGAATGAGTGACACCTTAAGTCCCAACCTGCCACTCAGCCACAGTACTTCCGTCTTGTCAGGATTAAGCTTCAGGTTATTAGCTTGCATTGAGTCTAAAACTTCCTCCAGGCACTATTTCAAGGTTTCTACAGACTCCCTGGGATCAGCTGGAAGCACATGATGGAGCTACAGGTTGGTGACAACCCAGCCCAAATCTCTGGATGACCTCAACAAGTGGTTTCAACTAGATGTTGAACAGCTTAGGGAATAAAATGGAGCCTTGCAGGACCACACTGGCTGAAGGCAATCCTGCCTTGACGTAAACCCCCTCCATGGTCTCTCCACCATGAATCCCTCCACCCTGTCACTTGGTGGCTAGGTACCTGTCTAAAGAGAGTAGTCTGGTCTCCTGCTCTGCATGACTTTATCCAGATCCACCCATGTTACTATCCCACATACAATCTCTCCTTAGCCTGCTGGCTGGTTGCCTGGATTTCAGGTATTCTTCCCTGCCCATCAGAGGATCTTGCCTTACCCCAGGAGTCCCAACTGCCTCTGAGTCTACAGTATAGACTGGATGAGAGAGTTTTGCACTCAAGTAGAAGTTGCCTCACTAACAGCTTTAGCATATCACTTCTAAGGCAATGTCTGGGTTCAAAAGAACCCTGCCCCAAAGTGAGCAGTCTCGAATTCCAGTGAGTTAATGACCAGAAGTTGGAAGAATCCAACTCAAGAATCCAACTCAAACGTTAAGGCCTAGCTGGTCTCTTTGCCTTCTGGTATTAAGGGGATATCAGAAGGATAGGTTGCAACCCAGAACAAGGCCCCTGCGGATGTTATTTCATCACAGTGCAAAGAGAAAAAAGCCTGATGAGGAGATTTCACTCACCAAGAGTAGTAACTAGTGAAAAGAATAATCCACTGTGCTTCCCTGCCATCTGTCCCAATATCCCAGTTAATATCCTTTGCATAGTAGAGATGGGTGAACCCAGTATTTGGAGAGGGTTTTTTTTTTTTTTTCTGGACTCTCATCAGTGACATGGAAGGGGAAGGGGTCATTGGTGCAGGTTTGCAGTTAGTTTTTGTTTTTTTGATAATAGGAACCTTACAATGCACATGAGAACAGGCTTAATTCTACCATGTTTTTATTTTAGCACACAGTTTCATGAACCAAAGATTAGTTCATCTGACAAGGGCAGCTCTAGTCCACAGAAGTGTACACTTGAATAAAAATGTTAATATTTAAGGTGACACAAGCACTTTCCCGATTGTTATGCATGTGATTTACAATAACCCCACAGTCGGAGGAATATTTTGTACAGTATTATACAGGAACAGATCTGGGAGTGTGGCTTATGAAGACCAGTGGGAGGGGCTAAAATAGAGTAGGATCAAGGATGGAATTTCGTTAAGCTCCCAATACGCTTCCTTCCATAATTCATGCACTAGTCCTAAATATAATTCACAATGGAAAATTATTCCCTCTGAGTCTTGTATGAATGGATTTTATGCATTATGGTCTTCATGGAGAAAAGATCAGTGACTATTCAGCAAGATACCTGAATGGAACCTCTACATTTAAGAGGCAGTATGCTAGTTGCTGCCCTGACCTGGACAGCCCAGGCTAGCCTGATCTCGTCAGATCTCAGAAGCTAAGCAGGGTCAGCCCTGGTTAGTATTTGGATGGGAGACCACCAAGGAATACCAGGGTTGCTGTGCAGAGCAAGGCACTGGCAAACCACCTCTGTTAGTCTCTTGCCAAGAAAACCCCAAAAGGGGTCGCCATAAGTCGGCTGCGACTTGACGGCACTTTACACACACACACACACACGCTAGCTGACCCTGACCTGGATAGCCCAAGCTAGCCTGATCTGGTCAGATCTCAGAAGCTAAGAAGGGTTGATCCTGGCAAGTATTTGGATGGGAAACCTCCAAGGAATACTAGGGCTGTGATGCAGAGGCAGGTAATGACAAACCACCTCTGCATGTCTCTTGTCTTGAAAAGCCTATGGGGTTGCCATAAGTCAGCTGTGACTTGATGGCAAACAAAAAAAAAGGTAGCTGCTGGGGCAAAGTATGAGGAAAGACTGCTCTTTCATGCTTTTTTTAATGGACTTCTTGGAAGCATCTGGATGGTCACTGTTGAATGCAAGATGTCCATGATGGCCCTGAGTCTGATCCAGGACTGCTCTTATGTTGAATCATTCAAATACACTGCAAGTAAAATCCAATTCTTAACCAAAAATCACAACACCAGTATCACAGGCTCATTATTTTTTTCCATAAACTCTTAAAACTTCTGTTCACAAGACCACCCATTTTTTTTGAAATCTGCTGCCAGTGAGCCCCCACCTATGACCAACTATTCAAGCTTTTATGGGGGGGGGGAATACATAGCTTCCCTCAATAATGAGCTCTTAAAGGAAAATGGGGAAGTTCAAAAGGATTTACTTGCTTCTGTTAATTTTACAGTCCATTACATTTTATGGCTACTGATCTTATCTGTACATAAGCTTCTTATAAATGAAACCAGAAATTAAATTATTAAATAAAATTAAAACATCACAAGAAATGACTTTGGTAGTGGTTGATTCCTAACAAGAGGCGTAGGGACTGAAGTTTGCCTAGGCTGAGACATTTAATACTGGAGGATATAAGGGTAGATATGTTATTTCAGCTTTGAATTCAGAAGAGGCTGTGGGGCTTAACAGTGACTGAGCATTACAGCTTGAGTAAGCTTTGCATCATGCCTTGGACACCATGAGCTTGGGCCTGCATTTATTACTTTTGAATCCCACCCTTCCTCCAAGGAACTCAGAATGGCATTCATACATGTGCTCTAACCAGAGCCCAAAAAGATGTGGTGGAAAAATACTTTATACAGAATTAGCAACAGTGCACCACACATTTTGAAATCTTTTCAGGAAAATTCTGAAGCCATGTCCAAATAAATGTTTACAAGTAACATTTACATGTCTTCTTTGTTCCCTTGAAGGAGATTTCAAAATGCGTCAGGAGCTATTTCCAAATTTATTGCATATTTTCCTTCACACCTTTGTAGCTCCTGCCTGGGCCTGTTCCTCATTGTTTGGTGCAGCCCCCTTTTACTTTGTTGCCTACATAATTCAAACAATTTCACATCCAGGTACTGGTCAAGTCCAGGCCTTCAGAGAAAAAAATATATCCACAGTCTCAATTATCTCGCCTTGTTCTCTGATCTTCCATATCAACATTGTTCCTGTGCTATTATCTTCTGTGTTATCAGCACCCTGCTGACCCTGTTAGAAGCTTATTCCAACATTAATCTGAAATACTCACAGAAGGACGAACATGTAATTATAAACACTGGGTTGGATCCAACAGCTTTACCGCTACTAAAAAAGGGAAGAGGGGTCTTCATTGACAATTCAAAATGGCTATGCTGGGGATCTATATGGACAAAAGCCACATGCAACAGTGGCTTTAGCAAAGAAGAAAATTAGATGAGATTGAGCAAAAAGGTTGACTGGATCCAGCCCATGCTTCTGACACACACCGATCGATGTGCTTTACTGTCTTATGCATCCTGTGTTTCCTCACAACCAATGCAAAAAAAGAAAGCAACGTGTGGGTCCTATCTATCACACCAGGAAGAGTGAGTAAGAGACAAGTCTTGGCAGATTTTAGAATACAAAATATTTGCAGAATCACTCAACAAAAATGCTTTGTGTAGAAAACAGCAAAATTCCACTACAACAGACCCAATCACAGATATAACTTCTAAGGAGAATATTGGCGGGGTGGGGGGGTGTCATCATCACCCTGAAGTAATTCTGTGCATCTCTTCCACCAGACACAAGTTATTTCATAAGGATTCAACAAGCTTGGATTACACTGAGCACTTTTTAACAGCAATGTTTTTATGAGCACAAAAATTTGTTGAGAATGGTTAGTAGAATCAGCATTTGAGAGGTGACACACTGCTTTATAAGCTTTTGGGTGCTGTTAATAGAACGAGTGCGAAAGACCAGCAAAAGCGAAGCTTCCAGTGACAGAATAATACAATTAGTTTCACACAGAACTGCATGTCCTTTGCAGCAGGCTTCCCCTCAGAGAGAGAAAACAGAAAATGATGAATTTGTGCGTTCTTAGCCAGAGGCAAAAACTCTATAGAAAGAAAACTAGTTAAGAACAGATCCCAACAGAAAAGGTCTTCACAATAACGGAGCCTCTGTCCAGCTGAACACAACAAAATCTAACCCAAGCAACATGCCCAGTTGAGAAGGGAGGATCTAGCACTCTTTAAAACACTTTGCTGTTTATGAACCGGGAAACCCCTCCTTCGTAGGCCTCACCTTTCCCTTCATTTCAACAGTCACAACATTGGTACTTTTGCGACGTCACGTGGACCATTACATTTCAACCCCAGTCATCAAAACTGCATTTTACAACAAGCCTCAAAACTTGCTCTAGCAAAAGGACTTTTACCACAGGTGCCTGCTCAACCCTATTCTGAATGTATCGGTGCACCCTGCCATTTACAAGTCATTCAAGCTTGGAGGCAGAAACAGAATAAAAGTACTATTCTCTTTTTTTTTTTTTTTTACACACAGCTAAGGATTTTAAATCTTTATTTGTGCCTCTGGTGTTGTCCTAAAAAGTAGAAACCCACCAAGAAGATAATCAGACACTAAATTCCTTCTCTTAATTGAAAGTGTGACATTCAGTGGGCATTCAAATATATGTTCCGTCTCTTTTTTTAAAACATTTTCACAGCTCCTTCAGTCATTATAAAATAACAGGGGAGCTAAGCTTGGAATTATTGATCTACTAACCAGTGAATGTAATCTGTCACTAAAACCAGCCACTACCACAGAAAACAGAAGGCTAGGAAACTACACCCATTTTTAAAAAAAAGAGGTCCAGAGGGGAACCAGGAAATTACAGGTCAGTTAGCCCAATGTTATGTCCCAGACAAATTAGTAGAAATTGTAATCAAAAATAGAATTATTAGGCACACAGGGGAACAAAGCCTGCTGAGGGAAGGTCAGCATGGCTTCTGCAAAGGAAAGTCCTGCCTCAAGTGAACAAAAAGGTAGATTATGGTGATCTGGTAGACATTATATACCTGGACTTCTACCTCTACCAAAAACCCCTGAGTACGTTTAGCAGTCATGCAGGCTAAGTCTCTGAGGACTTCCAAGGCTCATTCCCATAACACATGATACTTTTTTCACTTCGCCTCAAGGTCTTGTACACAACTCAACCATCTCCTGTTTTCATGCCTCTTCTGTATTGTCTGAAAAGGGAGCTCAGGAAAGTCGGCCATGGAGCTAGTGGAAAGTTTCCTCCCCAAAATTTACAGATATATCAAAAAGGAAGAACAACTCATTCACTCTTGTTCAACAGTTGCTGGGGCAAGCACCAGGCAGGCATATGATAAGTCTCTCTCAGCCACTGTCCCCCGTCAGCAAAATGACAACAGTAACCACAATGATCTGAGAACAATGTTTATAAAGCAACCTTCTACATTTAAAATTGCACAGAAAATGTTTATGACAAGCAGAAACAGTACATACCTTTCCAGGGTGCAAAAAGAAAAGAAAAGAGAGAGAAAAAGAAAAGCTGCGTATAGAATTTCTGTACCCCTTTTTTTCTTTTGGCAAAAATACGTGTTTCTCAGATTTAAAAGGTCAGATAGGAAGACAGAAAATGAGCATTTATTGCAAAAGTGAAAATGAGGCAGAAGAAAGTTGGCAGCTTTTAGATGAACTCATATCTAGTTTTAGCATAATTCATTAGCTGCATAATTCCTATGCAAAACAAATCTTGAAGAAAATATCACGAACAAAAAATAGAACCATGAAATACATTTATAAGTTTGTGATCACTGACACAGTGTTGAAAAGCAAGTCCTTTAAGTTACAAAAACCCTAGCGAATGTTCTATAAAAGCTGAAAAACAAACTAAAACTTAATCAGAATTCATAAGATGGTTGCCAGATGAAGCATGTGTTTCTGAGAAGACTGCCACAGAAGGCAATTTCAAACTTTTACAACTTGACTGCATGGTCATACAGATGAAAGAATGCAAGGAATTTTTGTTTGTTTGTTTAGCCAAAGTTTTGTGTTTTTTAAATTCAAAAATAGTATTATTTACTTGCATTTCCCCTGGTGCTTGACAACCCCCCTCCCCGTTTTCACTGGTTTCTTCAGCTTTAGGAAGCAGCAAAATTTAGAACACTATCAAGCTACGTTTGGCTAAGTGGGTTATAAATTAATGTATAGAAATAACCCAACTGATTAACCATCATCAGAACTGACTCTAGTTTATAGATGTTACAAAGCTGAGAAAACAGGATAATCCAATTTAACATATCTTAAGAATTGCTCTAATTTTTGAAAGGGTGTTTATCTATTCAATTAGTAGCTTTGTCAATTCGTTCTCAAAAATGGACCAGGACTGATTTGTAATTCCTTATATAAAGTTACTTTAAAAGTACAAATAGTTTACTGATTAGTACTGCTACTCAAGTATGCAAATCAGGAGTTCCTTAATTGCAAGAGTTTTGAAGTTGAGAGATGAGAATGTACTTGGGTTGAAATTTCAAACAAGTTTTACCAGTTTAACAGTTCCCTCTTCAAACTGGTAGAGCACACATAAAATGCCATTCACTGGGGGTTACCACATTATGTATTCCCAGCGATGTATTAAGAGTTTGAGAATGTTATAAAAAATATTTATAATAGGGTTTTTGGATGCCACAGCTAAAAAATGGTTGGAAGACGTCTTCACAGCTAAAGGGGCCAAACAAAGTGCGAACAGTATTTTTTATTACAGTTTCAAACTCTTAATACATTGGTGGGAATACACAGAAAGTGCGAACAGTACTTTTTATAACATTTTCAAACTCTTAGTACATCGCTGGGAATACATAATGCGGTAACCCCCACTAATACATGTTATAGTTCATCTGTAAGCATGAAGGCAAACATAGACAATGCTGTTCTAATTTTAGCTTAAAAAAAAGAGGGGCAGGAAACCATACAGTAATGAACTCAAGACAAACAGGCATGCGCACACATACCACAAATCAAATCAATAGGCTCCAATAATCAAGTATTTCCAAGCTACACACAATCTGATCTGCAACTCATCTTGAAACCATGGAAGTCAAACAGACATTTTTGAATTCACACAATTGATCAGTTACTTCTTTTGACTTCCTGTTTATAAAAAGACTTCTTATGACCTTACATGCTGTCTTTGGGGATGAGCCCAACCTAGTTTAAAGACTGCTCCTCTAGTCAGAGCTGAGACAAAGCAACACAGATGCAGGAAATGCAAGTGTGAAGGCCTAGAAAGAAACATTCAGGCCCTGAAACCAAAGCTTCCTTGATGGAAAACTCTTGCTTCCAGAAAAAAACAGAATCAACAAGCTTCTGTTGAGTACTCCAACCTTTTAGTAAAACACAAGCCAAACACACTGTAGCTTTCCACTACTTATACACAGTTCAGAAGTCACATTCTAGAGGACGCATTGCATTGATATCCAATACAGTGAGGGATAGCCTCCAATCCACAGTTTGAAACAACGTTTGTTTACAAACTAGGGTCTGGTGGCAGTTCCTGGCTAGTACTAGTCAGTTTGCCCAGTTCAGATGTTATGATTAACTACAATTAAGATAAGGTAGAAAAGGGTAAGAAAAGAATGTGTGTGAAGCTATGGCTCATTCCTGAATCTCCAAGTTATGGTCTGGTGGATCAGAACATGACATCTGTACCAGATCTCTGGTTAAAACCGGTTTATATAACTTAAGGTATATATAACTAAGTTTGCAGCCAAACCACAAGCTTTATCATACAGCTGTCTTATCTTGCATTGTAACACACTTAAGAAGTTTTTGGCAATGAAACGTCTAGTTTCCCAAGCTGATATGGTGTCATGGAATGTTCACTAACAATGGAACACAGTTACTGGCAAAGTACACACCCTAGTGTGATAGAAGGTATCACAAACCTATCAACCTGTGGGAGTCTGATTCTTTGTGTAGGATCTTGCAGATTCTAGCTAAACTCTCCTTTTCTATGATTTACCAAATTTCCTGACACCAGGCCCACAGACAGCTCTTCACAAACGGGGATCACCTTTGAATAGACTGCCTAAGACACTATGATGTGACAACCCATAGTCTTTCTGGGCATGGAGTCTTTCCAACTTTACCAAATTCCTATTGGTTTGAAAAAGAACAAAGATTTGCAAATATCTAGGCTCATGAGATTATTATTCAATTTATGAAGCTATATCAGTGTGCATCATTTAAGCCAAAAGGATGGTTCAAGGGCAAACAAATATAAAAGCATAAAAAATGCAGCCAATTTTAGAAAAGAAAGAAACCAAAAAATACATATAATTATAGCTCTTCTGTTCTGGCTCTACTGTGATAGGCTAGTAATGATCGAATCATAATGGCCAGCATTTTCCCCAAGTGGGCAATCTTGCCTGCCCATGAAATCACAGAAAAGGCCTTTTTTCTCACAAGGATGCTTTTGGCGGCAAACTTTTTGTTTAGGATTTTTTGGCCAGTCAGGCTAGAGGACCAAAGCTTAGTGGCCCTTATAGCCTTGGGACCAATGGAGAAACTAGCTTTTACATCAGTCATCCCAAATGTTTTGTTAATTCCTCAAAGCAAATTCATCTAAAGAAGTGTGAAGCCAGCCACAACTGGGCTAAGAAATGCAACAGAAGGATAGGAAGGCTGCAATCCTGGGGGGGGGGGAGCAAATCTCCTTAGTAGCCGGGCGTGACACGCACCAGCGTAAGTGCCACTTTATCACGGGATAAAGTGGCAAACACACCAGAGTGGGAGCAAACACGCAGGCATCTGGGAGCCACGGAGCTCCACTGGCCCCCGTCACCAGCGCAGCCACTCTAGGAACTAAATCCCAGAAGAGAACAGCCTTGCTGGTGTGAGGGAGGCATTCCAGGGGCAGAGTTGCCTTTGGGCAGCTTCCTAATCCTGTTTACCCCGGGAACACCCCCTTGAGCAGCGGCGGGGATGTGCCATCTGTTTTGCTGTTTTCAGCATAGCATTAAGCCTCGGAGGAGGTGGCGTGGCTCCACCGCTCCCAGCTGCCACAGATCTTTAGGAATGGGCTGCCCGTGTCACCTTAAATTCCTGCCCCCTCCCACAGTAGAGGTGGAGAAACACTGCTTTTCAGTGGGGCAGCACTCTGACCCTCTAAATATTAATGACTGTCAATCTGATAGAACAGTCCTGTGTGCTCCTAACACATGCAAAAAGATTAAATGGCACCATCTTTTGTGAAGACAGTTTAGCTCATTTTTAACCACTCTTTCTTGCTCCACATAAAGACACATCTCTCAGATTATCAGACCCCAACAGGCTTCTAGTCTCCAAGCAGCATCCTGGTCCTTGCAGTGTTCCAAAACCCTAACCTAGATACATTCTTAGATCACACCACCAAAAACTCAAAGGGGTGAGGACGAGCAATAAAAAAGCCACCAATCCTGACTGACACTGTTTACTCTCAGTGCATTAATTGCTGCCCACTAAAAAACTGCAGGCAGCCATATTAACATGTTTGAACATGGCATCAGATGTGAGCTGATCACTTGGTCTGTTCAGTTTGTGCCAAACAGCTGCCAACACCTGCCCAATCAGCTTGCATCAGATTTTCCCAAAACTATGTAGGCACAAAGTCACTAGCGTCACTAAGAACTACTCAGACGAACACTACCAAGGATAGCAATTTATTGAAAAACAACATTTATTGATAACTGATCTAACTGTGTATTGAAACAATTGCTGTCTTGAGCAGAGCAGATATGCAGCAAGGATGTGGCAGATGAACTCAATTGGGCTCCCAGCTCTGTATTATGAGAGAGTACATATAAAAGGGGGGCAAGGCAAACCTACAGTCAGACAATAAACAAAGAGTGAGAAACGAAGGAAAGGGGTAGTAGAGATCTATGTTGGTGGGTCTCCCTGCATTTATGAGCCCCACAAAGAATCAGTGGTGAAGCACAATTTGTGGGAAAGCTCCAACCCACACATCTACAGCACCTTGGAACAGGAGTCCATGTGTACATGTACTGGGTTGGATCCAATCAGTATTTCCACTTGGGGAAAAGAAAGAATAAGGGCCGCTTTGATCAACATAAAGATTTTGCTGTTGATCATGGTCATGGAATCGGTATGGACAAAAACTATTTGGGATGGGAGCTGTAGTAAGGAGAGGAACTGAGTGAGATTGTGTGTGAAAAAGCTAGCTGGATCCAACCCATTGCCTTTTTCTCATGAGTATGCAATGCCTTGCTTCTATAGTGGTCAGTTCAGACCCTCCCTTGTTGCACCGAGGTGACCCGGACTTACAGGACTGACCAGAAAAAGAACACCTACATGAAAAAGAATATATTTCCTCCCTGCTCTCAATGGATTTAAATGTATAGGTAAGATATATAGAACAGATAAGGATACATTACATTACAACATTCAGGATGCTGAAGTCTAGGGATACAACCCAAAGATCAGTTACAATAATGTAAATACTAGTCTTGTTTACAGCGAACAGGCACTTAAACTCATTAATTGCTATCTCCTATACCAGGAACATTTAAAAAAAAAACCATACACAAAAATCTGGCACTCTTCCAAAGTTGCTTATTATTGCAAGTGAGAAAATGAGATCACCATGACACTGTTTATCTCACAAGAACACAGATATACAATGACAGCATCTGCAGAGAGCACACTGTGAGTTTTGGTAGTGCTACTATAGCATTCCCTTAGCAGTTCTGGAACCTTTAGCAGTACTTGCCTAACAAGACAGGCCAGTCTGAATTTTACAATAGATAACCAAGCCTCAGAGAAAACATGTAGCAGGACAAGTTGAAACACTTAGACCACAATAATATGACAGTACCTTCATTTTAATTTATTGCCACTGCTTGGAAGGAAGTATTAAGATCTCAGCTTATATACTTGTGATGCATTTGAACGTTTTCTTCCATCATAAGATAAATAAAATAATATGTAATGTAACTGTAAAAAAAAACATGCATATGGAGTTCTTGAACTATGCCTTTCAGTAGGTGTGCTCAACCTAGTGTGCTAAATCTATTGCCTATTCTGCCTTGGCACTGCATGTCCACATGGTACACAGACTCCATGAAATGTATCTGGACTGCTAAAATGCTTGGGCATTGTTGGAAAGAGGAGGATGGCCACATCACAAAACCCAAAGAGATGTGACTATGGTCATTTACGCATGGGAGTTTTACCTGAGGTTCATTCCTCGCTGGACCCACCCTTTCCAGTTGGGTATCTCTGCACCAGCAGTCTCCAAACTCAAATCAAGAACCGCCCCTTTAAATGCTGCTTTGTAACTGGCTTAGCAGTGCTCACTGTGAGAGAAAATTCCTCCCCCTAAAACCCAATTGCCACATAGAAAAGCATTTTAAGAACGAAAAGCAAACAAGCGATCTGAAAGGAAGGGGGGGGGAGAAATCCAACCCTCGGTTTTAAAAAGCCTTTCTTTTGCTCAGAAAGAGCTCCAAGGAAGCAGGAAGCATTTGAATCCCCGCCTCTTTACACACTGCTTTGTGACTGGCTGTGAGAGAAAGCAATCTTTGGTGTCCAGTGCTTTACCGGGCTGAGCTCAGGGGAGAGGGAAGAGTCAGGTTAACAGAGGAATGGGAAGATCAAGACATTGTGAGGGCTAGCAGTGAGGTCATTTCTAATGGACAGAAAACTCATGCAGAACTCCAAGGAACAACCGAGTCAGACAGGGGGCATACGTGCATAAATGACCTATGTCAGACAGGGAAGATACTGCGAGAAGTAGCAAAGACAACAAAGTACATATAGGTCAATTGTAATAAACAGTCAAACACCCCGGAGGGGAGCAACTGAAACAATTATAGCAAATTGCCCTGTGGAATGGTTTGCCAGAGGAGGGGCAGGGAACATCTTCCCTGGCAAGATTCTGGAAGCTGTGTAAGGCATTTTATATCTGCATGCCGATAGAAATTGAACTGAATGTATGGCTCATCTAATTTCAAATGGAGGCCATGGATAGCCCATGTTAGGTTTTGAAGCAGAGGATCCATTTTTGTGTTTGTTGGTTTGTCGTATAGTTAAGGATTAAAATTTTAGTCAGATATAGCTATAGTTTTATGCTGAAGTTGGGTGTTATTGATAATGGGGGTCTTAATCTTTGTTTAATACAGTTTGTATTTTTTTATTGTTTGTTAGCCACTTTACCACTTAGAGAATTGTGGTATACAGTTTTAAATGCTGATAAAACACACAACTACAAACATTAAGGAAAACAGAGTTCTCAGTGAAGGCCTCTTAGGACTTGGAAAACATCTTATAGTTTCCGTATGAAGTAAGCTGCTCATGTAGAGCCACAGACGCAGCACAGCACAACACCATCCATGTATAGTGATATGGAAAACTACTGCATGGCTCACAAGGCAAATGTTAAAGACATGAGAAACCTCATGAGTAGCCACCACATGTCAACTGTCATGGGGCAAAATACATAACTTGATCATGTCTACAAGTTGACCATACAACTAATTTCTTGTATTTATTATTGGAGCAAATTATGAATAGTTCTAACTTACACACACCATGACAGTCTGCTACCTATGTGAAGGAGTTCTGCCCATGACTCTTAACTTTTTCTTTGGAGAGTTCTGGACATTCAGGCCAGGATCCAAAGAAACAGCTTTAGGCACCTGACAGTAGAAGTGTTTACTGTTTGTACCACAGACCCCACCCTAACAATAAAAAAAAACTGTTTTGGAAACTCTCATTGATTTCAAAATGCAGTTTGGCAGGTGAAGGATGCTTTCTGAAGAAAAACAGACAAGCCTACAGATCCCTTGAACTTATGGTACAAGTTTTGTGATTCTTTGGATCCTGGATTTAGTCTTCCAGTAAATTCTTTGCTTACAGTCCCACTTTATCAGTAGCAAGAGCCAAAGAGAAATGGAACAATTTCAAGTTTGCCTCCTTTGCCTCCAAGCATAAGACACGCTGGCTGCATCACCGAAAGTTTGGGAGTTTGATCCTAGGTAACATAAATATTCTGTTGTTCTAGCAGCCAGTTTTTAAGCATACTTGTTACCTAAATAAGTGTATTATGAACATTTAAATCATTCTACCTGACGGAGACCATTTAACATAGCATTAAGAAACAGCAGGATTCATTTTATATTCTTGCCTGAACTAGGAATATATATCAGCTTTATGTTCCCATCCCAAGCTTCTAGAATAGTGTGAGCTCCTGTAATTGTAACCAAAGGACAGTCTAATTTGTTTAAAGAAAACTCAAGAATGTTGCAAGGCAAATAAAAAATACAATTTTCCCCGAAGCACTTAACTACAACTAAAGTTATCTTGGCAAATGTTACAACTGAATGTTTGCTTTTAACTTTTGTAGGCAGGTAAGAGTTTCTATGTTTAATTCAGTGTCCTACATAAAGACCTATGCATCTAGGACCCATTAAAAACTTGCCAATGTAGGATTTTCCACTATGACTACATCAGCAAACTTTGTGTCAAAACAATAAGATCCTGTAATTAGGTGACTGATTTTGAGTCAACGCAGGCATGTTTCAAACGAATCTCAAGACCTAGTTAATTTCACTTGAATTTGTTCACAGAAACAGGCATTCCGAAGATTATTTCAGAGCTTTCGGGATCCAGGGCTTTTATCCAAATTCAGTAATCTTTGTTTGGCTTGGCAGGGAACAGTGTTTTGGTCTCATGTTATTTGAGATTATAGTTAATCACTTAGAGATCACCATTGACATGCAGTCCACTACCCATCCATATAAATATTTGAAAAAGGGTGGATTCACAAAAATCAGGAGATCTTTTGTTGCCTTGTGACTGAGGAGCCAGTAGAACTTGGACTTGTGAATAATTCTTATATTTGGCTGCACCACACTTTCATGTGAATCCACCTCTGTTAATGCTATTTACAAAATCAAATCAAATTTAAACAGCAGCAAGTACATCTGGAAGGCAGAAAAAAGTTTCGAATATGAAGCTAATCTGGATGGGGTATCAGCCTCTTTCTGCCTCAAAAGTGTGGAAAACATATTACTTGAATTTTAAAAAATCAAGAGATAATCCAACCAAAGTTAAGTATAACCCAACAAAACCAATGAAATCTTTAAAAACATTAAATCTGACTTGATGCTCCCCAGAAATTTGTTGATTTTTTAACCTGAAGAAAGCAGATTTAGTTAGGCAAAAGCATAGCCGCCTGCACTCTTATGTACACTTCTTGGAAGCAAATCCCATTGAAATTACTTCAGAGTAATTTATTTAAGATTGGACTGTACTACTGTAACGATACCCTTCGATACCCCCTGTAATATGGACACCCTTGGACTCTCGTGTCTGTGCATTGGGACTGTTGCTGAATGGCAGGAGAGGCATGGAGAGAGACAGCACCGCACTCCAAGATACAGGAGAATCCCAGGCACCCCACCGGACATCGCTGTAAGGAGCCAGCAGGGACCCGCGAATGGCACACAGCACCTGGACCCGGAGAAGGGAAGTGGACCTGGACTCCATCTTGGAACTGAATGCAGAGCAGAACAGAGAGCTTCAAAATCTGCTCCTGGGCCTCCCCGCCAGAGACCTGCCCCTGGAACAGCTGCCCACCTGGACACCTACATATCAAGATCTGCCTGACGACTTCAGACTAAGAACAATAGCATTTCCCCCTTCCACGCCTTACATTCCTTCTCAGGACAAGCTAATCCCATCTTCTCATTCCCCACTCTGCCCCCAGCTCCTGCCAGCTGTCAAAACGCAATCAGTGAGTGATTGACAGTCATCAATATCCTCCTCATATTCCAATCACCCTGGCCCACACCTCTTTCACTCTCAATCTTTCTCCAATTTTAAAGCAATGTTACCTTTGTGCCCCACTGCTCACAGGCCTGTGAGTCAGTCTGCCCTGAGGGCAGAATTTTACTATAAAGCAAAGAACCCTGCCACATGTCCATGCCTTCTCCTTCGGATCCAAAAAAGAGCGCCCCGTGTCTCTGCACGGCTTCTTGGCTATAACAGGCTGGTTCGTGTAATAGCCCCCCCCCCCCCCAACAGCTTCTCTCCTTGGAACCTTGCAGGACAGGTAGCTATTGACTCTCCTTATTGCTATCCCTTTTAGAACTCTTGTGTGTGTGTGTGAATATTGCGTGCAATTGCATTTGTGTGATTTGTACCCCCTTTCCCCCCCTAAATAAAGTGCACCCTGTTTTGGCTGCATTCAGTCTCTTTAGCCATTTGTTTGTTACTGGTTTTGCTCACCTTGCGTAGACACAGGAATAGACCCCGCTAAAGCCTCTCGTTAGTGCTCTAAATTTGTCTCCAAACTGACTAATTCCCCCAATAAAAGTTGGAGACCCCAGCATTCCCCATAACACTACCTTGAAACAATTAACAGACAAACGTATGGCATACATTTGTGCAATTTCCCTTCCATCCAAATGAACAGGGCTGGCTATAAACTGGGATGCCAAGCAACAGTCTAAAATGGTCAAGATAAGGTCTCCTTATCCTAAACACAAATTAAAAAGTAATAAAAACAAGTCTTAATGCTCTACCAAACCTGGAAAGATGTGGTAGCTACTTTACTCAAGCCACTTATTAGTATCTTCAGAAGGCACAAGGCCTAGGTCCATCCAGAGTGGGGGTGGAGTTGTCTGAGGGGGAAAAGACATTTTGCCGTTCACTTCCGCTCAGCCTAAAAATTTCCTAATATTGATATGGGAACTGAGGTTGGCTGATCATCCTTCAGGGATTTGGCTGGGTCTCAGATGAAGCATCTCCTCCAATCCCAACCATCTTGCAATAAATGTTACCTGCTCAACCTACTTTCACTACCAGTTAGACGATGAAGGCCTTTATCAGTACATTTGGAGGAGAAAGTGCCCAGCCTTAGAAAATCACATTGGCCTCTTTTCCAGCAAGCTTAGGAAACCTGGCCAGTGTAAACAGATAAAGAGGAATTGCCTTCCCCTAGTACAATATGCTGAAACGCAAGGTAAAACATAGGAAATGGTAGGATGGTAGATCACAAAATGAGGTCAAAAAAGGAATCAAGAGAGCAAGGGGTCGCAGGAGAGGACGTGAGCAGGTTCGGAAAAATAGGTAATCTGAAAAGGGAGCAGGCTGAGTTGGGTTGAGGGGCAAGAAGAAAGGCTATTTCCTTGGACCCATCTCAATTTTATTGTAAATCTCCATGTGTATGTTTATATTCCTATGCAAGGCCTGGCCAGGGAGGGGGGGGGAAATAGGCTTTCAAACACTTTAAACAAACATTCAGCTCATCAAATGTGTCTACCAGCTTAGCATGTGCTTGCGTACATCTTCTAAAATGTATGTCATATCCTCACACGCTTCTTCCCTCATCCTCTCCTTCAGCAATTACATGGCCTCTTGCTGAATCATTATGAAGCCTCTGCAGCACAACTAGAGTGAGGTGCATGTACGCGAAACCTGGAGAGACCAAGCGGAAAGATGCAAAGAGGTTAAATAGAATCTATATTGATTAGGTGAGCTGACTGGATAGCTTGGAATGTCCAGCTGCTCAGGGAACAAAGCAGAAAGAAAAACAGAAGAGGATTATTTTAAAAAGTAGTCAAGAAGAAGGGGTGCTTTTTTTGTCACTCCCCTTGAAAAATAAGATCACACTGCTCCATGACCTGATCCTGTAAAAGAGTATAACCCAGACATTGTTGGATGAAACTAGAGTTCCTTTATTACCCCAGTGAGTTTCAGACAGCTATGCAATTCTTCATCAGCCTCAAACGGAAGGTGGGATGCAACAGTCTTCCGTAAGCCTGTCCCCTTCTGCAGATACCCAACGTGGAGGGAAGCCAATCATGTTTCGATGTACCTTGCAGCTGGAAATCAGGGATAGGGTAAGGTTGTTCCTAGTATATCATCTGGCTAGCTTACCAACTGGCAGATGATATACTAGTAAAAGCCTCTGCCCTAGCAGAGGTGGTCACAGATTTGGTATTGAGGACATCCAAATCCTGTACTCATGACTTCATGGCTGCCATGTGGGGTTCCCAACTGAAGATGAAGAATAAGAGTCGGTTTTTATATCTTGATTTTCTCTACTGTAAGGAGTCTCAAAGTGGCTTACAATTGCCTTCCCTTCCTCTCCCCACAACAGGTGTCTTGTGAGCTAGGTGGGGCTGAGGGAGTTTTGAGAGAACTGTGACTAGCCCAAGGTCACCCTGCAGGCTTCAGGTGGACGACTGGGGAACCAAACCTGCTTCTCCAGATTAGAGTCCACCACTCATGTGGAGGAGCGGGGAATCAAACCCAGTTCTCCAGATTAGAGTCCACCACTCTTAACCACTACACCACATGGGCTCTCAACTGCTGATTTGCTCCGCTGCCCACCAACTCTTGGCTAGTCGGTGGGCGAAAGCAGGTCAGCCATCTGCGTCCCTTGCATGATGACATCACTTCCAGTTTGATGTGGAAGCGCCGGCATCACACCAAGGGGGCACTCTAGCACTCTCCCCAAAAATTCTATGAAAAACAGAGTTTTGGGCAAGTGCTAGAGTGTCCCCCAGTGCAATACCAGTGCTTCTGCATCAAACCAGAAGTGACGTAATTGCGCAGGGAATGCAGATTGCCGCCCCCAAACCCGCCTCTCTAGCTCTCGCTGGTTGCCAGGAGGCACCTGGCAACCCTACTGCCATGGCATTCATGAGATTATCCCTGGCTGTTTTAATACCAGTACATGAAACAGGGCAAACACTGGAATTACTTTTTTGTACTGATCAGGTCTCCTGTCCTGGTTATGGGAATTTAACTCAACCCTGTGCCATGGTCAGATCATTATTTGTGGAAGGCTTCTTTGATGCTAGGTCTCTCTCGTTGCAAAGGCAGCGGACTAGTTATGACAGTCTGCCCTTGGGGGCTTACAAATCCAATGGGTGTCTCCCCTGGTAGTGCAGAATCGGATGCCTGGTCTCTGAGTTGTGGATTATATGCTCTTGCTTATGTGGTTTATATCTATATCAGGCCACTGAGTTAATGAGATCAATACCTATCTGTATCTATCCGAATGAAATCAATATGCTGACGGAATCCACCTCTGCTCCCCCGTTGAAAGAACTGTTAGGACAACTTATGCAATACATCACAGTGACGCACTTCGAGAGACTTACAAGTACAAGAAGACACAGGTGAGCCCCCGCCCTCCACTGAGCTGGGGAGAGAGGGTGTAAGATTATCTTGACCTCACATTGCATTACTTGACCTCAATTGCTCTGAGAACGTTCAGAAATCACCTGTACAGAGGCATGACACCCTCTGCCAAAGACCACCATTTTTGGCTGGGTACTAAGGTAGAACCTTGAGTGCAGGTCTGGAATCCACAGCCTTGTTCAAAAGTTAATAATGAATGCATATACCGTCCACCTACAGTGTACTCTTGATTTTCTCAAAAATATGTGCATTGAGTAATTCTCATGCTACACTCAATGCATGTAAAGCTAAATGTGTGATGTGAACACATTTTTCAGGCCCCCAGTTTCAATTGCCAAGTGAACACATGTTGGCTCTTTCTTTAAAAATGGATGGGCACATGTACATGCAGGATATACAAGTATTTACTATAACATGGGAACAGGGCTTATATTGTAGAGGGTTTCGTCAATTGTGGCTTCTACTGGTACTACAGCATTAGGGCCGACAGGTACCCCTTGGCAACCAGCGGGGAGAGACTTGCCAGCTGCAGGGAAGCCCTAGCCCTGCGTCTCATCAACATCACTTCCAGTGTGCACCAGAAAGGACATCATCACATTGCCAGTGATGCTCTGATATTTGGGCAAATCCTCTAAGGTAGAGGCCATTTTTACCATAAAGATTTTGCCCAAATACCAGTGTGCCGCCACACCACCAGCAATGTGATGACATCGCTTCCAAAACATGCAGGAGGTGATTTTGCCGCATTGCTGGCAACTTCACTGAAATGCCCAGCTAGGCCTCCCCCACCACCAGTAACTCCCCTCGGCCGGTCAGCTGATCCGTATTGGGGGACAGAGGATCCCTCATCCCTGGCAGGGGTCTCGCAACCCTATATAATATCATTGTGACCTTGAACCCCTAAAAAGGTAACACAAGCCACAAAACAGTTGGAAGTCAAGCTCTGATTTAACTAACTAGGCAAATTCTTGAACTGGAGGCATCTAGTAATTTATTCATTCCAAGACACCTGGTTAAAAGACTATCACGCTCCAGAGATCAGCAAGGTAATCAACCTGTGATTGTTTAATCATTTAGGATGACAAAGCATTTTCAAGCAGAATGTCATGGTAAAGTCACTGGAAACAATGAATGTACATTTCTATTGGTATATACACAGAATTGAACTGGAGGAACTTGAAGAACCGCAGAAGGGGGGGCACCTGTGATTAACCTGATATGTCTAAAACTCACAGGCATTGTTCTTAAATCAGCAACTGTCCCTGCTGTTATGAGAGCAACAAGACAAATGTTTGCTGCCCTGTATTAATGCCAATAGCCTCCATATAACTTTACAAAGCTCTGCAACGCTATAATCAAAAGCAGATACATCTGGATAAGGCAGTATCCACAGTCCAACACACTGCTAAGCCTGCTAGTGCCTGTTGATGTCAGCGGGCCTAACCATACGTAACTCTGGCTTGGACTGCGACCGTAATGATGAGATCACATCAACATTGCACAGCTACGCCAGGGCACATGGGATGGAAACCACAGAGGCCAAAAGGTATAACTTCTATGTAACTGTATAATTCCATTGCTTTCAATAAAAGACATCAGATCCTTGTGCTCCTTGAAATATTTCCTCCCCTTGTCAATCTTTCTGCTAATGGTAGGCAAAACTGCAGTCATGAATCTCTGATGCCACTCCTCCGATGCATTCGTTACATGTGAATGCCCAAATGCCATTTTCCTACACAGAAGTTATATCACTTCTGAAAACACAAAAACCAAAATATATAGGGTAATAATTTTGCCCTGCCTGGGTTTCAATTTAATGAAGTTTGTACCACAGAATTTCCTGTGTTCCCAAACGATGCCCTTCTCTTACAGAAGCAGTTTACTGGCTTGCAAAAGAGCCAAGGTAATCATTTCAGAGAAGCAGGTGTACATCTTAAAAATGCTGTTTGGACCTCTGAACTATTGTGCATTGCTTTAATTGCCGCTCACTTAAAATCATCCTTTCAGAATCACTTGAGGGTTGGGAAGCTGTATAACCCTTCAGCAAAATATCATAAATTAAACCCAAAAGATTCTATTGGTTGCTTCTTTAATTTATTCGACCTGAAAACATCACAAGCTCTCACTCTTTCTCCGCCTTCCCATTCATTACCGACAGAAAGCAAAGACCTTCATTAAAAAAAAATAGTTTTAATGAGAACAAGTACCGTCAATATAAAAACTGGAATGTGAGAGGAATACTCAGACCTTTGGGTTTTTATTTCAAACCACCTGTATGTTCGCTCAATGGTGGATGTCATTCCAAGCAACAAATGAGTCCAAGGAGCCATTCACTTATAAAAGGAGGTTAAAAAAAAACAACAGAACAGCACCAGATTGTCCAAAGCCTTGCCTGTTTTTTTTCCAGGCCTACTCCACATCTTGAACCATGGAGACCATGTAATGTTGCTAGGACACTTGGAGAACTTGATGGCCATTGCAATCACTTCAACGCTGGGAGCCAGCATGGTGTAGTGGTTAAGAGCAGTGGTTTGGAGTGGTGGACTCTAATCTGGAGAACCAGGTTTGATTCCCCACTCTTCCACATGAGCGGCGGATGCTAATCTGGTGAACTGGATTTGTTTCCCCACTCCTACACATGAAACCAGCTGGGTGACCTTGGGCTAGTTACAGCTCTGTTAGAGCTCTCTCAGCCCCACCTACCTCACAGGGTGTCTGTTGTGGGGAGGGGAAGGGAAGATGATTGTAAGCCACTTTGATTCTTCCTTAAGTGGTAGAGAAAGTCGGCATATAAAAACCAACTCTTCTTCTCAAGAATAAAGTTTTGGGTTAAGGTTAAGAGACTCAGAAGTACAACCTTTTATTCCCTTGAGTACCTCTGCGGCACAAAATAATCAACATGATAAGCAACTATGTTTATCCATTTTTTGTGAGATGCGATATGGAAATTTCTGCCTAATAATATTGAAGGTTTTTAAAATAATTTATTTAGAAATTTTTGTGCAGCTTCTCCAGGAACCTGCTCAAGGTGGAATACAAAATAAAAATAAAAACATTATAAAATATTAATTAAAATCCAGCATTAAAAACCCAGACCAGCATAAAAAACATAAACCATAAAAACAGCTTAAAATAATAATTTCCAGGCTAAAATAGTGTTAAAAAATCAACCCCTTAATTAAAAGCCTGAGTGAACAGAAACATTTTGACATGGTGCATAAAAGAAAGTAACACAGGCACCAGGAAAGTGTCAAGAGGAAGGGTACTCTACAAGAGGTGCCACTACTGAAAAAGCCCTGTCTCACCTCTGAAGGCAGGGGCACAAAGAGCAGAGCTTTTGAGTCACCTTTTATCTGGCACGGTGGACAATATTTCACCTTTCAGAACATCGTAATCAATCTGATCTTCAAGATTAAAGATTGTATTAAAGCACCCGCCAAAAAGTGAAATCTCCTTTATTAAAATTAAGCTGAGCTGAAGTTAAGACATGTGCTTTGGTACCAGAAATTATAGTATCAGTATGTTGCTAGGTTCTGTTTCCTGTACTACTTTCTAAAGTAGAATAAAGATAAATTATACTTTAACAAAATTATTTCTTAATGAACACTTTAAACAAATAGGTTGTTTTATGGCAATAGTTTATCAGCCACATGTAAATTTAATTTTCTGCTTTGAATCAGAGTCATTCAATGAAAGCTCGTTATAATTTAATTCTACTAATTCAGTGATTCATCAAGTAAAATGAATGGCCATCTTGGCCTCCCTAAAGGGCTTCCTTTAATTACCAATGAACAGCATTAAAGCTGAATCAAGACTAAAACCCAGTAAGTTTGGGGAATGCTTCTGGAATTCTTTAAATATTCTTATTGGGTTGCCCAATGAATTAAGCCACAGATTAGCCTACAAACAATCATCCTTATGAAGATATTTCATGCATTTTGTTTATTTGCTTCATTTACACCCAGGCTTTCTCCACAATGGGGACCCAAAGCAGCTTACATCATCCTCCTCTTCTCCGTTAGGCTGAGAGTGTGTGACTGTCCCAACGTCACAACAAGCTTCCACAGCAGAGTGATGATTCTAACCTGGGTCTCCCGATCCTATTCCGGCACTCTGGCCAGTACACCACACTGGCTCACCACACTTTACTCCCCCTTATTATTATTAAAACGTTTCGTCTTCATGGCTGTGATATTAGGCCTGATACCCATGCGGCAAAATAAGGTAACAGAATGCTGAGGAATGGGAGTAATTCAGATGGCAGATAGTGGACTCCAGCTTGACGGTTTCGTTACATAGAACAGCTCAGTGAACCTCAGTCCTACATCTGTGAACCAAACTTTACAAGAAAAGATATATAGAAAGTCCTTGTTTAATCTGGTAACTACACTGCTCTCAAGATGGCATGACCAAGGAGAGAGGAGTAAGTGTTAGAGGAGGTAGGTTCCTCAGTGAACTCCCCCAACTTGGATTCTGTATGTGCCTTCGACAAGTCAAGATTTTTTTCCTTCTTTAAAGTCTACACATTAAAGGATTCTACCATTCTTTAGGCCCAAATGACAGAGTAGAAGGCCCACAGTTGCACTTTGGTTCATCAAAGACAGGGCATAATGCCAGTTTCATCCAGGCAACTCCACAGTTTACAGCCATCGGTACCTCTACATTGGTGGAGTCCCCAGCTAGAGCTGATACACACTATTATGTAGAAACAAAGTCACTGCAGATGTGCTTGCTGTGGAGGAGAGCTCTCTGCTGCCAACTAAAAACTTAAACTTCTGAGGCTGGACAACCCAAAAGGCAGAGGGGAGATCCCCCTCTGGTTCCCTCTACCCTGCAGAGAATATCCATCATAGAATGAGTTGGGTGCTGTCCCCCTACCCTGAAAAGCTATAATGGAAATGGAGGACCAAGATGATGGGTACTTTTTGTAAAGGTCCATCACTAATTTCTCGACCAAAGGCCTCAAAGGTTTGCTGATATACTGCCCTACCCTTGGACAGGCATTCTGACCAGTTGACCTTTGGTGCCTCTACGTTTCTATCATTTTGTGAAGGCTTATGTTGTTCCCTTTTTAATGATTTTCTTACCAAGATGTATCCATGCTGCATTTTACCAAGTTTGATCAAAGTCAGGCCGACAGTTTCCATATTGGGGGGTACTATTATCCCACAAAAAATGTTACTATCCTGTTACTTAACAACAACAACAAAAACAAGCAAGTACTTGATGTAAATTTAGGATTCAAGAGCCACCCTTCATTTTTTGCACTCTAGATCAATCGTTCCAAGAAGCTAGCATTATATCAAGAATTTGCTTCTCTACACTTTTGTCCTGCTTTTACAAATATTCTATGGAGACACAAATGTTGTAAAGCCATAAGAGATATATGCATTAAATTTTAATGACTTTCATCTAATACAGTAAATTATTCAACAATGCAGTTTCTTCCAGCAGAAAGGCCGATGGTAATCTGTAAACTCAGTAAGGTAATAGAAGTTTTGTCTTTTCTAAATTTACTGCACTATAGTGCAAAGGCAAAGTTTAAACCCTGTCATCTTTCAGGGCTTGCACACCTGAATAATGTAATACCAACAATGAAAAAGGATACCCATACCGAAAGGATTCTGAATAAGACATTATATGATTACACCCACCACCATCCAAACGTCATTTGAATTTATATCCCCAATGTTATTTAGAAACCATAAACCTTCCAGCTTTGCAGACAGACTTTTGTAGTGATCGCTATTTGAAGACATTTAAAAAAAAAAGTTAGGAGGCACTAAAAGGAGCAAGCCTAAGCAAGCCTATGCAAAGGTAAGTCCCATTTATTCTAGGAGGCTTACTCCCAGGAAGGGGTTTTTATCCTTTGGATTGCAGCCTTAGAAAGTACAAACTGGAACTCCTTCCATCAGCTACTGCATTTCATTTCAAAAAGATGTACTTCCTTCAGAAGACACAGCCAAGCTGTTTACTCCCATTCCTGGAGGCAATTCTAGTAGCACCTTGTTCGAAGGATTGATTGATTGCAAACATACCTCATATTTGCCTCCAAAGATGAGTTTTACAAGGTTTGTCCAATCCCAGCTTCCTGCCTATATTTTGATGGTTCTCTTCAACCTTTCTTTTCTTTCTCCTGGACATCCTTGCACACAAATTGGGGCCACCATTGTGATACTTTCCATTTGCTTTTTCAGACTGCTTTCAATATTAGTTATTACTTTGGACAACAAAATAATCCAAGAGAAATGAAAACTCTTAGAAATGTTATGCTTTTTAAGCCTACAAACCAGCAGATGGTCAGCACAGCCCAGGCAGGACATCCAGAAACACACTTTTCTTCAGCCCCACAGTAAAACTTTTAACTACTAGTATTATCTATCTGATGCCTATGCAAGGGTTTTTGTCAATTTCTCCAACACACCCCTCTCTTTTCCTGTCTTATTTGTATACTGAGCAAACTGCATCCTTGGTCATTGTGTTCTTTTATGCTCAACAGCAGACACAATGATCAGCATGCTACATGGACTCTCATATTGTGCCTCAGAACATGATCTCATGGGTTGAGCAAAAAATAAATAAAAAGTAGAACCACACAGGAACTATCATATTGATCAATCAAGATGTGAAATGAAAGGTATAAATTGTTTTAACAACATAAATATTGGACTGAACCAATATGCAGCTTTGTATCATCTTGTTACTGACAATGATTAATTTCACTGTTAGTGCCTCAAAATAGATAACTAGTTTTAGCTTCAAAGTGGTAAATGGATGGGGAAGGTTGGTCTAATACCTTTGGGCCAGCTGTATAAGATCTTGGCTAGGCTTTTTCTTCCTCTGTTGTAGATATTTAGCCTGGGTGTCATCAGGTCTGAGACTCTGGTATGGTTAGCACTTGGTTTTTATCCCATGACTTGCAGCCTGTGGCTTTGAGCAAGCCAGCCCAGTGGATCTAGTACCAGCCTAGGAGTTGGAGTTGTGTTTTATTGTAAACTGCTTTGCCCCCTCCCCTGCAGGAAGAAAACGGCAACCTCAAAATCTACATAAATAAATCTGTCTTGACTATTCCGCCCCCCCTTCCCCACATACACACTATGATACTGGAAGACAAATGGGGAAGAAAAGGGAGGAGGTGCTAATAAGGCAGTTTTGTCTGTTGCTCCACCACAGCTAGAAATGAATGGGTACTATGGGAAGGATTTCAGCCTGAAGGGAGCAAGGCTCTGCCTGTTGATCTAATCCTGCATGAGTCAGCAACTTCAAAGTTGTATGACAACTATCACATTGAACTCTGGTCACAATTCCAACACAGAGCCCCCAAACTGAAGCTTCTACTCACAAAAGTACTTTGTAACTTATTTTATTCCTTCAGTAAAAAATTTTAATCAGGTATTTATTTTTTACCAGAACTAAAATCTGATCAAGTCCTTCAATCACCATCAAATTCTAACTTCCTACCTCAATGAGTCCTGCTGCTGAAATGTTTCTTGAATAAAATGGGGCTAGTTTTGTAACACACACACACACACACAAAGCTAAAAGATAAAAAAAAAACCTCCTCTGGTGAAAGAGGACAAACCGTGGGCCGTATATCCTGCCAGTCCTTTTAAGACACACTGATAGTATAAAACAGTTCTTTACCTTCATATTCATTTTAGCCAAGAATGAACACTTGAAGGTTTTCACATATCATGGAACCGTAAGAGCTATCTGCTTCAAGGAACAGTTCTGTCGTCGCTTGAGTTATAAGGACTCCAACACATCTAACAGATTGCCTAAACCAAAAATAGGCAATGGTTGCCAGCACAAGTCAGTGGCTTTTACTAGCCATTAAAGAAAATCAACACTGCACCGCATCAAAACTGACACCAATATTTTACAAACATCCGTTTTTGTACATAAACTAGATCCTAGACTAAAGTTGATGAGTGCCCAACTGGATTGTTAGGCACTCTGAAGGCAGGAAGACAAACCTGGGTGTGTCTAAAATCAAAGTGGGAGTCCTGCTTGCTTAGTCATCATGTTTCCATTAACAGTTGTGAAATTCCCAGCCCAAGTAACCATAACAAGCCCCTTACCTTGCTCCACCCTTGCCCCTACACAACTACAGCCTAGGCCCGCTCAATGAGTCAACACCAGCTCTCACTTCTTTCCTGTATCACCTTCTGATTCAGCCTGCACTTCTCTCTGCCTCTGTGCTCTTTGCGCCCCTATGCATTCCTCAGAGTTGCCCACCTGAACTAACCTCCTAGAACCACACCGACGTAACCCCACTAGCAAGCTTCCTTCATTAGACCCAGGAAGGTCAGCTTGTTATCACTAGAGGTGTGCATTCTGATATACCCGAACTGAAAATATTCCCAAAAAATACCTTATCAGAATTTTTCAGGTATATTTGGCATCCCAAATATATCTAGAAATTTTCTAGGATACAAAAAATAATGGTCCCAAAAAAATCCCCGAAATATTCAAGATTTACCGAAAGTTCAGGAGCCAGCATTTGCAGGATCTTGGGGACTTTTTCTCTCTCCCCTCCCCCACCCCAGTTTTCCCTTTGTTTCTGATTAGGAATAGGCAAATGAAAAGTTGGAAGCAGTTTACCAAAGGATACTCTTCGGATATGGAACAGAGAGGCTGGAGTGCTCTAGGCAGGTAAGGAATGTTGGCATGATTGCCAACTTCTTGGCATGAGGGTTGCTCAGCAGGCAAATTCAGCAAGGGCAACATTCTTCGTCTCTAAAACTATCATATGGGAAATGTTGCATTTCTGCCTGATGTGCAGCATTAAAAGATACTGGGGTGGGGAGAAGGCATCCCTAGGCTTTGGAGTGATATGTTCTTTGAGGAAAAAGGCTGACAAACTAGGATGACAACCCAGATCGTGCGCGAGTGTACAGTGCAACATATTTTAAAAAGAGTCTGCCTCATTTGTGACAAACCTCACAGTGAAGATGATGATCTGTTTCTCGCTGTTTGCTAAAGCCTTACCAAATTTGTTAATCTAAAGCAATGATTCCCAAACATTTTGGGCCACCGCCCCCTTGGTTCCACAAAGTCAACCCCAGTGCCCCTGCCCTATCCATAAAAGCATTATTCAAAATAGGGGTTTCTATGTCGCACTAAAGATGATAACAATAAAAATTCAAAACAGTAACAATTAATTGCACATCTATTCAAAATCAAATTAAAACTTTTTAATTGAAATGTATTCAACAGAACTGATGAACTTGATCCAGTGGTACCAGCTCTTCAAAGTCTTAAAAAAAATTCTCATAGTTTCCACCACATTTGCCAGCATGGTGCCATAGCTTGATCTACTGAAAACTAGTGAACAACACAGTTGAAGGGGCCTACCACTAGCGCTCCCCTGCTGCCCCTTGCCTCTTAGTGCCCCCCAGGTAACCCCCCCAGGGGGAGGTATTGCCCACTTTGGGAACCACTGATCTAAAGGTTTGCAGTGCTTAGAGCTACGGATGGTTCTAGGCTGGCTGCCATGGGACTGTTCTTTTTCCACCCCATCAGGCTCCTTCATTTCCCAGGGATGACATGCAGCTGGATCTATAAGGTTTTCTGTTTCCTACATCCTTCCTGACATGGATCAGGTCCACAGAAGAACCTCTGGGGAGTGGGGATAGCCTGCCCCATACAAGGAGGCTGCCAGTGTCACGACACCACTGTATACCTGATAACTGGATGCCTTCTCTGTGCCTCTGGCAGGGAATGTTGGGTTCTAGACCTCTTATGAGTATATGTATTGAAACAGTTTGAAAATTTGATTACTGAGCAAACATTCTCTTAATCAATTTGAGGACCACCTCTGAATATGACTGGGGGGACAGGAGTCAGTGAAGACAGGCAACACGCATTACGATACAGATTTCCACTACCCAATGCATTTTTGGCAGCAGCTTTAAAATGAGGAAATGGTACTGAATTGTGAAAAGTGAGTTCAACCACTACTAAGCTCTCCAAAATTGGGAAATAGCCAGCTTGTCCCTTTGTGCGTAAAGGTTATGAAAGTCTTAATTATATGATGACAAAACATATTTTGAAAGGGACAGTGCGGTAGTTGCTCTACCAGTTACTTGTTCAGTCAAAAGAAGCTGCTCTAAAAATGGAAGAAGAAATGTATCTTCAGAATAGAAATGATTAGCTGAAATACTACCCGCAACAGTTTTTCGTGGAGTCCTACAAGCTTAATCTTGTTCCTTTGTGCGCTCAGAACTGTTGGAACGATTTGCATGCCGCTTTTCAATGCAAGTGTCCTTAAAGCAGACTCAGGAACAGAGTGTGCGTGTGTGGCTGCTCTTCATGAGTGGAGGCAGCTCCAGGCCTGATGGAAGGCCGCATGGCTGCTGCCTCCCTTCTTTGGATCATCTCAGCAATTGCATCTGGAAGCTGCGGTGAGAGGGTGGTAACTCCACGTTTTATGCAGAAAGCATTTCTGTGGAGGACAATGAAATCTGCGTGTGGAAAACCATGTGTAGCTGTTGCGCATGCTTCTGTTTCATGACATGGGCATGTGCCAGGGAGTGGTGACTGTCTGTTGCCTTGTGTTTCTGCACAATAAAATAGGCGGGCCATTTGTGAAATCGGTTCACCCATGTAGCTCTCTGGTTCCATTTCTTCTATTATAACACATTAGTTGGACTTACATGCATGTTTCATGATTTTCTTACTTGGAAGTGTCGCTCTGGTGATGAGGGTGAATGGACCAAAAGGTTTTGCTGGGAGACAGCTCACCAATTACTACCCAGGTTGCAAAATATTGTGCAGTAGCAATGAAGCTACGTTGCCTTAATGTACATCCTTAATCTGTGGAATTGTAAAATTGGGTGATTCCTAATTTTGTTGGCCTTGGTTGTAAACATCTACTCTGTATGGTCAGTTTTTGTTTTACCTGTTTTATCTGGCATACTAGCCGCAAATAAAATGTATATATAAGTGCGTTCAGGTATTCAGATAGGTTTGTGCCAGGCCTTAATGCTAGGGGTTCAGATCGCCTATAAACGCTGAAGGATCATTCACCCAATAGATCTCCTGTAAAAAGTATTACATGATCAAGTGGCAAAATTGAATCTTTTCCTCGTCCCAGAAGCAGGAACGGCAAAAGATTAGGGAGAAAATGGTCCCTTTAAGGCTTTAAAGTGGTGGAGTCCCCATCTCTGGAGGTCTTTAGGCAGAGGTTGGATGGCCATCTGTCGGGAGAGCTTTGATTGTGGGATCCTGCATGGCAGGGGATTGGACTTGATGGCCCTTGTGGTCTCTTCCAACCTTGTGTGATTTTGTGATTTGTGAGAGTAGCAAACTAACAGCCCATTCCTGAGAATGGGGCTGAAAGTTGTTAGGAGTTAGCGTGACCTCGCCACTGGTGTAAATGTGTGTAATCACGCGTTTACACGCATTCACGCTGGCGGCGAGGCCAGTCCCGGCGGTGGCTGAGCACAGCGGGACCGTGCCTCCCCCCTCCGCCGGTGCGGCCTCTCTGTGGCGCCAGCAATGGCGTAGCAAGGCCACGCCGGCGCAGGGGGGCGTTCTGGGAGCAGGGTGGAGGAGGAGCTGCTGGTTAGACGGCTCCCTATCCCCTTTCGGCCTCTTCCGCAGGCGCCAGGAATGGCAATGCTGCACCTGCTTTTAAGCAGGCGCAGTCTCGCTATTCCCTATGGGGCGAAAGGCCCCAGTTAAACAAAAAAAAAAAAAAGCAGTGAAACGGCTTTTTTGTTTAACAGCGTATGGGGAGCGGCTTAGGAAGAGGCACCACTGCACCTCTTCCCCGCCATCCCCGTACGCCTCAGCTCAGGAATGGGCTGTAAGGAAACTTCCTACAAATGAAATGGAGGACTATTCCTGTGAGCTGCAGCCTTTCATTCAACATGGGGACAGCTCACAAAGGATTAAGGAGCAGAGTTTAAACCAAGCCCGAGTCAGAACTAACCTGCTGCCAAAAATATTCTGCAACGGTTCTGCTGTTGTGTCTGGTTCTTTGAATATTTGGCAAGTATTTTGGCAATATTTTATCAGTTTTTATGTATTTATTGACTTTATTCATATCCTGCCTATATTTATGGATGTTTGGAAGTATTTTACATACAGTAGAATCTGATAAAGGGCATGTAGGAATATTTAGTTTCTAAACGTATTTGCCAGATGATAAGAAATGGTATATTATTTTTGTCTCTGCTTGACAGATTTCAATTTTATATTTGATGCTTCCTAACAAATCTAAACAACTTTGAATAAAGGTAAAAAAAATTCCCACTTCTCATTCATAATCTTCGTGGAAAGAAACATTTGTGATTATACATATTAGCCATTATTTCTTTCTAGTTTATCCAGAGGGTAGGTATGTCTAGTGCAATCCTATACAGTTACTTCAGTCTAAGGCCACAGAGTTCAACCCAGGGAAATATAAAGTTGGAGTAAAAAATAGAGTATGTTTAATAGGATTGGGAATTGTTATTTTCCTGTGACAGTTATGTAATGGGATGGATAACTTTACTTTGCCAGTGCTGAGATTGATTTTTATGGAAGCATTTTCTGCAGTCCCTTCCAGTGATTATATTCGGTATGGTTTTAGTTCTTTTACAACTCTTACTGCATTTTATGCCCTGACCTGGATGGCCCAGGCTAGCCTGATCTCGTCAGATCTCAGAAGCTAAGCAGGGTCAGCCCTGGTTAGTATTTGCATGGGAGACCACCAAGGAATACCAGGGTTGCTGTGCAGAGGAAGGCACTGGCAAACCACCTCTGTTAGTCTCTTGCCATGAAAACTCCAAAAGGGGTCGCCATAAGTCGGCTGCGACTTGACGGCACTTCACACACACTCACACTGCATTTTATATTGTGTTAACTGGAAAGAAGGGGTATACATATTGTAAATCCTGTGTTTGTGAAGTGTGACTGTCCTTCCCCAAGGAGTAACAAACAATGTAACGATGAGGCTGAAACATTTCTGAGATTCCCACATCTACATGGTAGCAAGGGTCATATCTGCCTCTTTAAAAAAAAAAAAAATGGAAGAAATACCACTTCGTAGCCTCACAGTTTACTTGTGCTCCTGCCAAGCAATGTACATATTTGTCAAAATATTTATCCATGGGATATTCTTTTAATGAACTGATATAATTACCAGATGAACCTAAGATTATGTAGCTACAGATGTAGGAAAATTACTTTAACAAGTCCCCTCAAGGGATAAAATAAAATTGCATTTTTTATATACAAAATAAAATACTCTTGGTGTGGGAAACACTTGAAGATGTTATTACAACACTGTCTGAGTAACGGATGTGGAAATAAGGTCTAAAGCAAAATATAAATGGGTCAAGCACGTGTTTCTAAGTAAAGTGTTCTTCCAAAGTTTCGGCCAGTCAACACAATTGTATAACCCAATGCCATGCAAGTCATATGGTTATTTTTATCTGCTGAAAATGGATCAACTGAAAACCTTCTCTTTCCAGGAAGGACAGTTTCTGCAGTAGGGTTGGGCAGAAGGTAAACTATATTCTGTTTCTGGTGTACCTCTGATGCTGAGATTCTTGTAAAGTCTCCTGCATTGGATGGACTTTGGTCTAATCTAGGAAGGTACTTTCTGTAAATAAGATTACATCTCAGGACCATATACTGTTTATACCTAAACGATTGATTTAACCACTCTTAGATATTCCCATATCTATTGCACATTCCATTTTGCGCATACCCACAGCCTAGTGGGTCCCCTCAGGATTAGTAGGCCACATCTTCGGTTCTGTGGCCAAGGTCCGCTCACCCCAAATGGTTTTCCCCAGTATTTGCAGCATGCATTTTAAAAAGCTTAACGTAATGTTGTTTCGTGTACACAAATGATCCTTCCCAGTGACTGCTTAGTATTATTGGCTTAACAGCCACAGTAACACCACAGTATATTTCAGAAGTGGAGAAAGATTGCCAAAGTTCTGCAATGTATTTCCAGGCAACTGAGATTTTCCAACTGTAAAATTCAAGCTTTAAACGCTTAGAAGAAGGCTTGAACGCTGTGTCAGATCAATTGGGGGTCGGGGGGACCTGAACAGCACAACAGACCAGATGTCTGCCGAGCAGCTTCAAATCGTTCTTCCTCCTACTCCTTCAAATGAAGCACTGAAACCATATTTAACAAGTGCAACTCGATTAACCATCTTCTACCCAGATGGAGCCCTGGATTTTCCCTAGTGCTTGTATGCATTAATTAATGGGGTGTAAAGATGCAGTTTTCCAGATTCACAAGGAAGGATTTCCACTGCCAAATAAAGGCTTTTCCTTTCACTGTTTCCAACACAGGCCTTTGAAAAAGAAACAGTAATGCAAGGTTATGCTTTCAACAAGCTCCTCACATGGACTGTCATCAAGATGCCATTAAAGCTCCTGTCTCCAACTGTACAGGTCTCAGACTCTTTTTTTTTTTAGTTCATTGTACAGAATGTACTGGATCAGCCTTATGTGTAAAAAAGAGAAAGTAATATTGACATTAACAACAGTATCATTTATTCACAAGGAAGTATGAGGATATATATCTTTCGACAGCATTTTCTCTGAAGAGCGCTATCTTTTCCTCAATTGACCTTCAAAAAGTTAACAACGTATAGATCAGAAGGTTTAAATAAGTGGTTGCAGTTCAGATAAAAGGGCTGCAAACTGATTCACAAATGAAGCTCTCTGCGGACGATGCGGTTTTGTTGGCGACATCAGAAGTGTGGCTGAGATCCACTATCAATCTCTTCTTGGAATATTGTGATCAAGAAGCACTCACTGTGAATTACGCCAAGTCAAAGGTGCTTCGCTTTTCTGCCACCAAGAGAAGAGGCTCCCAGTTTTTCAAGGTCAAAAACGGACAACTCGAATGGGTTTCCACCTTCCGCTACTTGGGCATTGTCTTCAGTTACAACCTATCTTGGTCTGCCCATCTGGACCATGTGAAGAAGACAGCAAGATCCACCACTGTTATGGTAGAGAGGTTATTTAGAACCAAGGGGGCCAAGCACATCCCGTCTGCCATTGATGTCGTTAACGCGAAGGTGGTTTCCCAGATTCTGTATGGAGCAGACATTTGGATTTCCGGCGTGGATGAGAAGCTAGACTGCCTTTTTCTCAGGAGAATTACTGGAACTCCGAGGTGTGTTGCTGGGCCTGCCCTCCGTATGGAATTGGTCCAACCCTCGCTTGAGGCGCGTGCGTGGAGGAGAGCAATTAAGCTTAGGCTTAAGTTGCCGGATGACAATCTCCCGTCCCAGGCGGGATTTCTCCATCTTACTCTTATGGACCCGGCCCCCAACCCCTGGCTGAATCTATTAGCGGAAAAACTAAAAGTACTGGGACTCCCAATCTCTACTCCCTCTGGCAACCTGGTTCCATCTCATTTAGCGGCAATCTTGAAGAGATTGAAGGAGTTAGATTGGGCCAGTACGGTTGGGAGGGCCAGACGTACTTGCTCCGGTCTGGTCTTGGGACTCCCCCCACCAGAGAAGCTTCCAGAGTTTCACTCTACGGTTTCAATCTTCTCACATCGTCGGGCTCTCCTTTTAGCTCGTTTAAATGCCTTTCCATCCATGGTCATGTTGGGCAGATATACCGGGATACCTTTTCCGGACCGTCTCTGCCCATATAACATGGGCGAAATTGAAACATTGGACCATTTGATGCTCCACTGTCCTCGCTGGTCTCAAGATAGAGATGCTCTTATTGCTCCAATCCTCACCAGCTTGAACCTCCCTCTACATGCCTGGGTGTTGCCTTTTTTGCTTGGCAACTAATGGTGCAGCCACATCGAATGTTGCCTGCTTTTTGGCCAGAGTGGCTGCTCTTAAGAAGAAAGAACTCTCAACACCTACCTCTGGCAACTTTTAGTCAGTTTGCTCTGCCCTATTTTAGTTAGGAATTTTATCTATTGGGCTGACGCCTAATTTTCAGCATTGTTAACTTAAGATTGTATTATACCATGTATTATGCTTCCCATCCCCCCTCGTCTTCCCCTCCCTTCCTTTCTTCCTCCCTTGGTCCAAGACTGCGGTCATAGACCTAATAAATAAATAAAAAATGAAGCTCTCAGAAACTGGCTCTTGGTGTACTCAAATGCAAGTGCCGTATATCATTTTTTTACATTGCCCTACAAACTTTATTGTACTGGCTTCCTACAGTTTTTCAAGCATTTATCAAGGTTTTGAATGTGGATGGACAACCAACATGGTGGCAGTGTAGGATCTGAGAAACAGTCCTGTAATCCCCAACAGAAGCTTGCTGGGTGAATTTGGGCCCACCACCCTCTCTCAGCCTAAAAAACCTTAAAAGATAATTGTTGTGAGGATAATGTGGAAGTGGGAGAATGATGATATCAGCTGCTTTGGATTTCCACTGGGGAGAAAAGTGGGATATAAATTTCAAAAACTATTACTGGATGAATGGAAAAATGAACTGGAGAAGTCCAATTTGTTTGGATAATGAAAATGAATGAGGAAATTAACAGACATCGTTTGATTTCCTGGAGCCTGGCAGGAGGAAAAGCTCTTCCTTCCTCCCCTACCCCTATACTTACTGTGCTCAGTTCAGAAGTGGCGACCAACCAGCTGACTGGTCAGCTGACAGGTGAGAAATAAAATCCTCTCCATTTTCTCTAGTGCTTCCATCCACCCTGGGAAATATATCTATAGACTTTACCCTCTCCTTTCCCCAGGGAGTTCAAGATAGCGTACATGGCAAAGCTTTGAGGTGTCTGACATTATTTCGCAGGGTGCAGTGAGGTCCAGCATCTTGAATACTGACAAAATAACATCAGAGGCAGCAAAGGAGGAGGAGGAGGGTGAGAAATTGTCTTCCCACCATCAGCTGGCTACTGCAAGCCTGCTACCAAAACTGCTGCCATAACCCACAGTATGGGGGACGACAATTTTTTTTCTTTTTGCAAACAATGGGAATAAAAACATAATAATGAAAATGAACATATGAAAGCTTTTGCAACAAATTTAAACAAAACTGGACGTTTCTATTTTTGGCCCATAAAACCTTAAACAGACCCAGGTATGATAGTCTTAGGAGCTGACACCTGGCTGCAGAGTATAAGATCAACCAAGAATAGCCTTTTGACCAGTGTTATTGCTGGAGAAGCAAGTTAATGCAGCTGCCAAAAATATTTTCTTTCAACTCAGCCTAGTCCATAAGATAGCCCCTTACTTAAATTCGGCCACCTGGATCCATGCAACAGAGACATCCACACTAGACTACTGTAATGCACTGGACATTGGTTATCCTTCAAAATCAGTTCAGAAACTCTAGCTGGTGCAGAATGCCATGGCTCGGCTATTATCGGGAGCTAGATGGAGCATGAATATTACTGCCATTCTACAGTCACTCCACTGGCTACCCATCAGTTACCGGGCTCAATTTAAAGTACTGACTATTATATATACAAAGTCCTTCGTGGCCTTGGACCTGCATATTTGCAAGACCACCTCTCCCCATATGCACCGCCCGACAGCTTTACTCATCTGAGCAAGGTCTTCTAAAAGTGTCAACCAGCAAATGGGCAAAATCAATGTCACGCGGGCGGGGTCCTCCCGTGGGGCCTGAGGTCGCTGCTTGTGAGAAGGAGGGGGTTGAGATGACTTCTTCCGCCTCAGACCAATCGGAAGGAGAGTCAGAGCTGGTCTCTCCCCTGGTGTCGGCCAGGGTGCCTCTGAGCCCTCAGCTCTAGCGACCACTGGCCTCCCCAAGTCATCCCGGGCGGCTCCCTCTCTTCCCCCTTTTATTCTCCCAGGCAGCGAGAGTCAATCCCAGACCCCGCCCCAACCCACCACCCGGAAGTCACCCAAATTGCCCTCCCCCCAAGCCGGCGTCTTCTGCTCCGCCCCGTGGTGGAGGGCGGGGGCCGCGGCCTGGTCGAATGCGGGCCCGCCCGCGGATCAGCTGAGGGCCGGTCCGGTCCACCCCGGCCTCGGTAGGTGGGTTGGGCGGGCTCCGCGCCCCTCTGGGGCCACAGGTGCCAGTTCCCCGACCTGCTCCGGCTGCGATGGGGAAACCGGCCCCGGCAGCTGCGGTAGGCGGGCTTTGCGCCATCCCGGGGTCGCTGCTGCTCGCTCCTCGGCCCGCTCTTGCTGCGGCGGGGAAACCGGCGCGCCTTCCTCGCCTCCCCGCCTGCCGTGACCCTGCAAAAGAAGAGGGACGGGCCCCCGGTAAGGCCGTGGCGGGGGCCGACGTCCGGGGCCTGCCCGAGGCCTCTGGGGGTTGGGACGGACGCCTCGGCTCCGTAGAGCCGGCTGTGAAGGCCAGAGAGTGGGGTGGGAACCCCGTCTCCGGACAATCAACAACTGCCCATAAATGTGCCTTCTCCATTATGGCCCTCAGCTTATGGAACAGCCTGCCTGAAAAGATCAGGAAGGGTCCCACTCTCTGGCTTTCCTCAAACTATGCAAAACAGAATTACTCAAGAGAGCTTTTCTATGCTGGCAATAGAGTTACACTGTACTAAATGATTCACCAAGTTACATATCTGGCTGACAGTCACCAAGCAGAATACAAGCATGTGTAAACTAGGCCTGTATTTCCTCATTAACAACACCCAACGTGGAAGCCTACTTCACCCATTAGCCAATGTAGATACCACCCAACCTATTCTGGTACGAAAAGCATACAAACTGCCCCTATGTGGTTAGACAGTACCTCCAAAAACACTAAAAAGCTGCTAACGTACAACAGCATTGCTATTCCTGCGTCAAGAAATCTGCTCTCTCAGCAAACAAGCAACAGTTTTATGCAATTTAAATGTCAGATCTACTGTAGCCTATTAAAATATTTACACAGGAGAAACGGTAGGGTGCTATAAAAAGAAAAACATTTTCTTGTCTCTAGCTCCCCCCCCCCCGTAATTTGTAATCCAAACATTTCTATCCCAAGGGCAAAGCTTCTCTCCAATAAACTGCATGCAGCCAGCAAAAAAGAAAGAGCGCCTCTCAAATATCAGTGGAAGAGAACAAGTAATCCTGTTGCAAAAACCTGGCATTAGAAATGACTCTTCTGTTTGGAACAGGGAAGAAATCAAATTCTCATGAAACTTGAAGGTACCATTAAAAAAAAACAAGGAACCATACTGCACCTGTTTACACAAAAGGTACATTACAAAAGTCCCAGATAAGCAGCACGTCAAGGCACCAAAAAGTGAAAAACATAGCCAAGATGAAGATCATGCCAAACCGTAATTATTTCCATAATCCAGATTCTCTTATTTTCAGTGCATAAAACACAATCCACAGGAAAGTTTTCAGCCCCACAAAACCTGGACAGCGTATCTACACAAAGCAAACTTCCTGACAGATTGCGAGCAAAGAGAAGTGCTTTGGGGAACAATCACATCTCCCCCTCCTCCCCAAAAACCCATTCTGGCCAATCTTGTCCTTGTTGTGGTAGGAAGAACAAAAGATCCAGATATCCAAATATCCTAGAGATATTTTTTCCAATAATGATGTCAGTGAACACAGAAGAACCCCAGGAATGGTGCACGAAGAAAATGGGGGAGAGATCCAGGCACTTGTGCATAGTGAAGGAAGTGTGACCTAAACATTTCAAGCTAAACCAAAGGCATTAAGAGGTGATTCCTAAGGAGATAATTCTGTAGCGACATCCGGTTTCTCAGCTCTACTATGACAGTTAAGCCCAACGAGTTGCAACTTTCCCTAAACTAGACTGAAGACAAGTTTGAAAGGGATAAAGCCAACACACAGTTAAAGTGGGGGGAAAGCTACAAGGGAAGAAATAACATAACTGATAAAGGTCGTCCACTGGGAGGAATAAAGGATGGAAGAAGTCAACTTAGCAGAACTTAAAGGAAATCAGACAGTTATGTGCCCCAACAGCCCTTTAATCACTTCTAGACAGATCTTGTTCACACATGCTGAAGTATACATTCCACAGCCACAAAGTCATCCAGCTGGGCTGAAAAGTTGTGGGACTAGAAGAAGTTTTTATATGCCAATTTTCTCTACCTTTTTTAAAAAGGAGAATCAAACCAGCTTACAATCACCTTTCCTTCCTCTCCCCACAGCAGACACCTTGTGAGGTAGGTGGGGCTGAGAGAGTTCAGAGAGAACTGTGACCAGCCCAAGGTCACCCAGCTGGTTTCATGTGTAAGAGTGGGGAATCAAACCTGGTTCTCCAGATTCGAGTCCACTGCTCTCAACCACTACTCCACACTGGCTCTCTAGCCATGCACCCATTTGAAATAAGGTCCTCTTTCTGTAACAGGCTACAAGAGAAACTGGGGGGGGGGGGAGATAGCCGCAGGTACATACATAATGGGAGACTGCAAAGGAACCCTAGAAACAAACTATCAAGAAACATAAAGAGCCAGCTGACTTCGGCGTATGTTAGACTTGAGTAACAGGACAAAAAAGGCTCTGTCTCCATCTCACAAACCAAGCTGAAAAACAAGATGCGTTTAAACCTTACACCATAGGACTTGTATGCGTACACACCCAATTATAAACACCAGATCAGCAGTGGTACAAACTTCACAGCTCACACAGCACCACATTTGCCATCACCACTAAACAACAAAAAGCCAAATATCTACTGTATGCCCTTTCCTTCCTTTCAGTGCCTTTTGATCCACCATGGAATTTTCTCTATGGTTTTTAACCCCAACTCATCACTAGTGCTGCATCGCTTCCGGTGTACCCACAGGTGAGCCATTGGAGGCACAGAGAAAACTTCTCGAATCCAAAATTAAAAGAGCCACAAGCTGCAGAGTGTGCACCAGTGATTTGATTGACTTTTATTTGCGGTCAAAGTGTTCTAAAGCTAGAAAGGCAGCAGCAGGGCAGACGGAGCTATCCAGTGTTTTGCGCAAAAAGTATTATATGTGTGACTATCTGCCTGCTGGGGAGAGGTTGTGGGTGTGTGCTTTGTGGGAGGAGCTCCTGATCTTAGGGGAAATTCTCTTCAAGCTAAAGTGAATGACCCAGATAAGCCAAGAAGTACAGAGAGACAATTAAGGGTGGTTCTACTGCTACGCTGACGGCTCCTCTGAAAGATGAGTCTAGATTACCGTACTGTAAAACCATCCCCAAATCTCAAGTGATGCCAGCATGGGGCAGTGGTTAAAAGCGGTGGTTTGGAGCGGTATGGAATAATGGAATAATTATTCCATTAATGGAATGGTATTCCAATAAAGGAATGAGAGGACTGGTCCTCTTGTGGAATTATAAATTACTAAAAATAAGATATGAAAGAAAGGAATAAATGAACAGTTTGCAAAATGGAGCGATGTACACAATGTTGGTTCACCCTGGATTTGAATTGTTATTTAATTTATGAATGGATTATCTGAAGTCAGGGGTGAGTAGCAGAGTAATTTTAATTATCTAGGATGGCAACAACTTAAGCGGCGAAGAGCTTCAAAAAGGTCTCTCTAAACCAACTAAGGACCACAATATGAGAATCACTGTAAATGTACAGTGATGAGCATTAACTATACACCAATGGGATCTGAACCATCTGCAACTTTCCAGAAAATATCTTGAAAGCTTAGTGAAAATGTTAGGTCATGCATACAGAAGCAAACAAGGCAAATTCCCTGTTGGGGTTTATTATTAAAGGGACTGAACATAGAATGGCATAACGACACTACATAAATCTATGCTACCCTGCATTTCAAATACTATCTATAGTTCTGGGCTCCCATCTAAAAACGTATGTTCCTTTCTGAAACTTTTTCAAACAGCAACAATCAAGGGATCAGCACCTAAGGGAGAAGGCCTAACGCATTTGCAGTCCCAGGGAGGGACTGCGGCTCAGTGGTAGAGCATCTGCTTGGCATGCAGAAGGTCCCAGGTTCAACCCCCGGCATCTCCAGTTGAAAGGGATTAGGCAGGTAGGTGATGTGAAAGACCTCCGCCTGAGACCCTGGAGAGCCGCTGCCGGTCTGAGTAGACAATACTGACTTTGATGGAACAAGGCTCTGATTCAGTATAAGGCAGCTTCATGTGTGTTCAGCTTTTAGCTTAGGAAAATATAACTATGAGGAGACACAACAGAGGCTTATAAAATTATGCATGGCTTGAAGAAACGTGACAGAACGTTTTCTCCTTTTGTAATAATGCTAGAACTCAGGGGCACTCAATGAAGTTAACAAGCAGTACATGCAGAACAGAAGAAAATTAAGTGGTATCTACATTACAGCCCTGACCTGGATGGCTCAGGCTAGCCTGATCTTGTCAGATCTCAGAAGCTAAGCAGGGTCAGCCTTGGTTAGTATTTGGATGGGAGACCACCAAGGAATACCAGGGTTGCTGTGCCGAGGAAGGCACTGGCAAACCACCTCTGTTAGTCTCTTGCCATGAAAACCCCAAAAGGGGTCGCCATAAGTCGGCTGCGACTTGAAGGCACTTTACACACACACATCTACATTACATGCAATTTATTGAATCTGCTGCCACGAGATGTAGTAGAACAACTGTGTGAGATGTATTTAAGCGAATTACAGAATACTGGGACTTTGTAAATCAAGCTAAGGAACTTCCCTCCACGCACGCACCAAACAGCCTAAGGAAAGACTGAATACGCTCCAAGAACCACTGAATGTTCGGAATCACTTCAAAAAAAGAGCTTAAGCTATTGAAATAGAATCCAGGATAGGAAGATTGGGGGGAGGGGATTTCCAGACTGCCCCCCCCTGTCATTTCCCCCAGTTGGTTAATAATAATGAGTAAAAAATAATTATTCTTTGTATCTACTTTATAGAACATATATATTATAGAATTCAAATTACAAATAACCCTCTTTTCTTCCTGGTGTTTCTGTCAGGACAAAATTGTAATTTAATGAACGTTGGAAGACACAAGAATGGCATAGATACACCCAGATAAATGTTTGTTGTGTCTTAGATTAGAAAGCTAAGGCATTTCTGTTTGTATTGTGTTTGTGTATGGGCTGTATGTTTTTGTGTTTGATGTTTAATATGATGTTTTGAAAATAAAAAAACTTAACAACAAAATAATAAGCAATACTGCCTAAATGGAACTGTGTTCACAAAGTGTATGCTCCAGCTGCTGGAGGAGAAACAGAACCAAAGAGAAAGATTGTCTTTATGCCCTTTTTCTGGGCTTCCCAGAAACATCAAATGTGCTGGCAGTACAGACCTATGCGGAGTTACTCCAGTCTAAGCCCACTGAAATAAACATGTTTAGACTGGAATAATTCTAAAGACTAACAAAATTTCTGGCAGAGTATGAGCTTTCGTGAGCCACAGCTCACTACAGCTAGAATGTGATTCCATCTATCCTTCAGTAGAGATGAGTGAATTAGACACACAATGGCAGTGTAAATGTCAAAAGCAAGTAAATGACATTAGCAGGCATGATTGGATTAGGCGTGATATGCAGAGGGGTAGCAGGCGTGGAGAAATTAGCATTGGTTATGAGAAAGGAATCCCAGATCTCTAGTAAGTCCAGGAGAATGCATAGAATGCTATTAAGTCCAGGAGAATGCATAGAATGCTATTAAGTCCAGGAGCTTCATTATTAGTTGTAATTCAGCAGTCTCTCTTTCTAATCTCCCTTTGAAATCCCTTTGTAAGTGAACTGCTACACTTATGTCAGATTTATGATGTCAGACTTATGTCCATTTAATCTTTGTCGCAGGGACTGGCCTGTTTGTCCAATGTAGAGGGTGGAAGGGCATCAGAATCCACAACATTCAGAAACCAGTGGGGGGACATTTTAACCTTCCAGGTCATTCAGTTGCTGATTTAAGAGCAGCAGTTCTCTTACTTACAGACAGATGGAATCACATTCTAGCTGTATCTGAAGTGAGCTGTGGCTCACGAAAGCTCATACCCTGCCAGAAATTGTGTTAGTCTTTAAGGTGCTACTGGACTCTTGCTCTTTTCTACTGCTAGTGACAGACTAACACGGCTACCCATCATGATCTGGAATAACTCTGCATAAGATTGCACTATAAGTTGTAGGATCCAGCACTGCTCCTCTTATGTTCTTAATGGATTCTCTGGCATCAAAGTACTCACCACATTTAGTTATTTACAAAGCATGGTAAGTGCCATCACTTCAACTCAACTGGGGAATGCAGTGCATAGAAACCCATAGCTGGGACGTTTCTTAAGCATGATCCCAACATTTCTGGAAAAAATCCTTTCTCCATACATCCAAGTCTAGTGCTCCAAAAGAGAACATAGACACTTACTTTAGTTGCTTGATTCCAGCAAGGCAATTACATTTTAATGCTTCTTGCAAAGGAATTCTTTGCTTAAATCAAAACAACTCTTTAACAAGAAAAAAGGGTAGGAGAGCAAGTAAATACAAAAGAGAAATAAAAATTGAATTGAAAGACACTACAGGTGACAGAATCCTCCTCACAATAGATCAGGAAGAATACGGTAAGCTGAACAAAAGTATGGTGAAAAGTATTTGAAAAATGAAAAAAAAAAAGATAAAAATGTACCCCATTTTATTAAATTGAATGCTTCTAGGTCTGGGAACAATCAAAAGCAAAGCATCCAACCATTCACCTTATCAAATGGTATCCCTTCCCTGGCCACAGACAAGTTTCATTATCTCGTTTCCTTCCCACCTTGATCTAATCAAATGGTAGGCTATTCCTTCCTGATGAGAGTATCTGAAAATCTGTTTCAACCAATGACCTGACCACTAAGCAACCACAAAGGGTTAAAAAAGAAAAACTCAAGACCTACTGGATACCTTTACTTTCTTACAAGGTAACAACTGCATGACTGATTCATGCAGTTATTTCTGACACTTAGTTTCTCGACTATATGTACCTGCTTGTAGAAAAGTAAAATGGTCCCAATGATGCATACAATTCAGACGACAAACTGCAGGGGGATACACATGCTACGGGGGGGAAACGGAGAATACTGTAGCACAAATGCATTTCTCATGGCGTATGCTTTTATAGGCTACTGCCCACTGTATCAGATAGTTCTAGTCCAAGACAATCTGTGCCACAAGAAATATGTTAGTCTTTCATTCAAGTGAAGAGTCCAGGAGTATATACTGATGACATTCCCTCTATTGTATAATTTGAGGGATTTAAACGCCAACCAGATAGCGGTTCACGCGCTTGTCTGCTATGTATGCTATTCCCAATTATTATTTTTTTATTTGGAACTGCTAACCCAAACTGACAATCACATCCTTGGATCTGCCTACACATGTCAGCAATCCTGTTACTCAATATTTCTGCTCACTGTTAACACTTGCTATGAACTGTTATGAGAGCTGCATTTCACCCACCCCAAGACGCTGATGCTGGCTCCATCTTTTAAAATGGGGCTCATTTACCCTGAGATAGCAACCACTTCAATCTCCAGTTTGATTATAGGATCAAGGCATTAAGCAGAGCCTGAGGCAATATTTCCAAGTAGTTAGGGGGCTTCTCATTCACTCCTACCTCTTCTAAGAATAAATAACCACGTGAATAATAGCATGATATATTGCAAGACAATTGTCAGTTAACCTGAGGCAACAACAGGGAAGGGAAGGAAAAGGCCAGTAACTATTCAAAAAGTTCAACTATTTGGGAGTCTCAATTTTGCTCACTTGGGTGTCAGTATATATATATATAAACACAACTGTCTAGCCCAATGACAACTGAAAGAGAGACAAACATTAGTCAGGATCAGTCACCCAGACAAAAGGAAACATGGGCAGGTTAAAAGTTTACCATTCTTTAAAAATGCCAGTATTTATTGAACTCAGATGACAGAAGTGTATACATGCAAACAGAGACTAGAATCTGACTGTGACATTTGTGAAATGTTCTGTCTGTTGGTTTTTGACAGTGCGGACACAGCCTAACTTGCAGACTACGCAAACTGACCACTTGGACTTGCGAAATAGCATTAGTAAAAAGTGGAATTTCAGGTGAGGGAAGGCACGGGATTAAAAAAAATAACCCCCAGAAGTACCAAGTCCAGCTATCTGGATGGCGCTAAGGGTACTAAAGTGCACCAAATTATTTACATCCCTACTAGCGCCACAGCCAGTATATATTCTCTACAGAAGCAATACTTTTGGAGCAAGATAAATATCCTTCAATGAATGTAAGAATCAGTGTCAGGAAATGCTTTTATTTTCCCACCATTTGCATAGTTTGTGATTGCTAAATGTATTAAGATCGTAATTCAAGTAGGTTGACACATTCCAATCAGCGAAAGGGGATTTTTAAGTTCACCAGATTTTCATGTTTCTGTGACAGATTCTTCCCCACTGCATTGCCTGGATGCCCTGGGTTCCCAGTACTGGCAGATTCTCCAAGGGTGGCCAAGTTTGCTGCATGTGCAACTGAGCAATAAACACACCCATGCACGTTACAGCGCACACATACAGTGAGAAGCCAACAACTGGCCACAGCCTCCATGCACCAGGCATGCCGATGCCACAAGACACAGGCACACATGTGACAGCTGCATCTCATTTTGTGCCCAGAAGTGCTTTCTATAAACAGACTTCAGATTTAGGGTAAAAATCAGTGTAAACAGACATCCTTTACAGTTTAGCTGGTGGAATTCCTAAGACCAAGAGGGTCACCAGGTTCCAACAGGACCTTCCGCCGTTCGGGTACTGATTAACTACTACAGAAAGGTTGACCACTCTGTAGACTAAACCACCCTGGTCCTTCTTTGCTACACGCAAGCCAGCAACGAAGACAACAACCACAGTGTCCTGGAAGAATCTAATGGGGGGGGGGACGTGGCCCGGCCTCCCCTCCCCGTCTGCGGCCAACAACCAGAAGTCCGGTCTGCTCCACGCACTTTTTGCAAAAAGACTCGAAAATCCGGATCGCGCGTTTGGCACTTTCGAAAAGTAGTTTTGCGGGCAGGCGGGCAGGCCGGCTCCTTCGGGGGAGCGGCCCAGGGCAAGCCCTCCCCAGGCGCCTTCAAGCAAGATCTTGGGTGGGAGACCAGAGGGCGAGGGGGGGGGAGAGAGAAAGGTGAAAAGAAACAGGGAGGGAAGGGGAGAAAGGCAACCACGGGAAGGGGGGCTCGGAGAACCCGGCGCAACAACAACCCCCCCCAAAAAAAGAGCCACTCACGTAGCGTTTCAACTTCTTCTCCGGCGGCGACTTTCGGAGCCAGCCCGAGCAGACCACCTCCCCGCCGCTCATGGCTGCTGCAGAGACCCCGAGGAAGGGGAGGCGCCCCTCGCTCGGCGGCTGCGGCGCGGCTGGGCCGAGACAACCCCGAGACGCAGCAGCAGCAGCAGCGGGAGCGCCGCGCCGCGCCTGCCTGCCTGCCCGCCCGCCCGCTCCAGCCTCCTCTGGGGGAAGGGAGAGGGGAGGGGAGGAGGAGGAGACGGCCGGGAAAGGGGGAGAGGGGGAGAGAGGGCGGGAGAGCTGGCTGTGCCTATATATGCCGGAGCGGAGCAGCCTGGCCGCTGCCAGTCGTCTTTGCGCTCCGGGCGAGGCGAACTGCTTGTGCGCCCCCCCCCCCAACCAACATTGAAAAACAGATGTCTTGTAGCCAAAACATGAAAGCACGGAACTTTTCATGGGATGTTATAATTCATTATATTCCATAGCGCTGTTTGTGGGACTTATCTTACAAAAAAAAATTAATGTAATCCCCCCCGTTTAAAACGGTGCCCTTCAGGCCAGTTTCTGCACCCCTTTTGAGGTCTGAGCTCCAGGCGACCGCCTAGTCCGCCTTCATGGGAGCACCGGCCCTGGCTGTCAGGCTAGAGCGGGCGCCTCCGCAAGCCAGCCCGGAGGGAGAGCGCGGCGGGGGTCGCGCCTCTCTTCTGGGGCTGAGGCTGGCTGGGCGCCGCCGCCGCTTGCTCCACGCCTCTTGTTTTCTCCCCCCCCCCCCTGCCTTCTCCAGCGGGAAGGTGGAGGAACCGGGCCAATGGCTGTGAAACGTGGAGAGACTTTAGGGGCAGGGGGCCGGTGCCAGGCATTTTTGCGCCTTCGGCAAGGCTAACGGCTTGCGCCCCCCTCCCCACCCCCCATTGCTAACCACTATTTAAAAACAGATGTCTTGCAGACAAAGCTGAAAGCGCAACACTTTTTAGGAGACGTTACAATGAATGATATTCCATAGCGCTGTTGTGGGACGCATCTTAACGTAAAAAAATATAAATTGTCAGTTGCATTTCCCCCCCTCCCCAAAGTTTAAAACTGCGGGGCCCCCCCAGGCCAGTTCTGCATCCCTCTGGGGTCTGCGCCCTAGGCGCCGGCCCTGTTTAAGGGACGCCCCTGTGGAACCTTGAGGGCGGCGGCGTTCTAAGCCTCGAATGTTGAGATTTCGGCACAGGGCGCGCGCGCGCGGGGGGGGTGTTCCCAGTGTCGCGCTGGCAGGAGGCCCGCCCTCTTTAGCGAGGCGCGGGGGGGGGGGGGTTCGATCCAGGACGCCAAGGTTCGGCCCCTTCTCGCTCCCTCTTTTTGCCCACTCCTAAACCGACTCTCTCCCTTCCTCCCCCGGCACCGGCCTCTGCGCTCCGTCTGTACTCCTTTTCCAAAACAGAGGAGGCGAGACTTTCTTTGAAATTCGACCAGAAACTCTTGGGCGCTCCTCCCCTCCCCTCCAAAGAACAAGGGACGGAATAGACTGAAAGCTACCGAAGGGATCCTGGGATATGTAGTTCTCAAAAGGGGTGATTGCAATGGTGGGGCAAAATTGCAGAGGACCTGGGAGGCGGGGAGAAACTTTCGTCCTACATTGAAGAAATGTTTTTTGGCAAATAGTAGAATCTGGCGAGAAGCCCTCTGAAATGCGGACAGCTTTAGAACGCGGACTTTTGGATAAATAAAGGCGCAACTGCTGGCAGTTCAAGGAAGTAAAGTTGTTTGCGCAGGGTCCCGCCTACTTTTGAGTACCTGGGTGGCAATTTGCATAAATCACCTTTAGAAAGTAGGCGAAATGAAAAGTTCTACATTTTGTGTGTGTGTCAAGTGCCGTCAAGTCGCTTCCGACTCATGGCGACCCTATGAATGAAAGTCCTCCAAAATGTCCTATCTTTGACAGCCTTGCTCAGATCTTGCAAATTGAAGGCTGTGGCTTCCTTGACGGAGTCCACCCATCTCTTCTACGTTTTACATGAGTGAAATAAATGGTTTAAATCAAGGGATGCGAAAAGGAATCGCCTTTTTCACCAACCCAAGTGTAGGGGAAGCCCCTCTACTATCAAGTCGTCGATGCTTTCTATGTAAGTGAATCAACACACCCAAGGAAGTTTCGGGGGGGGGGGGCTGGGGGGAGCAAATTTGGCAGAAGGACAATTTTAATAATGTCATTGAAAACATTACACCCCATCGTCTCGTTTGTAACGCAGAATGCCCACGTGCCTGCTGGAAAAGGTGATGCCATTACCATTATAGAAAAACAAAAGGGGGATCAAAAAGGGCGAGGATTGCGCAGGCGCGAGACTTCAGCTGTCCGAGGCCAGGAGTCGGGCGGGTAGAAAGGAAACTGCCAGCGCAATCTTGTGCAGTTACTCCAGTAACTTTGCATAGGGTAATGCACTACAGACCTGTTAGAGCTTGCTTCCCCGGGTGGAATCTAACAAATAAATTAATAGAAGGCAGGCTCCATAATTCGTCCCATCCTTCCACGGGTGACTCTTGGAAGGGGGGTTACTAAAAGGAATGACAAGAATGCCCATTGGGGGGGGGGGAAGGTTATGCCTGAAGGCCCATTTGGTATAACTGGAAACAGGAATGCCAGTTGATTTGCATGGGCTCCACTGAAAAACATTACAGGACAGAATAGTTGCAGTGAAAATGAAGAATGGGTTTTGAGAAACCTGCCCTGGGCATGGAATGACTCAGAGTGGAACGATGGTCCCTGGACCAAGGTAAATTGCTCTGGAACTAGAATGACAGCCCTCAGAGTGGAGTGACGGTCCCTGAGACTGGAATCAGTTCTCTGGAACTGGAATTACAGGCTCTAGAGTGGAATGATGGTCCCTAGACCCATATAAACTGGGACTGAAATAACTGCCTTCCCCCAGTGGAACAACTGTCTCTGGGCTCAAATATACTGCTCTGGTCTCTCAGGCACAGAACAGTCCTGTGCTTCCTTCATTCCCTTGACACCCCTGACCTCCACCTCTCAACACACACTCTTACCCACCATTCACATCAACAATTACAGGAAGGATTCATAAATGAAAGTTTACCCATACAATAGTAACTGTTGAACAAAACTGCTTTAATATTATCTCTAATGCACACACTGTTTGCAAATGAAATACACTGGCAGTTTTATGGTAGCTGATAGTAGGCAAGCTGCATGATATTCTGCAGCGGTAACAGAACACCTTGTGGTCTTCTGATGTGAAGTTGCTCTGGCATGAATCTTGTGCTAGTTGACCATCTGCTGCTGCTGTTGTTATTATTGTTATTATTATTTAAAACATTTTATGCCTCCTGTTATTGTTGTTATTATTGTTATTATTTAAAACATTTTATGCCTCCTTTCCACCCAAATAGGGTCCCCAAGGAAGTGAACATTTAAACATCAAAAAATGTAAACATTAAAAACAACAGTTAAAATGTATAAAATAATTCAATAAAAACATATAAACACAGACATACAACATCAAAACCATGGAGGAGAACCAATAACAGTCATGGGGGGGGGGTGCCCAAGGGAACAAAAAAGTCTACACCTGCTGGCAAAAGACACTAATAGAGGGAGACAGACAAATCTTCCTGGGGAGGGAATTCTAAAGTTTTGGTGCCATGACTGAGAAGGCCCTTTCTCAGGTTGTCCCTCATCTAGCTTCAGATGGCAGGGGTAACCAAAGTAGGGCTTCTGAAGATGACCAGAGTAGATGGGTAGGTTCATATGGGAAAAGGCAGTCCTTAAAGTATATTGGTCCTAGGCCGTATAGGGCTTTAAAGGTCAATACAAGCACCTTGAATTTAGCTGGAAGCAGATTGGGAGCCAGTGTAGATGGAACAAAACCAGAGTGGTTCGGTCCCTACAACCCACTTCAGTCAACGCTATGGCCACAGTATTGTTTTTTTTTAAAAAAAATACTATACTAATTAGACAAGGTATTCAACAATCAATATAGGTAAACATCAGAGTATAAATTCTAATAAACAATTGTTGAAAATACATACATATATAGATAAAAAATAAAATATAAAGACTTCCCCTACACCTCCCTCAATCTTGTCATTTATTTGTAATCTCCTTTGTTTAAGATTCTAATCCTAATATTGTTACAAATGTTTATAAGATATTTTTTTCCTTTATTTAACATTACTCATAATCTAAGTATTTGTTATTTCATTTATCTATATTGAAATAAAGAAAAAGAAAAGAAAAAGAAAGAACCTAAATAAAAAGCACTATTTTTATAATAAAAAATGGATTAGATAATAAGTATCATTTTTAACTTCCTTTGAGAATGAATAACATTATGATTCCTCCAATTCTCCCACATATCTAATAAGTATCAATTATGTTAATGCCATTAATTATTCTGTTTTTGTCAGAGCCAAGCCATTTAATCAGTCCTTTTTAATTAAATCCCGAGGAAAAACTAAACCCTTTGACCCAGTGTCTTTATCTTAAATTTCCAGCATCTTCCTCTTTTTCCCAGTAGCTTTAAACGTCGAAGGGCATCCATGGAAGTTGTTAGTGCAATTCCCTCTGTAAAAATTGATGGGGGATAGTAAATCTGCAGCATGTTTTCTTCCATCCCTAAGGTGAGAAGAAAAATCCCGGTATTTCCAGCTTTTTGCCCTTTTAAATTCTCCCAGTTAACTTTGAAAAGTTCATCAGGTAGATCATACAAACAAAAGTCAAAGTCTCTTACGTTCATATCCATAGTTGTCAATTGGATTGGTTCAATTTCTTCTTGCAGATGTATAATCCTTTGGTAATCCTTCATAGCTCTCCATCTCCTTTACAGAATCTAATTCTTCTTTTAATGGTTTGTCGTTTGGGGAGCTTCCTTCTCTCATCTCTGATCTCATTGTCATAATTTGGTCTTTTATATCCTTGAGATCTCCCGAAATTACATCCAGTTTCTGATTGACAAGTTCGTAGATATTGTTTGTCAGAGAGACTAGTCGATCCATGAATTTAGTCTCACTTCCCATGGTTGCTACTTCTGGTCGTTTGTTGAGGTTTAATTTGTAAAATCCGGACAGGTATACGTTGAGTTGTAAAGTGGTGTTACGGGGGACTGGATATAAGGTCGCATGCCTGCCGTTCCTTCCTTTTGCCTAGGAACTTGGGAAGTATTTGCCAGTTACAGTGGTGCCACACATCCGGTCTGAAATCCCGTAGTATTCTCGCGATGGCAGACGATAGCTGATGCTTCCGGATAAGACGTGGCTTGAAAATTTGTTTACTCAGAAAAGCCTCCTCCCGGAAGTGGGGGGGAATCTGTTCGTCCCTCCCCTTTACACTTCTGAGTTTCTGATTGGTGGCTATAACGTCATTCAAAAGGTCCCAATTGTTATGTCTATCCACCAATCAATTTGATTAAGATCCTGCCGGCTTATCCAATGTTTTTAATTGTCAAAGAGTCATCCAAACCTCAGATGGGGAGATACGGATTCTATAGATATTTTTTCCACTCCTTCGGGACTTCCAATTCCAGGTAAAACAAAGGAGTTCTTGTTACGTACTCAGATTTTAGAAGAGTATGTATTCTTGCTTATGTATCGTTGCTTAGATGGTAATAGGTAGGGGAGAGCTGAGCCTAATTCCAGAGATACGTTCGTGGCAATGGTTTCCCCTCAGGCCAGGCGGGACCTCATTCAGGATTCCAAGAGTTGTCCGATGGCTCTCTCAGCAAAACTGGGGGTCAAACCACACTTCAGGGGAAATCCTGTTTCCCAATCCACTATTTAGGATCGGGTAGGGGTGCAGAATTACAGCCCAGATTCGAACGAAACTTGGTTCCCTTGGGAGCCCCCAAGAGACGTGGTGCTCAGCTCAGCGTCCCTAGCAGAAGTGTCTGGCCACAGTATTCTGTACCAATTGTAATTTCAGACTGTCTTCAAGGGCAGCCACACAGAAAAGCATTACAGTAATCTAATCTAGATGTTACCAGGGCATGCGCCACACTATCTTTATCAGCTAATGACAAAAGGTAGTGTAGCAGAGGTTTTTCCTGTATCTGTACATCAGTATCCATGCAAAGTTGCTGGTATCATTTCTGAAAACAACCAGGAAATTATTTTTGTTCTGTTTCCTTCCTGCATTTGAAATTCCTGTACAAACCAATGCTTAATGTTATCCAGTTTCTAGCACTGCATATGGTACCATACTGTTCTTCTGAAATCATGCTATGGGCATTCAATGCTGTGTATACCCCACAGTCATAATTGTTCTGTTGAACTGGGTCTGCTCATAACATTATCATCCACTCTGCAGTACTAAAAATAATATCTGCTATTTGATAACATGCTGGAGCAGCTGACAAGATGTTGTGATCAATCCAGATCTTTTGCTGAATCCACAGTGCTCATTTCTGTTCTCGTGTACCCAATGATGTCAACTTAGGGTTGCCAACTCTGAGTTGGGAAATTCAACCTGCACAGGACAGCGTTTGGAGAAATTAGGAATCTCAGCGAGGTACAATGCCACAGAGTCTACTGTCAAAAGATGCCATTTTCTCCAGGGGAGCTGATTTCTGTAGACTCTGGAGATCAGTTGTAATTGTGGGAGAATTCCCGGCCACACCTGGAGGTTGGCAACCCATCCACTGCTCCATAAATCATTACTGAATGGAAGTAGTAAAATGTCCTGTTCAAGAGCCATTGTGCAAACCAGAAATGGATAAAAGATCTTTAGGTTTACCCAGAGCTAGGCATGTGTGTGTGTGTGTGTGTGTGAAGTGCTGTCAAGTCACAGCAATCCCAGTAACGGGTTTTCAAAGCAAGTGAGAAGCAGAAGTTATTTGCCATTGCCTTTTTCTGTAGAGCCTTCCTTGGTGGTCTCCCTTCCAAGTACTGGCCCTGCTCAGCTTCTGAGATCTGATGAGGTCGGGCTACACCATGCTGCCTTCCCTCACATATATAGTAGTACCCACACACATAAACGTACATACACAAGTGGGTGACCTGTAAGTGTGACCTGATTTAAGGTGTTCCCAGAGCAGAACAGAGAGAATAGAACAGCAGCCATCTTATTTCTTCTTCTATCTCTCTGATGCTAGCTTGAGTTAAAGCACTGAGCCATCTTGATGCTTTGCCCTCATTCTTTCTTTGCTCCATTCTTTCTAGGTAAAAGGCTTGCTTGAATACATGCTGCCCTCAGCTATGTATCTTATTTACCAGACTAGGATGTAAGCATATTTAGGTAAAATAATACAGAGACTATGGTCATTTTTTCACGGAGGTTTGCAGTGGTTTCACTTTTGTTTTGCCATGCTGCTAATTTTTGATTTTTCTTGACTGCTTCGAATTTGAGGGGAAAAACCGCTTCATCCCCGCGTCAAGTCAAACCTGTTTTGGTCCGTTCTTTCCTTTTGCTACGCAGTTTTTGGCGCAGATCTCCATGAAAAACTCCCTGGGGTTGGATGTATTCTCCCCGCCCATGCAGGCAAATTTCTCCTCCCTCCCCCTGACGCGGCACGAACGCGAACGGTGATTGCACAAGGGGAGTTTTGTGCTTCGACAAGTATCGCAGGCCGCCATTCCACCTCCACAGAACTCTTCCGGCTGGAGATGTGTGCATTTCCTCTTCGTAGGAGTGCCGAGCGGCGCATAGCTGCTGCAGATTACACTCTTTGTTCTTCGGAGAGCGAGTGCCACGGCTTTACTTGCGGGGGGGTATGTTTAGGAGATCACGCCCGGGGGACAGCCTCCCTCCAAGGCAGGATGGATCGGCATGCTGCGAAGGGAAGGGATAGTGTTTGGCCATTTATGCATGGGAGGTTTTGCCTTGGGTTTGCCACTCTTAAGATGTAAATTTCCCCATTCAAATTCTCAAAACTCTGCTTTGGGGGCTTATTGTTGAGTTTTGAGAATTCAGATGGGGGAAATGTGCATCCTGAGAGTGGCAAATCCAAGGCAAAACTCCCTCCCGTCACCCTTCTGCGGAGGGGCGGCCAGTCTGCTCTGGGTCTCCCTCCCCTCCCCCCGATGCATCCTGTGCATCCCCAACCTGGTAAAAGAACAGAACAAAGGAACTATGGAAATCTTGGGAAAGTGTGCGGATTGGCATGCTGCGAAGGGAAGGGAGAGTGTGCATCCAGAGAGCATCCAGAGAGCGGCAAATCCAAGGCAAAACTCCCCATACATTCGGTTGCATGAAAGTGGAGTCGAGCGGTTTGGTCTCCTGAGCGCTTGCCACCAAGGCTCGCCCCGAAGACTGCCAGCCCTCTTGGATGGAAGTTCCTGGCACTGGACATCCGGAGCTGTACTGGGGGAGGGGGCACAATGATGACTGTCTGTTGAAGTCTGGGAAAGGGGGGGAGCGTCGCCAAGTATAGGGGTGGGGGGAAATGGGGAGCATAATAAATAGAAAAAGTATACAAGGAAACCAGAGGGACTGGTGCTTGTTTTTCTGCGCTGGGGCCATGTCCACAGAGATGAACCGCACAAGGTAATCCGCTGGGTGGAGTTGGGAGCGGGCATAATCAGTGAGCTTATCAGAAGTCGAGGGCTCCAGCAAAGGGGCAGACCAAACCGTTGTAGAATACTGCCTGCTTTGTTCCCATGAAAAACCAAAACTACTTCGAGATTGATGGGGATGATCTGCGGCCATGAAAAAAAAATTAAATTGGTTTTGTTTTTTTTGCTCCACGGCAAGAGAGCAGCAAAATCGTCCATGAAAGGTTGGCCTATGTCATTTCAAAAAGCTCCATCTTCAGTGCCAGACAGTTCCAAGGAAGGTGATGGCCAAGGCAGAGCAGGCTGACCCCTAGTGTTGTGATATGCCAGATGTCCAGGAGGAAATTCCAGAGGGGAGACCATTATCTGAAACGCCCCTGGGAGGTAGATCTGCCCATATTCTGTATGACTGAAACCAATGACCAGTTAGTGGTAGATAGGGCTAGAATCAAGTTCTGAACTAGAGGACCAAAACCCCTTCAGAATTGCACACCAGTGAGAGAATATTAACAGTTCTTCCTATCTGGTTCCATTTCCCAGGTTTAAAATTTTTGGATTTTAAAGAGATTTCTTGTAATTCAATTTTTTAATGCAAAGCACTCAAATTCAATGTTTGCCCCAAAAGTCCCCTATATAAATAAACTGTTATTATTTTACTGCTATACATTCTATATTCCTGGAAGGGCTCACAATGCAACCAGGTAGAGCTGGAACAGGAATTATTGGATCCTCCGCTGATTCCTCTGTAATGTCACAGGGTATTACAACTATATAGTGTAATAACCCTGAATCCGTGTTGTCTAGTGAATAATTTTATGGAACGGAATGAGGTGTCTCTAAAATGATCTGAGAGTTGTAGCCTGTGGCTAGGGTTCAAAGAAACGAATGCATTCATGGGGGGGGGGGGTTGCCTGCATTTTTGCCACTGAAGAGTCCAACGCCTAAGAAACACCCTGCTTTAAACACTGAACACCAGCCTCTCTTGTTTGTCAGTGGGAGCCGCTACAATGAAGGACAAACTGCTAAGCCGTGTCTGCCCACCAGGGTCTCTCTCACATGTACCTGCATGTCCAGTTGTTCCTACGTTTTCATTTCTGAACTGCACCTTTTCTTTTAGGACTTCTATGGAGATTTATTTGTTAGCATTACCTATTTGATGCCACTCTCTGCCTTTCCTAACCAGCATACGTGCTTCGTACTTTGTTGCTCAGTATAAAGCAGACAACAATGGAATAAGCTATTTTGTTCTTATCCCCAACTGATTTAATGTGGCTCTGGTAAGACGGTTCACTTTAATTTGGATCAATCTGCAGACTCCAAGCACAAGCCCCTACTGGGTTGGCTTGAAAAGAAAATACGAAAATGTACAGTAACCGAAAAGCCAATTTGTTCTGTCTTTCCTCATCTACCTTTGCTTTGTTAGATCATAGGGGGGAAATGGAACAATCACATGTAGACATTCTTGACTTTTAAACATATTTTTTGTGTATGATTCTGATACAAGAAAATTGCTTTAAATACTACAGGAATGGGGGGAGAAGTTAAACCATGAAACAGGTAATATTTGAGTGACAGTTAAAAAAAATTCAGTGCAATCATAGAATCATAGAGTTGGAAGGGACCATCAGGGTCATCTGGTCCAACCCCCTGCACAATGCAGGAAATTCACAACTACCTCCCCCCCACACACACCAGTGTCCCCTACTCCATGCCCAGAAGATGGCCAAGATGCCTTCCCTCTCATCATCTGCTTAAGGTAATAGAATCAGCATTGCTGACAGATGGCCATCTAGCCTCTGCTTAAAAACCTCCAGGGAAGGAGCACTTACCACCTCCCGAGGAAGCCTGTTCCACTGAGGAACCACTCTAACTGTTAGGAAATTCTTCCTAATGTCTAGACGGAAACTCTTTTGATTTAATTTCAACCCGTTGGTTCTGGTCCGACCTTCTTGGGCAACAGAAAACAACTCGGCACCCTCCTCTATATGATAGTCCTTCAAGTACTTGAAGATGGTTATCATATCACCTCTCAGTCTTCTCCATGCTAAACATATCCAGCTCCTTCAACCTTTCCTCATAAGACTTGGTCTCCAAACCCCTCACCATCTTTGTTGCCCTCCTCTGGACACATTCCAGCTTGTCTACATCTTTCTTAAATTGTGGTGCCCAAAACTGAACACAGTACTCTAGTTGAGGTCTAACCAGAGCAGAGTAAAGCGATACTATCACTTCGCATGATCTGGATACTACTATTGATACAGTCCAAGATCGCATTTGCCTTTTTAGCTAAGGGAATCCTAAGGGAATAAGCCCCATCAAATAGACCTGAATCAGAATCTTAGCTCTGTTTAGGATTGTTGTTTTAGAATTTTAAGTAGATTAAAAAAAATACCAGTGAAGATTAACAGTGCAATCCTAAGGGAGGGGACCATTGGGCCCAGAGAGCCGACTGACGCTTACATTGGTGTATCTTGGAGATACTCCAGCATAAAGGCCAGTTCTGCCTGCGCAGTGCCCCTACGCTGCTCTCAGGCGCCAGCATAGCTTGTTGGTAGCTGTGTGCTGGCGCCAAAAAAAAAAAAAAGGCGTGGTAATGGGCAGTTCTCAGCCCATGGCCAAAGTCAGTCAGCTCCCTGAGACCTTTCACCCCAGGAACGCCCCCTGAGAGAGGTGCAAATTTACAGCGAGGAAAATGGCAGCGCAGCCCATCGGCAGCCATTGAAGTGTAAAATCAAATCCCCCCCACTACCTCAGCCATGCCCACGAGGCCCCAAGCAGCTCATGATACCAACTAAGGGCATGATCAATTGTCTCCCTCCCCTGCAGCAGCCAAGCCCCTGCACCAGCACCCAATAGTAGCCCCCCAACCATACAAAAACCCCAGCTAGGATCCCCACAACCCAGTAGGTAGGGCGTGCGGCACAAGATGCTGTCAGACCGCTCTGTGCCATATGGACTTAGAGCAAGTAGTGAGGCACCTTGGTGGCAGGAACAGCATAGAGAGAGGGCACCCAGCACTACTGAGTGAGCACTTTGCACAAATACCCAACAGGGAGAGCAAAGCCAACACTCTGTGGCTGACCTCTTCCAATTCTGAACCCTAACAGGTACCCTATCTTCTCAACCAGGACTAGGGTTGCCAGATCCCTCTTCACCACCAGAAAGAGGCTTTTGGGGCAGAGCCTGAGGAGGGCGGGATTTGGGGAGGGGAGGGACTTCAATGCCATAGAGTCCAGTTGTCATAAGCGGCCATTTTCTCCAGGTGAACTAATCTCTGTCGGCTGGAGATCAGTTGTAATAGCAGGAGATCTCCAGCTAGTACCTGGAGGTTGGCAACCCTAGCCAGGACCCAAAGAGGTGGCCATGCAGTGACAGGTAAGCAGGCGATTGTTCCCCAATCCTCCTCCCCCTGGGCTGGAACAGCTGCCAGGGAGAGGGCCAAAGTTGTCGGCTCTGCACTGGACTGGTAGCTCAGGCAGTTGCCAGGGTCCCCCCAGGAGAGATTGCAAAGGAGTGTGTGGAGCCCCACCATGCTGAGTGGAGTGGGCAACCACACAATCCCTGGACTCATTCCCTTGCAGGAGCAGACTCCCGTGGAGCAGATGCCAAGGAGGATGCCTCATGAGCTGTCGGCGTGTACTTGAGCTCCAGACAGGTGAGGGTGATTGGGATGGTGCAAGCCTTTTGCTGGGGGGGGGGTATCAATCATGCACAGCTGAATGCCCCTCATGGTCCTCCGTCCCATGTGAAAGCTGCCCTGGGAGAGTTACACCCATTCCCCCAGAGGTGACGCGGAGGTAGAGTTTGGTTCTCTCAGCACCATTAGCCCCTACAAGCCCTCCAATAAAGTGTCTTTATTGGCACAACTGTGCCTTTGCGGATGCATCTCTGGGGGTCATTGGAGGGTGGGTGGGGAGGCTTATCTGTACCGCAGATGCTGCAATCTGATTGCAGAGCAGATAGAGCTCTTCCCGTTAATGATAGTGACACATCTGCATGGACAGACAGAACGGTGCTATCCCCACTAGCCCCGAACGGTGGGCCCTCAGCCAAAAGTGCAAACAATGAATGGAGGTCCTGCAGAGAGCTGAGTGTAATCTGTTGAGAAATAGCTGGGTTCTTGGAGCGGAGGCCACAGCTCAGAGAGAGGGGACAACAAAGAGTCAGGTTTGGCTGACGTTTCCAATTGATTGGGGGGGGGCACTGGGAATGATTGACACCCCTCTATTTTCTTGCCAGCCACCATGTAACTAAGCCCTTCAGGGAGCGGACTAGCACTGCCGTGGTTACACCACAGCCGGCTACGGCGGCACAAGCGGCCCTCAGGATTGCTCTGCCCAAATACGAATCTCTCAAGAGAAATGAAAAACAATTTTGTAGAACACTTGACAAAATCTCATTTAGGAATTGAATGATACTATCAACGGTGCTTCGCAGCTGAGGAACTGAAGGTAAAACTCACAAGGAAATCTTGACAATTTCATTTAAATAAAGACCCTGAGGCCATAAACTATAGAACATCATAAAATATATCCAAATTATTTGTGAGAAATTGAGGAAGTAGTGATGGGAAAGGGGAAATCCCTAAGATTTCCATATAAGTTTTACTTTTGGTTTAAAATACCAAATATGTAAAAAATATGTAAATAAAATGAGCTGGTTTTTCCTATCAGGTTAACTCTTCACTGTTGTTTGATTTTTCTGGCTTTGCTTCACCAAGTTTTCTTACTTCAAGTACATGAAGTGAGGTGTCTTCTTTCTTTCTTATTTATTTTACTGTTGGAATATCATGTGCAGGCAAGCATAGAGTGAGAATTGCTATGTGTCAGGTGCAGAGGGCTTAATATTCCTTTCTAACCTTGAATTCCAGGAATCTGTTAAAATAATCATTACATTCCAGTTACAGCACAATAGCATATTTCCCCTGCACATTCCCTCCACCAACATGAATGGAAATTGCTCAAGAGCATATGTGTTTCCTAACAGAATTCAAGGTCAGAAAAAAAATAAGGAAAATCAAGAGCACCTGTGTATTGAGAAACTTGCAACACTTCTGTTTCATCCATATGACATCACTGTTTTGGGGAGAGGAAAAGATTAAGATGTGCTATTGAAATCGTATCAAGTCAACAGATCAGATTGTGTCAATGTCATAGGACTCAATCTTGCAGGATCTTCCAGGTTGCATGTACTTGGTGCAATTATGAAAGACTTTGCCATATTTGTCACCTAGTTCACCTTTGCAAGGTTTATAATCTGTTATGCAATACTAAGTAAAACAGGTAAGATTGAAGGTGGAAATAATTATTGTAGTTGTCTAATTATTTTGGTTAGATATCACCCAAATCCAACCACTTTGAATGTATTTTCAGTTACTAGGCACAATGATAAGCAAAACAATAAGCCTTAACACCTGCTGCATTGTTGTCCTCAGAGCAACAGGCTCTGAAAATATCACTCTGAATAAAACTTATGTTTTCTCCCACTGCACTTTTTTGTTTTGGTTTATTTTTTGCAGTGCGCATCCAGCATGTTGGAGTGTCCCGGAGAACTCAAAAGTGTGTACACTGCTTGGTGTTTTTTGGTTGGCATTGGTACACAACTTTTCCTTTTAGAATGTTCCTATGAACCAGCACAACAACCTGAGATCTTTGTCTATTTTTAGCAAATGTTAAATTTAAATGTAAGATAGGGCTTCTTCAAGTAGAGAAAGATAATATCTTCAAATGGGACCTGCTTATGGGCACTGTGGGCCCTCCAACCATGTAATATTGCCCAATTTGGCTCCCACTAACTCTTTACCTAGTGCAATACGTTAAAGATCTCCAATTTCGTTAATATAAGAACAGCACGTTTTTCTTTTGATCTCTGTCTTACCAGTATACTGGGCTGGAATGTTAGTTGATTAACTGGTACCTTTTATATTCACAAGGGACGAGGTCTTTTTTCTCTTTTCTTTGTTCCAGTAGCCTTCAATACACTTTGAATACCTATTTAACTTCCAATATCTAATCCACTTAAGTACATAACATATCCTGTATTCCATGTTAATATTATAAGTAGCAGTGCCAGTCGCCAGGTCTCAGAGATCTCCTGGGATTACAACTGATCTCCAGCCAATAGAGATCCGTTCGCCTAGAGAAAATGGCTGCTGCGGAAGGTGGAAACTATTGCATGATACCCTGCTGAGGTCCCTCCCCTCCTCAAACCCCACCAGCCTCAGGCTCACCCCCAAAATCTTCAGGTATTTCCCAACCCGGAGCGGGCAACTCTGATTATAAGACTTGGGGCATTTGTCCCACACTCTGAAATAAATTTATTTTCTCCCCCATACCCTGCTTTTTGTTTTGTTTTTTGTATTGAACATCTATGCTACCCTTTCCCCCAAAGATGTTTTTCTCCCAGCAGGAGTTACTTCTCAATCACTCACTCAATCAAGCAATCACTTATACAGTCATAGACCAGCAGAATAAAACATACATGAACAGAGTGGCTACAAGAGCATGTGTAAAATCTTCTATTAAATATATTTTTTTAAAAAACAAATACATGTCACTGAATCAACACTGTACCTCAGTAGACTCTTGCAGCTGCACAGAATCTGGAAACCCTATCCGAGGTTTCAGATTCAGAGCACACCACACAATGTGTTTCAAGGTATATTATAACTATGTAAGCACTCTGTATAGGCTCAGAGGTTACAAAGTACTAGCTGCCGGCTGCTGGGGGGGAGGGGAGATAAGAAAGCATAAGAAAGAGGAGTGGGTACAACTCACCTGTCAGGCAAGATGCTAGCCAGTACATAGAAATGCAAATAGACCTGGCCAAGAAAAGAACAATACAAAGGTCACACATTAGCTACAGAGCTTGGAAGCCCTAAAGGAAAGAATGAACTTTCCTTTTTGGATAGAAAAAGAAAGAGAGTCTGCAAAGGGAGGAGCAGAGGGGGGAATTGTTTAAAAAAACTGGCCACAAGAAGGAAGGAACACTTTTTTTATCCGTTCATCATGAGCAATTAATCTCAGTCTCCATTTTAACCTTGACACCATCGTGAGCACATGATACTGAGACTGCAAAGGGGGAAGCCCCAAACCACTGGAACAAAATAATAGATCTAAATATTGTCGAAGGCTTTCACGGTCAGAGTTCATTGGTTCTTGTAGGTTATCCGGGCTGTGTAACCGTGGTCTTGGAATTTTCTTTCCTGACGTTTCGCCAGCAACTGTGGCAGGCATCTTCAGAGTAGTAACACTGAAGGACAGTGTCTCTCAGTGTCAAGGGTGTAGAAAGAGTAATATATAGTCAGAAAGGGGTTGGGTTTGAGCTGAGTATTGTCCTGCAAAAGTATTGTCCTGTAAGTATCAAGATAATGTGCTAATGAGGGTATGGTATGTTAATATGGAACCATTGTATCCTGAAGTGATCTGTTAATGTGTGTAATCCAAAACTAATCTGTATGGCTATTGTTGAATGTTGTCTTTGTCTGGAGGTTTTTCAGGGCAGGAAGCCAAGCCTTATTCATTCTTAAACTCTCCTCTTTTCTGTTAAAGTTGTGCTGATGTTTGTGAATTTCAATGGCTTCTCTGTGCAATCTGACAAAATAGTTGGTAGAATTGTCCAGTCTTTCAGTGTCTTGGAATAAGACCCTGTGTCCTGTTTGTGTCAGTCCATGTTCAGCCACTGCTGATTTCTCAGGTTGGCCAAGTCTGCAGTATCTTTCATGTTCTTTTATCCTTGTTTGTATGCTGCGTTTTGTGGTCCCGATGTAAACTTCTCCACAGCTGCAAGGTATACGATATACTCCTGCAGAGGTGAGGGGGTCTCTTTTGTCTTTTGCTGATCGTAGCATTTGTTGTATTTTCTTGGTGGGTTTAAACACTGTTTGTAGGTTATGTTTTTTCAAAAGTTTCTCCATCCTATCAGTGACTCCTTTAATAAATGGCAAGAATACCTTTCCTATGGGAGACTGTTTTTCTTGAGTTTTCTGATTTTTGTTTGGTTCAATGGCCCTTCTGATTTCATTCTTGGAGTAGCCGTTTGCTAGCAGTGCGTGATTTAGATGGTTAGTTTCTTCCTTGAGAAACTGTGGTTCACAGATCCGTCTTGCACGGTCCATTAATGTTTTGATTATTCCTCTTTTCTGTCGGGGGTGGTGGTTGGAGTTTTTGTGTAAGTAGCGATCTGTGTGAGTTGGTTTCCGGTAGACCTTGTGACCTAACTGAAGGTTTGATTTACGGATGACAAGGGTATCAAGAAATGGGAGTTTACCCTCAATTTCCTTTTCCATGGTAAACTGAATGTTTGGATGGATATTATTAAGATGGTTTAGAAAGTCCATTAATTTTTCTTCACCATGGCTCCAAATGGTAAATGTATCATCTACGAACCTGAACCAGACTGTAGGTTTGTAAGGTGCTGATTCTAATGCTGTCTTTTCAAAATATTCCATGTAAAAGTTTGCTATTACTGGACTGAGTGGACTTCCCATAGCTACTCCATCAATCTGTTCATAAAATTCTTGATCCCATAGGAAATAACTTGTTGTCAAACAATGGTGAAATAAGGCTGTTATATCTTCTGGAAAAATCTGGTTAATCAATGAGATTGTGTCTTTAACTGGAACCTTGGTAAAAAGGGATACAACATCAAAACTGATTAATATATCCTTTGGATTGAGTCTTAACGGACTGATTTTGTTGATGAAGTGAGTTGAATCTTTGATGTAAGAAGTGGTTTTTCCAATGTGGTCCTGTAGGAGGGTGGTCAAATATTTAGCTAATTCATATGTTGGGGAACCAATGGCACTCACGATGGGTCGGAGTGGAACGGAATCCTTATGAATTTTAGGTAGTCCATATAATCGTGGTGGTTGTGCTTCAGTCTTGCATAGTTTTCTGTGTGTGTCGGGATGAAGAGTGGAATTCTTGATCAGAATGCTAGTTTTCCTGGTAATTTTGCAAGTTGGATCTCGTTTTAGTTTTTTGTATGTGGCAGGGTCCAGAAGTTCCTCAATCTTCTTTTTGTACCATTTACCATTTGGAGCCATGGTGAAGAAAAATTAATGGACTTTCTAAACCATCTTAATAATATCCATCCAAACATTCAGTTTACCATGGAAAAGGAAATTGAGGGTAAACTCCCATTTCTTGATACCCTTGTCATCCGTAAATCAAACCTTCAGTTAGGTCACAAGGTCTACCGGAAACCAACTCACACAGATCGCTACTTACACAAAAACTCCAACCACCACCCCCGACAGAAAAGAGGAATAATCAAAACATTAATGGACCGTGCAAGGCGGATCTGTGAACCACAGTTTCTCAAGGAAGAAACTAACCATCTAAATCACGCACTGCTAGCAAACGGCTACTCCAAGAATGAAATCAGAAGGGCCATTGAACCAAACAAAAATCAGAAAACTCAAGAAAAACAGTCTCCCATAGGAAAGGTATTCTTGCCATTTATTAAAGGAGTCACTGATAGGATGGAGAAACTTTTGAAAAAACATAACCTACAAACAGTGTTTAAACCCACCAAGAAAATACAACAAATGCTACGATCAGCAAAAGACAAAAGAGACCCCCTCACCTCTGCAGGAGTATATCGTATACCTTGCAGCTGTGGAGAAGTTTACATCGGGACCACAAAACGCAGCATACAAACAAGGATAAAAGAACATGAAAGATACTGCAGACTTGGCCAACCTGAGAAATCAGCAGTGGCTGAACATGGACTGACACAAACAGGACACAGGGTCTTATTCCAAGACACTGAAAGACTGGACAATTCTACCAACTATTTTGTCAGATTGCACAGAGAAGCCATTGAAATTCACAAACATCAGCACAACTTTAACAGAAAAGAGGAGAGTTTAAGAATGAATAAGGCTTGGCTTCCTGCCCTGAAAAACCTCCAGACAAAGACAACATTCAACAATAGCCATACAGATTAGTTTTGGATTACACACATTAACAGATCACTTCAGGATACAATGGTTCCATATTAACATACCATACCCTCATTAGCACATTATCTTGATACTTACAGGACAATACTTTTGCAGGACAATACTCAGCTCAAACCCAACCCCTTTCTGACTATATATTACTCTTTCTACACCCTTGACACTGAGAGACACTGTCCTTCAGTGTTACTACTCTGAAGATGCCTGCCACAGTTGCTGGCGAAACGTCAGGAAAGAAAATTCCAAGACCACGGTTACACAGCCCGGATAACCTACAAGAACCAATAGATCTAAATGCTTGCAGCTCCAAGAATCAGCCTGTTTTGATTTTCCATCATTTAGAATATGTAAGAGTTCAGGTCAGAGGACTGCAATTTTATCACCTTTTTCTTTTGTCCTTGCTCATTCTGTTATGCTTATCTATGATGTGTGCACTTTTAACTATTAATTATTATGTTAACATTTTAAACGGGGCTTGTCTGGTCTCTGTAATCCAAGTTAAAGCCCCTGTTCAGTCACACATAACAAGAGTGGAAAGGCAAGGGGACAGAGGCTGATCCCTACTGTCCTGGAGTGTGCAAGAAAGAGCAGTAGCAGGTAAGGAAGGCGAAGGAGATGAAAAAGGCTGAGCTGGTCATTTAAGCAGTCCACAGCAGAGGGTGCCAGGGGTCAGAAGAAGAAAAAGAGCTGGTTTTTATAAGCCGACTTTCTTTACCACTTAAGAGAGACTCAAACCGGCTTACAAGCACCTTCCGTCCCCCTCCCCACAACAGACACCCTGTGAGGTAGGTGGGGCTGAGAGAGTGTGACTAGCCCAAGGTCACCCAGCTGGCTTCATTTGTAGGAGTGGGGAAACAAATCCAGTTCACCAGATTAGCCTCCACAGCTCATGTGGAGGAGTAGGGAAACCAACCTGGTTCACCAAATTAGCTTACGCCGCTCATGTGGAGGAGTGGGGAATCAAACCTGGTTCTTCAGATCAGAGTCTACTGCTCCAAACCACCACTCTTAACCACTACACCATGCTGGCTCAAGACCTCAGGTGGTATGTGTGCCCTTATAATTGGCTTGATGGTGGTGGTGGTACCGGAGAGACAACAGTAACCCTGGGAGAAGACAAAGAGAGAAGTCCCATTGGGCAGAAGACCCAGGACAGCAGAGCATCTTTCTTACTCCTAGGTAGGCATAAATGGGTTTGGGAGTCTGTTTCCCCATAATGGGATTGGGTGGATACACCTCTTGCTGCTTTTTTCTCACCCCAGCTGTCTTCAGGGTGGAACTCTCAGTGGAGAAGAAGTCTGGAGGATCCTCCACTTGCTGGGTACTTTTGTTACTGCAAAAGATAGGAGTGTGGAAGAAAGGACAGGAGTCGAGCTTCTGTGAGTGGCACCAATATTAATAGTGTTACACCAAATCAGGGCTGCTCACTCATTTGGACGGTGTCATTACCTGCTTGGGGGGAAAAGTGTTGATATCAGCAAAAGGGAACACTAGGCTAGTTTAGGTAAAGGCAATCCCCTGTGCAAGCACCAGGTCATTACTGACCCATGGGGTGATGTTACATCCCAACACTTACTAGGCAGACTGTGTTTACGGGGTGGTTTGCCATTGCCTTCCCCAGTCATCTTCCCTTTACCCCCAGCAAGCTGGGTACTCATTTTACCGACCTTGGAAGGATGGAAGGCTGAGTCAACCTTGAGCCGGCTACCTGAAACCAACTTCCGTTGGGATCGAATTCAGGTCATGAGCAGAGCTTTGACTGCGGTACTTCAGCTTACCACTCTGCATCACAGAGCTCCTTGTTTAACAAAATATAAAATGGATTTCCACAACCAATGGGATGTTGTCCATCTTTCTATTGCAATGTACGTTCATTTCTATTTGTTGCATATCCCTACTTCACTTTGGGTGTAAATCGCCTAGGGGTCTAGCAAAGAGGGAGGAAGGTGGGGTTTGTGAGGGGCAGATAGTATACCATCGTGTGTAATAAATTCAGTAAGCATGCATATCATGTTCCCTAAAGTGATACTGTTTTTTCTTTCCATATCTGCGTATTTGCATTTCCTGGAAAGCAAGATACAAGGCAGGGTGTGTGTGTGTGTTGAATTCAACGCTTGGGTGGTCAGTCTGCAAAAAACATGTAGCAGCAGATGGTGCTCCATCAGTCAAGGGTTTGTAGCAGACTACTTAAAAAAGATGATATAAATAAGTCAAGGGAAAGAATAAGACACCCTTCCCAATGGTGAATGGGGGATCCAACAACTCCTTAGGGCGGCAGAGTGCTAGATTTTACCACTGTGGTTAGGAAGCATTTGTGTGGTGCATTACACAAGTAAAGAACACATTGCAGCACTATTCTCATTAGCTCTAATGACAGGTATAGTGATTTGAGAGTGTCTGAATGTGCAGCTGGAAGAGATTTTCACAAGACACCACAGCTCACATATTTGCCAGTAAAGGTGTCTACTCAATGAGTAGTGGCAAAATGCAGTAAGAACTATGCCAGCAATGTTAAATAATTAATTTACAGTAATATGTTTTGATGTGGATGCTGTCCTTAATGTAGCCAAATACAATTTGTTTGTCTGTGCAGGAAATGAAGATCAATATGATTCCCATAATTCACCAAATATTTAAAAGAATAACTTCAGCCAACCTGTTGTATATTTGTTGAAGCATTTGCAATACCTGAAGTGCCCTGGGAGCTTTCCATTCAGTCCTATGCACAGCCTATCCCAATCAGTTCAGCTTGCCCAATTCTATATAGCATTGGTAGGGTTGCCAGGTCCCTCTTGGCCACCAGCGGGAGGTATTTGGGGCAGAGCCTGAGGAGGGCGAGGTTTGGGGAGGGGAGGGACTTCAATGCCATAGAGTCCACTTGCCAAAGTGGCCATTTTCTCCAGGTGAACTGATCTCTATTGGCTGGAGATCAGTTGTAATAGCAGGAGATCTTCAGCTAGTACCTGGAGGTTGGCAACCCTAAGCATTGGGCTGTCAGAAACTTTATGGATTACCTTCTGGAATATGAAGCAACCTCTTAGCTGCTGCCTCTGTGGTTTCTAGTGCCAAAGAAATTATTCCTGTTCACACCATTCATGGTTTTTTTGATGTAATTTTGTAAAAAGCTGAGTTCTCTCTTCCACACACAGCCTTTTTCCCCATTCTGGATTTTTAGTTATTTCAACAGGAGACATAAAGGACCAAATCTGAAACCATCCACATGTTCTACTACTGAGGTTCCCTTTTAAAGACGTTTTTCTCTTTGCCCATTTGTTTGCTAAGTGGTGCTAGAACACACATATCCATTATGAGTTTTTAAGAAGGAAAAGCCACATAGGGGAATTGTTCAGCCAAAAGGTAAAGGTAGATCTAGGCCAGCATTACCACAATACTCAGAATGAAATCAGTTTGCTTTTTAATAAAAACTCACATGAATTAACATTGAAGCAAAAGGCCTTTGGGATAATCTGGGATCTGGTATTCTTTCTTTGAACCTGCAACACTAAGCAGGCCTAAAACTTACTTGGAAGTAAGCTCCATCAAAGCATATGGGAATTACTTCAGAGGAAACTTGGATTCAGACTTGTTAGTCACAATGTTTGGCTTTCTCATGGTTCATAATATGGCTGATGTATTACCCAATGTTACCTTTCTGAGATAATGACCAACAAGAGATGTATCCACTCAGACTGAAGAGAAACAAAGAAGACGAAGAATTTTGCCTTAGGCAGTGAACATGGTATAGCTGGCCCTGGATCTTTGCTTTACTCCTCAGACCTGAAGGAAAGCTGAAGGCTTACCCTCAAAGTAGGTTTCCTACTAAAGTACACAGGTTTTTGTTTAGTAGTCAGCTGGTTGAATGATCCAAGGGGAAAAAATTAAAACCAACAATGGTTGGTGTTTTATATATTGGATATAAATACAAAGCACTTGTTCATTGCATTTCTCCACCGTCATAGAACTATGAAACAAAGCAAGCTAGGGTGTGTAGCCACATGGAAAGCTCACCCTTGATTTTAAAGTTTAGTAGTGCAACCACGTGAGGGGTTACAAATGTTTTGTCGACAGCCAGTGTAGTATAATGGTTAGCATGTCGGATTCGAATCACCCAGGTCAGGACTGTGGCATGAGGTGGAATTTAAGCCTGAGGAGCTGCTGTCTGCCCCGGTAGAGAAACATACTGGTACCTGTGTCAGACTAGTTTGGCCTGACTACACGTTACATTTTACACTTGTCCTCCACAGGAACTTTTAGCCAGCTGCAAGATCTCTCCTTGGAACTCAAGTGCATGGACCCCAGTTTGGATAGGAAATGCCATAGGAAGAATGTTTAAGCTCTTCTCTTCTTGTGCCATGGTCCTGATCCAAATCAGCCTCCTCCCACAGATCTGGTTTGTATATGGGAGGGTTCACTAAGAGCTCTGTTCATGGAACTGACAGAGTCAGGTCTGAGCCCTCAGCCATGAATTGGCTGTGTGATCTTGGGCCAGTCGTTTTCCTCAGACTAACCTATCTCTCAGGATTGTTGTGAAGATAAAATGGAGGGACCATGCATGTCAAACTAAGCTTTGGAAGAAGGGTGGGATAATAATGTAGTAAACAAAAATTTTAAAAACCACAAGTACATAGGTGGTTGGTTTCAGTCTAGGTTCACCTGGACTGGGTCATGTAAAATTAGAGTGTACTCTTTTCTGTGACCCACAATGAAAAAAAAGTGGACTATAAATAATATAAATAAATAAAGAAGTAAATTTACAGGGATAAATGGAAACACTACATTTCTCTTTTAAAAAATCTCAGACACCTATGAGAAGACTAACCTGGAGCATGGACCTTGCTAGACTCTATTTTTTCAAATGAAATGACCTTCCATTATTTGTCCCTTCTCCCCAGAATGCAAGTGATCTAATTTAACACTTACAAGCAAATAAACTAGGGACAGTGAGCCTACCAACATCTAAGGTTGGCATCACAGGGTCTTAAGAGCTGGACCTTGCAAATTTGCTTTCTCCCCCTTTTTCATGTTTTTTGTAACATCTGCCTGAAAAATGGTTCTCTAGAACTCAAAAGCTTGCACAGTGTTTTGTGTCATTTGGGTTGGCCTCCACAAAAGTACAACATAATTTTGTTTCTTTTTCTGGATTTTGCATGTTGTTTACAACTTTTTAAAATGATAGCCTGGACAGTTTTGTTTATTCGGTTGGTTTTACTTCCCTTAACCCAGCGAGCCAGTCAGTAAACAACATTTTGCATTCTGAAGTATGGAAGTCACAGTGGGAACCTGATGTTCTGATAAGGTGGGGACCAAAACAATGGCTTGCAATGTAATGTCACATGTAACTGCTTCTTGGGTACATACAGTACAGTTTTCAAATCACAAGTTTCTTTGTAAGAGATGGGAAAGATGGCACAGTTTCTGCTTTAACAACAACAACAAAATTGAGAACATTTTCACATGACTTCATCTCAAGGAAACCAATCACTAAAGGAACTAGAAAGCAGACCATGACTCTCTCTGTGTATTTGTGTGTGTGTGTGTGTGAGAGAGAGAGAGAGAGAGAGAAAGAAAGAAAGAAAGAAAAAAAGAAAGAAAGAAAGAGAAAGAAAGAAAGAAAGAAAGACTTTTTTGTAGTAAGTAAAAGACTTTTGTAGTAAGTAAAGTTAACCAATACTTAACTTAAAAGAAAATTCAACTGGTTCCCACTGGCCACAATCCAACAGAGTTAGCCACTGATTATAATAAGCTCAAGAATGTTTAATTTTGTGCTGGACTGTGGCCATTATCTTCCGTTTGTTTTCCTTTGGGACATCACAGGGCTGGTTCTCCACTTAGACAATAGATGCTGATGGGCAAAGTTTTGTCTGATGTTAATTTGGGAAGTATTTTGAGTCACACCATCTGCAGGGTTTGGAGAGGCTAAAACTGGCTTCCTCGGCATAGGGGGTATAGCATGTGTACAAGGTAAATTAGACAACAGCAATTTGGTCATTATTATTATATGGGTGAAAACGCACGGTCGCTGTAGCCTCCTTTATTCATTGCTTCAGCCAGGATCGAACGCATGCGTTTCGCCGAATGTGCGTTCGATCCTGGCTGAATCCTGGCTGAAACAGGGAATAAAGGAGGCTAAAGCGACCGTGCGTTTTTGCCCTATATCTCTTGCACATTTTTATTCCACCATTCTTCCAAGGAGCTCAGGGTGGCATATATGGTTCTTGCTTCTTCATTTTGTCCTCACAACAGCCCTGAGAAATAGCATCGGCTGAGCGTCACCACACAAGCTTTTGGGAGGGGACAGTATGGGGATTTTAACCCAGGTCACCCAGATTCTAATCCAACACTCAAACCACTACACAAGTAATAAAAGTAATTTAGGAGCCAGAGCTAGATGGAGCATGAGTATTTCTCCCATTCTGTAGACGCTCCATTGGCTGCCCATCTGTTACCTGGCTCAGTTTAAGGTATTGGCTATCACAAAGCCCTTCATGGCCTGGGCCCCTCTTATTGGTGGGACTGCCTCTCTCCCTATGCTCCACCATGACAACGTCACTCATGTCAGCAGGGGATTCTGCAGGTGCCAACCTGCACATGGGCAAAATCGACAACTGCCCGTACATGCACTTTCTCTACTGTGGCTTGTACTTTGTGGAACGGTTTGCCCGAGGAGATCAGGAAAGCTCCCACTCTCCTGGCCTTCCACAAATTATGCAGAACTGAACTATTCAAGAGAGATTTTCTGCACCGGTAATAGGGTTGCACTGTACATACAATGGTTCACAAACTTACCTGAATACATGATTGGTACTGGTGGTCTATACTGCTGCACATAGCTTATTGTAGTAAGATCCTATTATTATAATCTCTGTACCACTTAATGGGTCATGTTAATACTTATGTTACTCTTCGGTTCTTTCTGGTGGTTTCAGACTTCTAAAATCCTAATGCATTGGTTGTTGAATGTCCCATTTTGTTGATTATTCTGACTCAATATGTGTAATCCTCCTTGAGTCCCTGTGAGAAAGGCAGGCTATAAATAAGTAAGTGATGGCGGTGTGCATCTGGCAAGGCCTGTGTTTTTACTCAGTACCTCACAGACAGACAAAGACACCTTAAGAGCTAAGCTCAATGGGTCAGTCACAAATATTCTATGTACAAATGTGACTCATTCATATATGAAGTTGGAGGATAGGGAGGTCTATTGTATTTTTAAAAGGGCCATGTGGCCGCAAGAAGCTGCAACCTTTCCCCTCATTCCGTCACCCCATTCACTGCCATTCAAGCAGTTTTCTCCCATATCATTCTCTCCTACTCCATTTTATTCTCTCAACAACCCTGTTGGGCCGAGAGGGTGCAGCTGGCCCAGGATCTAGGGTTGCCAGATCCACCTTTGCCACTGGCGGGAGATTTTGGGGGCAGAGCCTGAGGAGGGTGGGGTTTGGGGAGGGTGGGACTTCAGTGCCATAGAGTCCAATTCACAAAGTAGCCATTTTCTCCAGTTGAACTGATTTCTATTGGCTGGAGATCAGTTGTAATAGCGGGAGATCTCCAGCTATTACCTGGAGGTTGGCAACCCTACCAGGATCACTCAACCAGCTTCCATGGCAGAGTGAGGTGGGTCTCCCAGATTCTAGTCTGACACTAACCAACTGGGAAGGGAAATGTTTAAAGCAATGGAGCACAGCAAGGTAACATGAGGGAGCAGGGAGGCTTTGGATCCACTTAGCTGTGTGCCCCTTTCCATGTCGAAGTACAGACCCCTCTCTCCCTGCTTTATGCACTCAGAGTACATTGTAAAACAACTACATCACAATGAGCCAGCATCGCGTAGTGGTTAAGAGCAGCAGATTCTAATCTGGAGAACCGGGTTTGATTCCCCACCCCTGCCCATGAAGCCAGCTGGGTGACCTTGGGCTCGTCACAGTTCTCTTAGAGCTCTCTCAGCCCCACCTACCTCACAAGGTGTCTGTTGCGGAGAGGGGAAGGGAAGGAGATTGTAAGCCAGTTTGATTCTCCTTAAAAGTTAGAGAAAACCGGCATATAAAAACCAACTCTTCTTCTTCTGAGTCCTTACAGTATGTGGGTACAACTGTTTGCAAGAAGGAGCCAATGCTCATTTACGACCAGGGGCCAGTAACTGGATAAATGTTGGGTTTGTATAACATGTTCCAGATGTTTACATGTTTTGCTTTAACATGAGAATTACTCATTGGTCTATTAGGAGGGAAATTACATTGGCACTTGGGTCTCCCCACAGTCCCTCTGTCCTCTGTACGGTCCCTCTCCTTGTTGCCTTGCTTGGCCTTATTTCTTCAGAGGGAGAGGGGAAATTAACCTTTACCCAGTGCCTTTGCTTCCCTGTGGCTCCTTAACCAGAGCTCCCAGGGAGCCATCCTCAGCCTTGGACCTATTTATTAAATTATTTCAAATGTATAGCCTCATTCCCAGACGAGGCCAGGCTCACCAACCAAGCCAGCAGTGGAGCAAGGCAGGACCAGCCATCAGAGCTCATGACTGATAGTCATTGGCCATTTATTCATGGTCAATTTTGATGCTCACTCAAAGCTCTTTTTTTAAATGCGACTTTACAAATGCCCGTTCACGGTCCCAACGATGCAAAAGGAGAAATTCCACCCCTGCCACTCGCCTGCTCCTTTGTTCCTGTTAGCATAGTCATTGGCATGTGCATAGCTAACGCACTGCTGTTGTTTTGCATGGTTCTTTGAGGAGGATTCTTCGTGGCAAATGCCAAAGATATGTGAAGCAGGTCTGGGCCGGCTTCGCAGTCACTTCTGGAATGATGGTTCAGCATGTAAAATTCAAAAAAATATGCGGGGCAATTCAGCCTGGAACGTGCTGCTAATTATAATGAATAAATGGCCTTTTGCCAGGATGCAGCTACCTAACAAGGTTTATTTCCAGCAATCTGTTTCCCTCTTCTTTTCCTTCTACCCAGCTCCATCATTTTCTCTGTTCAACCAGATCTTGCAAAAGGGTAGTAGCCCTGTTAGTGTGCTGTAGAAAATAAAACAACCTTTTCTCTTTTCTTAATTTTTCTTCCTCCTTTCCCACACATTCTTCCTTCCTTCATTTTGCTCTCTTCCTTTCATGATATGCCTTCATTCCTGTCTTCCCTTCTAATCTCCCCTTTATTTTTCAGTCTGGGTCTCAACTCCTTCTCATCCTTGGTTGGCAACTTTTTTTTTTTTTTTTGCTGTCAAGTCACCGTTAACTTATGGCTTAGGGTTTTCAAGACAAGAGACATTCAGAGGTGGTTTGCCATTGCACAACCCTGGTATTACTTGGAGGTCTCCCTTCCAAATAGTAGACAGGGCTGACCCTGCTTAGCTTCTGAGATTTGATGAGATCAGGCTAGCTTGGGGCTATCCAGGTCAGGGCATTGCTTTATATAACTGTAGTAAATTACAGCTGATGTCCCTACATGTGAAATGTGGCTTGTTATTTAAACTACTGCATAAAATTCATCCACTGTAAAAGGGGCGAAGCTATTATAATGTGGAGCAATATTGTGTCACAAAAAATCACTGGCAAATAACTTTTGTGCGTGAGTTTAGGGACTGTCATTTACATACCGGTAACTGCTAATTGTTTCCTTTCACTAGTTCTTTCTGGCGCTTCACTCAAATCAATTAATGCAAGAATGATATAAAAATATGTTAGTGATTTCGCTATTCATGTAACCTGATATAACAGTAGCAAGATGCAACCATATTAATGCAATATGTGTAAACCCAACAAAGTTCAAGAAAAAGTCTGCAGTAAAGTCTTGTACTAGTCTACATGGCAAAAGCAGACCCATTTAGAGCAAAGTAAACAGAAGGGATTTTGGAAAACTCTCAATGGGAATCATATGTGCTGGTTTGCTTTACAATATTCTGCCAAAGACTTTAATCTTACCAATACTGTATACATAACACTTTTAATGCTCTGCATTCATGTATTCACTTACATTATTACATCCATGAGCCTTAATTCAAGACCACGTGCATCACACATGAGAAGCACAGGAAAACTGAGCCTAAAATGGAGCTGTCTTAACTCATGTTTCTGTTATGTTTATGGGTGTACATTAGAAGCCTGAATGCTATTAATTTCACTATCACCCACCCTCAAGTTATTATGACTATAAAGACTGGTGAGCACATCTGTCCAACCCCAAGCATTTAAATTGAAAACAGGCCACTTAGAACAAGCAATCATAAAGCACAAATTTCTTTGGATCCATTTTAAAAGGGAAAACAATAGATTTTCACTGTATTAATTCTATTCCCTATTGAAACAGCAATTAATCATGTGCTCTCAGCAGGAATAAGAGACTCTCCCAGTCATATCTCAGGATAAGAATTTGTACAGTTATTCCTGCTGTTCTTAGGTAGGTTTTGAAATAGACGTTTTATGGGCCTCTAAAACAAACCCACCATTGAACTTCTGCAAACCACCCAACTGGGATCCAATTTTTTTGGGTTGACAACACTGTAACCTTGTTTTACCAAGAACCCATAAAGGGATCTTTATCATTCAGGCAAAGCTTTGCTATGCAATACAATGTATAATAACTCAAAGAAACATGAACAGTTTTTGAAACAGTTACTGCTCAATGTAGAGAAAAGGGTGACATAAACAATGACCTCCGTCTCTGCCTTTAGCTGTAACTGTTCTCTTAGCTACCAAACTAGTATGTGGCTTTTTGTTGCTCATTCAGGCAGCTGTGCCAGATAAGAGCGGAACAATACTGCCTTGTATTAAACTAGATCTGGGTATTTCACCTTAAACACTAGGGTTGCCAGGTCCCTCTTTGCAACCGGTGGGAGATTTTGGGGGCAGAGCCTGAAGAGGGTGGGGTTTGGGGAGGGGAGGGACTTCAATGCCATAGAGTTCAATTGCCAAAGCGGCCATTTTTCTCCAGGTGAACAGATCTCTATCAGCTGGAGATCAATTGAATTAGCAGGAGATCTCCTGCTGCTACCTGGCAGTTGGCAACCCTATATCGGCTGGAGATGAGTTGTAATACCAGGAGATCTCCAGCTAGTACCTGGAGGTTGGCAACCCTACTTAGCTGAGGTCCTAAGCTCTCCTTGATGGTTAATTTCTATGCTGGCAAATGACGTGTAAGTGAATATATACCTAAAGTGCTCAATGAGGGACCAAATTGACTAACCGCCCACCCCCACCTTCTCTCCTTTTATTCAGCCCTGATGTAATAACAGGTTCTGAAAAATGCTGCAGTGAGGTGTCTGAGTGTGTATGATATTTGTGGATTTCTGAAGGCAAAAACAAAAGGCCTGTAATACCTTCTATTGGAAATAACCAAAATAATATAAAACCGTTTGCAAGCTTTCAAGTTCTGTGTATTGGAAAACAAAAAGGGAAAGGGAGAAGAAGCAAAAAAATGAAAATTGTAAAACGAAGCAAAAACTGAAGCAAAAATGAAAATTGTAAAAAGAAACAAAAACTGATCTATTATAGTAGAAAAATTGTAAAAAGAAACAAAAACTGATCTATTATAGTAGATCATATCCCCTCTCAGTCTTCTCCTCTTCAGGCTAAACATACCCAGCTCCTTCAACCTTTCCTCATAGGACTTGGTCTCCAGACCCCTCACCATCTTTGTTGCCCTTCTCTGGACACGTTCCAGCTTGTCTACATCTTTCTTAAATTGTGGTGCCCAAAACTGAACACAGTACTCTAGTTGAGGTCTAACCAGAGCAGAGTAAAGCGATACCATCACTTCGCGTGATCTGGACACTATACTTCTGTTGATGCAGCCCAAGACTGCATTTGCCTTTTTAGTTACAGCATCACACTGCTGACTCATGTTCAGTGTTTGGTCTACTAAGACCCCAAGATCCTTTTCACACACACTACTGCTCAAACAAGTCTTCCCCCATCCTATGATTATGCACTTGATTTTTCCTACCTAAATGCAGAACTTTACATTTGTTCCTGTTGAAGTGTATTTTATTAGTTCTAGCCCATTTCTCCAGCCTGTCAAGATCATCCTGCATCTTGGCTCTGTCTTCTACCGTATTTGCTACCCCTCCCAATTTAGTATCATCTGCAAATTTAATAAGCATCCCTTCTATTCCTTCATCCAAATCATTTATAAAGATGTTGAACAACACAGGGCCCAGCACAGATTCCTGAGGAACTCCACTAGTCACTTCTCTCCAAGTGGACAAGGAACCATTAACTAGCACTCTTTGGGTATGATCTGTAGTACTGCCATACTCATCTGTAGTACAATCTGTAGTACAATCTGTAGTACGGCCATACTCATATTCTCCTCTCTTAGTTCTAAGAGCAAATGTGTAGCAGTAAAGGTCAGTGATAAAACTACATTTTAAGCTCTAAATGTAGTTTTAAAATGTTAAACAATGTCAAAAAATAGGGCTTAAAATTTATTTTGTGTTTGATAATTTACATTGGAATCCAAAGTTAACAGAATCTATTTAATGGTATTTGTATTGAAAACACACACACACACACACACACACAGAGAGAGAGAGAGAGAGAGAGAGAGAGAGAGAGAGAGAGAGAGAGAGAGAGAGAGAGAGAGAATTAGTTGTGTTAGTCATGTATAAGTGATGAGTAAAAGGCTATGTTTATATTCAAAGTTAGTGGCCATTTCATGGCCACTGCAGTCTTTCATCCTAGTCCCTTCATGCCCATCAATTAAAATCCTCTTCCCAATCCCTGTACTATGTGTCCCTACCAGTAAGGTTGCCAGGTCCCTCTTTGCCATCGGCGGGAGATTTTGGGGCGGAGCCTGAGGAGGGCAGGGTTTGGGGAGGGGAGGGACTTCAATGCCATAGAATTCAATTGCCAAAGCTGCTATTTTCTCCAGGTGAACTGATCTCTATCGCCTGGAGATCAGCTGTAACAGCCGGAGATCTCCAGCTAGTAGCTGGAGGTTGGCAACCCTACCTACCAGACACATGGCATTTTCAGTAATGGTTCCTCTCCTTCAGAATGTCCACCCCCTTGAGGTTCACCTAATGCCCCATGTTGCTGTCCTCTATGCACTGGCCCAAAACATTTCTTTTTACCCAGCCTTTTCACTTGAGGAAAACCAAATTCAAGTCACCCTGCCTCCAGTTTTCTGCATCAGGTAATGAGATGTGATTACAGTGTCGATCACATCTTCAGCGGATGGGGTTGGCACAAAGAGCGCTGTGTGCTGCCTGCTCTTTTGAACAACTGTCATGTTACATAATGAAGTACAGATTTTTTTCGCCAAAATTCTTATTATCGAGGCAAATAGTCCCTAAATAATAATATGGAAAATGCACTGCCAATCTTTTTGATTTGAGAAATTTTCAACAATGACGGTCAAATAATAAAGAACTCACAAAGTCTGAGCTAATTTTCATCACATAATATTCCCTGGTTCCTTACTGACAAATCCTCACATGAGACTGTGTGCGGGCATGCACACACACATGTACATAGACACTGTCACTAAATCCCATAGCTAGTTTCCATGTTTCTCATCACTCTGTGTTTCTTGTTATATTAAAATGTCAAGATTCTCCTTCTTTCTAGCATTGCAGGCTTTCTTTCTCTGCCATGCAACTCACAGTATGGGGACAACCGTAATATTGACTTGTTTTTTTACTCTAAATAACAGCTAAACAACAGCTATAGGCAAGGGAGACTCAGCACTGGATAAGGAAGAGGTTAATTCCTTTCCTCCCATACCAACACACATACACACACAAAAAAAAAGAGAGAAAAGGGGGGGCGCTTCCCTCCAAAATGGCTACTTTATTAGGGTTGTCAACCTCCAGGTGGTGGCTGGAGATCTCCCGCTATCACAACTGATCTCCAGGCAGCAGAGATCAGTTCACCTAGAGAAAATGGCTGCCTTGAAAGGCAGACTCTATCGCATTATACCCCATTGAAGTCCCTCCCCTCCCCAAATCCTGTCTTCCTCAGCCTCAACCCGCAAAACCTTCGGGTATTTCCCTGCCGAGAGCTTACAACCCTAGACTTTATATATTCATTTTCAGGGAAAGAGTTATAAATTCCCCCTGGCCCTATGCTGTGGTCTCAATTTGAGTGCCACACCCCTAGCAAGCAGCCCCCTTTTAGGTTAAAAAAAACAACAACCATAAAGAGATCTAATCACAGAGGTCTAGAACAGCTTGGCCATTGAACAGGCGAGTGAGGGGTTTTCAGTTTTAATGTAACCAAAAGAAATCATTTAAGCCCTGTTCCTTTATTTATAAATTTATTATCTGTAACAGTTATAATAATGGAAAGCAATTTGAACTCAAAGCAATTGTTTTAGATGTGTTTCAAGGGGTCTGAACACATCTTTCACTTTTTTCCCCTTTTAAGTCCTCATCCCTTTGCCAAGCCACAGTATGCTTTTGAGAGGCCTCTCAGTTTCAAAAGTGGTTTACCATGTGGTATTGTGGGGGGCATTTGTGTGGTGGTTTCGCTACCTGAGAAACACACGTTTCTTTGTATCCCAGCTATAATTTATTATACTGGCATGATTTTCATCAATATCACTTTGCAGGGTTTTTATTTTTTGGGGGGGTAAAGTATTTTTGCAGCCTGCTCCTTTGCGTATTTATTCCGTGAGACTTACTTCCATGCAGTCTTAGAGCGAAACCAATCCAAGTATGTTGGTAGGCTGGATCTTTGAAACTTCTGTACGAAAACTGCTTTCCTTAAATCCGACCCAGAACTCTCTTGTATATAAAATTCAACAAAGAGTTCAGTTCACATAGTGTGGTTATAGGAAGAAGTGAAAGTGTTGGAAACTAACAATGCAGTCCTAACCAGAGTTACAGTCTTCTAAGTCTGTTCATTTAGAAGGGTATAACTGTGCTTACGGTTGCACTGTCACAGTGATTTCAAGACCTGCAGGGTTGTAACTCATGAAAGATTTATGGATATTAAATATTTGCCTAACAAAATCATCCCGAACTTCAAAGTTGCGCCACAGAGATCATTTTAATTATAGTGCTTTCTGCCAGTGAGTTCAGCTAAGTTTTCTTTTGGCATGCCTTTACTGCAGCAGACAGCGACGCAGACAAACAGGGCTTGCACAACGGTGCATTCCCACACCAAACAGGAATCACGCAATTGCACAAAAATCATTCAGTGAACACGTAAATCAGAAACAAGTCAAGCAAAGAAACAAACACAGACTAAACGGCACAGGGACAAATTTCATTCTGTGTGCTGCAGAAACATGAGGGTATAGGCTTAAGGAGACTGCAGATAGCGGCCGTGATCCAAATGAGTTATTTATATGGGAAACCAGAGCTTCCTTAGTTGTTTTCACTGGTACATCTGAACAAGGACAGTCTTTGCTGTTTTTCAGTGTAGCACATCTCCTTGTGGGAGTTACAGAAGTGAAAAGGACAAAGGAAGCCCTGGGCTTCCAGCGCTATTCCAATTAACAGACAGAAAGAATTCTCTCTGAAGCAAACTCTCTCTCTGGTGAGCTGAAGAACAGCCAGCACTACAGCACCATCTAGTTTCTAGCTGGAAATACTGATTATTTATAAGCAGTGTTTGCATTTCTGCTCGAAAGTCAGCTTCAGGAGATCAGTTGTGGGTTTTTTTTGCACTAAGTAGTATGCAAACATTTTGAAACCATCAGCACTAACTTTCAAAGCCCTTTACATTTTGATCTTACTTCTTAGTAAAGTACCTAGCGATGGTCAGTTTCATATAACATACCAGGTCTTGGGAATCTCAGACTTGCTACAGTATTGGAGATGCACAGAATCACCCAAGGTATTTTGCCTAATGTTACAAAACAAAATATAATCCCTTGATTGGACAGCTGAAGTTACCAGTGTTCATAAGTATTTATTAATTGTTAGAAATGTGTTTGCTTTTCCCATATTGTTTTTTGTTTTGTTTTTTGCTGTCTAGATACATCTGACTTATGGTTACCCCTGGTGGGGTTTTCAAAGTAAGAGTCATTCAGAGGTGGTTTGTCATTGCCTGTCTCTGCATCATGACCCTGGTGTTCCTTGGAGGTCTAGGCTTACAACAACAACAAAAACAAAAACCAAACCCTTCAATGTAAACTGAAAAGGTAGTGACTTACTCAAGTCTTCAGAGCTGAACAGAGATTTGAACCTAACCTGGTCACATCCAACCACAACACAATAGCACTAAACCTCTCTGGTCTTAGATTTACTCTTTGATTTCAGAAATTGAAATAGAAATACTTAGATCAACATGCAAAAAAACCTGGTTCAAAATATTTGGTTTTCAATCTAAATCCTTCATTGAGAAGTACTGTAAATAGACCCAAACAGGTTCTGAAATCAGAATATAGCCTATTTGTCCAATTTCAAAGACCATATTGTTGTATTTAATGTGCCATTTTATTTTTACATACCTATATACACTGCTAAAGAATAATAAAAAATATAAAAATGCAATATATATAAGACTAAACAATTAAAACCCAAACAAGTTCCAAGCAAAAAGACATGTAAAACATTATATATAATTCCAGCAACATAAAATAATAAGCAATTTCAGTAATACAAAGTTGAAGTACCGAGGAATATCTTCTAAAGAAGACTCACTAGTTTACTGCAAAAATTATCATTTCAGAACTAATGTCTTTTCTCTGTGTTGTGCAGCTTAGTTTTATCCTTGAAGAAAATTACTCATTTAAAACTGACCCCACCTGTAATTGCTATTCCTCAGCTAAAACTGAGAATCTCAAATGTCTGTTCCTTGAGCATTTCTGGTAACTACCGGTAAATGGACACTGACTGAAGCGGAGAACCATGAATGTCTCTTTGAATATCTGAAGCTGTCCTGTACCACCTGATCTAGCTTAGCATTGTCTGCTCTGGCCAGCAATGGCTCTCCAGGGTCTCAGGCACTGAAAGTATTTCCTAGCACCAGATACTTGGGATATTTTGTATGCTAAGCATGTGTTCTACCACTGAGCTGATGCCCCTTCCCATCAAACTGTTATTTGATCGTGATAATGAAGTTCAACCAAAATGTTTCGAGGATGCTTTCAGAGTCCTGATTCTGACGTTTAAGATGAAAAACAGATTCCACCCTTCTGCATTAATCAGTTCCAAAATAGATGCAATCCAAGTATCAACATAAATAGTTCCTTGCCTTTAGTCCCCATGGGTACATTCTAAAATTATTCTTATGACTTTTATTGCATAATTAATAAAGATATATGTGCTGGGGGGTGCTCTGGTCTGGCTGAAGCAGCAGTGGCATCTTGTGTAAGTAAATGAGGTGGTATCTATCAGGCCCTGGGCTCGCTACCCAACTACTTTTGCACTCTGACCTCCCCTTTCTTGAGACGTCTCTTTATGCAAGCTCGTCTAAATTTTCTCCCCACGGCCTGGACCACGGGCAGATATGCCAGAGTCCCCTATGAGAAAAGGCTGTGTTCTTGTGCCTCTGGACAGGTTGAAACCGTGGCCCATGTACTACTACATTGCAAGCATGGCTCACTTTTACGGGAATAGGTCATCAAACCCCTACTGATAGATTGCCCTGGTGGCACTGATAAGGAGCTAGTTCGATTTCTTTTAAGTGATATTTATCCCCAGGTTACTGCAGGGGTTGCTAGCTTCCTGGGATTTATATTAAAAGTTTAAACTTTTAATGTTGTAGGGAGACCTTCGTCAAAAAGTTTATAAATCTCCTTTTAACCTCATTATGTACTTTTTTAAAATGTCAAATAAAGGTGTGATTTGATTTTTTTTGAAGTAAATGAGGCTTCTTTATCTACAGGCTTTCTAAAATTTGATTCATCCCAATAGACTGTGACTGAAACCAGGGTGAGCAAAAAAAGAAATGCTTTTTTGGAATGGGTGGGGGGAAGCACCCACTACTGCTTGGAGTCACAATGTGGGTTTTCCATAGCAAAAAAAGTATGGATCTGTGAGAAGTGGGTCTTTCTTCTAATTTAACACAAGGCCTGAAGGAAATTTTGGTTGCAGTGCTGCTAAACTGTTTAACTTGGCATCTAGTTTGCTAGTTCAAGGCAAAATGGAACATTCTGCTTGATCACTTCCTTAAAGCAAGACTCCAAATTTAGATTGGAATGTTTACTTTGTTTTTGCTGTAGGTTTGGCCTTTTAAAAAAAACTTGACAGATTTTTTGAAAAATAGGGTGAAAGAAAACACGCACAGTCATTTTTGTTGTTTGAAGCATTCTGAAAATCTAGCATCCCAAAGTTCAATACTGCTAGTGGTGACACCCAAAACGTTCCTCAAAAGAAATAAACTCTGCTCACACAATCCTCTGTCCAAAGTATTCACTACATACTGCAGGCATTAGGAGGATGTATTGTTTGCCTTGGCATACTTAAGGGACCACCCTCCACAAAACAGCTGGCTGGCACGCAGCAGTCAGACCAATAATTGAAGACATTGGGGATAATCAGAACTGTGATACTTTAAATTCTATGGACTAGAGGCTTGACATTAGGGTTGCCAGGTCCCCCTTCACTATCGGAGGGAGGTTTTAGGGGTGGAGCCTGAGGAGGGTGGGGACTTCAATGCCATAGAGTCCAATTGCCAAAGCGGTCATTTTCTCCAGGTGAACTGATCTCTATTGGCGGAGATCAGTTGTAATAGCAGGAGATCTCCAGCTACTACCTGGAGGTTGGCAACCCTACTTGACATCAATATGGAAAATGATGGAGAGCCAGTACAGAAAACTTAGAGGGATGAGTGGGTGACTCATTTGTTTTTACTGTGATGAGAGAAGGGGCTTTCTGTACCAATTAAGCAGACAGGCCAGTAGACGTTCAGCTCCATGTAACCAGCTGTTTAGTTTTTCTTTACAACTTTTTGATTTGAAATCACATGGTAAAAACCACTAGAACTCTATGGAGGAGCTGCTGATATTGGCGTGCGTAGCAGCCTCTCTGAGCATGCTCTCAATTGCATATATGAACTAGGGTTTAAGACTGCGTCTGCACTGCAAATGAACATAGCTTTTTTGATGGGTCTTGGGTGCATATGGTTTACAATAAAGATACTTTTTAATTGTGCAAATAGACTATCAAATTCAGGAAGCAACCTTTTATATTATACAGAACTTGTTGTCAGGCTGAAGTATCCATTATAAAAAAGAAAAAAGCAACAAATCTGATGTTTAGAACAGATCAGATATTCATTCATCCTGATTTGAAGTCAGTAGAGTGATGCCAATAAGTTTAACAGAACATTTCCAGATGCAGCCAAATACTACAGAGCCTTTATAATGCAGCTTAGCATTCATTAAGATTTAAGAAGAGTTTACAGAGGTGTGAAAAAAAATGAGGCTTACTGGGTCCCCTTATCTCTTTTGCCCAATGCCTTACCTACCCCTTAGGGTTTTGAGGTTAAAATGAATGAGGGGAGAACCAGGGATGCTGCCCTGAGTTTCCTGGAAGAAGAAAAATGAACTAATGACAGGCAGGTTGAATGAACATTTTCCATTTAAGACACTTTGGGCGAAAACGCATGGTCGCTTTATCTTCCTTTAATCCCTGTTTCAGCCAGGATTCAGCCAGGATCGAACACATGCGTTTCTCTTAATGTGTGTTCGATCCTGGCTAAAACAGGAATTAAAGGAGGATAAAGCAACCATGGGTTTTCGCCCAAAGACAATTCTGTTTAAGACACTAGGCCAGAGGCAGCAGCAGCTAAGCCTCTCTGCATGTAGGGAGCAAACCTAAGTAGGTCTGCTCATAAGTCCCATTTCATTCCATGAGACTGACTCCCAGAAAAGTGTCCTTAGAACTGCAGCCAAAGTGTCTTTTTAAAAGCATCCTCCCTTGCAGTTTGGATGCAGCTGACCAACATTAATCCTTACCAGTTTGATATCGGCCAAGTACATCAGCTTAGCCATTTTGATGGATTGTTGATGCCTTTGTTGATTCTGGACTAACTCCCCCACAACTATATTTTATAGCTTTAATCTAACATATATGTTGATGTAAAGGTGTTCTTTTTCCAACAGGATCAGCTGGCCCAAAGTCAGCACAAATGATTGTAAGCCACCTGAAAGCAAAAATTCAAGGTTCAGATACGAGGCATTTTTAAAGTTATTGCACATGGCACTTCACAGAGTAATAAGGAGAAAACAGAGATCCCTCCTCCAAGCTGTTTAGAATCTCAATTTCAAGGAGAGGGGGAAAGGAAGGAGGAAAGGGTATAATAGGGTTGCCAACTGTCCTGGAGAACAATGCCCTGCTCTTTAATAGAGGCTTCATAGAATGTTATTTACATCCATGGCATAAAAAGCTTCCACTGCCCATCCCCATGCATTAAGCATCCCTTAAACAGACAGAACGTTTTCATCCAGGACAGCTGACAACCCTACACAAGGGTACTGGGATGAATTAGTGCATAAAATGTAGTTACCTTTACTTACGATTAATTTCATTTGTGGGACAAAGACTACATGGTTACACTAATAGAGTCTCCCAAGAGGTAAGCTATGAGGAGGGATATAAAGAAGAGATAGGTGGCAACCACATGTGCTCTGGGAAGGAAATCCAGATGTGGGGATAGCGTGAAAAGGGTAATGCTGTTTAGTGGTATGTAGCTTTGGGTTTTTAGCGCAGTGGCATCTAGGCCATATTGCTCCATAGAATCATGCTACAACTCTGCACAATAATTTTTGTTCTCTGGAAGCCACCAGACCCAACAAAATTCCCTAAACGATTAGACCTTTCTAAGTCTGTTCAAGTTAGTGGCTTTAGAAGGGTGCGACTCTGCTTAGGATCTCTGCATGTAACCAAATTTTTTTTTTAATTAAAAAAAAGAGTTAAACTAGAAATAGAGCACTGAAGTTAACATTTTAAGAAGAGTCAGGTCCATATGGTGAAAATCAGAGGCTGGATTCACAAGAATGGCTTAGTGAGCAGATTAAATATTTAGCTCATCAAGCAACATGATGGGGCACCCCTTGATTAATATGGTTCCATGTCCAGTCCTTAGTGGAGCCAGGAAAATTGCCATGCTGGGCAAATGTCCTATAGCAGAACACTTGAAACAAATTCTGGTTCTTAAAGTTCAACGGGTTGAACATATAAGGGTGAGCCTAAATGAGAAGTTCTGTAAATGTGTGAAATAAGGGACCTTTATCTAGTTCAACCTTAAGGCCCATGGTTAGGCTTCCAGAAATAACAGCATCGGATGAGATTCATATACCTGGAGACTGCTGTTGTCTTCATTAGAACTTGGCTAGTGGCAGGATGGGAGGAGGTTCCAGACAACCGCAGCCAGGCCCAAGGAGAGCCATATGCCGTTTTCCCTATCCTATAGACTCATTTAAGGATTACTGCTATAAACAGCACCTCAGCCTGGGAACCAAAAGGACAAGGAACATTGTTCTTTATGTGAAAACTCTGTGTCTATAGCCAGAGATTATCCTCACTGCTGTTACTCCTTTAGAGGACGAATCCCTCCACCCTCTTTTCCAAGGATACTACTGAGATCATGTACTGCAATAACATCCTTGTTGGAATGAAGGGGGTTGTAGGAAATCACAATGGGAATATCTCTGATGATTTTATAATGAACCAAAACCCTGGCTTGCTTGTCCATTGGGATTTCTATAAACCATTCTCACAACTGCAATCTCATCCTAGATCAAAAAGCCCCAACATTTTTCCCTGCCTGTTACACCAAGCTCAGGATACATGCAGATATACTTTCCAAAGCATTGCAACTAGTAGAATGGACTAGAAACATCGCAGCAGCAAAGGTCTTCTCTCACGGTGGCCTTCTTTCATTTCTGGAAATCCTGGTCATGTTTCAGAGCCACTGGTAGACAACTAAGGTGCTTTCTACAAACAGTACGTGAAGTTCCCCTTCTGTTGTAGAGTTTTGTGATGCACTGAACTATGTTCCCAAAGTATCTTCTAGCATTGGACAAGCTTTTCAAGGAGCACAAAAGGTTGCAGCTGGAATGGAATATTTAGGAACTCTCTCTGGATCTGAGCCAGTTTTGAAAACACTATTTAGGGACAAGGCTTTCCCATTGGAACACTAAGCAGAGTCTATGTGCTTAAATCAAGAAACTGCAAACACCAGCAAATATCCTAAGGGCATATCGGCAAAGACAGGATATAAATGCATCTCCTTCACCTGCAGCAAAACGGCTACCACTGCAGACATTTTAATTTTCCCCCCTGTGCCATTTATATTGCTGTTTTCTTCTTTTAAACAGGGACTGGATATAAAACTATGTGGAACTGAGAACTTGAGGCCACACTTTTCGCAGGATACTGAAGACAAGCTACACCTTCAGGAACTATTGCTTTATTTATTTCAAGTAATAAATGGGAAAGCTGAGAAGAACCTTTCTTTCAAAAAAAAAAAAAAAAGTGTTCAGCCTGTATTCCTCCAATGGCTCCCGTACCATAATATTGATGCTGGCTCAACACTATCTTAATTGAAGGCCACAGCAAGTCAGGATTATTTTTTTTGTACCTGCTGTTTTGTGACCTCTTAAGGTGAGGATAATTTTATGGGCAATGCTGTGAGATATTATTTCTTTTGGCCAGTAGCGGTGGTTGTATTTTCAGGACATAAAGATTTCTTGCCCCAGAAAGCGCACATACAGCAACTGCCAGCAGAAGAAAGCACTCCAAATAGAGAACACTGAAACTTCTTTCATAAGGGCACCACTGCTAGCCTGCCTTGGAATTTGCCAAAAGGTATACAGAGTGGACAAACCGGCATACATTCAATTATTACCTTCATGTGGTCATTGGTACCATCTTTCCTGAGTTTATGCTCAATGCAATTTATTTATGTTGAAACTGTTATCGAGGCATTAACAGCTATTGCTCGAACAAAATTGGCAGGCGTATATCTCAAGCCAACAATTTAATTTAAACAATTTAAATTATTGCAACACGCTGTACAGGAGGGCTTTCCCTGGCGCAAAGCGAGGTAGCCCATTTTTAATGGGATAGCCATCAAAACCATGTTGCGGCTGTTCTGAGGCCCCTTCACTGGCTGCTTAGTTTCTGGGTCCAATTGGTGCTCACCTTTAGAGCTCCTCACCCGTAGACCACCCATATACTCAAATGCTCACCTCTTTCTGCCTGGTCTTCCATGGCAGCTTCATTCTCCCCAGCAACATCTGTTGGTTGTACCTCTTTTTTGGGTGGTTGCCCCATATTTGTGGAACAGTCTCTTATCAGTGGGAAGGGGGGCTTATACTGGCCAGGCTCGGAAATGGAAGTGTTCCAGAAAGCTTTTGGGGCAAACTGAGCAAAAAATGGAAATATGTTCTCTAGCTGTGAACCGGCTATTTTAATGTGGTATTAACGTATTCGTATTTACCTTCAGTCCTGAGCTATCAGGATAAAGACAGGCTTACAAATAAGTAAAAATCCTCGAACAGAGACTAACACCATGGAAGCCTTACTTATGTGTAGAAGCCATGCCCCAGTCACGAAGGGAGCAGCAATCTCCGTCACTAGATGCACTGTTTGGTTTGCAGCACACATTCAGCATTACTGCTACTACTATACATTTAACCCATTTTACTGTTAAATATCATGAACATATGAAGCTGCCTTACACTGAACCAAACTCTTGGCCCATCAAGGTCAGTACTGTCTTACTTAGAATGGCAGACGGTTTCCAGGGTCTCAGGTACAGATTTTTCACATCCTTTATCACAGTACTCAAAACTATTTCCTTGAAGTATATCTAGAACTTTGATATGTACATTACGGAATAACCTATGAAGAGACAGATTTCCCTCTATACTAGTCTATTGTGATGAAATACTGAAGATCCTGGATCTCTCAGGTGCGTTTAAATAAAGTTAAAGCAGCTGCACAGGAGGAAGGTTTGATGTGGCTTGGTGGCCATGGAATTTAAGGGTGTTAAGTCCCTGCCCTACATTTTCCCTGAAATCCCCTTCCCCATTGCTATCAGCTCTATGTTTGGGATGGGGGAGACAGATTGCCTAGCTTTTTCTGGGGTTACTAGCAGGAGAGGGATCTTTGTGCAGGCAACAGGGTAGGGAGGAGAAAAGAATGAAAGAATTACCGCTGTCACACTAGGATCTCCTCCTCCTTTCACACCTGATTTTAAAAATAAAGACAAGATGATGGAAGATGTTTCTCATCTAGTTGTACCTTACGTCCAACTGATCTTAGCCAACCATTAACTTCCTGACTATTTTGTTGTCTTTTAGACTAAAAAAGTATCTTACCTAGAAAAAAAGGGAAAGAATAAAAATGCCAGCAAGAGCAATTTAAGCCAAATATTTAGAAATCCCTACAGAAGTAATCTTTCCAGAGGTATCCTCTTACCAACAGGGATAAAATTTCAGTCAGCATTGTTTGGTTTTTACACAAAAGCACTGATATTAACGTTACTAATTTTCAAATGCATTTCTGAAATGAAAATTATGAGCAACAAATAGATTTTTAGAACCACCAGACTTTACTTCTGGAAAATCTAACATTTCCCCCAAAAAATCATTTCATATTAAACAGGAAAATTAACATCTCATGTTCTACACTCTTCTGCAGCCTCAAAAAGTTTTGTACTTCAAGTTACGGTACAGCAAGGCACATACAAATTCTCTTCCTTCAGAACACAGCAGAGATACTCCCTGAAATAATTTTAAAATCCTCAAAGCAATTAGAAATACTACAAACTTTGCATTTTTCTTAAAAACTTGGTTGCTACAAGACCACGCACATTTAGAAAAGTGATTTAACAAGCACATTAAAGTGACTTCTTTATATATGTACCTGCAATTCAAATATGCCGCGTTTCAATTGTTCTTACCTTGGATTACAGTGCTAGTGTTCTGGGTTTTCATTCATTTTAAAGATTAAACCATCTCTAGTACCTTTGAGGATTTACAAATTTATGAAAAAAATTAAACCCACCCCAAACTGCATTGGGGTTGAGTAATCATCTCTTCTTCAAAGTAGCATACTTTCACCATGAAGTTTGGGATTACATGTCGTAAGTGCTTTAGTCTAATGTCATAAGTCTTCATACTCCTCTTTTGGCCAAGAATGTCCTTTCATAAAGACAACTGATTTTAAGAGGTAGATTTCTCCATGATGCACTTATTTATTTCAAATAAAAAACAAGGTTCTCTTTAGAACAAAGATCACATCTTGAAAAAAGCTTGATACATTATTTAATACAGTTCAGTGTTTTAACAGTCCTAAGCAGTAGTGGGGGCTGTTTAGGAACCAATGCATTTGATGCTCTCTTCCTCAGAACACTAATCGGCCGATAGTACTAAATCCTCCCCCGCCTCCTCCACCCGTCGGTCCACAGCTTCCGGGGGGATCATTGTCATCAAATCCATTCGGTCGAAAGGAGCATGAAGCCGCAGCTGCTTGAAGGGCCTGTGTTCGAGCACTAAGCTCTTGCTCCTGAAATAAGATCAAAACGGTCAAACAATACTTGGCCAAATCAAGTTAGGAAAATTTAAATTAGTTCAAAACTTTAGGTTGGGAGGGAATTTGACATTTGACCCAGCTATGAACAGAATGGCTAATTGCGGCTGCAGAACGATCCACACCAAAAGTGCAACAAACTAGTGTCATGGACCCTGTACGATGGAGATGAACAGCTTGTTTAATACAGAGGATCTAATAAAATTATTTCAATCTCAACTTCAAACTTTCCTGCAGACAAAAGAACTATGTTTGTGAGAATGTCGAATCTTGAGACTTGTAAAACAACCTCAGGGACTGCGAACTGCCCAGTTGTGTTATTTTGCGCAGACTGGCCTGGTACTAAAAAGCCATGATACAGTACTTACTTCAAGGGAAAACTCCCCCCCCCTCCAGTATGCCATAAAAAGGGGTGGGGTCATCTTATACTTACATACAAATTACAGTTGTGTTCAGTAAAATTTGTTCTTGGTGTATAACTTTTTTTAGAGAGGTTGTCTTACATTCAGGGTCACCCTCCTTTCAAGTAAATATGGTATATTTACAAGCCCCATGCTAAGACATATTTGTGTAATATCTGTTGCAAGGTTTCAGGGCGTGGGCTTCTATTTGACATTTACTAAGCTACCAGGGATTATTAAGAGCATATTGCTAGCACTGCAGGAATCCAGTCTAGTCATTTGGCAATCAACTTGAGCATGTTCTCAGATTTACTGATGGCTTTGTAAAAGTTGTTACAGAAAAACAGTACAAACCTTACGAAGGTACGTATCCCAGAAATGAGTTTGTCTCAATTTTCCTCACTTTTGACAACTGGACAGATGTAAGATTTTCCAATGGAGCAAGTTCACACTGCCATGAACTTCTCAGCAAACCTGCCCAGCACTCAAATTTACCTTGTTCAACACTATCACATTCAGAAAACATTATCACAGTCAATCAAGGTTATGTTCAAATTGCATCGAGAGACAGCTGCCAAATAAGTTTGCAGCTGCCTGTTGGTCAGAAGCAGACTCATAGATGATCAGGTGATCAGCTAGAAGTCAGGCTCTAACCCTTCCCACTCAGCAAAATAGCCACACAATGAAGTTGCAAAAGGAAAAAGGAGGAAGAGCTGATTTATTTCACTTCCTCTGCAGCCCAAGGCAACAGCCTGAGGAGGGGAGAAGGGAAATCAAGTCGGCTTGCTGCATCTCAACAACTCTGAGGCAGCAAAGTTTCAAAGATGTAGAAAAGGACCCAAACTTCATCTGACCCTTAATCAGCTGGCAGTCAGCTTCTGATGGCTGCAAGTAGCCTGCTCCTGCAAATACACACAAATAGGTTGCAAACAGCTGAACAGCCCTCCAATTAATGGGCTGATGGATCATCACTGGCAAAAGGGAACTGAGTCGAACTGGCAGGTGTCTAAGTAACCCTAGTTCACACAGGCAATTTTTAGCGCTTTACACTTCCCCCTGGCAACCCACTGAATTGCTTCTATTGAGGCGCCACTGTCCTTCCAAACAATGTGGCAAAGAAATTGCAGCAAGAAGAGAGCATCTACACAGAAAGAAGAGCATTGGGTTGGATCCTACAACTCTGCTCAATTAAAATGCAAAGCCTTCCTCCAGAGAAAGGCTCTGCAATCCACAGATTTCTTTAAAATAATGCATTTCATGTAATGCACACATCATAAAGTTGTATTGCAGATGTACTGCAGCTATGAAGTTAATTTGTATTGTGACACTGAAAATACAATAGATGTTCAGATATTTGAATCACTTCTGTTAAACAATCAGTTTTGCACTGTGTAAGGTAGATGTCTGTAAATGTTCAACAATACCTTGCTTGAGAGAACCAAATACTGTGAATGTATATTTTCACCTGACAAAAAACGAGAATGAAAGAATCTAATATTCTTCACAGTAACATCTACTGTGCCACTTTTATCATCTGTATATCATTACTACTGTTGAGTTTTAAGAATAATTTTATTTGAATGATCACCCCAAGAGACTACCATGTAAGGTGCCTACAGAAAATTCAGTTTACAAATATTTACAAGATTAACTAGATTCAGACATCATGCCAAAGTACAATTACAGTCCCTCTGATTTGGTAGGATGTTTGAAGTGACAGTCAGCAAGCCACAGCCAGAAACCATAAAGTGCCAAGACACAGAGCCAGTAAAAGCCACTTTTTCACAGTATTCAAGAACAGTCTGTACCTTACCTGTAAATATAGCTTATTATCTTTTGTAATAGCATCCATAAGATCTTTCTGCAGTGGAGGATCTCCATTGACCCAGAGCCCATTGGGTGATTTAGTGCCAAAAACATGTGCACTGTTCTGTTTTTTGTACAACAACACGTAAGCAGTATCCTTGGGGAATCGGCTTGTAATTTTCTGAACTGACTGAAATGAGGTAAATGTCACTCTGCTGTCATTAAATAAAAACCACTCCTCCGACCCCTTATTTCCATCCAGGTCCTTTTCAACAGCTGCAACTGGAGTCTCTCCAGCCATTAAATTACTTTGTGGATAAACTAAAGTCAGATCCCTAGCTTGATCACATGGTCCTAATGAGGGTGCTGAACTAGCAACATTTCGGGCGTAAGAATAATAATGTCCACTTTCCGAAGATATGCCAGAGTGTACAACTACAGAACTTAATACGTAGGGAACTAGTTGAGGACAACACACTTCTTCAGCACCGGAAGGTTTGAGCTTTTTAGCTAGATTCTCACCAGTGTCAGAAAACTCAAGTCCTGCAGGCCATACGCCTGTTACTTGCCCCAGGGATGGCACAGTTCTTTTGACAGGCAGCTCCAGAATAAGTGGCAAAGACACATTGTCTAAGATTTTGCGCCTAATGTGACACTTGGGGTCATATGAGAATCTCAACAGAGTGAGAATGAGGTATTCTGGCTCCTCCACTATTTGCATAGTTTTTTCTGCATTCTGTAGAGAGGCACATTTTTCACAATAATATTTGTTGTCCCCGTTAAGGACTTCAGGCGCCAGAAAATAATTCAGCAAGTCAGTGACAGAGGGAGTAGCTTCGCTAACATATTTCCGCAAACTGTCCTTGTCTTCAGCCTTGCACACAAAAGGCTCTGGAGAATTTTCACAGTTTGAGTTAATGAGAACATCTTTCAACAGTCCATCATTTGTGACCATTTCACAGCAGTCACTAACTGTTTCCACCACAGGACTGAGCACCCTGGTACTAACTTGTTCCATACTGTCATCTTTCCCTTCAGACACATTTTCTGAACTCCGTGGGTCAACATTTTCTAAGAATATAGGAGGGCAAAAAGCAAGAGAAAGATCTGTGAAGGCTTCCTCTTTGTAAGAAGTACTTTTGCAATTTAAACAGCATATACTTGTTAGCAGCTTCCCTCGAAACATTTTTTCTATTAAGGTACTCTCTTCTCTTCCTGAACAAGACGGTTTGGTAAACTTCTGTGTCTTACTAGACACTTCTTGCACCGGTGACTCTTCATTCATGTCATCTTGAAGTTTGGATGAACACAGAGCTTTCAAGGTCTTCTCTTCTTCATGAAGCCTAAGAGGGGGGAAATCCAAACAGATCATTTATTTCAACCAATGCTTTGTTTATGCTTCTGTAAACTTACACATCTGAACATGACTAAAGTGGAAGGAAAGGCTATGAATGAGTACTTCTTTATCTTATGATTCTGCTGGTGCCAGCTGTAGTAATTTACTTTTGCCAAGTTATAAATACAGAAAGACTATTCAGCCTATAATGGGACTTCAGGATATGAGAGAAAATCTGACTTAATATATAACAAGTGAACTGATACCAATGATGCCTCATATATAGAAGCTTATTTTAGAGACAGACAATCCCTTGCATGGACATAAGCGGTCTAGAGGAAAGGCCAAGAATCTTCCTGAAAACAGTGGGGGATGAACCCTAGGTGTTACCTTTAAGAACTGGCCTGTACACTAGAGGAAAGGGGGGAAAAGCTCTAACATTTCAGCTTTGTAACATGAATATGTATTCAAAGACCAAATGAAATCTGAAACAATTAAGAAACCAAATTAGTTCTTTACTAAAAATCTGGCTTTCAATCTTTGAAGTGTGGATGTGCTACTATAACTTGCAACTCTAGGTAAAACTCTGGCCCGAAAATAATTAAGGGAAACCCAAAGGACTACCACTGTTGCATTGAAGAGCAATTTTTTTTGTTTCATGTGAAAAGCACTCTTTAGTCAACCACGTTCACAAGAATCACAGTGCCCACAAGATATTGCACACATCAAAACCCAAAGGACCACCACTGATAAATTCCAAAATGTCAAACCTGTCTAGCAGGAACCTGAGATATTCAGAGCAATCCTGCTGGGATCTAGGAGTGAACCATGGTGGCCTTGAAGCCTCAAAGAAAATCCGAGGAGCATATGCTTCCCTCTATATGCAGGAAAAAAAACACAAGGCAAACATTATAGAGGCTAATTTACTAAACATTTAATAATTTCTGGAGAGAGACAGTCAAGTGAATAGTACGCTAAAATCTTGCTACACAGCAGCAAAAGATTTGAGGATTAGCTATGAGTTGCACTGATTACAGAAACGCTATCAGGCAATATAAAAACACACACAATCTGTATTTTACCAATAATTTTAACTTAAATGTGTAATTTAATCCCAAAATATTAATCTAGAATTTGAAAAACAAATTTAAAATACATAGGAAAATTAACAAGACATACCTACACCCCCCCCCCAATGTGCTTAAATGTAGAAAGCATATTTAAAATAGAAATCTTTGGGAACAATTTCAGCTCCTTATAAATTTAAAGCACCATCTACAACTATGTTTTATTTCAATTACATCACTCTTCTTAACTATGCTGTATTTTCCTTCAGAAGTACACATTCCAATTCCCAGTTGAAAAACTTACTAAAAATGTTGCCAAAACCTTCTCTTGGCTTACTAAAGCTGATATATGTCCCTCCCCGCACGACCCCATTAATTCAGTTTACTACAAAAATACATAATTTGGAACTCGAGATAAAAATATATTGTATTTTATACAGATTTAGTTAATTCCAAAAGTGCAGTATTTGTTATAGGTATTAATTATGGATATTACTGAAATAACAACATTTAAAAATTCACACACACCTGAGTATGAGCCAAAAATGCAAAAAGATGTTGCAACTTTCTCATCAGGGAATTGCATCCATTCAGATTTAAAGATAACACGTGTCTCCTGAAACTGCAAAGGGGTGGGGGGAGGATGTTAACATTTCCATGTACTGTTACAGATAAAATGTTCTGATTCCAGAAATCAAATTTATTAGAAAACAATGGCTTTGGCCAGTGTTCGCTTTAATGATGCAGCATAATTTTAAAACACGGAATGCCCCAAACATACTACTGATGAAGGACTGCTTAAGATTCTCAAGTAAAACTCAACTACATTTTTAAAAACACAGTTGAATTCATTCACATTGTAAGATACAGAAAGTTTTCCTAACTTGGTTTATAAAACTCTGCAGTAAAAAGGAAACCAACCATCAATTGTTAAAAAGTGCAGAAGAGCAACAATATCAATCTATTGTGTAAATAATATCAGGGAACTATTTTTATTAGAATTTGGAAAACTCTGTAAACGGTAACATTTCTGTCAACATAAGGGCCAGCATTTTATGTCATGTGTGGTTCCGAACTCCAAGAATGCTTTCTATCTGTGATATATTGTTGTTTTGGTTAGGGAGAAATTAATTTAGGCAAGTAGACCGATTCCAACATTTTACTTAGGTGCAATACTGAAAACGGAACTGTGGATGAAAAGAATGAAGGCACTGGCACACAGATGAATACTCTAATTCCTTACAAGAGGAAGTTCAAACTTACTCTGTAGCCATGAATAATGCCTGGATCACGCTGTTCATGTAACAGGTATTTCCTAAGTTGATCAGACCAGTCTTTCCAGTTTCTGATTTTCCAGAAAATCTAGACAAACAAGATTGTAAGGAATTGGACTGAGAAGTCCAGGCACTCTGATTCAGTATCATCTTAATTTTTTCTTCATTGGGTTTGGGAAGATCCTGTGGAAGGGGAAAAGGGGAGAGTTGAACACTGAGCAGCAGCATCTCTCTGTACTTGTTTTTATAAATGGTTTCCACCAAGCAACAACCTTGCACTCTGTAATAACCCTCTCCCCATACCTGGCCTCAGGCTCTTTCTTTCTTTTCTTTTCTGCCATCAGACGAATGGTGACCCCTGGTGGGGTTTTCAAGGCAAGAGACGTTTGGAGGTGGTTTGCCATTGCCTGGCCCTGAGTCACACCCCTGGTATTCTTTGGAGGTCTCCCATCCAAATACTAGCCAGGGTCAACCCTGCTTAGCTTCTGAGATCTGATGAGAGCAGGCTGGCCTGAGGCTATCCAGGTCAGGGCCAGATTCATGCTAGCTGAGCAAAAGTAGGGCATGGGCAACACACACTCCTAGAATACCAACTCTAAATATGCTGCCAGACCTGTAAGTCACTTTTGTACTGTGTCCCTGCTACTTTGTCAAGAAAACCACCTTGAGTTTTAAACTGGCAAAACAGAACAGTTTCTGTTTACTGTTTGATACATCCTGTTCGTTACGATGCTGCTATCAAAAGATCCATATTCTGTTCTAACAGTGTTAACAGTGATATTTACTTCAAGGAAATAAATGCCCTACCTTTAACTGAAACGAACGTATATTTGACCAACACACACTAGGCTTCATCATACATTACACAGTTCCCTTGGAAACTGATCAGGAAAAATTTTAAGCTAGCTCAAACAACCATGTCTGAAATCAAGCCAGTTTAGGCCAATTCAAACAACCATTTCAGAAATCAGTCTCCAATAGCCTCTGAAGTAGTCTATGAAAGGGATCCAACAGGATGAGACTACACCCCCACACTTAAAGGGTTCTTCTGGAGGAGATAATTTATGGCCTTACTTCACAACACTGAGTGGAACAGTCAACTTACAGTGCCTTCAGCCCCCAAATAATTACATGAATTGTGCTTTAGAATGTACTCAGCCACCTATGTATTTCAAGGCTGTTTCTTTCACAGGATATTTACAAATTCAACATACCCTTAGCTTATATGGAAGATAATTTTTAAAAGTGTATATGCACGGAGAATTATTCTGGACACTGTTATTTCCTGTCTTTCACTAATAGGTGATCTTTCCAGTCTTAGAATCTCAAGCAGTTCTACTTAAGTCTCAACATGACTCATGAAGGCAATGCAAAAGTCAAGTTCTGAACCAAAGTTATGCATTCCACAAATAAAGTACTTAAACGTTTGCATCAGCATACCTTAACAGCTTCTAGAATAGGTTCATAGAGTTCCGGGAATCCAGAGTACTGATACATCATACAGTGTATTAGCTCACTCAACTGTTCCAAAAAAGTTGCACTGGAAGGCAGGCCATTGCTTTTGAAGGATTTTACAAGCTTGACCACATGTGGAACAATCTAATGTTAAGATAAAAACAGCAAAGGCACCTAAGATTCAACAAAGAGTTTGCCAAGCAATACATTTTGGAAGCCAAACCATATTTGGATGCCCTTCATCACAAGTATTTAATCTGGCAATAGCATCACAATAAAACACTCTACTGTTATCAACCATTTAAACACAATGAGTGTATTTCTTCTTCATGGTGAAACAACTTGCCATATTAAAAAAGAAAACCTGTGAATCTATTAGCCTACAATAATTTTGATATCCAATAACATTTTTTAGTTATGTACTGTGAGTAAAACTTTGATTACTCCAGTAAGAAATAAGCTCTTTCCAAAACAAAGACATTAAAATACAGAGGCATTCATAGCTGCATCTAGTGTGAATCATCTCAAACTTTACCTGTAAGTCTAACCCCCCACCCCAGCTACAGTTTTGGTCAAAATGATATGGAGGAGGAATTCTAAACATTCTGATTATTGAGCAGCTTCAAGCTTAGCAGACTATACAGTCTTTATTTTTACTTCATATTTTAACATTTACGTTTGTTCATACCAGACCTCTAATAGTCACCATCATAAACTGACTTTAGATGGAAGCCAAGTTCCCCTAAGATGAAACTCATTAACAAAACCTGACTGAACTGCATGTCTTTAACCAACTCCCTCCCCCATGCATGTATTTGATTTTATAAGAACTACTTACTATTTCCATTTTCTATGACCACACCTAATTGTGATAATCTTGTTTCTATTTGAATGGCAATAAAATCCTTCCCACAAAGTAGGAGGCCTGCCTAGTTACACAGAAAGCTGCTACCAATAGTGTATAATATTCTGGACAGTTAAGAGATATGTAGCTCCATTCCAACCCAGCAAAGGAAAGGGATATTATAATACCAAGTACTGTTCAGGTTTGTGGCCAGATGAGCAGGCTTACCTAACTGGTGACAAGTACTGTGGGAACCTGTTTCTCACAACAGGTAGAGCAGGATATAAAATAATAAGCCATCAATGAGATACCACATTATAACCAGATGTTCTAGCAATTTTACTGTTCATATCAGTAACATTTGTTTAGCCACTGCGGGCTAACGTTTTAGGGCCCTTATTGCTCCTGAAAATCAGCATACAGATATGAAATTTGGCCCAATTACTATTATGGGTAGTTTAGAACTCAAATATGCCTTCCCCCTTTTAAGATCTAATCATACAAGCACTTCAATCCTGAGCATATTTTCTTTGTAATCTCTTTCAATGGCTACATTTCGACAACATGACAAACATGCCTTAAACACTTTTTGTTGATTTAGTTTTTCGTTGTTTTCCAGTTCTGTAATGCTAATCTTACTGAATTGTTTACTGGAAGCCCTTACTCTGATTTTCATATTTAAAAATTCGCCTTTAGTCTCAGTGAGAAAGGCAGGCAATACATTAAATTATTAATAATGATGATGGTGATAACAATACTAATAAGCACTACAATTAAACTGTTAACATGTGTGCAGACAGCTTGCTGCCGTGCCCCCCTCCCATTTCCCAAAGCATCATGGAAAATTGGTGCTTGATTAAAACAGAAAGTTTTCAGTCAAGCTCCACATGTGCAGAGGAAGAGAATGGAGAGTGTGCATGTACAGAAGCAAGCTGCTTTTATGCCTGATCCCTCTTTAATTACAGCTTGCTGCAATTCATGAATGTTCGCAAAGTTCTTTTCCAAGTGTGCTCAAGGCTGCAATCTACATTTAATACGAAAAACAATGAGGTGATCCACCAATTATACAGTCTACTGCCGTAAAAACAAGTTTATGCTATTTGTAAGGGGACACTTTAAGGCTCAGACAATAGCTTACCAAGTGAAAAGCCTCTGGAGAATGCTGAAAACTAAGCAACATGTGAGAAAGGACAGCTAAAGCACCAGGTCTCACAAGAGGAAACCAGAGTCGATTAAAAACCTAAGAAAATACAAACAAACAAAAATACAATGACCAATGGAATTCACATATATTCAGTAGTGAAGTCTTGTAGATTAGTTTTAGTTACTGTATTTTTCGCTCCATAGGATGCACCTGACCATAAGACGCACCTCGTTTGTTGTCTTATGGAGTGAATGTCGGCTGGGTGCGTGCGCGTCGGGACGGCGGGAGTCGGCGTTCCCCACCCCGACGGCCAGCTGGGAGGCGGGCGGGGCCACACAGAGCCGTGCACGCCGGGATGGCGTGAGCCGGCGAACGCACGCCAGCCGGCTCTGTGCAGCCCCGCCCGCCTCCCAGCTGGCTGTCGGGGCGGGGAATGCCGGCTCGCGCCGACGTGCACGCGTTCAGCCGGCTCTGTGTGGCCTTGCCCGCCTCCCAGCTGGCTGTTGGGGCGGGGAACGCCGGCTCACGCCGACTCGCACGTGCCCAGCCGGCTCTGTGCAGCCCCGCCCGCCTCCCAGCTGGCCGTCGGGGCGGGGAACGCCGTCCCGACGCGCACGCGCCCAGCCGGCATTCACTCCATAAGACGCACAGACATTTCCCCTCCCTTTTGAGGAGGAAAAAAGTGCGTCTTATGGAGCGAAAAATACGGTACATTTTACAGACTATTTAAATATCACTAGAGCAGAAAAGGCAAAAAACATCAGCTATTCTACAAAAAAGCCTGGCAGCTGCACTACAATTATACCAAGCCTACCATTAAGTTATCATACCTACCAGTTCAATCTTAAGCAGAGTAACATCAATAAGGATAGTAAACTTCTGGACTGCAGCCAGTCCTTTTAACAGTGCGATCACCCAGGTCTCCACATGCTGAGCTAATGGCCAAGAAAGCCAGTCAATCATTCTGAAAAGTGATAGGTACATGTGTTAATGTCTCAGGCACAAAAGCTGTGTTCTATTAAATAGCTCCAGGCAAATCTAGGGTTAGTTTACACAACTGGAGCACCACAGGGAAACCACCTTAAGTCACACCAAGACCAAAATCAATTGCATAGTATCCCTCCAACCCAATAAGTTCTTCTGCTGCAGAGTAATCACATTTGTCCCTGTAATTTTACCATTTTTAACACTGTGAAATTGCAACAGTAAGGAATTTAAATCTTAACGACTGTAAAAGCATAAACGTAACACAATTTACAAGCCAATGAAGCCATACATCATTAAAACCCAGTTAAACATTGTTCTTCAAATTGCTGGTATGCTCTGGCTGCAACTTTCCTCACAGTGTCTATATTTGTGTTAGCAAGCAGCAATTGGATCTTTGCTGAGCAGTCCTATAAGTAGAATGGGACAGCAAACACCAAATATGGTTGCACAAGTGTCAAGGGCACAGATCACAAGCAATGTATTTTCCCTCCCCTTCCCCTCTTGTCATTTTGTAAATGTTTACTAGTAAAAGAACCACTAAGTAAAACACTAATAAGAGAAACACTAAGAGATTGTCGTAATGTAAGGTTTTTCCACGCAGATGTGTCATTTCATACTGGGCCTTCCTTGTACAAAGATGTACCAGTAAATGTCACCATTCAACATGTCTGACTGTTTCCACATTTCCACGATTTTCAGAAGGAGGGGAAAAAACTTGCGTTTGTGGAACAACAATATTATCTGCTCACTGTTAATAGCAATAACCAATGGGGAAGAACATTTGCCTATGGGAAAGTCTGGAATGGAAACTGTGATAGTAAGGACAAGTGACAGATAGGCCCTTCAAAGTGGGTTTAAAGAGCATGTAGCAGGAAATAAGCACAGCATAAACAATTAAAAACAAACAACTGGATACACACAAAACAGCCCAAAGAATTCACAGACCCTTACTCCAAAACAACCATCCAGTAAGTTTCAATGTCCCACAAAGACCCTCTTAAACAATACCACTTTGTAGTGTCTTTGGAAACAAGTCAGTGGTCACCAAAGAGCTCTTCCATTGTGGAATGACAGGTCATTCCACAAGGACAGCACCTCTATTGAAAAAGCTTGGATTGAGCTGCGACCAATCTATACTTGGAAGAAATGTTAGGAGTTATCGATTAATACCAGCAAAATGTACAAATTGTTTACTAGAATGGTGTGGCTATCCTTTAAGAATATCTACAGGTACACTTGTACAAGCTTTCTATAAGATTCCATTGTACACAATACAATATCTATATCAATCTCACCAAGGGAGAGGCCCCCAAAGATGAAACAGAATATAGCACTGTAGGTAATCTTGTAGACTTGAGACATATTTAAGCACAAGCTGTCCATTAAGTTCTTTATGGTTCCAAAAAAGTACACTGGATCTCTCTAACTATGAGAAGCTTCTGGGAATTAATATATGGATTGGAGTGTTTGGGGGGGAACAGAATTTACATTAATGCTTAACAGTAACAGGGGAAATGAAATGCATTATCTGTATATTTTCAATGTAGATACTAATAAGGGGGAAATTAATATTTTAAACATAATTAGGATAACCATAATTGTTCACAAAGCTAATGTTTAAAAAGCCAGAACACTTGCAGTTATATCAAATTTTATCATAATTGCACAAAACAAAGGATCACGTTTACATGGAAAAGTAAAATAGTCTGAAGGCATATATGGAAGAAAATGAATTAATTGTATTTTACACTATATTACATACAAAAGTAAAAAAGTCTGAAGGAATATATGGAAGAAAATGAATTAATTATATTTTACACTATATTAAGGGGAAACTCTTATTACTGTAAATGATGCACCAATGGTATCTAATCCTCTCTCCTGAATCTAAGATGCTAAGTACATTATTCCAAAAACAGTGATAATAAATGCTAGAAACGTTTATAGGAAAAGAGGGATCTTATTCATTGTTAGACAAGTAAAAACAGTAAAAAGTTCCTGGTAAAAATATAATTCATGAGCAAGTTGACTGTAATTAATTTGATCCTTGATCCTAGAATTTATCTATTCTGTCAAAAGATAAACACTCCTTGTATTCTACAACATAACACCCTTCTGAAACCATTAATTTCCAATCACTCATGGACAAAAAAAGGCTGTATTTGTGCCCAAGACAAACTACTGTTGTGATGTCTGAATGCTAACCTAGGGAAAGATACACAAGTTTAAGGTTTAAGTGATATAGACAGAAAAACAGTGCCATTTAACAAGGTTTATTTCCTTTAAAAAACCTGAAATTGTAGCTGATATTACTACTTGGTTAAACTTTGTCACATTTTAAAGCTCAGGATAGATGCAGGTTGCTTGTTCGCATGCTCCACACCACCAGCTACATGTTTCAACAATTTATATAACTGTTCACATTGCAAAGATACTGAGCACAGTTCAGCAGAAGTTGGTAGTGATCAAGCTTCACTGAAATAATTGGAGCAAGTTAACTATGAGTAACAATCACACATGCTTATTTGGACCTCAAGACCATTTTGTCCTTTACAAATCACTCAGCAATACTGAAAAAATCAAATTTGTGCTGCTGAAAGAAGCACTGCCTGACAAATTTCTAAAGTCTAGCAGTCTAGATTCAAAGGTCTGGATCCAAAGAGCTTCTTATGAAAGAAAGTCCTCCCTATATAAGGGATGTTTGTGTTTCCTGATTTCTGTGGACCATAACGGCCAACAGGTGAAAGGACTGGATAGCAATAATCTCCACTCCATTACAGGAAAACCACTTATAAGATCCAAGCTAATGTTCCCGTACAATGTTCCCCCCAAACCGATGCAACGTTCATAGTTACTTAGTACTATACCTCAACATTCAGACACATGTAGGAAATAGGAAAGCAAGAAGCTAGTAATCAAATCTCTGTATCTGTATATTAGTTTTTATGATATGGAGGAAAACTACCCTTTCTTTGTATCACTAAAACTACATATATTCTTTTCCAAGCTGCAACTTCCAAGATATTAAAAGGATCAATATTGGATTTAACAGCCAGGCTGATAACAGGGTTATTTTCTTGGGTTCTAATGTTCAGCTAATCCATATGATCAATTAAAAAAATGTTAGGCAGCAAATTTTAGAAGTAAATTTTTTATAGTATAAATAATTACATAGATAGCAGGTAGCACATTTTCCTCCCTCTTACACAGAAAAAATGCCATCTTCAAATATTTTGCTTGCTCTTAGTACACACATAACCTAACACCAAAGAGCTTGAAACCAGAATACCTGTTTTGCTTATGTGCATAATTTATGCGAATTAAATCAACAAAAATGATATGACCGACTTCCTTAACTGGGCAAAACCTGCATTTCCCCCCCCATGTCCTTCTCCACTATAAAGACCATACCTGCACAAAGCTTGTGTCATACTTGCATCTTTTACATTTGGGTCTGTCGTAAGGCTCCCAATGAGTACTGTAATCATCTGTAATGGGATATGCTGCACAAGACTTGCCAGGGCAACGGAGGGTTCAAATGAAGTATCTACAATGGCAACATCAAGTTAAACATCAAAAGCAGAATAGCACCAGTTTCCTCTCTGCTTGGTCCTCAGGGCATTAAATAATTCTCAACCTGGGAGAAGGGAGCTCAAGTACTCAGAAGCTAAAGTACTCATGAGCTCACTGGGTGACCTTGGGCAGGTCACACACTCACAGCCTAACTTACCTCACAGGGTTGTTGTGAAGATAAAATGGAAGAGAGAACAGTGTAAGCTGCTTTGGGTCCCCAATGTGGATAAAGGCAGGAAATAAATTCAGTGTGCATGTGTGTGTATATAATGCTGTTAGCCACTTTGAGGACTTTATGCTCAAAATGCTGGATGCAAAGAATCATGTAGTGCAACTGCAAAGTTTACTTGAGTTCTTTTGTTCCTTCATAACAATACACAGAACACATATGTGGATAGCAGACTCAACTTGCTGTGTCAGAGTCTGCTAGTTCTGTCATACACTACATCACATGTCCTTTGATGCCCCTCGATTTCTGATTATAGGGTAGTTATCGGAGCAAGCAGCTGTGATTACATTTTAGTAACATTACAACTTTTCTAAACCTGTCTCAACACAGACCATTCAATATTCTGCAATTTCCGATATCTTAATGGTTTCAAAATGTTTCAATACAAAGCCTTCAACCTATACATATATCGAAGAACAACTATCCAAGGTGAAATGTAAGGTGCGTCTCATAAGACAGGCTGCCAGGGAAAACTCAAACTGCTCCCAAGCACATGCTAAGATGTACCAAAATCAACTTTGGAACTGTCACATTGATCCTTCCTCACCAATCTAGTTTGTTGCCTTTAGCAAGCTGGAAATTCAAATATCTCTGGTCCCACTCATGATCTTTTTACCATTCTAAGGTATTTTATAAGCATTAAGAAATATAAGTATGCTAACTGGGTATTTTTACATGGGTAGCCCAATCCTGAAGGGGGGGCGGAAGGAATCTGGACCCCTGTGCTGGCGTTAGTGCCACTTGCGCTGGCTAAACTGGCACTAACACCAGCTAAAGTGGCAGTAATGCTGGCAGGGCCACTTATGCCGGCCCCAGGGAGCAGCAGAGCAGTATGAGCCGCGGGTGCTGGTGCAACCTCATCACTAGCGTTTCCCCAGCGCAAGGGCTCACACTGGCACCAAAGGGGGCATTCCTGGGGGCGAGGCTGACTTTAGTCAGCTCCCTAGGCCCTTTTGCCCTGCAAAAAGGGAGGCATAGCCCCGGGAAACTCAGTGAAGCAGCTTCAGGGGGCTTGTTGTTTTTTTTCTGGCTTGCTGCACCAAGGCAGCAAGCTGCTCAGGAGGTGGTGCGGCTGCGCCATCCCTCCCTGGGCTCGCCCCAACTCCCCCCCCCCTTAGGAATGCACTGTTAGAGTCAGTGTGGTGTGGTAATTAGAATGCTTCCATAAAGTCAGTCACACTTGTCTTATGGCAACCCCATAGGGTTTTCAAAGCAAGAAACGTTCAGAGGCGGTTTGCCACTGCCTGCCTCTCTGTAGTGACCCTGGGTTTCCTTGGTAGTCTCCCAACCAAATACTGACCAGGGTTGACCCTGCTTCGCTTCTGTGAGCTAACAAGATTGGGCTAGTCCAGGGTTGTTAGGATAAAATGAAAGCCACCCTGGATCTCCATTGGGGAGAAAGGCAGGGTATAAATGAAGTAAATCAGCACAATAAAAATGTAGATGTTATTTGTGCTGTATGGAAGTCATTGTCTGATCGTAGAAATTCTACTTAAAAAGAGAACCACACAAGCACAACAAACAAGGTGGCTATTTATCTGTCATCTCTTGTACAACAGCCTCGGAGATAACCTGCTCAACTACATGACTCTTAATTGTATGTGTCCCCAGAGCAGCATAAGCTGGAATAGCCTAAAACCAGCTCCCAGACCACAAGGGAACCATTTGAAAGAGCTCTTGAGGAGAAACACACAGCTTTCTCTCTCTTGATAAAGGAGACTTGGTGTAACTACTTTAAACAGCCTGGTCTGAGAGACAGAGGGTGAAAACGCACGGGTGGTTTTGCTGCTCTCCAAATGCACATTTCCCCCAACCAAATTCTCAGAACCCAAAAACAGCCCCCACGCAGAGTTCTGAGAATTCAGATGGGGAAAACGTGCATCTAGAGAGTAGCAAATCCAAGGCAAAACCTCCCATGCGTTTTTGCCCAGAGAGAGAGAGAGGGCACACAGTGTGGAGACGGCATTCACTCACCGGTGGAGGAGATGATGGCGAAGAGTTCCTGTAAGGAGGGCAGCAGAGTGTCGGGCTCGGCCTTCCATATACTGCGCAGGAGGCTGCTGACTTGGGTGACCTGGGAGACATAGAGGCGCAGCTCGGCCTCGCGGGTGCCGTGCGTCTGGAAGTGGGCGATACTGCGCACCAGCTGCTGGCAGAAGGCGAGGGCAGGCTTCCTGCCGCGGGGCAGGCACTGGGGGAAATCGCCCAGCAGCTGGCAGAGGCGGGCGCAGAGCGGGGGGGACGGCCTCTCGCCCACCAGCCGCAACGCTTCTTCTTGCAACAGCGCGAAGAGCTCCAGGACCGCCGGGCAGCTGATGAGCAGGCGCAGGCCGGCCTGGATGTAGTCCAGCACGGCCGGGTCGAGGCCAGGGGCCGGGGGCACGGGCGCCCACGAGGCCGACGCCGGGCCCCCTCCCCGCAGCAAGGCCAGCACCAGGCCGCGGGTGAAGAAGGCCTCGAAGTCGTCGCGGTGGTGGCGGGCGTAGGCCTCGAGCACCTGCCGCCCGACCTGCCGCTGGAAGCGGTCGGGCCCCTGCAGGATGAGGCGGGTGCTGAGGGCGAACATGGCCTGGCACTGCGGCCCGCTCAGCGGCGCCTCGGCCGACTCCACCACGCGCCTCACGATCACGCGCTTCACCGGCAGCGGGTGCGACGAGCTCACCAGCCCCTCCAGGATCTTGTCCATAGCGGCCGGCGGCCCAGCATCGGCCGGCCCCGCTGCCTGCTTGCCTGCCTGCCTGCCTCCGGGCCCTTCTCTACGCTCCGCGGCGGCCGCGTCCCCTTCCGGCCGCCCCTGGACTCGCCGCCGGGCAGCGGTACCTCAGCATGGATCCAAGCCGGCCTCCCTCCTCGGACGCGGGAGGCTTCTCAAAACCGGTAGGCCGCAGGCCCCAGACGCCGGGAAGCGACTGACCCGGAAGCGATGATGCGGCGCATAGTCACGTTAGGCAGGAAATAGGAAGGGGAAAAAAAAACGTGCGTCAACGTCGAAACAAGCAGCTGAGAGGGCCGCCCTAACAACGCGCATGCGTCATTCTCGCCGCGAAGGGGTGCTACGGCTCTTGCGCGGCCTCCAATCGCAGACAGCGCGGAGATGGAGGGCGGGCGGTGCGACAAAAGGGGGCGGGGCTAAGGCTGATGCATGAATGGAACCGTGAAGCGCGGGCCGGCGCGCCGTTTTCTTGTCAGCTCTGGCGCCTCCTGATGGCGCAGGCGGGCAGGCCGTCCGCCTGTTTGTTCCAAGTGGGAAACAAAACCGCCCCACGTGCGCGTACAGCGCAGCAGCCCGCCGTGGAGAACCAAAAGCGCCGCCTGGTTCTCTTTAAAGGCCATTTATTCATGGAAGGTTTTGCATTGGATTTGCCACGCTATAGGTGCACATTTTCCCCCATCCGAATTCTCAAAACTCTGCATGGGGGCTTATTGTTGAGTTGTGAGAATAGGGCTGGGGGGACAGTGCATCCAGAGTGGCAAATCCAAGGCAAAACCTCCCATGACTAAATGGCATGAAAGTTTTATCCAGAGGCTGTAGGAGACGGGCTGCCAGTACTGAATCGAGATGGGGACACTTCTTAGTATATTAACGCAGTGCAAGAACTTGCATATTGTGGTGTAGCGGTAAACGGGTTCGTGGGGGAAATAGAGACCCGAACCGTTATTTCAAGAAAACAGTTTATTCTGGCAGCTGCGACCCAGAGGCCCTAATGGGCAGAAATCTCTGAGTCCCGATCATACTGAGGAAGTCAAAAAGGGCAAGAGTCCAGTAGCACCTTAAAGACTAACAAAAATATTTTCTGGTAGGGTATGAGCTTTCGTGAGCCACAGCTCACTTCTTCAGATAACTCATACCCTACCAGAAAATATTTTTGTTAGTCTTTAAGGTGCTACTGGACTCTTGCCCTTTTTGACTACTGCAAACAGACTAACACGGCTACCCACTGTGAATTATCTTCATACTGAGGAAGGGATATTTATCCAAATTCAAGATAGGACAGCCATCAACATTCAGGGCATATCTGATTGTAATACAGAGAGAGGCGGCAGTATAGTCACAGTTTCACCCAGTTCTTGTTATGGTTCACTGTAACCCTCCGTGACTCTTGCCCCAATTACTAGCACACAGACATACAGAGATACCCTGCCCAGCAACAAGCTATTCCCTTGCTGTCCTAATACATTTCAATACATTTACAGAAAGGAAAAGAGATTATTACAAATTGCTAAATCAGTGGATCTTCCATAGTCAGGGGAAGTCTACCTTGCTGTCTCAGTGGTTACCCAAAGTGATGTGTTTTCATAGTCCCTTTCCAGCCAGCGTGGTGGTGTGGTTAAGAGCGGTGGTTTGAAGTGGTGGAGTCTGATCTGGAGAACCACGTTTGATTCCCCACTCCTCCACATGAGCGGCGGAGGCTAATCTGGTGAACTGGATTTGTTTCCCCACTCCTCCACACGAAGCCAGCTAGGTGACCATGGGCTAGTCACAGCTCTTAGAGCTCTCTCAGCCACACCTACCTCACGGGGTGTCTGTTGTGGGGAGGAAAAGGGAAGGTGATTGTAAGCCGGTTTGAGTCTCCCTTAAGTGGCAGAGAAAGTCGGCATATAAAAAATAACTCTTCTTCTTCTCTCGGCCTTAGTCTGCGAAGATGGCTAAGACATCTTCGTTCTTTCCAAGGTAGTTGGATCCATGGGTTATCCATTGAGAGAAGCAGTAAATCTAAGAGCTCAGAGTTTCACATTTCAACCCATTTGGCACGAGACTGGATAGGGTCAAATTAAAATGCCCGAGCTCTAATGGTACCATTGAGATACTGGATTTAAGCCAGTGATTCTCAAAGGAGAACCATCTGTGAGCAAAACAGAAAGTTTAGTAGATAGGTTGTCAAGTAGGTGGCAGTGGGATTTGTGAACGAAGTGACACGAAAATAAGGCTGGATGCTAGGATCAGTAAAAGGAACAAGCAAAGGATCACCAAAGGAAAATGTCAGAAAAAAGTCTGACACCTGAGCCATTAGCTCAGGCAATCACACAATTAATTTTCCCTAGTGCTGCGAATGGCTATAATTGCTGCTTCATAGTGTGAGAAGATTACATACACAAATATTCTGAAGGCCAGTGCTCATCACTGATAGCGTGACACAGGAAAACATGATTAATGTGTTTATGGCTTCAGATTCCAGTCATGATGTAAATTCCTCACATTTAATTTGTTGATTACATCTTGTCATCAGTAATTCCTGAAAGACAAGTGGCATGTGTGTGTGTTAAGTGCTGACAAGTCGCTTCTGACCTATGGTGACACTATGAAGACCTCCAAAATGTCCTATCCCTAACAGCCTTGCTCAGGTCTTGCAAACTGAGGATCAGGGCTTTCTTTATTGAATCAATCCATCTCATGTTGGGTCTTTCTCTTTTCTTGCTGCCTTTGACTTTTCCTAGCATTGTTGTCTTTTTCAGTGAGTCTTGTCTTCTCATAATGTGACCAAAGTATGATAGCATCAGTTTAGTCATTTTAGTTTCTCGGGAGGGTTCAGGTTTGCTTTGATCTAGAACCTACTTATTTGTCTTTTTTGGTGGTCCATGGTGTTCGTTTAACTCTCCTCCAACACTACAATTCCATAAAACAGTCCTCCAACACAACTTTTGCCCTGTCAGCTTTCTTCATTGCCCAATTATCACACCCATACATACTATGGGAAACACTATGGTATGAATTATCTTGATTTTTGTTGCCAGCGACACATCCTTAAGTTTAAGAACCTTTTCTAGCTCCTTCATGGCTGCCCTTCCCAGTCTCGATCTCCTTCTGATTTATTGGGTCGTTTACGCATGACTAGTATGTCAATTATTTGTCCGTCTCATGTCTCATGCTTTTCTATCCCAAGATCAAAAAATTGAATGCGTGGTGAACTCTCCCCTGCATCAATCCTGCAAAAGACCAGGGAGGAATGTTACCATGCACAGCGCTGTGGGATAGCAGGGGACTGGTCATCATTTTTGTCACTGCTTTGTGATTGGCTGATGCCGGTTAAGGGTTGACCTAACACCAAGGTTTTTGGGTTTTTTTAAAATTTAATACTGGCATGCCGGTATACCATCATATCAGCATTAACCCCCCCTTTTTATAGGGTTGCCAGGTCCCTCTTCACCACCGGCGGGAGGTTTTAGGGGCTGAGCCTGATGAGGGCGGGGTTTGGGGAGGGGATGGACTTCAATGCCCTAGAGTCCATTTGCCAAAGTGGCCATTTTGTCCAAGTGAATTGATCTCTATCACCTGGAGATCAGTTGTAATAGTAGGAGATCTCGAGCTACCACCTGGAGGTTGACAACCCTTTTTATTTTTTAACAAGCATGGTTTTAGACCTCCCCCTCTTCTCTGGTCTGTCTTTCTCTTCCTTTGCACAATAAAAACAGAGAGCCCGGCAGGTGGGCGCTGGTTCTCCTGGGCAGTGAAAGAGCTCCAATGGCGGGGGAGTGGGTGGGAGGCTTCCTGCAGACATTAGAGTAGGGCTGCCTCTTCATTCCTGTCAACAATGCTGATTCTATTATCTTAAGCAGATGATGAGAGGGAGGGCACCTTGGCCATCTTCTGATAGGGTTGCCAGGTCCCTCTTCACAACCGGCGGGAGGTTTTTTGGGAGGAGCCTGAAGAGGGCAGAGTTGGGGGAGGGGAGGGTCTTCAATGCCATAGAGTCCAGTTGGCAAAGGCAGCCATTTTCTTCAGGTCTCTGTCGGCTGGAGATCAGTTGTAATAGCAGGAGATCTCCTGCTACTACCTGGAGGTTGGGGGGGGGGAGAAAAACGGCACCTCTGTACTTGTACCAAAAGGTTTAGAAAAACAGTACAGGAAACTGTATATACACAAAGTGCAAATATTTATAAGCTACTGAGGTGAAACTACCTGGAGGTTGGCAACCCTATCTTCTGAGCATGGAGTAGGGGTCACTGGGGTTGTGGGGGGTACTTGTGAATTTCCTGCACTGTGCAGGGGGTTGGACTAGATCAGTGTTTCTCAACCTTTTTTCGACTGTGGCCCCCTTCCGACCTTGTTTCCTTCCTGTGCCGTCCCCGTCCTACCAGTAGAAAAGTAGCTATTTAAATGTTTTGTTTGTAAATAGCCAAGGAACAAAGAAGTATAAACAGCCACACAAAATGCACACAAGCAGTTCTTAATGGGAAACTGAAATTTACAAAAAAATACCCTACAAAAAGGGAATACAACACGCAAATAAACAACAATGTTCACATACAAGGGAGGAAAAAGCCTCTACCACTGTTTTCTATTTTCTTCACTTCTCTGTTTTCTTTTCTCTTGGTCACTTCTCTGTTCTCTTATCACTTCCCTCTGTGGCCCCCTAGTCTTGTGCCGGGCCCCCCATTTATGCAGTTGGCTATTTATGCCCCCTCGGAATATCCTGCCCCCCCGGGGGGGCATATGGCCCCAGGTGGAGAACCACTGGACTAGATGACCCTGGTGGTCCCTTCCAACTCTGTGATTCTATGGTTCTACAGCATTGTCTTCATAAAGCAGAACAGAAATGGGATATAAGTTCCATCTAGGAGGATGAAATTCACTGTGGGTTAATGTATGAGGCAAGCCGTGTAGCTATAGGTTAAAGAACTGCGGTGCTAAAACACAGCTTTGTCTAACTCCTTTTGTCACAAATATGGGGTTTGAATGATTTCCAGAAACAGGGCATCTAACCTTTACTGAGGAAGCAGAGAACAACATTTTAATGAGAAATAGCAAACTGTGAGGTATCACCTTCCCCTCCTTCACAAATGGAAATGTTGTTCCACCAGCTGTACTGCTGTTATACCAACAGAATAGGAATTTGGGCTCAAGCTATTGTTTCCTTTGGAACTAATGTTTTTTTTAAGATTCTTGAATAATCCTAAAATTCTGTTTATTCTTTTCAGTCTCATGGCACATGTGCCTGCCCTGTAGCCCCCAGTGTCTGTGAGAACATGATAAAGTATTAAACATGAAGGCCTCACAGATAAATTTTTTTACTTAGCTCTCTCGTTTACCCTTAGGACTGGTAGAAATTACCATAGGACATAGAAGCCCACTATTGGTAGTTACTGGTCAGTAGTGAAGAGTGAAAGGTAAAGAGACTCTTCCTTGCTCTATTAATCTTTCTTTCTGCTTGCTACTAGTGCCGACTAAGGGGTGTTTCTTACTTCTGTGCAATAATTCTAAAGGAGTAGCCATGTTAGTTGGCTGCAACAAAGTGAAACCAAGTAGTTTGTAAGTGTATAGAATAGCTGTATCCCATAAAGGTTCAGGGAAACATTGGGGGGAGTAGCAAAGTAGCACACAGTTTGAGATAAAAATGAACAGGAAAAGACAATCTCCACTGCCACCTTAGATACTGAGCCTATGTGAGAAATTTATAAACACCAACTATGGATTATTTATCAATAGATAACAAAGTGCATGATGATACACTGTCTCCTACATACTTACTTTGTTGCTTTTGTACCAATTATCTTTTGTGTAATCCTTACTTACCCTTCCATTTGTATCATTCCAGCTGTATTTTACAAGTCTGGGTCTTTTCTAAATACAGCATTATTGTAACATAGGGTTGCCAGCCCCATGGCTGGAATGGCATCGTGTTGTACTAAAACCTGGGCCAACCAGGTTCAAATCCCTACTCTACCATTAAAAATCGTGGACCTATCACAATTTCTCAGCCACAAAGTTGGTGCTGTGAAGATAAAGCGGAGATGTGGAGAATGATGCAAACAGCTGCTTTGGGTCCCAATCAGGGAGAAAAGCAGAATATAAATTGTAAAAAATAAAAATAAGCAAACTCCAGCTTGGGAAATTCCTGGAGATTTGGAGGTGCAGACAGAGTTTTGGGAGGAGAGGGAGCTCATTGGGGGTGGGATGCCATAGAGCACACCCTCCATTGCAGCCATTTTCTCCAAGGGAACTGATCTCTGTACACCAGAGATCAGTTTATAATTCTGGAAGAAATCCATATGCCACTTTGAATTGGTAATCCTAACACAACACTGGAGTTGATCTTGATAGCCAATATCTTCTCTTTGTTGCCATAACTAATCTTCATGAACCAGGACACACCCCTAGTTTTACCTGCCTCACCTTTGCTCCACCCATGCTGATGCTCTGACCTGCCAGGTTTCTGAACCGATGTAGATAGATTCTCAGAGTTTTTACTGCTGGGTCACAGACATTTATTTTGTATAAAGAAATGAGACCTGAACCTACCGTGAAAATATTCCTATTCCCATTTTGGCCCGATCTTCAATTTTCTTGTCTAGTTGATCTCAAAATATCAGCATGCCATCTTGGGTTCAGAGTTCTTATATTTATACATCCTTGGCAATGATGGAAAGCAAAAAGATTGTCCCAGATAAAGGAGCATGCTATAAAAGTTATATCCCAAGAAGCTCTTTCACCCGAGCTTACAATTCATGTGTTCAAAAGCTTCTCTAGTTTTAAATTCTTAAATGTTAAGCTCCTCCCCGCCCATTTAAAAGAAACCAATTAAGGCCGACCTAACAGAGTCATGAGTTTTTAAACCTGCTGTCTGTGGACGTTTGGATGAACACTTACATTTGTTATGGAGATGATTCATGACCACTCAGCATCAGCAGACTACATCTTCTAATGATGAGCATCTCAGCTCAATCATTTTAAATAGAGAAAAGGAATACTCAGTAATCTGTGATGCAAGGAACTCAATATGAGAAAGTGTGCAGAGTTTCAGTGGCACAAAGAGTGCTTGTGCAGACTGACTGAGCTGAGGTTGCATCCTTTGAAATCACAAGGGGGGAAGGTCATTCAGTTCTGCTGGCTGCAAGCTGCAATCCATTATATATTCTTCTTACAATATATCAGAGGCATGGGGTCGCCGAACAACTTGCAAATGCAAATAGCAGAATCTTCATCCTAGAAGATACTTCTACCAGAACCCACCCCAGGGCCATAATCTTCCACTTACTGAACTTTGCCACTAAAGATCTTCTGAGATGAGCTAGAGATTGACCAACTGATGTGGGGCCCAAATAAAATCAAGATTTTCCTCTTCAGTGACCTCCCCAAAGAAACTGTGGACCTCTATAAAGTATTCCTGCATGCTGCGGCTCTAGCACAGGAAAAAGCTGCAGACGTCTGTATGACATATCCAGCAATTTTCTGTCTGAGGCATAATGACAGGGTTACCAGATTCCAAGCTCCAGTTGAAGCAGAAGCTTTTTTGACTGCCATATGACTACTGCCTCATTCAACTTTCCTGCTTCCTGGAACTCTACTGCACAGAGTGATACTTCATGCAGCTACCTAAAGTTCTGAAAGTTTTTTCTAAACTTTGTTGACCCTTTTCTTGAATGCTGTTTCTGTAAGCTTTAGCAGCTATGAATGCCTGCTAGGGTTGCCAGGTCCCTCTTCACCACTGGCGGGAGGTTTTTGGAGCATGTGAAGGGCGGGGTTTGGGGAGGGGAGGAACTTCAATGCTATGGAATCCAATTGCCAAAGTGGCCATTTTCTCCAGGTAAACTGATCTCTATTGGCTGGAGATCACTTGTAATAGCAGGAAATCTCCAGCTAGTACCTGGAGGTTAAGGAAATCAGTACAGGAGCGAATACTATTGAAAAATAGCAAGATATATTACAACTACATACATTAATTACAATAGCGGTCTCGTTGACCTACAACATACAAAATGGACATGTAGCTCAGTGCGGGTAAGTTTTTTAAGAGCATAGTTCAATGCTGAAAGATATGTATTTAATAAGTTTGAATGATGATGCAGGAAGTAGCAATTGTTGGATATATTTATTGTAATGTGCAGGAAGGACTGATGAAGATTTGAACTCTCTGACTTCGAAACGATCGTATCCTCTTGATGAACTTTTGTCTGTCGACATCCTCTCGTCCATGCATACCTGCTTTTGTGAAAAAAGAAAAGACTGTTAACTGAAGTGTACTCACTTTATCTCATTATATAACTTTTTGCGTCGGACACAAATTGCATTTTGTATGTTGTAGGTCAACGAGACTGCTATTGTAATTAATGTATGTAGTTGTAATATATTTTGCTATTTTTCAATAATATTCGCTCCTGTACTGATTTCCTTATCCTCCAGATAGTTGTACAGAGGTTTCGTATTTTCTCCCCCAGTACCTGGAGGTTGGCAACCCTAAGGCCTGCAGAAATGCAACGTCTGCATCAGAACTGACCTCCGGGGTTTCCTGCATTGTGCAAAACATCTCACCAGTCTTGTGCATTCTATAACCTAGAGAACCTACATAGCAACCAGCCTGGATATTTTCTCAAGGAATTCCTGTAACCAATGTGTGATTTGCCATAATTAGACGAGGAATAGAGAATAAAACTGCTGATATCATACTGCCCTTGTACAAATCTATGGTGAGACCACACTTGGAATACTGTGTTCAGTTCTGGTCACCACACCTAAAAAAGGATATTACAGAGCTTGAGAAGGTGCAGAAAAGAGATACCAAAATGATTAGGGTACTAGAGCAACTGTCCTATGGGGAGCGGTTAAGATGCTTAGGGCTGTTTAGCTTGGAAACAGGTGGCTGAGGGGAGACATGATAGAGGTCTATAAAATTATGCATGGTTTGGAGAGAGTGGACAGGGAGAAGTTTTTCTCCCTCTCCCATAATACTAGAACACGGGGTCATCTGCTAAAGCTGGAGGGTGAGAGATTCAAAACAGATAAAAGGAAGTATTTTTTCACGCAACTCATAGTTAAATTGTGGAACTCCCTGCCCCAGGATGTGGTGATGGCCGCCAGCTTGGAGGGCTTTAAGAGGGGAGTGGACATATTCATGGAGGAAAGGGGTATTCATGGCTATTAGTTAAAATGGATACTAGTCATGCTGCATACCTATTCTCTCTAGTATCAGAGGAGCATGCCTATTATTTTGGGTGCGGTGGAACACAGGCAGGATGGTGCTGCTGCCATCGTCTTGTTAGTGGCTTCCTAGAGGCACCTGGTTGGCCATTGTGTGAACAGACTGCTGGACTTGATGGGCCTTGGTCTGATCCAGCAGGGTCTTTCTTATGTTCTTATGCCAAGGATTATATTGCCACATTTATTTTCTCACTTTGTATTGGGACTAAGTTCCCTGCATTCCTCACTGAATTGTATTGTATTGTATTGTACCCTTCCTTTTGTCTTTAACCTTCTTCCCAATTGATTGCTCATGTGTTTTTCTCCCCTTTTTGTTTTTGGCTTCCTTTTTGAGAAGATTTTGGGAGGAGCCTGGGGAGAGCGGGGTTTGGGAAGGGGAGGGCATGGTATAATGCCATAGAGTCCACCCTCCAAATCAGCCATTTTCTCCAGGGAACTGATCTTGATCATCTGGAGATCAATTGTAATAGTGGGCAATCTCTACTGGTGTCACCTGGAGATTGGCAACCCTAGTGATTGGGTGTGTTCGCTCTAACTCCTATGACGTTCTTAGTTTCCTTTTCTTTACTCCTCTGTTTTTCTTCTGTTTCCTGTCACTATTTCCCCCCTTTCTTCCCTCTCCTTTCCTCTCTCCCACCCCTCCCCAAAACTCAGAGGCAGCAGATGGAGCCCCTAGGTGGGGCTGGTGGGGTATATTTCTGCTTATTCATGTTTACAGATGCATCTGCTACAGAGCTGTTTCTGAATTATGCCTTGTGATTTAGAGATATAAGGTGCTTTGAAGCGCATCAGTGAGCTGAGACGGGAGATAGCTATTTGCTCACCTGCCAGGCGGGCAGGATGGATAACTGTTGTAAAACATGATCTGGGCATGTCATGGGTGAACGGTGTGCTCCAGAATGTTTGGAGAGAGTTTGGGGTGTACCTTCCCACAGGAGAAAGGATTGAAAGTACGGTTGGTACTAGCTGGAGATCTCCTATTACAAGTGATCTGCAGCCGATAGAGATCAGTTCACCTGGAGAAAATGGCCTCTTTGGCAATTCGAGTGTATTGCATTGAAGTCCCTCCCGTCCCCAAACCCCGCCCTCCTCAGGCTCCACCCCAAAAACATCCCGCCAGTGGAGATTAGGAATCTGGCAACCCTAATTGAAAGGTTGACTCATCCATTAGTTCTTTGTTCAAATGCTTTGTCAAAACGCTGGAAGCCAGATTCCTCTGCAAGGAGCAGGAGAGGGTCTGGGTTGCATTTGCTCCAGTAGTCAAGCGGGGCTGTCAGAGGTAACTGTTCTGCATTGTAAAATTAGCTTAGACATGTTTTATGTTCTTTTCATTAGCTCTGTGACCACTAGGCTTGTGAACTATTTTCCATGTCTGTGCTGTAGCTTAATCTACAGTAATAAATTCTTCCTGTTTAAGAAAACAGATTGTGATTCCTCCGCACAATGCCTAGACCACTCACACCCGCTGAAACAAGCATGCACAGGGCAGACTGAAGTAATTGGAAAGCTCTGCCCTTGGTACTTGCTCAGTGGCAGCCTTAACCAGCCTTGGGGTTTCCCAAGACACTGGTTACGTGGGAGGCTGGATTTTAACTTGGGGTGGTGGCACAACAAAGAGGGAACATGCTTTACATGCACACGCAACACGCATGTAAGAACACATAGACCCAAGGTGGGTTTATGACATGCCTAAGCTGAAAATCATAGAATGGAATGTTTAGTGTCTTGGGAGCCCAAATGTGTGTGTGTTAAGTGCCGTCAAGTCGCTTCTGGCTCATGGCGACCCTATGAATGAAAGTCCTCCAAAATGTCCTATCTTTGACAGCCTTGCTCAGATCTTGCAAATTGAAGACTGTGGCTTCTTTTATTGAGTCAATCTATCTCTTGTTGGGTCTTCCTCTTTTCCTGCTGCCCTCAACTTTTCCTAGCATGACTGTCTTTTCCAGTGACTCTTGTTGTCTCATGATGTGACCAAAATACGACAGCCTCAGTTTAGTCATTTTAGCTTCTAGGGTCAGTTCAGGCTTGATTTGATCTATAACCCACTGATTTGTTTTTTTGGCAGTCTACGGTAGCCGTAACACTCTCCTCCAACACCACATTTCAAAGGAATCTATTTTCTTCCGATCAGCTTTCTTCGTTGTCCAGCTTTCACACCCATACATAGTAACAGGGAATACGATGGCATGAATTAATCTAGTCTTGGTGGCCAGTGACACATCCTTACATTTCAAAATCTTTTCTAGCTCCTTCATGGCTGCCCTTCCCAGTCTCAATCTCCTTCTGATTTCTTGGCTGCAGTCTCCCTTTTGGTTGATGGTGGAGCCAAGGAATAGAAAGTCTTGAACAATTTCAATTTCCTCATTGTCAACCTTAAAGTTGTGTAATTCTTCTGTAGTCATTACTTTTGTTTTCTTGATGTTCAGCTGTAGTCCTGCTTTGGTACTTTCTCTTTTAACTTTTAGCAGTAGTCGTTTCATTTTATTTTTTGTAACTCCACTGTTTCATTGATAGCCTGGAGATGCTGAAAAGAAATCTCCCTTATGAAGATTAATCACATCCCTGCTCCATGATGAAGCCTTTAAAAAGGGAACGGAGCTTCATATTAAAGACTTCCTATCTACCAATGTTATCATGAGGTCACCTGGCGCATTTTGTGGGGCACTCTTAAAGCATACCTAAGGAGTTATATTATTACTTATGCCTCTCACAAAAATGTCAAGATACTGAAGAACTGATTAAACTAGAACCTAAACTACAGGATGACTCAATCCATTTTAATTTTGTTTCTGCTTCTGAGAACTACAATAATGATGAAACTCAGGTATGAAATTAACAATTTGCTTTCATTGCAAGCTGAATTTATATTGGTCTGTATTAAACAAAATTATGAGGAGTCAGGATAAAAAGCTGTCAAATTACTGGCATTTAGAATAAAGCAAATATGTACCCACAAGTATATTGTAGCAGTTAAAGATAAACAAGGACAGGTTCGTGTCATTCCAAACTCAATTAATAATGAATTCAGAAAATTTTATTCAGCTCTTTATTCTACTGGCCACATACTTTCTGCAGAGGCTGATTGCAAAGTTTGTGAGCAAAGTACACCTGCCAGCTTTGAACAAGCAACATCGTGAATTTCTGGCAGCTCCTCTAACAGATTCTGAGATTGCAACAACTATCAAAAATATGAAAAGTGGTAAGGCTCTGGGACCAGATGGGTATCCTGTGGAATGGTATAAAACCCGCAGCAGCGAATTGGTACCTCTTGTTTAAGACTGTAGGAGATGCTCAAGATTCTGGTGTTCTGTCAAAGTTAGTGTATGACTTGTTTCTATCAAGGGTCTGGCAGGCGCAGTGTTGCAAAAGGTACAGTGTGCAACACAGCAATAGAGAGCATGAAGTGGAAGGCAAGCACGGTACTCGGAACACAAGTAACCCTTTCATGCAACACAAAACATAAGCAAAGATACTATGGCTCAAAAAAGATCCTTTCACATCCCACACAGGTATGCTTCTTTCCTCCCCCTCTGCTCTTTGTGTTGTGTCAAGTGTTGCACAGATAGCTTTGGCGGAGGGCACCTGGTGGAGATCTCAGGCACTTTCTTGGGATACTGCACTGTTGAAGAAGAAGAAGAGTTGGTTTTTATACGCTGACTGTCTCTGCCGCTTAAGGGAGACTCAAACAGGCTTACAATCACCTTCCTTTCCCTTCCCCACAACAGACGCCCTGTGAGGTGGGTGAGGCTGAGACAGTGTGACTTGCCCAAGGTCACCCAGTTGGCTTCGTGTGTAGGAGTGGGGAAACAAATCCAGTTCACCAGATTATCCCCCGCTACTCATGTGGAGGAGTGGGGAATCAAACCCGGTTCTCCAGATTAGAGTCCACTGCTCCAAACCACCATTCTTAACCACTACACCACACTGGCTCTTCTGTTCTGCTCACATTGGTCAATTATTCACTCAAAAAATTGCTGCTCTCTTGAGGCGGAGCAAAAAAACCCCCGAACTTAAAAGGTTATTAATGGAATTGAATCGAATTCATAAAGCCCGAGGTAGCTTGGATTACTCATGAGAAAAAGGCTGCAGCATTTGACAGCGGTTGTGTCTGCCTCTGACCTTTCAGCCCTCCTCCTGCCGACAAGCTCACTGTTGAGGCCCACCCCCACCTCCGTCATAACTCCGTAGCGGGGAGGCATTCGAAGGAGAGGTGGAAGGAGAAGTCCTATCGGGCTCCAAATCGCTCGACTCCACTTTCATGCAACCGAATGCATGGGGAATTCTGCCTTGGATTTGCCGCTCTCTGGATGCACTTTTTCCCCATCCGAATTCTCAAAGCTCAACAATAAGCCCCCAATGCAGTTTTGAGAATTTGGATGGGGAAAATGTGCATCTAGAGAGAGTGACAAATCCAAGGCAAAACCTCCCCTGCGTAAACGGCCCTTGTCTCCCTTTCTGCTTTGACTCGGCATGGTTCCCCCTCTTCCCTTTCAGCTTTGGATTCGTTTTCCCGTTGACTTCTGTTTTCTGCTACTGTCCGCTTTCCTTGTTTCTCTTTTAGTCCCCCCCCCTTTTTGATGGTGTGTCCTGACTTGTTGCTTCGTCCCCCTTTGGAATAGTTCTTTTCACTTCTCCCCTCGTGATTTACGCGTGCACACCTTTTTTTCTTCACCCCCCCTCTTTCTTTCCCCCTTATTTTTTCTTTTTTCATTAGTGCAGCAGCCAAAGTGCCCAGGGCCATTTATGCATGGGAGGCCAAATATCTCTTATAATCTTGCCGTAGAGATTTGGATTTGGTACGGCACTCAAGCGCGGATCTAGTTGCCGCGTAAAGCGCATGAAAAGGGTCGGCTTCTGGAACCCTTGGCCAATAGCCGCCCCTGTGGGTGGGGAGACATAGGAGAGGGAGGAGACATTTGCCAGGATGGGCGGGGAGAAGAAATCCGACTCCAGGGAGTTTTTCATGGGACCCTCCGGCAGAAAGGGCGAAGCAAAGAAAAAGATCGTAGCAACACAGGTTTGAGTTGCTGCTGGGATGCTTGAATTTTATGGGCCAATTCGCGGCAGCTGTAAAAAATAAAAAATAAGGTCAGGAGCAACAAAGCATGGAAGCCGCAGCAAACAGCCATGAATAAATGACCGTTCTGTATACTGTGCAGAACAGCTGGCTTGGTGGGGGGGGGGGGCTTTCTGTGGACACTGCAGAGTGGTGATAAGGTGCTGTGAAGGAGCCTTATGTTGCATTCGGTCTTGGGAAACAGAAGGGCTCTGCTTATCCTGCCGCTTTTAAAGTGCATCAGTGGCCGGCAGCATGACAGTCATGTTCCGCTGCATGGTCTCCTCAAATACCTTTCTGTCACACTCTCCCTCCCCAAGCCTCTCTTTGTGACCTCGTTCTTCCATTTGCATTCAACTTTTGTTCTGGCATGAAGCTGGTCCTGGTCATCCTCGCCCTGCTCCAGCATTCTCTCGGCACATTGTTCAGATCGCCACACGATGCTTTCTGTTTTGGGCATCGGTCAACCGAGTTGCGGGTGACAGCTCTGCTGCTGGTCTCGATCTGTCATCCGCCATCTGGGTCGCTGTGGAGAAAACAAACATTAATACCATACAGTACTCTGACAAGAAGTGTGTGTGTGTGTGTGTGTGTGTGTGTGTGAGGGGAAGAAAAAAGGAGGGGAATACCGCTTTACTAGGTTGATACCTGCACACATAGTATTTGAGAGACTTATACTAACCAGTATTACAACAAGAACCTATTATACCAGATGTTTGAGTAATTGATAATAGAATTTACAACATATACTCATGCCTGGTTGGGTTTGAACTGTTTGTATTTGTGTTTGTATTCATTAATGTATTTCTGTAAATGTGTGCAGGTTTACAAAGGGTTTTAATTAACCACTGATGAAGGCCCCATAGGCCGAAACGCGTTTGGTATGTGGTTATAGTTATCAACCTCAGGAAATGCCATTGTGCCATTTTAATGCTTTTAAATAATTTTAACTTTTATATAGCGCTTCTAATAAATTATACTTTCAGTATTTATACATAGACTTATATATATTTTCCTTTCACCCAACCTTGGGTACCCAGTGTGTGTGTGAGGGGGTCAGCATGTCCAGAAAAAATGTTAAACAGATGGGTTGAATAGTGGGATGCAGAGCTAACTTGATATGTTGGTTGGTGGTCACTGCAGAGCACAGACAAAATCATTGGTGGCAGTGGGAGGTTGTATAAGGTGCCAGTAGGCCACTGGACAGCACCCCTGAGATCAGTGTGTGTGTGTGGGGGGGGGGTAATGTTACAATTGGTTACTACACAGCATAGTCAAAATTATTGGTTGGGGTGTGTGACGCCCAAGGTTCCCCTGCAGTCCCTGGGGGGCCCTCTAAGACAGGGGGGTTTGCACAAGGTCCCTGTTGGCCACTGCACAGCCCAAATGATTGTGGGCAGGGGTGTAAAGTTTCCCCTTGGCCACTACACAGCACAAACAAAATTACTGGGGGTTTGAGTGCTAAAGCGTCCCGTTGCTATGTGGTGCTTCTGGGGTAAACCTGGAAGGGACGTAGTCGTGTTGGATGCGGCCATGTGTGCGGGATTGCTGCCCCAGCTCCACCCCCAAAACCTCCCACCAGTAGAGAGGGGAGACCTGGCAACCCTACTCTCATATCCACTCTCCCTTTTTAATCGTTCTTCTTACTCTCTGCTGTTAGCTACCTAAGTGCGTGCAGCTCTTTGTTTTCTTGTTGATGGGGTATGTGGGGAGGGGAGTGGGGTGGTAATGTTACAGGGAGTTTGTTCACGATGGGTAGCCATGTTAGTCTGTCACTAGCAGTAGAAAAGAGGAGGAGCTGTGGCTCACAAAAGCTCATACCCTGCCAGAAATGTTGTTAGTCTTTGAGGTGCTACTGGACTCCTCCTCTTTTCTACTGCTAGGGAGTTTGTTGTTATATTTACACCCTTATGTGAAAAACAATAAAACAATAAAAATCTTAATAAAAAAATTAATGTATCTGGCTCTGTGGTGCACAAAAGGTCTTTGGGAAACATAAGGCTTCTTCAACTCTACTATGTTCCATGCTGTTAATTTTAGTAGCTTATCACTGCATCTCTCTTCTGGAAATGGTGGCTGTTGTTGGTACAGTCATGTCAATGCCATGGCTTTTCTGGTCTTCAGTTAATTTTCAGTTGGCATCTTTGTTTGGTATGGAATACCAGCACAACACCACAAGAAGGGAGATACCCTGCCAGGGCAAGGCAGAAAGTTATAGGTAGCCTTCTGCCTCTAATGTAGATGTGTGTGTGTAAAGTGCCATCAAGTCACAGCCGACTTATGGCGACTCCAGCAAGGGTCTTTCAAGGCAGGTAAGAAGTAGAGGTGGTTTGTCATTGCCTTCCTCTGCACAGTCTTCCTTGGAGGTCTCTTCCAAGTACTGCCTGGTGTAGATAGTTTCACTTATTCTGTGAAATTCTTTAAGCATGAATTTAAGACAAGAGGAAATTACCTTAAAGGCTATTGAGGACACGAAGACAGAAACAAGAGAGCAAAGATGAAGGAAACCAATAGCAGATATATTTGTGTAGCCTTGAGTGAGCTATTCATCTTCATTGTTGCTGTACACGACAAAAATAATAGTTATCTATATTAAAGATATGCAGCTGCAGACTTTGGAGTGGAGAAACATTTGTCACTCCGTAAAGATAATTTTTTCTGCATGATTACTGCATGAATGATTCAGGTTGTTTAGGGATGGTAAAACTCCTTGTATAATATTAGTGTATTAGAGAGGGGGAAAGCAAGGAGAGGCACCCTTGGGACCATCTAAGAAGGCTGCCGTTATGCTGGAGTACAGTGGCAGTAGTATAACTAACTCCTCTAGCAGCACTTTCCTCTTCTTGCAGCACTTTCAAAAATACAGTGATAGCAGCAGAAAAATAAGCAGTGTAGCAGCGGTTTTACCCAGTCCCATATTGTACCTGGCCCAGAGAAAAATGTCCTGACCCTGCAGCTCAGTTATTACCAGGAGCTGGACAAGCAAGCACGTATTCTGCAGTCCCATTGGCTGCCCATCAGCTACTGGGTTCAGTTCAAGGTACTGATGATCACGTACAATGCCCTGCGTGCCTTGGACCCTCTTACCGGCAGGACCACCTCTCCTCCTATGTTCCACGATGCCAGTTCTGCTCATCTGTTCAGGGCAGGCCCTTCTGCAGGTGCCACCCTGCAAATGGGCAAGATCAATAACTGCCCATACATATACTTTCTCAGTAGCAGCCCTCACTTTATGGAATGGCCTGCCTGTGCAGGTCAGGAAGACTGCCACGCTCTCGTCACTCCGCAAATTATGTAAAGCAGAGTTGTTTAGAAGAACTTTTCTACAAAGGTAATAGGGATATAACAGGATAGTTCAGGGAAAGGGACTGTGGATTATACCACTATGTAGGGGACTTATTATCAGTTTTCTGCATGTGTTACTCTGTTACTGTTTATTTGTTTTCTACTCGTGTCATATCATTATATCCTCACTAAGGTTGCCAACATCCAGGTACTAGCTAGAGATCTCCTGCTATTACAACTGATCTCTAGCCGATAGAGATCAGTTCACCTGGAGAAAATGGCCACTTTGGCAATTGGACTCTATGGCATTGAAGTCCCTCCCCTCCTGTCCCCAAACCTCACCCTCCTCAGGCTCTGCCCCAAAAATCTCCAGGTATTTTCCAACCTGGAGCTGGCAACCCTATGGGCTACCCAGGTCACAGCTACCTTGTTCTAGGTGAAAATAAATCATTTCCATGTGGCCCAAGTAGTTTCACTTGAATTGGCTCAAAACAGATCCACCCTGAAATCATTTGAATGCTATGTATGTTCAACAATCTGACAAACCAGAGGACAGATAGATGGGTAAATTCATTGTGCAAAACCCAAGTTAACTTTCTACCCATTTCCAAACTGATCACAATTTGGGCCTCTATTTGCATGGTGTCTACACAGGATATGTGGTATGAGATTCCTTTGAGGCATTCCGGGCCATTTTGTCCCTACAAGTACAAAATAACCACAATTTTCACTCCCAGCGTTCTCATTGTATATGCTGTGTAAATACTGCTTTTCCTGGATTAATTTGCTCCCAGACAACATAAACACTTGTTCTTGAGAGAGTCTCTTTCTTATGTTCTCATATTTAATGGCACATGCTTTAACAAAACAAGAATTGTAATGCTAATAACCATCTCTTCCAAGCCTGCGTTGTTCAAAATGCAACAGGAAGCAGAGCTTATAAAGAATTGCTTTTTGAAAAATGATACATTTGAAGCAGCTCAGATGCCTGCTGTGGAAATAGCCTGTTTATATAAATGGCATTATACTTCAGCATAGCCAGGCCAGCTCTCTGACAAAGAGTAGTAAAAATAGATTGGCTGCAAAGTCATCTGTGACTCAGAAATTGGAGGGAATGGTGGACTGTGCTAGAGCCAACCCAGGGGCTCCTGCTAGGATGTATTGTGTGCACACTCTATTGAACTTGCTCAAAAAGAGGTATCAGGTGCTCACAAGAGGTATCAAGTGCTCACAAGTATCAAGTGGTTTTAGAGGAAATAATTAATCGCATTTTAAAAAATAGATTGATTGTCCGCAACTTTGGTTTTTTATGCAGAATGGTTTTGGAAAAAGTAGCCTTCTGTCAAGGTTTTGAGATCCAGTTGGCTGAAATATAACGATTAGTAGCCAAAATGGTAGACATGTTCCTTATGCAGATAAGACAAAGTGAATCACTGATTAAAGACTGAATGTAAGTGCTCCACCAGGCAGCTTTTCCTGCTTGGAGAACTGGTGGGTACAAGGCAGCCCTTCCTGTCTCTTCCAACAGTGGAGCTGACACAAGAGAAAAAAGAAGAAGAGGCTATAAGGGCCAGTCTAGAGTGGGAGAAAGATACCAAAGAAGATCTAGATGATTTTTTTGAAACTAGTGGAAGAAACTGAATGCATAAAGCAGCTTTTGCTGCAGATTAAGTTAGCTACGCTCTTAAGTAAAGCCCAAGCAGAGGAGGTAGCCATATAATTACAGAGATAGGTTACAAACCATCATCCTCAATTAGAGAAGCCTAAGCAGTTACTTGCTTCCTTGTTGACCAGAATTGCTCAACTAAAGCCACAGCCAGCCTTGTGGAATGCCAGACAGCCATTAATAATTTACAAACCCACAGTGTCTGTAAGGCAAACAGCCACTTTCCTGGATACAGGAGTTTTTCACTATGGCCACCATTCCTCTTTGTTATGAAGCTGTTGCTGGTGCAGAGTGGCTACAGCAGGGGTGGGGAACGTCAGGCCCGGGGGGCATTTAAGGCCCGCGAAATCATTTGGTCTGGCATTTTGTGGGTCCTGGCAGATCTCTATCTCGGAAGGATCTAAGACTGGTGATCCACCCCCTCCCACAGACAGGAATAGCCTCTATTCAAGGCAGATGTGAGTTTGTTTTGCCGAGAAAAGGAACCTTCCTCCCCCCCTTGCAGAAGAGTCATTAGCTGTGGAGCTGCTAGGACCGCCCAAGAAACTGTGTCAACCCTTTCCCACCCAGGCCATGGAGAAACGTATTCCCTCTGTACTACAAGAGGGCTGGGGGCAGAAGTGGCGAAAATGGAGGGATTAAAGGGGGCAGGGCCAGAATGCATGTGTGTGGGGGGAGTTCTTAGCCAGTGTGTCCTCATTTCATCCCTGCAGGCGGAGGTAGCAGGAGCCGGCTGTAGAATCCAGCCCTGACCATGTGGAGCAGGCATGCAACTGGACGGCAACACCCGGCTGGTGCAACAGACCATCCTGTGCCACCAGGTGGGCGAGTGCGCCACTGGTTGGATGCCTGCCTGCATGGGGGGGTGTCATCTGGGGCAGCTGCCTGCTTGGGGCTTGGTCGGCTAATTTTTAAGTTGATAATTTTGTATGGCCTGCAAATGATGTTATAAATATCCAAATGACCCTTGGCAGAAAAAAGGTTCCCCATCCCTGGGCTACAGCCTCCAACCCAACTCCCCTAATGTTACATAGGGAAACTGGGATCCATGTGCAGCTCTCAGTCCCAGTTTGCAGGGTGGCCTGCAGAGTGTAGATCCACAGGTTAGCGCTGCACCAAGATGGGGTCTCTAAGGCCCCCAAGGAAATATCTTCCGAAGGATCAATTACACAAACACAGCCTTATTGTAGAAGGGTGGATCAAATCCTTCCCTGAGAGGTGCGGAATCTTACGTTGCGGGCATTGCTTTCTCTCACTCCTAAAACCACAGAAGCTCAGAGAAAGCAGAGTTTATTCAGCAACAGATAACAAGCAATTTAGAAGCAATCCCACACAGACTCCCAGATTGGGCCAGGGGGACAAGACAAACACACATAGAAACAGTATAATTACCCAAAGAACTAAGTTGCTGTGGATGAATGAAGAGTGGGTTTTTGCAGAACAGGAAGAACCTTCCTATGCTGAAGGATCAACCTCTTGCAGCATGTGGGACAGTCTTTTATTCCCTGTTACAAACAACTTCTCTATGGAGTTAGTGTGTGTCAGAATGATCATGCAAAATCATATGTTCTGTACATGTTGCAAATGTCATTGGTATGATAAGATCAAAACTTCAGAAACTATATGTTCTCATTGTGTGTGTGTTTAGGTTTCCTTGCAGAAGGACCTTATTTAAGCGTGACAATAGCAGGACAGAGAAAATTACCTCTGTGATGTTGAGCATACTCCACATCTTATTTAACCTGGCCCTTCAGCCATTACATGTGCAGTGTTAGCATCAATAAAGTTCCATAGCTTGGATGGGCTTTGAGCTGGTATGCTAGCACTGCAGTTAAGTCAGGATTGCATGCATAGTGGTACAGTGTAAACATGGTGGGTGCTAGCGGATATGTCCAAAAGTGCGCGGTTAAATTATTTTGTCCTGTCATCATGAAGTTTAAATGAGGCCTCAGTGCATGGTTGCCAGCTTCCAGGTGGTAGCTGGAGATATCCTGCTATTACAGCTGATCTCCAGGTGACAGAGGTCACCTGGAGACAATGGCTTCTTTGGAAGGTGGATTCTATGGCATTATACCCTATTGAAGGCCCCCCCTCCCCCAAACCCTGGCCTCCTCAGGCCCCACCCCCCAAATCTCCAGATATTTCCTAATCTGGAGCTGGCAACCCTACCTCATTGGGAGCTGGATCCAGGCATAGTGGAGGGGTGATCTCAGTGTTTCCTCCATTCCCTCTGATGGCCTCATTGATGGCAGCTGAAAACAGGAAAGAGACAGTTCCAGTCACATTGGGGGGGCTGCCTGGCTTCTTCCCATTTTCTCCTATGAAGCATCCTTAAAAGGTTAGTAGATGGCCCAGGCTAGCCTGATCTCGTCAGATCTCAGAAGCTAAGCAGGGTCAGCCCTGGTTAGTATTTGGATGGGAGACCACCAAGGAATACCAGGGTTGCTGTGCAGAGGAAGGCACTGGCAAACTACCTCTGTTAGTGTCTTGTCATGAAAACCCCCAAAAGGGGTCGCCATAAGTTGGCTGCTACTTGAGGGCACTTTACACACACACAGAAATCAAAGCCATGATCATGGGAATTATTTTGGTTTTGTTACATTATGTAACGTAGTTAGGGTTGCCATTTCTGGGTTGGGAAATTCCTAAAGAATTGGGGTGGAGCCTGAGAAGGGTGGGGTTTGGGGAGTGGAGGGGCTTTAGTGGGTTATGATGCTGTGAAGTCCACCATCCATTTTCTCCTGGGGAACTGATCTCTGTTGTCTTGGGATCAGTTCCTGGGAGATCTCCTGGCCCACTTAGAGGTTAGTAATCCTAAATATAGTACTAAACCTACAGTCATATTGCAATTGAAACTGATATCAGGTGTATACAAACCTGAAGGGAGAATTGATTCACCATTGCTTTTAATGAAACTTGCTTCCAAGAAGGTGTACTTAGAGATCACAGCCTAAGAACAGGTCTTAGAGACAAAATGTTTGGACCCACAATCAATATAAACTAGTTTCGGGACTACATTTACCTTTACCTATTTAACAAGGGTGGAATGTTGATTAGGAGCAGAAAAGCAACTTTCTCAAGGTCCCAACAGAGTAAAATTTATGTGAAATGTATGCTAGTCGATACACGTGTGTTGCAGTTGCAGTGTTTTGCCCACTCTGAAATGTGAACTCTATCCCTGTAGACAAAAAGGTACAGAATTCTGCCACTGATGCTAATTCCATTGTGATGCGCTTGCATCCTACTCTCTAAAGCATTGCTAGAAGAAACGGATGATAACTGGCTTTTGAAGCACTTGTAGTCCCCCACTCTGATGTCATTTCTTTTATTCAGAAATGGGCAGAAAATAGATTTTTTTTTATTTCATTCCCCATATCTGAAACAGGCTGGGGATAAACTACTGTGAACAATGTGATCCTCCTGCCTGAAACAAATGCTTAATGCTTTATATAACTTGGCATCAGGCAGGTATACTAAATCTATAGAGCTTATTGTAACTGATTTGCATGTCAACATGAACCACGTACTTTTCTTTTGATCACAGTTCTCGTCAGGGTGATTTAGAATGAATCAGCTCAGTTTCAGGCAAATGACATGTTCAAAGCTGGCAAGTAATGACATTTTCTTGAACAGGATTATCAATCATTTCCTGTGCAATCCCAATGAAAGTTATACTTTTCTAGATCCACTGAAGTCAGTGGGCTTGGAAGGGTGTAGCTCTGCTTAGTTCTGCACTGTTTGTAGAATATCCGGCTGCATCAAGGATGCATGCAAGACCCATGCAACTCTCTTGCACAAACAGGGTCTGCCCTGTTCACACAGCACTGTGGGAGATCCTCCATATCACTTTGAGACCAGGTTAACCATCAGACTGCAGTCCTAAACTGAGTTACACCCATCTAAGCACACTGACTTCAGCAGACTTAGAATGGCGCAAGTCTGCTTAGAATCATACTGAGAGTCAGGCAAAGGAAACATATGAAGCTGTTGCATGCTGAGTCAGAACATTGGACCATCCAGGTTAGCACTGTTTGCTCTGACTAGCAATATCTCACTCCAGGATCCAAGACAGAAAAGGATATTTCCCACCATCTGCTACCTGGGTTATATCAGCTGGAAATGTCAGAATTTGAACATGGGACTTTCTGCATGCAAAATATATTCTTTACCACTGAGCCATGCCCCATCCTCAGTAATAAAAGAAAGCTGAAGTTAAAATAATTCATATTACTGATGTACCTCTGCATTAATATTTCACTAAAATCAATAGAATTAAGGGATTCTTTGGATGCCCTGAGCACAGCAGGCATAGTGCCACTTTGGAAATATTTTGTATCAGGAAAAGGGCAAATGCATGTTGTTGTTAATATATTCTACAGTTGTTTTTAATGTGCAACACTTTTCTAATGTAATCTGGCAAAAAAAATATTTATGAGGTATTCATTATTGTTGTGAAACATCATTTTAAGAACCCAGTTGTGATTATTTAGAACTGAGCAATCCTCACCAACTCTTACAGTGCAATTCTAAAAAGAGTTACTCCATTCTAAGCCCAATGATTTCCATTATTTCAGTGGTTTCAATTGATTTCAATGGGTTTAGACTGGAGTAACTCCACATAGGATTGCACTGTTATTAACCCTCCTCCCTGTTTGTATGTTTGTGTTTGTTTATGTTATTTATTTAATTGTTTTAAATATTATGTGTGTGAACACATAATTCAAAAATTCAAATTCAAAAAAAACCTTTATTGGCATAACAAATCGTGCAAGGTATTCCAGAATTTGGCAAATGATAAAACATCAATATCGCAATCTGTAGCAATAGATATGAATAAAATGAGGTACGCCGGAGTACAGTGAATATAAGGTATATATAGAAAACTAGTGTCTACAAGTAACCGGAATAGCAGCTATTATATTTTTTGTTTGATTTTTATCATTAGAGCTTGCTTCAAAAACATGGCTACTATTTCTGTAGTTTCTGGATCATACCAGTTCCGTAAAAGTCTGAACAAAGAGTGGGGGGAAGAATTCCTATCCAAAATTGATGGCATTAAAAATTTAGTACGTAGGTCCGCTAGCATTTCACATTCCAATAAAATATGATAAATGGAGTCTATCTGATTCAAGCCACAGCCACAAATTCTCTTTTCCTAAGGGGTTCCATTAAATCTCCCGAATAAAACTGCCGATGGAAAGGCGTTTAGTCTAGCTAGCATAAAGGCCCTGCGGAGGAAAGGATCACTTAGAAAGTAGAAGTAATCCTGGAGGAGTCCAAAATTGGCAGAAAGACCCAATTTGAATGAAGAACAAGATAAAGGAGTTGCAGGCAGGATTGTTTGTCTTTCATGGTCAAGTAGTCTTTGCTTAATAACTCGGAAAATGGTTTGGCTGTCCAGCATCAATAAGCTGTCTATATCTAATCCCAAGGTTTTCAGTTTGTGTGGAAGCTGCAGATACAGAGTGGTTCACGCTTATCCCACACACATACACACAATATTTATTTATATTTTAAATGCTATTTAAATGTTTCATTTTTGTAGCGTTGGGGACCTTGAGTGGGGTGGAAAGGAGCCATAGAAAAGTTTTAAATAAATAAACACAGGACTCTATTATCACAGCTGGCAAGGTCTTTTTCAGTAGTGGCACATTGCTGTGGAATGCCCTTCTTCTTGAGCCTTGCCTGGTGCTTATATAGTTTTCTTTTACATGCCAGGCCAAAATGTTTCAGTTATTCATGCTTTTAATTAAGGGGTTGATTTTTAACACTATTTAGCCTGGAAACTTGTTTTCAGCTGTCTGTGGTCTGTTTTTATGATCTATGTTTTTATGCTAGGCTGGGGCTTTTTAAATGCTGAATTTTTAATTGATATATTTTAATATTTTGTTTTTATTATTTTTATTTTGAAAGCTACCTCTGATCCGTTTCTAGAAAAGAGGTCTAAAAGAGTTCTAAATCAACAAATAAACAAAATCAAGATTAATTCCAACCCTCATGATTTAATCCCAACCTATTCACGATTTGTTAAATGTTTAAGCTTCCTGTTTTTAGTTAATTGAACTTTTAACTCAGTAAAATCAAATCCATACATGTGACCTTAATATAAGCAGACTTCTTTCAGCACTCAGAAAAATGCATAAACCCTACAATACTTAGCGCGCTCTCTCTGTCTCCCTCTCTCTCTCTGTATATATAGAGAGAGAACATGAGCCCCGTGGCGCAGAGTGGTAAGCTGCAGTACTGCAGTCCAAGCTCTGCTCACGACCTGAGTTCGATCCCGACGGAAGTCGGTTTCAGGTAGCCGGCTCAAGGTGGACTCAGCCTTCCATCCTGCTGAGGTCGGTAAAATGAGTACCCAGCTTGCTGGGGGTAAAGGGAAGATGACTGGGGGAGGCACTGGCAAACCACCCCGTGAAAACAAAGTCTGCCTAGTAAATGTCGAGATGTGAGGTCACCCCATGGGTCAGGAATTACCCAGTGCTTGCACAGGGGACCTTTACCTGTTTTATATATAGAGAGAGATATTGCAGAATTATGAAAACAAGGGTGTGATGACTCAGGGAAGCAGCCTAGAAAAACAATGCCCAAATACAAATCAAAATGGGTGACATGAAACTCTCTGATCCAAATGGCAAATATGACAAGTAAGTGGGATCATTTGAAAACATGCCATCTTTGCTAAAGAACAGCTGCTGGCCTGTGGAGGACTAATGTGGCATTTAGAAAGGCAAACCTGAGGCTCCCCTCGTCCCCAGAAAGAAAAGGAGACATTTAAAACATCACCAACTTAAATTCCCTGTCAGAATTATACCTGTTATCTCAAACATTGTATAAAGCTTTTTAAAAAAATACAGGTTCAAAGAATTAGATAAATATTAACAGAAGCATTTTTTAAAAAATGCAGTATTAACGTTATCACACTCCTCTTCACTTAAAGCATATGTGTGGGTGTGGGTGTTAAGTGCCATCAAGTCGCTTCCGACTCATGGTGACCCTATGAATGAAAGTCCTCCAAAATGTCCTAACTTTGACAGCCTTGCTCAGGTCTTGCAAATTGAGGGCTGTGGCTTCCTTTATAGAGTCAATCCATATCTATATTAACCTTATTCTGAATATTCATACTGCTGAGCACCAAAAACCGGTTTTCTTCCCTCCCCCCCTTTATTTCTTTTGGGGAAATGTTCAAAGATAATCTCTGTTTGGGTACAGATCCTTGATAACGCTGTTTAACACTAACATGAAACCACTGGGGACAACGTCTGGGGATTTGCAGCAAGGGGCCACTGATATATCAATGATATCCAGGTTTATTTCTCCCTAACACCCGACTTCAGTGGGGCTGTGGAAGTCCTGAAAAGATGCCTGGGGAAGGGCTGGGTTGGATGAGGGCCAATAAACAAGACCGAGGTGCTGCTGGTTAATGACAGAGCTGCTCAGCTTGTCTTGGAGTGGGTTTCACTTCCCTTGAAGGATCAGTTTAATAGCTTGGGTGTGCTGCTAGATCCTGGCAAATGGGTGGAGGCTCACCTAACCTCCATGAGACGTAGTGCCTTCAGCTGATTTGCCAGCTAGGCTGTTCCTCAAAAAAAGTGATCTGGCCATGGTGATCCATGCTCTGATCGTATCCAGATTAGATTACTATAATGTGCTTTACATGGGCTGCCACTGAAAGCTTCAGTTGGTTAATTTAAAACATTTATTCATTGCCTTTCTACCTTACGGCACTCAAGGCCATTTACCCTATAAATAAAATAACAGTTATAAAACACATCAAAGAGTACAGTTTGAAATCTCAATTAGTCAAATGCAGTCCTAAATAAAACTGTCTTCAGTTGCCCCCGAAGATCGAAAACGTTGGGGCCAGGCACACCTCCAGGGGTCACCCCCCCATAATTAGGGTTGCCAACCGCCAGGTACTAGCTGGAGATCTCCTGCTATTACAACAGATCTCCAGCCAATAGAGATCAGTTCACCTGGAGAAAATGGCCGCTTTGGCAATTGGACTCTATGGCATTGAAGTTCCCCCCTCCCCCAACCCCCCCTCCTCAGGATCCACCGCTAAAACTTCCTGCTGGTTGCCAAGAGGGACCTGGCAACCCTATCCATAGTTGTGGGGCTGCCACTGAAAAGGCCCTCTCTTGTGTGCCCACCACCAGTACCTGGTCCCAAGGCATTTAGAGCCTTAAAGGTAAAAACAGCACTTTAAATTGCGTTTGAAAACAGATGGGCAACCAAGTACACATCTTTCAGGACAGGGTTGATATAATCCATTTAAAACAGTCCTGGATACAGTAGCACCTTAAAGACTAACAAAATTTCTGGCAGGGTATGAGCTTTCATGAGTTACAGCTCACTTCTTCAGGTACAACTAGAAATCTATTTTCAGGCACAATTTTTTAGTGCTGGTTCTTACCTTTAAGGTGCCTAAATAACTTGGGACTAGGGTAGGACTACAGATTCCACCTTGGGAAATTCCTGGGGATTTAGGAATGGTGCCTGGGAAGGAGAGAGAAGGGAGCTCAGCAGGGATGTGCTGCCATAGAATTCACTCTCCAAAGCTGCCGTTTCCTCCAGGGGAACTGATCTCTGCAGCCTGGAAATCAGATTTAATTCCAGGAGAATTCCAGGCCCACCGGGGAGTTGGCAAACCTAGGCCAAGGTAAATGAAGGACTATTTCCTCCTGTACTGTCCAGCATGCTAGTTAAGCTCCTTCCAAACCCTGCTATATGTGTCCCCGCCGTGGGAGGTGTGTGCTAGAATCAGGGCTTTTTCAGTAGCGCTGCTTGATCTTTGGAATTCTCTTCACCTTGAGGCTCACCTGATCCCTACTTTAGGGATTTTAGAAGCCAGGCCAAAACATATCTATTTACCCAGGGTTTTAATTGAAGGGCCCCATCATTAACTGTTTTTATAGTGTGTTTCTAGCCTGAGGTTTGTTTTTAGGGGTATAATTTTAGGCTGCTGCAGCCAGGCTCAGAGGTGGGTGGTGGAGCCTGGAGCCGCACCAAACTCAGAGATGGAGTGGGAGATGGGACTCCCCCACCCCACCCCGAGTCTCACGGGCCCGCCACTTGTCAACATATCTAATTCTCAACATGGCCAAGTCTGTGGATTCTTAAATCCAGAGATTGGAGCCATGAATGGATAAGACCGATCTTTCTACAAACTTTTAAAAGCCCCAGGGGTTTGTAGAACAATTTGACATCTTAAAAACAAAAAACATGGGGGGGGGGTTTAAAACCCACAAAACAATAGAAGCAAAAGCTTTAAGAAATGAATGCTCTCAATAGCCATTGCTAGGTAACTAACAAGAGTATTGCCAGCTGAAGCCTTGGTTTGTGTCCATAAAAGGCAAGGGAAGAGGGGGGGGGGTCCTTTCCAGGGCTGTTTTGGCCTTTGAGGGAGGACTCAGTGGGGCCTGGCCTGGCAGCTACCACTGGACTACTAGCTACCACACAACTTGCACGAATCACTCAGGCCTAGCTGCTTGCTACTATTCAACAGCAGCCACCACACAAGTGCCAGTGTGGTGTACAGTTTCAGAGTAGAATCTGAGAGACCCAGGTTCAAATCACCATTCTGCCATGGAATCTCACAGGATGAAGAAACAGAGTAGGGAAGTGGATATAGGGGAAACGAAGGTGCCTTCCAAAAGTTTGTGTCGGTTCTCCACCATGCACCTGGGTACAGCCTGGCACTTATCACTGAGTGACTCAGCCAGACTTTTCCCAGAGAGGCTGCCAGGGTGAGAAGGAAGCAAAAATGAAGATAGGGGAAAGATAAAAGTAGATTGGTTGGTTGGTGGGTAGGAAAGAGAGAAGGATGCAGGAAAAGGCAGCATATGGAAGTTGATTTTAGGGTAAACGTCTCTCATAGAGAGAAAGTAGCACATATGAAAGTACTGTTTCTAGATTTCCATTTTGCCCCAAGTCTATGGCTTTATTATGTTACAAAGGGGCCCCAAAGCTCTTTTGTTTGGTCTGTCCCAGATAGTAGTAATTCATAAAAAATATGTATTGTTGCATCTACATCTTGTTATGTTATAATTATAGCCTGTAGAGTACTTCTAACTGGTGTCAACCTTGTATGATGTTTATACAGTGTGTGTGATCTTCATCTCTTATTGAAGTCTCTATCCTCCAGAGTCATACAGATAATGAACACTTCTATTCTCTCACTCTGAAAAGTACACTCATCGCTATGAATTGTAGATCTGAGTTTTTCCACATCTGCTTCAATAGACATGGGTTCATTATTCACTGTACATTTAAACTGACAGCTGGATCTCTTCATTTCTAGGGGGAGTTGAGATAAATGAGTACGTTTCTTGAGGATTATCCTCATCCAGTTTAAACTTTCCCATTTTACAATGACTGAGAGAAGCTTACTGTAATGATTTCTAAAAAATGATCCAAAAACCCCATTTTAAGTTCTGGCAGGGCAGACTTGCAGTCTTTCCAAAATGGCTGTCATTAAGTCAAAACGCACAACAACATAACTAATTTGGGATCCGAACTGCAACATCAAAAAAAAACACCTACAGAGATGGAGGGGGGAAAAGAGGCAATGAAGAAACAACAACAACCACTCTCACAGCTCCACTGCCCGACCAGCTTGGTGTCCGTGTGATGAAACAAACATTTTACATGTGAGAGGAAAAGGTGGGACTCACATAGACAAGAAAGAACGGGTGCCATCACCAGAGCAACGTTACAGAAGGAAACAACTGTGAGCTGAAAAAATATGCAGTGAGCTGAAAAAACATGTAGGAGATGTTGGTTTGAATCCTATTCCTGACAGATATAAATGTCACAAGCTTTGGGGCATTCTTTTGGTAATAGTAATTTTAATGAAACAAGGGAGCAGTGGGACCAAATCCCAGGCCACACAGGCCACAGAACAACACTCGAACTGACAAGCCGCAGAAGCGGACACAAAAGAAGCTCATGATAGTCTCCCATGGGTCTAATCTCCCACCACCACCTCTCGTTTCCCACCACTGCTCCTGCAGTCGGTGGGAGAAAAATAATCTACAAAAAATTATTAGGTCCATTCTAGGAATTAGTAGTTTTGCCATAGAGTTTTGTGATTCCTAGAGAGGTGTGACATCACTTCTGGGGGAACCACAGCATAGGAAAACAAATCACCTGCCAGTGCCCCCCCATATCTCTTCCCTCAAGACTCTCTATGCCTAGAGTGTGCTGGGTAATAGCTGCAACATTACTTGTAACCTGGTGCTTCTTAAAAATGAGTGGTTTAGAAAGGGTGGGTGCTTTTGCAGTCAGTATTTCAGCCAGGCTTCCTACTCTTCCAGTGAGTAGTGCACATATGCCTTGGTCGTCTTCATGTGTCTTACCTTGGGAAGTCACCTATTGTAAACATTAAGAATGTGGGAGTAGAATGTGCCATCAAGTTGAAGGCGACTTATGGCGACCCTGTAGGGTTTTCAAAGCAAGAGATGTTCAGAGGTGGTTTGCCATTACCTGCCTCTGTGTAGCAACCTTGGACTTCCTTAGTGGATTCCCATCAGGCCAACCCTGTTTAGCTTCCAAGATCTGACGAGATCAGGCTAATCTGGGCCAGTCGGGTCATTAAAAATGCTCATGCATATATTGTAGGAAGTTGAACTGAAACTCTGGCTCCAACTGTTCTGCTAATTTCCAGATGGCTCAGTGGTACATACACAAATTCACAAAACTGGCAATGAGAAAACGTTCTGAATATCTGAGTTTTTGACAGGGTGAAAATGCCTAAAATTTTAATAAAAAGTAGTTCCGGCAAGAACAATAACTCACTCCAATACCACTCCAGCTGCAAGTGGGGGTCTTACCAGGCTTAAAATGAGCCCCAGCCATCAGCGACATCTAGGGAGATGCTCAGGTATTTGGGCAAAACTCTATGGTAAAAACAGCCTCTACCATAGAGTTTTTGCCCAAATACCAAAGTGTCTCCCTCGATGCTGCCAACATGACAACATCACTTCTGGAAGTGATGTTGTCGCATCAGCACCAGCCCCCGTTTACAGATGATAAGTCCCCCCACCCCATCCCTCTTTCTGCTACCATGAGCCCTCATTCTGACCCTACAAGAATAAGGGTTGTTCTACCAGCAGTGAAGTAGAAATTTTAGTGTTCACCAACAAAAATGTCAGTGGTCTCATGACCATTCCTGATGCATGGTGGGAACTCACATTGGTTTGAGGCCAATAAGAACTTCTTTTAGATGTCAATAGCAACTCCTTATTTCTGGGAAACAGGACTGTTCACTAAAACTTGTAACCTGGTGCTTCAGTAGTAGTATAGTATCAGTAGTATAGACATGTTCTCTTATTGTCCTGAGAATAGGGTTGCCAACCTCCAGGTTGTATTTTGTTATTGTAGAGATAGACAGTCATCTCTTGCTTCTTCTAACTTCCCCGATGGAGAAAGCCACGGTGAAATGGGTCTTACTGGTCTCCCATCTTGGGATGAAGTAACTTATTTCACAACTGCGGCTCACATAGATGAACATTGTTTCATTGTTGCGCTAACACACGGTCCGGTGTTACGCGCCACGGAATTCCCGCCCAGGTTTTCCACTCACCTTTTGGAGCTTGCCTTCTCTGTTACTGGAGCCGCTTCGCCAATTGGTGTAACATTGTAATTCTGTTTAAATCTTACAGACCTTCGGGATCTTTTCTGTACATTGTTTACACTGTATGGGATTGTATTTGTAACGTTATATAAGTTGTGTGCCATCAGTGCTTGTTGCTATTTATTTAAACCTCCAGGTAGTAGCTGAGATCTCCTGCTATTACAACTAATCTGTCGATAGAGATCAATTCACCTGGAAAAAATGGCCACTTTGGCAATTGGACTCTATGACATCGAAGTCCCTTCCCTCCCCAAACTCCACCCTTTTCAGGCTCCACCCCAAAAACCTCCCACTAATGGTGAAGAGGGACCTGGCAACCCTACCTGAGAACCACGCCTGTTACAACAAAACTGTCTCCATAAAATAGCTTTCTTGCATCTGATAAGATGTTAGCAAAACAGAACCATTCATTATTTTTCAAGTCCATAACTTATTCATCCATGTCCTTGAGAACCAGAAGATAATTTCTCAGCATGGAAATTACCTCAAGCAATGAAGAAAATTGTCCTTAATTGATGCAGCCAAAAGACAGGGTGACTCGGTAGTAATCTGTAGCAACTGAAATAAACTCTGGGGCCTTATCAGCTCAATTAGCTGTATAGCACAGTTCTGGTGAGTGCCACCTTCTTGGTATTTTTCTTTCAGAACACCAACTGATACAAAACTATTTCAGAGGAACTGTCTTTATGAATGCGCTCTTAAATTGCTTTCCATAAGCTTTTTTGATGAATAAAGTAACCTCAGTGGGTGGTGAAAAGACCACTCCCCTGAAGGACTAGACTAAATTGGCAAGTCTTGCTCTCAGAGTTGCCAGAAATACTAAACATCAGTATCAGTCTGGGCCTTCTTGTTTGGAAAGAAATCTGTGGAAGCGTTTTGCATTACATAGTATTGTCCTATATTGCTTTTTGCATGCAAGGTAGCACTGTCTTTTTCATCACTAGGAGTTTTTTTCTTTTCTTCTTCAGCCTTTTTTGTAACCATTTAATTTTTAAAAATGATTTCTCTCTCACTCTAGCCAAGCATATCATACAGCTCTGTCACTGCTACAAAATGCAATAATAAAAGTTCTTGGCATGCCGCAAAGCCACATCATCAGAGATGACAAATCACTAATACAATAGGAATGCCAGAGTTGTGTCTGTGATATGGAAGGCAAAAACAAATGACAGGCTGTGCATATTAAAATGGTGCTGTGCTGTGGTTTGAACTTCCAATTTTCTGTGTGCGTACCTCTGACTATGGAAGCTAGGGTTGCCAGCCTCCGGGTAGTAGCTGAGATCTCCTGCTATTACAACTGATCTCCAGCCGATAGAGATCAGTTCACCTGGAGAAAATGGCCCCTTTGGCAATTGGACTCTATGGTATTGAAGTCCCTCCCCTCCCTGAACCCCACCCTCCTCAGGCTGCACCCCAAAAACCTCCCGCCGGTGGTGAAGAGGGACCTGGCAACCCTAATGGAAGCCCACGCATGAGTGTTCTAAGGAACAGCAGGAAAATTAGAAACAGACTTCTGGGCAGGAGAAAGGGGGAAATGCTAGGATGCAACATAACCAACTCTCTGTCACAATCTATAACAACTGAAGCCCACGGAGACTACCATACTAATTCGTCAAGCCTACGGCATCTTTTATATAAAATTTCTTAATCCTGAGTCAGACCTTTGGTCCCCCATAGCCTAATATGGCCTACTGTGACTGGCAGTGGCTCTCCAGAATCTCAGGCAGACAAAGGTCTGTCCTAAAGCCAGCAACCTGAGCCCTTGAACTGAGATGCTAGGGACTGAAATGGGTATCTTCTACATGCAAATACCTCTGAGCCACAGCCTTTGTGGATTGCCAATATTCAGTTGGGAGGTGGTGGGCTCTCCTTCCCTGGAGGTTTTTAAGCAGAGACTAGATGATCATCTGTCAGCAAACCTGATTCTATGACCTTAGGTAGATCATGAGAGGGAGGGCAGGAAGGTTTGCATCAGTGTTTGGCTGTCGTGGCCCTTTCTTGCATACCCAGGGTAGTGCCGATCGCCACTTTAGGGTCAGGAAGCAATTTTCCTCCAGGCCAGATTGGCCAGGGATCCTGGAGGTTTTGTTTTTTTTGACGTCTTCTGGGTGTGGAGGAGGGATCACTGGGGATGTATTTGGGGGGGGTAGTTGTTAATTTCCTGCAGTGTGCAAGGGTTGGACTAGATGACCCTGGTGGTACCTTCCAACTCTATGATTCTATGCTTCAGTAACAATGGAGAATAGTTTGCTGTGTTACAAATTTTTCAAAATTTTGATGAGACAGACACATGTAAATTGCAAGTTATATTTTATTTTGAACATTTTTGGCTTAGTGTACATCAGCTAAACAAAAATACCTGCCCCCCCCAATCTTAGTTGCTATTCTCACATACAAAATCAGTCTCTGAAGCTGCTATATCCATTTGTATTCTGTGCTTCATTTACCTAGTAATTTATTCCATATCATTTTATTAGTCTCTTAATGGAGCAGTTTGGCATAAATTCTCTGCTTGCTGCTAGCTTTTTAAAATCCTCCATCTTCTGGTTTATGATTGCCTGCTCCAAACTTATAGACTTTTCACAATTTTCACAGCTTCCATTAGGTGACATTGAGTTTTTGTCTCGCTGCAAGTATATTCCTGACTCTTCTGAAAGTGTCTTGTAATTTGGTATTACCCATAAAGTATTAACATTCCTCTTCCTAAGTGTTGAGGGAGAAACAGCCCGCATTATCCAGTGCCAACTACGCTAGCACACCTAAACACGCTAAGAACTCCCGGATATGGACTCAAGATGGCGGTGGAAGGAGGATGCAGAGTTTTGAAAAGTATATCTCTCGCTAGGACTACTGGAGAAGCAAAACATGCCTACAGTAAATGAGGAAAGACAAAGCTAGCAAACAGGTAACAAATAACTAAACCCTTGTTATGTATTCTGCTCAGGCAGATTAGAACACCGATCTGCATACTTGTTCAGTTCTCTCTCCCACCTTACTCCCATTCTATAGTGAAAAGATAAATGGTTTTAATTATTTTTCTACAATAACAGCAACAATCTAGATCCAAAAGGCATGTCTTCTTGCATAAGGGGAGAGGCTCTCAGGCTCTGCACCCCTACCCCCATCACCAATGTTTCCTGACTGGAACCTCCTCACAGATCTTTAGCTATCAGCCAATATCCTCATCCTTCTCAGTATGGAGAACAATTGGCATATATAACTAATCTGCATTAGTTATTTTGCAAGGCCTACTGGCAAATGCAATAGTACATTCTACCCTGAATATCTACACGCCACATTTTCCTCTACTAAACAAGCAGCAAAGCAAAGAGCAACTAAAGGCATTCCTACTGAAAAGGGGTAGTTCTGTACTTGGAATGTTTTTAAAAATAATTTTTATTGTTTTTCTACTTCAAATAGACATATACATTTTTACAAATGGTAACAATCATAAAAAAAGAACACGTTATATTGCTGTTGAAAGTATACTATATAAAAAGAAAAAGAAAAAAGAAGAAAAAAGAAAACTTCCCCTACATCTTCCCCCATCCATCGATAAGCCTATGTACTCTTTAGTATAGGTATTTCCAATCTTAATATTTTTAATTTTATTCATTAAACTAAATCACCCAATGCAATTTTAAAGAAAGCATTGAATATATTTGTTAAAAATTAATTGATACTAACACAATTTTTTTTTGTAAATTTCATTAATAGTAAATAGATTGGAAAACTAGTTAACATTTATCACCTCCTTTAAAAATCAATTTCTCTGTAAACCCTCCATGTCTCCCAATCACCCATAATTGCAAATTATCTATCTAGTATATTAATATAGTAAATTGTTCCATTTTCACCAAAGCTAAGCCTTTTAACCAGTTTCTTTTCTGTTCCAAAAAATCTAAATTCTTTTAACCAGTCCCTTTGTTTGGAATTTCCAGCATCTTCCGCTTTTCCTCTTTAACACTAAACGTTGAAGAGCATCCTTGGAAGTTGTTGGTAAAATTCCCTCTGCAGTCATAGGGTTCTCATAGTAAATCTGCATTGAGATTTCTTCCATCCCAAAGTTGTAGAGGGAAATTCCAGTAAATCCAGCCATTCCACCCTTCAAGTCCTCCAAGCCAGCATTAAAAAGTTCTTCAGGTAAATTGCAAAGACAGAGATCAAAGTCGCTCACATTCAGATCCATTGTAGCCAGCTGATCTATTGCAGTCCCTACTTGAAGGTATGCAGCCTCTGGTTGTTTATCATGGCTTTCCGGTTCCTTTATAGGATTTTTCTGTTCTTCAGTCGTCTTCTCGGTTAGAAACTCCACTGCTCCCTCATCTGGCTTCATTGTAGTAGCTTGGTTATTTATATATTTAAGTTTGTCTAAGATGATGTCCAATTTTTGGATGATAGATTGATGTTGAGAGTTTATCATAGCAAATAGTTGATCCAGTTGATTAATCGCACGTTCCATGGTTGCTGCTTTTAAATTTTTTGTTAAAGCTTAGTTGGTAAAGTCCAGACAGATACACCAAAAAAAAAGAAAAGAAGAAAGTTTGTAAATAGCTTGGCAGGATTCTTATATTGTGGGTAGTACTTTAATATTGAAATACCATCGAATTGAAGACACTCTAGCATGGAGATGCTAGATTTTAAAATAAAATAATATATATATATATATATATATTATTAATAGAAGTAAATTTAGAGCAAGAAAGGATTAAACCAGTAATGGTAAAATGGATGAGAGACTTAGGATATAATATTAATTTGGAGGTTTGGGAGAGGCTCTGGAAAAAAAGAATTTAAATTTACAATCACTAATGAAATAAGAGAGAATCGATACAAGATGTTTTATAGATGGTGCATCACTCCAGTGATGATAAGTAAAATGAAATCAGGAATGACGGATTTATGTTGGAAATGTGGAACGGAAAACGAACTTTTATGCATGCCTGGTGGGTTTGCAAAAAGATTAAACAATTTTGGAGAAAAGTATTGAAAGAGACCTGTAATTTGATTAATAGTAAAGTAAAAATGGAACCTGCTTTTTGCTTATTGGGAATTCCCAAGGAGAAAATGAATAGAAGTGATAGAGTCATATGTCAATATAGTTTTGCAGCAGCAAGGATTACGATAGCTAAATCCTGGAAGCAAGTAAATAGACCTCTAATTAAAGACTGGAGAGAGAAATTATGGATATATATGCGGATGGCCAAACTAACAGATTCCCTTCATGGGAAAGATTTGGAAGAATTTAAAACGACATGGTCAAAGGCCTTTGCATATTGGGATAAAATGGTGAAAATGAATTTTACTAATATAGTGAACGAGTTATAGATGCAATTTAGAATTCTGAATTGTTTGTTAATTTGTTGAACTTTAAACTGCTTAGACACTTCTCCGGAAGTCTACCACTGGTGATGGGACACTTGTTAAGGTGGGTGGTGGGCTTTTAAGATATCTCGACTATTTTCATTTTATTATATAAAGAAGTTTTAATTTGTATACTGTAGGTATCGGTTTGTATTTTTCTTTTCTATTTAGTTTTATGTTATAAAAATAATAAAAATATATTTTTTTTAAAAGATGATGTCCAATTTTTGGATGATAGATTGATGTTGAGAGTTTATCATAGCAAATAGTTGATTCAGCTGATTAATCGCACGTTCCATGGTTGCTGCTTTTAAATTTTTTGTTAAAGCTTAGTTGGTAAAGTACAGACAGATACACCAAAAAAAGAAAGAAAGAAAGAAAGAAAGTTTGTAAATAGCTTGGCAGGATTCTTATATTGTGGGTAGTACTTTAATATTGAAATACCATCGAATTGAAGATGCTCTAGCACGGAGATGCTGCAGGAAACAGGATATACAAGATATACAACAGGAAGTTGCAAGATCGTGGACCTTCCGTTACCTCCTCTTGATGTCCAGGAACTTGGGAAATATTTGCCAGTTACACAAGGGAGACACACTTCCAATCCCACGATCGATGATGCTGCAATGGTATTAGACGCCTTAAAGAGCAACAAGTTTCTTACTATTGTCGAAGGCTTTCACGGTCAGAGTTCATTGGTTCTTGTGGGTTATCCGGGCTGTGTAACCGTGGTCTTGGTATTTTCTTTCCTGACGTTTCGCCAGCAGCTGTGGCAGGCATTTTCAGAGGAGTAACACTGAGACACTGTCCTTCAGTGTTACTCCTCTGAAGATGCCTGCCACAGCTGCTGGCGAAACGTCAGGAAAGAAAATACCAAGACCACGGTTACACAGCCTGGATAACCCACAAGAACCAAAGTTTCTTACTGTCTTCCGGTTCTCCAAGATAAGTCGCTTCCAGGGAAAACGTGGCTGGAGGACCTACTTAAGTCGTAAAGACATCACCACTGGGGTGAGGGGTATCTCCTTCTCGCTCCCCTTTCTGCGTCATAGTGTCTGATTGGTAGTTGTAATGTCTGCCGGTTTATCAGATATTTTCTTGTTTTCAAAGAGTCATTTATACATTAGGTGGGGAGACACGGATTTAATAGATGTATTTAACAATCCTTCAGAGCTTCCAAATCCAGGTAAAATGAAAGAGTTCTTGTAACTTACTCAGATTTTAGAAGAGCAGGTATTCTTGTTTCCATGTAGTTGCTTAGATGGTAATAGATAGAGGAGATCTGAGCCTGATGCCAAGGAAACGTTCGCGGCGTTGTATTTCCCCTCGATGCCGGTGGGACCACGCCCAATGTTTCCGAGAGACTTGCTGACGTTCTCTCAGAGAAAATGGGGGTCAAACCGCTCTTCAAGGCTGCAGGGGTATTCCCGCTTCCCAGTCCACTGCTTAGGAACCTGGGGTGTGTGCGTGCAGGATTGCACCCCAAATTCGGACGTTTCTTGGGTCCCTCGGGAGCTCCCGAGGAACGTGGCGCTCAGATCAGCGTCTCTACCGGCAGTTTTCTCATTCTAGAATCTCATTCTGTACTTGGAATTTTTATCTCTGTTTGCACGTGTTTTGGTCCCTCTAGCAGTTGATTGGACAGCCACACAGCTTTAAATGAAGTATATCTCCTTGCAGATTTAAATGGAAGATTTTTATGCTCTATTTAAAGCTGTGTGGCTGTCGAATCGACCACTAGAGGAAGCAAAACGTGTGGAACAACCTCCCCCCCGAGGAAACAGGAAGTTAGACGTGAGGAACATGAAAATGTTGAAAAGCCCTCAGTTTTCCTCAGTATGAAGAGAGTGCATGAAGGAAGAGAGGTATGGTGTGCCTTCACATAACCATGCTAGTGAAAAAAGGTCCTGTTGTGATAAGCCAGAAATGCATATGAGAAACTCTTCTGCCTTTGGGCCTGTGACAGGCAGTGAATTAAATGCTACTGGACAGCAAATACTTATGCACTTATACACACAGGACTGATGACTACCACAAATGCACAATTGTGTACTTCTCAATACATGTTTGAAAGGGAGTTAAGGCAGATCCTGGAAAGATTACCGTTACCAAATATCCTTAGAGAAAGTCCAGTTTCTTAGAAAAAATACAGCACATGTAACTCTCTGGTGTAAGAGCAGTACAAGGAACATGCAGACAGAAGTAACATCACACCATGGAGAAAGAAAGTAACAGACCATGGACATATAGGCACATGAAATTTCTGTAGACCAAGCCAGACTATTGTCCCATCTAGCTCATTAATGTCTACTTTGTCTGGAAACAGATCAGACAGAGAAAGGTCTTTTCCTCAAACCTGCTACTTAAGATCTTTTCTAAACTGGAGGTTCCAGGGACTGCACATAGGGCCTTCTGCAATCAAAACATGTGCTCTACCACTGTGCTATGGCCCCTTTCAAACTAGGATTGCCAACTCTGGGATGGGAAATACTTGGAAATAGGGTTGCGCAAAAAATATTTGGGGGGTAAATTTCGGGTTTGGGTTTATTGGGTCTGATTTTTTTTTTTTGGTAAACCCAGAATAAGCTGAATACCCATACCAGTAAATTTTGGTATTCAGCTTATTTCCGGGTTTACCAAAAAATTCAGACCCATTATAGTCTATGGGGATTTTTTTCGAAGCTCCTGTGGGGGCATTTTTGGGACAGGGGGTCCAATTTTATGGGCCCACAAAGGGGTTGCCCCCATCCAGGCATTTGTGAGCCGAGCTATCCATTGGTTTTCAGGTTCAGAAGTTCAGCATTGCCGAGGACCTGCGGAAAAAGCCAATTGACAGGCTGGCACCTCAGAGTCTGGGGGCTCCATTCGTATCTGGGGCACATAGCATGAGGTCCATGCAAATTAGCTTCCAAACTGAGGAAAAAGGCTTAAATGCAAGAAATAATAAGGCACAGAAAACATTTCTTTTGGTGGCAAATGACATTCTGTGAACAGTTCTTTATTATAACTCACAGTGGGTAGCGGTGTTAGTCTGTCTGCAGTAGTAGAAAAGAGCAAGAGTCCAGTAGCACCTTAAAGACTAACAAACATATTTTCTGGCAGGGTATGAGTACCTGAAGAAGTGAGCTGTGGCTCACGAAAGCTCATACCCTGCCAGAAAATATTTATGTTAGTCTTTAAGGTGCTACTGGACTTTTAGTCCTTTATTATAGTCATCAAAAATCTGATTTCAAGAGATGGTCATGGTGCGGGGAAACGAAGCTGTGTAGTCTCCTTCAGAAGCCTGGCGGTAGCAGCAGTAGAAGCTTGCACTTTTTAGTTGGAGGGTATATCCCTCCGGATGGGACTGGGTGAGCCCTGTCTTTTAAATGACTCTTCTGCTATGCAGACTAGTATTCTGTTGGGTGATATACCTTGAAAGTTGGTCAGACCAAGTTGGCTTCGATTACACGATCCCTACCTCAAAAGGGCCCTAACTGTGGGGACCTAACAAAACCAGTCAAAAAACAGAAATAAAAAGGGGAGAAAGCACAGAGCTGTGCCTCTGAGCAAAGGCGAATAACCAAACCCAGAAAAGCTGAATAATTATTTCATTTAATGTAATATAAATATAATATTATGTCATATAATTATTCGGCTTTTTCAGGAATTGCCTATTCAGCTTTGGGGAGACCCCCAGGTTTTGGTGTTCAGACAACCCAAAGCCTGAAAATTACCAAAATGGCTAATTTTGGGTTTATTTTTGGTTTGGGTGCACAACCCTACTTGGAGATTTGGGGATGGAACCTGGGAAGGGTGGAATTTGGGGAGGGACCCCCGCCCCAAGCAGCCACTTCCTCTAAAGGAATTGATCTCTGTAGCCTGGAGATCGATTATAATTCCAGGAGATCTCCAGGCTCTACCTGGAGGTTTGGCAACCCTTTTCCCAGCATAGCCTTTAGAGACCAGGTTTCTAGGATGAAATAATTACGTTGCTTATTATTTTTGAGTCAACAAGCATGGCAAAACCCCAAACACTGATACTATTTCCTATAATGTTCCATTTGGTACTAGGATCATGTACAAAATATAGTCTGTGGTGATTTAATGTAAAAGTGGTTCAGGAGCAGTGAGAGAAACGAGAATATCAAAACATAGCTTTGCAAATAATCAAGTTGGTAATATACCAATCATCAGACTTTACTACCTCAAAAAAAAAATCATTTCTCTGGCTCCCTTCTGCAAGCCATCTTGATGAATCTACTCTCTGGGAGCTGTACATTAAAGAAGTCAGTAGAGCATGAACATGTTTCCATTTTAGACACTCAGGAGATGAGAGGTTTCTTTGGATAATGTGTTGATGTTTTTCAGATGGCCTGTAAACAACTCCCCTGGCTTATATTGTACTTTCACAAAGCTGAATTTACCTTTCTGAAATGCCACACTTCTGAACAAGAGGAGTTATTACTTCCCAAGTTAAAACTGAATATCATTTATGCTGCAGTCAGCAGTAATGACAGAACCACAATATTTCTTAATGCCACTAAAAATAATATAAAGAGAAAAAAGACAACCCAGGTACCATATCAGATTAAAATTATTCCGTTTTCCTCTCAAGGCCTCCAGTTTAGGCCTGGTTTATACATGGCAGAGAATGAGATGGTAGAATTAGGGTTGTTAGGTCCCCCCTGGCCAGTTGCAGGGGATGGTGTAGTAGGTTTGCCAGATCCAGGTTGAGAAACTCCTGGAGATGTGGGGATGGAGCCAGGGGAGGACAGGGACCTCAGTGGGGATCAATGCCATAGAGCCCACCCTCCAAAGCATCCATTTCTTCCAGGGGTACTGATCTCTGCAGCCTGGAGATGAGCTGCAATTGCAGGAGATCCCTAGGCTGGCATTCCCCAGGAAGAATGGACCGCACCATTTCAGATTGCAGGGGATTCCAGCTTTGTATGTTACCCCAGATTAAAACACAGGGTAGCATTCCAGAATGTGGACCTCCCTGATCAACAGAATGAGGTGGTAAAATCTTGATGTAGTGGATTGTACCACCTCAGACTGCAAGGGGATGTGCCATATTTTAAAAGTTTCACCTCATTAAAAAAAAAATCTGTGCAAATTAAAACATTTAAATCAAGGGGAAATGTTTTTCAGCTTGCCTCTAGGTATATATTTAAATTAACCCTAATCCCTCAAGTGTACAACATTTAATGAAACCTTACTGAGTAGACACCAACCATTCCTGAATTAAATCTATCAAGTATCATGTCTCAGAAATAGATACTGTAATTTAACATGATTGAATGGTACATAAAGCATAAATTATTCTTGTCTAAATACTGTCTAATTTCTAGAAGGAAATGCAGCACACTTCGTTTACATAGTGTGATAACAGTTGACTCCTTAGCTAAAAGAAGAACAACCTCAGCAACCATTTGCCATATGTGATAGTGGGTAACAAAGAGTATCTTCAGTCTCAGTACGGGGTATTTTATGGACTTTTCCTGGTGCTGCACAGACATTTACATTGACTCCTCCACCCCAGTGCCAATTAATCTACTTTTTCTGGTATTAAAACCATAGCCTTGTAGGAGACAGCAGACAGGATGATTTCTGCCTGGAGCTCTGTAATCCCAACACTTTCCCGTCTACCAAATGTCCTTGTCCAGAGGGGTTTACTTTAGCGCTAGGGTTGCCAGGTCCCTTTTCACCACCCACGGGAGGTATTTGGGGTGGAGCCTGAGGACGGCGGGGTTTGGGAAGGGGAGGGACTTCAATGCCTTAGAGTCCAATTGCCAAAGCGGCCATTTTCTCCAGGGGAACTGATCTCTATCGGCTGGAGATCAGTTGTAATAGCAGGAGATCTCCAGCTATTACCTGGAAGTTGGCAACCTTATTTAGCACTGTGCTTTAGTTTCCCCCTCTTGTAATAGTAGTTGCTTGGACTGGCCAACGGTCCTTCTTCTAGGAGACGGGGAAGAAGTCCTTTTTCATTGAGCACAAGCTGAACTTGTGCAGGACTAGACTGATACAATCCATTCATTATGTTGGACAAGTACATTTGCCACAAGCACTGTGTATTGCAACCATGCACTGTGATTCTGGAGGCCTTTATATCTGGGTCAGTGATAGTTCATCCATATTTCTTAATGCTGCTATTAAAACTGAATGGTTTTGTTGCAAGTAGCAGTTAAAGGATATAAAGTATAAGGATATGCTCACATTTTGTGTGACACAGTTGCTGTTGTACCTTTAGTAAAAGAAATGTCAAACTCAAACGCAGCTGATGGCAGTATCTTGTTCCACCAGGCTGTTTAGAAAATATGGAGGCTTGGTTTTGATCACTAGCAGCCAGATTATGCTTCCAAGACATTCTATCAATCTGTTTCAGTGAAGCAGAACTAACAAGGAATGCTTCACTTAAGAGCAAACTGTTGCTATACAGTGTTAATTTCTGAGCAGGAGAGCAAAAATGTAATGTACACTGTCATTTGCAACTTGGTTGCCAGCTCTGGATTGAGAAATACCTGGAGATTTGAGGGGCACAGCCTGAGGAGGGTGGGGTTTGGGGAAGGGAGGGACTTCAATGCCATAGTAAAAAGCAAAGGTCCCCTTTGCAAGCACCGGGTCATTCCTGACCCATGGGGTGATGTCACATCCCAACGTTTACTAGGCAGACTTTGTTAATGGGGTGGTTTACCAGTGCCTTCCCCAGTCATCTTCCCTTTACCCCCAGCAAGCTGGGTACTCATTCACTGCCATAGAGTCCTATTGTAAAAGTGGCCATTTTCTCCGGGGGAACTGATCTCTATCGGCTGGAGGTCAGTTGTAATAACGGGAGATCTCCAGTCACCACCTGGAGGTTGGCAACCCTATTTGCACGTGTAACAAACCTCTTTGTTAGGGTATAAATACTTGGGTCAGGAAGTCAATACATGGGGCCCAAACATACCAGCCTGAAAAGAATGGGCAATGCAGTGACGATAATGTGAAAAGTTATGACTATTTGTTTGACGCTATTTGTATTAGAACCATTAGGCAGGAAGAAATCTGATCAAATTCAGCCCTCAGCCTAAAGGCCATCTGATCCAAGACCTATCCATGCCCATTCATATAATGATAGATGATTGATAGGTGCTAGATGGATAATAGCTAGGTAGACAGACAAACAGAATTTCTGTGATCAAAAACTGAAACTCCTTGCACACTGTCTGATTTTTGGGGGGCACCTATTACTATCAATCTCTTTAGCTGTCATGAGAGCATGTTTAACATAAAACAGAGCACAAATTATATGCATAGTAATCCTAGACATTTCCCCGGGCAAACACCACATGCTTTTAATACTTTGATAGCATTCCTACAATGCTACCATTACAATATTATCCGCATTGGCATATGGGTTGAAGAGCCCAGAGGGGAGCAAGGAGAACGAATCTGAATTATACATGAATTAAAAGGCACCAAAATCTCCAGACAAGACTTACATTCATTAACTCAGAAGGTTGTAGTGACCCTGGGCAGGTCTAGTTATCTCAGCACAAGTGGAGGTGGAGGAAGCATTCCAGGTCAAAACACAAGAGGCAAACCTCAAAAAGTCTCACATTGGTTTTATTTGTTTATTAAAGCATTTCTAAGGAATTTTGACCATTGGGTATCTTTCATCAGAAACAAACACGCACTTTGTAGCTTCTAATAAGGAGTTGCTTTGAGAGTGTACTTACGGTATAATTTTAAATGCTTCAGTAAATTAGTAAAACAACAGGATTTAGCACCGTTTTGAGGTTCACCTCTTGTTTGTTGATCTGAATACTGGTGCCGTCTTCCTTTGATTTTTTTTGGACCGTTGCAAGTTCAGAAGGTCGGGGAGGGGTTCCTGCCGAATTCAGTGAAACACCCCAAATAAGCTCTATCCAGCTGCTTGTCAACTTTGAGTGCGAAGCTCTGAATTCTGCCAGAATTCAAAATAATTTTTATGCATTTTAAAATGTTTGTGCTATCTTTTTAAAATGTCCTGGGTGGCTTACATCAAAATAATAATATAATACAATGTTACAATATAATATTAAAATAAAAAGGGGAGGGGCTGTGGCTCAGTGGTAGAGCATCTGCTTGGCATGCAGAAGGTCCCAGGTTCAATCCCCAGCATCTCTAGTTAAAGGGGACTAGGCAAGTAGGTGATGTGAAAAACCTTTGCCTGAGACTCTGGAGAGCTGCTGCCAGTCTGAGTAGACAATACTCACTTTGATGGACAAAGGGTCTGATTCAATATAAGGCAGCTTCATGTAGTCAAAAAATCAAGCACAATATGTTCAGCAATGAAGCACACATCACCATAACAGTTAGATGGTAAATATTGCTCCTAGTGGATTATGGTCTATGGGTCTATCTAAATAAAAAGGATTTGACTTTTTAAAGGACTAATCACATACACTTGACAGGTTTCTAACAGGAGGGAATTCCAAAGCAGAAAGCCATTATTAAAATATCTCTAGTGCTGTACTTAAAGTGATAGCAGCTACAAAATTTTCACAGGTACAATATGCTTTGTATCCCTGCTGTATTTGGGACCAGCTGCAATTTCCAGGCTACCTTAAAGAGGAGCCCCATTTAATTTATAGCATATTATAGCAGATGTTGAGAGGTTAGGATAGGCAAAACAGCATCTACACCTTCTTCTTTCCTTGTCTCCCACATGTTCCTGGTTTTTGCTGGCAGGGCAATCAAGGCAGTCTCTGTCCTGAACTCTGGCCAGAATCCCTACTAAAATAGGTCCAGATAATATATTTCATTGAAGAATACCTGGCAGGTATTTAAGAAAGGAAACATGAAAACAGCTGCAGAAACCAACAGGTGCAGGCAATAGTTTAAAATTAAGCACATTCTGGGCATTTGCTGGACAATAAAATATTATTTGCATCTGTCAGAGTTCTGTCCTCTACATCTGTTTGCTGTGGCCTCTTCCTTCCTTTTGCAGATTTTTTTAAAAAAAACACCTGGCTCCATAATTCCAGGCAAAGAAAACCCATGCATACAACAAACACAGAGAGAATATTGCTAGATCAGCAAGGGACAAAAGTGAAATGGAATAAAATGCTGCTAAAGTGCTGGTGCGCATAGCATATTTTAATAACGATGTAACAAAGGTGATACTTTACATATTATGTTCTCTCCCACTGTTATTTAACCTATATTCCCTGCTACTGAAAAGATGTAAAACAGCAAAGATAAAATTCTTCAGGTAAATACATTTCAAATGTTTTAAATTACCCTGAGAAGTAGCTGCAATAATCATAATAGCCCAGCAGGTGGAGAAAACAAGCTTAGTTAGTAAACCTGCAGGGCAGAAGTCAGTGAATCAAAACCCACATGCACACAAATACATGTGCTAAATACTTGTGAAAACCCCACCAGGAAAAATGCATGCATTATAAGGAATGTTGGTTTAAAAAGAGGGAGGGGGGTGCATGTTATGGATTTTTCTCAAAACTCTGTAACCCTCCTGTCTTTAAAATAGTTTGTTTGCCAGACAAGGTGTACATTTTATGGGGGCAGGAGGACTCAGGCCTCTGTAGGGTTGCCAGGTCCCTCTTCGCCATCGAAGGGAGGTTTTGGGGGTGGAGCCAGAGGAGGGTGGGGTTTGGGGAGGGGAGGGACTTCAATGCCATAGAGTCCAATTGCCAAAGCGGCCATTTTCTCCAGGTGAACTGATCTCTAGAGGCTGGAGATCAGATGTAATAGCAGGAGATCTCCAGCTAGTACCTGGAGGTTGGCAACCCTAGGCCTCTACTGGGATTTCGCACTGGGTGCCATGCCCCCCACCAGCCTGCTAACCCCTTCCTCACACTTGTATTTCTTACATGACATGCACATTACAGGCACGTTGGCTTTATTACTTTAGTGTAATGGATGAGTCCAGCTGGTTTAGAGAGTAAATATACCCAGTTGTTGGGATTCTGGTAAAATTGTTGCCTCTTGCCCAGGGGGGCTGAGTATGGCTGGAGAGAGGGGTTGTAGACAGTCGTGTTGGCCCACGGCAAAGTCCACAGGAAGAATGAGGTCCATGTAATGTCTTTGGTTGGTACCAACTAAAATGACACAAACCATTGTGCAGGCTTTCAGGTTTGTTAGAACCTTTCCTTCAGTGTTACTCCTCTGAAGATGCCTGCCACAGCTGCTGGCGAAACGTCAGGAAAGAAAACACCAAGACCATGGTCACACAGCCCGGATAGCCTACAAGAACCGATTTGTTAGAACCCTTTGTCAGGCCAGATGTGACACTTTTTAAAAAATCAAGGAAGGAAAAACAGATTTTCCAGGTCAAGATATGTCTGAAATGAGCTGTGAGTCACCAAAGCTCACATTGAAATAAATGTTGCTGGTCTTTAAGGTGCCACTGGACTTTTGTCCTATGAAGATCTCAAGACCCACTTGAGAATCTATCATCATTTGAAGCAGCTCTTCTCATTCTGTAGACTTGATCAAGATTTGTCATTATATCCTGAGGAATTTCCTCCTCTTTTAAAACATTTTTTTCAGTTGTAACATCCAGGTTGACGTTATGTGTTATTTGGTTGGTGCTAGTAAAGAGAATTATGTGGACTTGGTTTTTTGTCCTGGATTTTGCCTGAGGCAAAGGGGTTGTTCATACATTTTTTTTTTCTTAGATTGAGGCCAGGTCTTTTGGGTAGGAGGCAGTGAGTCAATTAAACTCCGTCCACACTCACAGAAAGCCTCCAGATTACCTTGATGCTGGAGTGTGGATCTCACCAGAGTGATTCTCCTAAGGAATTCTCCAGGGTAAATCTTTTTTATGAAATCATCAATAATATCAGCAAGAGTTTACACAGTGGCTTACAGAGAGAATCACATTTCACTGGCCATAAGATAAACAGCGCCCTGACCTGGATGGCCCAGGCTAGCCTGATCTCGTCAGATCTCAGAAGCTAAGCAGGGTCAGCCTGCTTAGTATTTGGTTAGTATTTGGATGGGAGGCCACCAAGGAATACTAGTGTTGCTGTGCAGAGGAAGGCACTGGCAAACCACCTCTGATAGTCTCTTGCCATGAAAACCCCAAAAAGGGGTCGCCATAAGTTGGCTGCGACTTGACAGCACTTTACACACACACAAGATAAACAGCACACACACACACATGGCCCTTTTCTACTTGCAAAAGCACGCTGGATGGAAGGAAGGGAATTACAAAATCTCTTTTGCCACTGTGCATGCACTCAGGAGCCTATTCCCCCCCCCACACACACACACACTATTGTGTAGGTAAGTGCTGGTCACATGTAAAACCAAGTTGGAAACCCCCACCTCAACTCACCTTTAACGTATCATCTAATTAGACCCTTAAATCCAGAGACTGGAGCCATGAAGAGACCTGAAAAACGGCCCAGGGTTGCAGCAAAAATCTGAAACCCATAACAAACAAACAAAAAACATTGGGGGGGGGGGCGTTAAACCTCCAAAAGTAATAGAAGCAACACCTGTAGCTTTAAGAAATGAATGCCCTTAATGACTATTGATAGGTACTAGCATTCCAGCTTTAGAATAGTACAAGGAAGTGCGGGTTGCCTGCAAGTAGTCTCCTGCCACAGTGGGAAACCCATGAATCACCACACAGTGATAGCTACCATTAGGCTTACATCACTTGTGTGTGTGTGTAAAGTGCTGCCAAGTCATGCATCACTTGTACTAGGCCTTTATCGACATATAACAAATGGATATACCAGACAAAGCCAGTTCCAAGCCTAGTCCCAACTAACACAAAAGGAGCCATATAGAGGATAGGGGACAGATAGAGGCAAAAAGGAAGATGGGCCAGTCTGTTCTATACAGTGTTAGGTTTAGGGGTGAGAAACCTGCAGAAGATACCTTCTGATTTCTCTGTACAACTAAAGAAAAGGGACATTTTTGGTGACCCATGTATCTATGAAGGCCTTATTCAGACTGTTCGTAAGTAGAAGTGGCTGTCTCCAAACCCAGCAAGGGTATATGAGGCAGGGACAATAGCCAACTAGAAAATTATTGAAAACTACAGCTGGACTCTACGGCATTATACCCCATTGAAGTCCTTCCCCTCCCCAAGCCCCAGCCTTCTCAGTTGCCACCCCCAAAATCTCCAGATATCTCTCCCCCCGCCCCCGAGCTGGCAACCCTAGGAGGACAGGGACCTCGGTGAACTACAATGCCATAGAGTCCATCCTCCAAAGCAGCCATTTTCTCCAGGGGAATTGATCTCTGTAATCTGGAGATGAGCTGTAACTCCTGGAGGCTGGCATCCCTAGCACCTGCAGGAGTGGGCTTGGGCAGGATTTGGCTGTTTCATGGCCCCCATTTGCTCTAGACTCATGCAGGGCTCTGACTCATGTGAGAGGCTGGAGCCTTCACTGAAGAGGTGTGTCTTGCCACCCAGGCCTTAAAGAGGAGGGGGCCAGTGAGGAGCCAAGTGATCCTCATAAGCCGGACCTACAGGCTGCACAAGGCAGCTGAAGTTGGGTGAGAGAAACCTGAACCCTATCAGTTCTGACTGCAGGGTTGACAATCTCTAAGTGAGACCTGGAGATTTCCCAGAATTACAACTGATCTCCAGACAACAGTGACCAATTGTCTTGGAGAAAATAGTTGCTTTGTAGGGTGGACTTTATGGGAGGTCTCTCCTGCTGAGGTCTCTCTCCTCCTCAGACCCCACCTTCCCCAGGCTCTACCCCAAAGTCTCCAGAAATTTCCCAGCCCAGAGATGCCAACCACAGTTCTGAAGCTTTGTGGGCCCAAACAAGTGCCACAATGGAGACTGAGCAGTAGGGTTGCCAGGTCCCTCTTCGCAACCAGCGGGAGATTTTGGGGGCGGAGCCTGAAGAGGGCGGGATTGGGGGAGGGGAGGGACTTCAATGCCATTGAGTTCAATTGCCAAAACGGCCATTTTTCTCCAGGTGATCTGATCTCTATCGGCTGGAGATCAGTTGAATTAGCAGGAGATCTTCTGCTACTACCTGGCAGTTGGCAACCCTAGTGAACAGGGCTTCCAATAGGGTTGCCAGGTCCCTCTTCACCACCCGCGGGAGGTTTTGGGGGCAGAGCCTGAGGAGGGCAGGGTTTGGGGAGGGGAGGGACTTCAATGCCATAGAATCCAATTGCCAAAGCGGCCATTTTCTCCAGGTGAACTGATCTCTATCGGCTGGAGATCAGTTGTAATAGCAGGAGATCTCTAGCTAGTACCTGGAGGATGGCAACCCTAACCTCCAACCTGACGCTTTCCACAGCTTCCTTGCTAAAGGGGACACTGTGATGAGCCCCAGCCTCACATGTTGTTAGCCACCCTGAGTCTTGTTTTCAAGAAAGTCTGTTCGTAAATGTCATAAATAAACCAACAATTCTTTGTGGATTTCAGTACTCTGGCTGCAGTGATTCAATCTCCACGAGCCTTCAATAGCCATTTAAAATTACCATACGCAGAGCATCAGCATTTCCCTGTTACCACCTCGGGAAGGGAGAGAAGGCCTTTCAACACCATAAATACCATGTCCCCACAGACAACCCTTTAAATGACACTGTAGACGAATCTATTGTAAACAGGCCAAAACTTAAAGCTTAATTAAATACACTCAGCACTCTTGGCTTATTCTCTGCCTGATATCTGATTATTACGGGAAAACCCCTCATGAACATCTATCAAACCTCCGTATACAGTTAAAGTGTAAGTACTCTCCAGAGTAAATGTCACTTTATGAGAATTCTTTTAAATGCAGAATGAGACTCCTCCATTCTTTGTATTACAATACCTCATGTCACATTTCTCATAAATGGTGCCATTAGTGTTTCAGTAAAACAGCTGTCCAAAAGACAGAAAATGCTGCCAAGTCCATAGAGCGCTGAAGTGGAAAGTTTTTGTTAACAGTTTTAATATAATAGAAATATTGTTTTAATATTGTTATATCTCAGCTCCCACCATTCTTCTAATGCTTTTCTAACAAACGCACATTCTCTCATACTATCCATAGGCAACTTTGTAGTTTACCTGACAGTCAAATAAAACCCACACATGTATTATGCTTCTGTTTTATATTATAATACTGTGCATGTAACCCCCCCCCCCCACAAGAACAATAGGAGGCCCCCTCAACAGAGGAAAGTTTCTGGACTAGGGTTGCCAGCTCCCGGTTGGGAAATACCTGGAGATTTTGGGGGCGGAGCCTGAGGAGGGCAGGATTTGGAGAGGGGAGGGACTTCAATGCCATAGAGTCTAATTGCCAAAGCAGCCATTTTCTCCAGGTGAAATGATCTCTATCGGCTGGAGATCAGCTGTAATAGCGGGAGATTTCCAGCTACCACCTGGAGGCTGGCAACCCTAGTCTGGACTATATTGTGCCTAATCTGTGCATGGCTTGTCTGGTTCCCATTTCTTCCCCCTTTTACTCTGGAGAAAATATAAACCTAATTTTCTCTGAAGTAAAGAGGAAACTGCAGTGTGGCTGTGGGTGGAGTGTCCATCTGGATGCTCCCCCCCATAGGCATCACAGGGAGGGTACCGAGCTATGATTCACCTTCCACAGTGGTGCAGCTAAGCTCTGCATCACACACACCTCCCAAACTTTAAAGTGGTTTTCCTCCCTTTCCCTGCCAAGGTATGCTGTATCATTACAATAGGCTGAGCAGGGAAAGAGAAAGTGAGGGGGAAAGAGGATGTTTTGGGCCTTGGGGGTGGTCCTTGGGGGCACGAAAGCTCACCACAAGAAAGATTCCTGAACCTGGTAGATGAAGCCATAATAATTTACCTCTTTTGCTTAATGCACAGAGCCCTGCTCACACAAGTGTGTGAACCACAGTGGTAAGAGCTTGTGTTTCTGTGGTGAGCATCTGAATGTGAGAATCACAAGCCAAGATGACAACAATATGAAGAGAGGACCCATGCAACTGGCCCCTTCTATATTTTCCCATATTCAGGCATTTAGTGCAGGGATACAGCAGCTTGCTACGGGGAAGGAGCTTCTACATTGCTAGCTGGGATTGGGAGTGGAAGTTTTGTCTTATTTAGGGTGGCTGAGGTCACACTAGCCATCGTAATGTTTTGTTTGTTTGTTTGTTTTGCTACGTCTTGTTACTTGCTTGCTTTGAAATCTCTGATTGTCCACGTTTGCCTGGACAATCTGGATTTAGGGCGTATTTTGCTTGTGCTCTCTGGTGGGACTTTAAATTTAGGTTGCGATGGGCCAGTCTGCAAGGGACTTTAATGTGTGACACGGATGTGTTTTATACTGATTGAACTAGCAATTCTCTTTGGATACTTTCCAGCTTTTTAGTCCACTATTTAGTCTTTGAGAATAAAGCACTCATATGCCCTATGTGAGCACCGAGTCCTATTTTGCTTCCTTTAAAATCAATGCAATGGCAGAACTGCTGAAATATTCAGTATCAAGTATGCAAATTGTATGTCAAGCTCAATTAAACTTCTACTGAAATGTAGCCATTACTGGTTAGGAGTTGTAAAATTTAACAGTGCATGGTACAATCGTATAATTTTGTAAAATGAAGGTAAGAAATACCTCACTCATAGCCGCTGGACGTATTATATTTTAAGGTGAACATAATTGTGCCAGCGAACCAATATGAAAGTACTTTAAATGAAAACTTAATAGCTACCAGAAGTCAAGAGTTTTCCTCTTTGGTCCTCACCTCTTGTAGGGACCAATAAAAGCTAGAGGAGCTTCTCAGCCCCATTTGAGTGGTACAGGATTAGAACAGTATCAGCTAAAGCTATTGGAAGTTCTACTTCTAGAAAGTGCTATTTCTGCCCAAAATTTTGAGAATATAAAAGCCACAGAAATGGTATTAGACACCCCTCCATGGGCATTTCTTACTGTACATATTAAAATGGAGACCTGTGTTTCATGTAGAAGAACTTGTTGGTAGGACTAACTCATGCATTACTTTGATTCAGATTTTTACACATGTATCCAAGAGAGAAAATGTAATGTGAAAAGTGGAATGCAGAGATCTCACACAAGAAAATATCCATGAAACCTGGAGTCCTAAAATGCCTTTAAGCAATTATTGCTCTGTCCATAGGTATGGATGGTCCCATGTGTTGTACTTCCTCCATTATATCTGCAAAAGAAACAAGCCAAAAACAAACAACCCCAAAACTAAACTGTAAAAGTGCTACCTGGTTCTTAGAAACAACAGCTGCAAAACTTCTCACTACTCAGTGGGGACTATTTAATTTTTATTGTAGCTGACAGAGTGCAAACTTCACCAACGTTTTTATGCTTTGCCGTGTTCTTTACTGTTCCTGCTCAGTGTTCACCTGCAGGATTAGATATTACTCCAAATGCTATTTCCCCCTCAGTTTGGGAGCCAACCACTAAATGCATGCGAAGTGTCATTTATGAATAATGTAATGTATACATACTCATAAATGATGCCGTTCACGTTTTGTACACAGGGGAGCAACTCCCAAGTATGAAATGTAAGCTCAAGTGACCTTTGGCTTTTACACTAGCTGCCTTCCGATGTTAGCAAGGCAGATTTGATAGTCAACCAGTAGAGTGTGCTGCGTGAATAGGGAAGCTGAAATCCTGCTGTGCAAAAGCCAAACCTGGAACTTGTGTTAACGTTAAGTGTGGGAAAGTGAGAGCCAGACAGTGAAGGAGAGGCACAAAGAGAGGAACAAGAGAGTGGCAACCCCTTTCCTCTCAGCTCTGAGGTTGCTCCAGGGCCAGCCGGGGGGATGGGGGAAGCAGGCAGCTGGGGCATTGGAGGGGGAAAGACACAACAGCGCCCCCCCCTCACAGGCCAGCAATCAGCCCTCATGACATATGGAACAAGACTCTAGAGTTGCTGGCCCCATAGCATCTGACCGGTGCAGAGAGTTCTCAGCATTTCCCCCTGTATTTGGCATGGGATGGCTTAGTTGGGCAAATGACAGCAGAATTCTTATTGGCTAAAAGTGATGAGTCATCTGAGACAGAGAGGCTTTTTGGTGGGCATGACTCGGCTGCGATTCAATTTGCTCAGCAGGATTCTCTATATTTAGTGACCCAAAGCATTGCTTGAGATTTATATTAAACACAAACGGGTCATCTGAGAATTATTATTTTTATAATTTGGACTTACGCTTGTTATACAGGATACTTTTAGTGCTGTTGATTCAAGTACATGTTTGAGCTAATAACTAAAAACAATAGGATATCTATTGCATTTTCTGCTCTGTTTCCTTTTGGGCCTTATCACTCTATCTTTCCCATCTACTGTGGAGCAAAATGGAAGTTCTATTTGCATCACCTGATGAGGGAGCGAGGTAAACATCCAGATAGTAATGGGGGGGGGGAATGGATGGGAGATGAAGTGGGAATCTCTGCTACTGTACATGCATTCCCAAAGTCTTTGGGTTGCAACCCTGATGGAATAACTAGAAATAAACAAAGAACTTTAGAGGTTTTTCCTCTGGTAAATTAAAAAATAGGAATTCTTCCTTTCAAAATGTTTAAAAAGGTAAAGATCCCCTGTGCAAGCACTGGGTCATTCCTGACCCATGGGGTGATGTCACATCCCGACGTTTCCAAGGCAGACTTTGTTTGCGGGGTGGTTTGCCAGTGCCTTCCCCAGTCATCTTCCCTTTACCCCCAGCAAGCTGGGTCCTCATTTCACTGACCTCGGAAGGATGGAAGGCTGAGTCAACCTTGAGCCGGCTACCTGGAACTGACTTCCGTCGGGATCGAACTCAGGTCGTGAGCAGAGCTTTTGATTGCAGTACTGCAGCTTAACACTCTGCGCCATGGTGCTACTCACAAATATATGTTTGCTTGTTATATGACTTATTAATTGAGAAGAGGGCTAAGCACAGGGACATGTGCAGACATGGTCTTTCTGTCCTCTGCAAGATGTGGGAGAGGAAATAATCCAGAAAGATGGGCAGCCCATTCCTGAAGGGGGGGAGCAGTTAGGCAGCAGCCAGCAATGGTGCAGCCACGCCACCTCCATAGAGGCTTTCTGGCTGCTGCAAGGAAAATAAAAGTACTTTTAAAATGAAAAGGGGGGAAATGCCCCCATAGATAGCAACAGGGCTATGCCCCCCCACCATGCTGACACAGGCTTTCCCTCCTGGGAAATCTCTGCTGATGTGGCTGTGCTGGTGTCGGGTTCGGCAGAGCTCTGCAGCTCCCGGACACCGGCATGTTTGCCCCCTTACCAGTGTAGGTGCCAACTTATTCTGTGATAATGTGGCACCTATCCTGGCGCAGAGTCACGCTGGCTCCTAAGGAGCTTTGCCCCCCCACTTCAGGAACAGGTTTTTAGTCCCCAGAGTCTGTGTAGGATTGTCTAGACAAGATCAGTGTTAGCACCTTTCCATGCCATTCTTGACCTCTCAGGATTTGGTTCAGTAAATCCCAGACTTCAGTTAGAAAACTAGATAAATTGGTGTAGTGGTTGAGAGCAGTGGATCAGAGCGGTGGACTCTGATCTGGAGAACCGGGTTTGATTTCCCACTCCTCCACATGAGCGGCAGAGGCTAAGCCAGTGAACTGGATTTGTTTCCCCACTCCTACACATGAAGCCAGCTTGGTGACCTTGGGCTAGTCACAGCTCTTAGAGCTCTCTCAGCCCCACCTACCTCACAGGGTGTCTGTTGTGGGGAGGGGAAGGGAAGGTGATTGTAAGCCAGTTTGAGTCTCCCTTAAGTGGTAGAGAAAGTCGGCATATAAAAACCTTCTCTTTTTCTTCTTTTCCCTTAGTTTGAGGTAACCAATCAGACTCTAAACACAGTAACATCCTTCTAAACCCATTGTTGTCAATGGACTTAAAGCGGCATAAATCTGTTTAGGAATGCAGTGTAAGGTACTGACCAATCCACAGAATACAATGTGACCCTCTGGCCACTTGTCATTTCAAAGAACAAAAATGTAAAGGAAACCTCTTTCTTGGTCTTCAGCAGTTTCCTTCCCTTTACCTCGAACAATGTCCTTGGGACTAGGGCTGTCGATTCGGTTCATCCCAAACCGAAAAACCACCGAATTTTCCCCAATTCGGCGGTTTCTGGTTCGGGACGAACTGAATTCAAAAAAGATGGGAAACAGGGGGAGCCGATTCGGCAAATTCAGGGTTCGGCTCCCCCCCGCGCGCCTTCAGGGGGCTTCCCTGAAGCCGGGCGGGGGGCCCTTTAAACAGATCTGCGCCTCCCGGCCAGGAGCTCCCAGCTGGGAGGCGCAGATCTATTTAAAGGGCCCCCCGCCCAGCTTCAGGGAAGCCCCCTGAAGGCACGCGTGGGGGGGGGGGGCAGATCTGCGCCTAACAGCTGTTAGGCGCAGATCTGTTTAAAGGGCCCCCCGTGCGCCTTCATGGAAGCCCCGTGAAGGGGGCGAATTTTCCCCTGAACTCTGGATCTCGCCCGAATTTCAGGGATCCAAAGCGGGGGAGTTCGGACTTCGGCACGGCCTGAATTTAAAAGGGCCGAATTTTGCCAAAGCCGAACTTTACCGAATTTTTTTTTCAACAGCCCTACTTGGGACTCTAATCCAGCCTTTAGCAATTAAAGTCGAGCTTTCAAATTATCTTTGCTTTGAATATGCCAGCTTGATTCTCTGTAGTTCCTGAATATGAGCCAAAACACCTTTACAAAGTTAAAGGGACTGAAAACTAAGCAGCCACATAGCAAAATAGTTCTGCAATTTTATTATTTACAATTAATTATTGATAGAGCCCCATAGGCTAGACACAATGCTGTGTTTAGTAGGAAAGATGTGCCAAGCAAGTTACAGGTCTCCTGTCCCAAAGGGAGCAATCTAAGAGAGGGCAGAACAAGAACTGAAAAGCCTGCAAAACCGCAAGACTGAAATAATGGAAGACGAAGATATCCACTTTAAAAATCAAAAAGGAACATACATACATGCCATCAAGTTGCAACTTACTTATGGCAAATCCAGCAAGGGGCTTTCAAGGCAAGTGAGAAGCAGAGGTGGTTTGTCATTACTTTCATCTGCAGTCTTCCTTGGTCATCCCCCTCCTTACCTTTCAAGACCTGAGGAGAACAGGCTATACCATGCTGTCTTCCCTCCTGACAAAGAGGTAGGAATACAAAAAAAAAAGGGGGGAAAGAGCCCTTTTGGGGGGAGGAATGCTGTTTTTGCTTATGTTTTCCACTGTAGTCAGCAAAGTTTTACTGTATTTAGGGAAGACAAGATACAGTTAGGGTATCCAGCATCCATGTAGGGCCTAGAGATCTCCTGGAATAACAACTGATCTCCAGAAGACAGATATCAGTTCCCCTGGAGAAAATGGCTGCTTTGGAGAGCAGATTCTATGGAATTATACTCGCCTGAGGTCCCTCTCCTCTCCAAACCATGCCCTCCCCATGCTGTACCCACAAATCTCCAGGAATTACTGAACCTGGAGTTGGCAACCTGAGTTACAATAGTGGAGGGCAGACTTTATGGTTCTGGGAGCTACCTGATTTAAGAAATGGAGCAGCTACCAGTCACAAAATATCTCGATGGGTGGATCAGTCACAAAATGGTAAGTTGGAAAAAAATTACAACATTTAAAAGCAGTGCATGTATAGGGAAAGCTTTCCTCTACTGTTTTACCACACACACTCTGCAATTGTAACTTGACTTGAAAGAGAAAAATATACAGTTACCTCCATGTTTTTCCTGAAAAAGGCAAACAGTAGTTTTAAGTGTGTGTGTGTGTGGGGGGGGGGCAGTCAGCAGCATGCTGTTTTCCTGTCCAGAGCAAGGGAGCATGTGTGCATGCATGAAGGAGGAGTGGTGGATGGGAAAGGTTACTGTTGCTGTTATTTTCCCATCCAGAGCAGAGTGTGTGTGTGTGCGCGCACAAAGTCCCTCCTCTCTTGCACAAAAATGAAAAAGGAGAGAAAGTGCTGCGGTAGCTTTAAAAGTAAGGGTAAGAATGTGATTATAGTTGCACTAGAGGAGGGGAGAACTAAATTTAATTATTTGGACAGTGAGATGACCCCCCTTCCTGCAATTTGTTCTCAGTTTAACTAATCCTTTGCACATAGTTTATAGGATGACCAGATGCAAAGGAGAAAACAGGGATCCTGCACCTTTAAAAGTCATGCCTCAGAGGAAAAGAATGTCAACCAGGTGCTCTGGGTTCAGCAGGGCTGAGGGCCCCTCCTCTATTGCACAATTCTCAGAGGATTCTTAGCAGATCCCTTGTCTTCTGCATTTGATCATATTCTCTCTCTCTCTCTCTGTTTTAATAATTTTAAAAAGTGAATGGTGATTGTGCCTACTGGACTGACTTGTTACCATGAAAGACATGTAATAAAATAGTAAAGAAGAAAAAGTTGCCAATACTTTTACTGTTTCGTCATCCTGTGCCTTGATATGCGCTTGAATGGCAAATATTAGAGAATTGCATATTTTTTGGTTTCAAGAAGGTTTAAAGAAACTCCCTCCACTCCAATTTTCGTTAAGTCTATGCATTTTCATGTTGATGTTTGCTTTCCCTTCTACTCCTCTCTTTCTGAGGTGGATACCTCAAAGAAAAGGATGATTCAGTATGTGGCGGTGGTGAAAAAGAAAAAAGGCGAACGCTATTCTGGGGCCTCTTTAAATAACCAGTGGGATGCTACACCCTCTTGGCCATTTCCACCCCACCCATATGACCAGGAAGTACTGGGGATTGGAGGAAAACTCTCATTGGCTTGGGCAGGCTCCTCTCATCCCCATCCATCTGACCTTATGCCAGATGCTTTCCCCCATCACCTGTGTGCAGGGCTGCCTCTTACTTCAAAAGCCAGCCCTACCTGCTGCTTACAGCCTCCAGCAGTTAGGTTGCTTCTTTTCTGAGGAGTTATCCCTGCAGCCCAGTCCCCTGTGAGACTGCCTTGGTTGTGCTGTGGCTCTGGTGTGTGGTGTCAGGCCATCCTCCCTCTTTGGGAAGTGAGGCCATGCTAGTGCCATCCCAACAAAGCATAGCTTGGCCAGTGGTTAGGGTTGCCAACCTCCAGCTGGAGACCCTCTGCTATTACAAGTGATCTCCAGCTGACAGAGATCAGTTCCCCTGGAGAAAATGGCTGCTTTGGCAAGTGGACTCTATGGCATTGAAGTCTCTCCCCTCCCCAAACCCCACCCTCCTCAGGCTTGGCCTCAAAAACCTCCTGTCGGTGGTGGACAGGGACCTGGCAACCCTACCAGTGGTACAAGAGGGCTGTTCTAGTTGTCCGCCATTGTCATGGAGGAGAAAGATGTTGGAGTAATGTGACTCAGCATGCTTGGATACTGGGGGGGGGCACTACATTGCTCTAGATACGCATATGCGTGCCCTTCATTTTATACCACTCTCCTCGTGGCTCTTCATGGAGTCAGAGGCATCTATGGGTCTCACCTGTAAAAGTGATGTCTTCTTACTTGCACATATGTTCCACTGGATCAGGTGGCCATTTGTGATAGGGATTAGTTTAGGAGTTTTTCTCTCCTTTTGACTGCAACCTGGATATGAGCTGAATCTACCTGAATAAATGTACATTTTACCTTTTGCAATATATTTCTTGGGAGTTTATTTACTGCATGCAATATCACACTTCTATGAAAGCTCATACCCTACCAGAAAATATTTTTGTTAGTCTTTAAGGTGCTACTGGACTCTTGCCCTTTTTGACTTCTATGAACCTTGTTTATTAACTAATAAATATCACAAATAAAAGGAGGAACCTTATTGCTGCAGCTGGTAAGGTTGGATGGGGTAAGAGTTGCCAGTCTCCAAATGGGGGCTGGAGATCTCCTGGAATTATAACTGATCTGCAGATGACAGAGATCAGTTCCTCTGGAGAAAATGGCTGCTTTAGTGTGTAGGCTCCATAGTATTATACCTCTCCGAGGTCTCCCCAAACTCCTCCCTCCCCAGGCTGAACCCCCAAATCTCCAGGAATTTCCCAACCTGGAGTTGGTACCCGTAGGTGGGGTGCTGCAGCCTGACATGACCAGATGAAAACCCAGAAATGAAAATCCCAGTTACAAAATCCTGAAATATCATTTTTGTGAAGAACTGGTGTTCTTTGATAAACAATGAAATATGTTACATTTTTGCATCATCTTTATTTATTTTGTTGAGCATTCTTAGCAATAGATTTACAAGAGAGGTTAGATGCACTGAACAAATATTAAGGCTTCAAAATCTTGCTTCTCTGTTGTCACCGGGAGCAATTTTATAAAGAAACTGTAGATTTTGGTGCCTTATATTTCTATTTATGACTATCCTGGGTAGTAAAATATTCTACAAAATTATAAATTTGGGGGGCTTTGTAATCCCACATCTCATTAGGCTGTCAAAATGAATAGTTACATCCACTTGTGATATAACAACACATATAATTACAAAATATAAAACTTGGACTGAAGCATATAAAAGAAATAAGCTGGAGTAGGTTGCATGATATGAGTCAGGAGGGTACAGTGTCCTCAGAAGACAAGATTTCATATATCAAGAAATTTATACTAGTGGTTGTAAGCAAACTCCCTCTCAGAAAATAAATATGTTCAGGGGTACAGAAAGGCTTGACGGAGTCTATCATTGCTAACAAGTAATGTTTGTGTTGTTCATTGTTTACAATAAAAAGGAAGCAAACTGAGAATATCATGAGTTTACGGTAAAAATGTCCAGGGAGGCTTTTAAAATAGATTTGTGTGAATTTTGTTTGGCAAATAAAATCCTCACTATGGTATGCAAATGTTTAGAGTACATCTGAGACATTCAGAACAGGGATGGTGGGTGGGGAAACTGACTAGATATAAGAGGCCAAGCCCAGAGAGATTGATCACTCACGCACTGTAGGTCCATCTAATGAGAAGGTTTCCTTGTAATACCAATGTACTTTATTTTATTTTTTATGTTTGTTATTTATCGTTCGCCTTTCTCAGAGACTCAAGTCGAATTACACATGGTGAGTCATTACAATCAACTAAATGGGACATTCAATAACCAGTGCGTTAGGATTTTAGAACAACCAGAAAGAACTGAAGAATAGCAAAAGTATTAACATACTCAGTAAGCGGTTCGGAGATTACATAATAAGATCCTACTTCAATAAGCTATATGCAGCAATACCGAGCACAATCTCAGTCATACAGATTGAGATATATAGAAGTGAGTATTGTCAGCATATTGATGACAACCAACCCCACAACTACGAACGGATTGTCTTAAGGGCTTTACATAGAGATTTAAAAACATGGGGGATAAAACTGTACCCTGTGGAACCCTGCAAGATAGGTGACCTATGACTGTGTCTGTGTCTGAGTATTTTAGCTGCAAAAAGCAGCCATGGGGGTGGGAGAGTGGGAAATGGAGCCCCGGGATGGGTCAGTGTTGCGGTGCTATAGAAGGAGCGATCTAGCTTCTGCCGTTCTATTTCCCTAATTGAAAATATCCACATCCAGACATTGTTAAACCCTAGGAGGAAATAAGAAAGACAAGTAATTGTACTGTACCAACTGTTTTTTTCCTCTCTGCCGGGACTTAAAGAAGCTGAGGCAAGGGGCATTTCCAATCAAGGAATCCAGGTCACTACCTGCAGCTCTCTCTCTCTCTCTCTCTCTCTCTCTCTCTCTCTCTCTCTCTTTCTCTGGCATCTAAAATTCACCTCTAGGGGATCTGATTCCGGCATCACAAGCACTTTGTCCCTTTGAAACTGAAGGTGGAATCCAGGGAAAACCTCTCTTGCAGAGTTCCTAATGAAATGCTGGAATTCACACATGAGAACATGTTGTAGCAGCCTCGTAGTCCAGGGAGAATCATTTGTACATTGTGCTTCACATGGAAGGAAGTCTGGGAGGAGGGAGACACCATAAATAAATTTTATTTGCAGCTAATATGCCAGATAAAACAGATAAAACAGAAACTGACCATACAGAGTAGATGTTTACAACCAAGGCCAACAAAATTAGGAATCACCCAATTTTACACTTCCACCGAGTAGGGAACATTGAGGTGACGTAGCTTCATTGCTATGGCACAATATTTTGCAACCTGGGTGGTGATTGGTGAGCTGTCTCCCAGCAGAAACCTTTTGGCCCATTCACCCTCATCACCAGAGCCCATTTCCCTAATCAAAGGGTCAATGATATTGAAGTGGGCTGACTTGTAGAGGGGACATCTAAAAAACACATGCTCAGTGGTTTCCAGCTCCCCTGTGTTACACGGGCAAAGTCTCTCCACCCTGGGGATCTTCTTAAATCTCCCTTCTAATATGGCAGATGGTAGGGCTGAACATCTGGCCAGTGTATAGGCCCTCCTATGTGTGTTCCTTTCCAGGGAGTATAAATATGCAGCTGGTGCTAGAATAAACCTGGAATGGAGGGAGACACCAACACTGATAACTGTTTGAGCACTGTGCATCCTGAAGTACTGAGGATATTCCTAATATGGGGGGGGGGGGAATTACCACACCAACAGCATGAACCTCTGAAGCAAGATTTGCCATTGATCGATTACAGCAGTTTAATTATAGCCATCTTATTTCAGTCTGGAATCCCCCCCCCCATTTTATTCAAGGAAGTCTACATAGCACATAGGTTTTAGACAAAATTATATAACAATAATTAAAATACATTACAGAAGGAACATTTGTCGCTTTGGGGGAAAAACTACACGTATTTTAAGGTCGCAAATTAAAATTACAGTTACAATAGCCACAGAATCACAGGATAATAATTAGACACTGAGTTAATGGCAGTAGCTCAAATTTTTAGTGCAGCCGAGATGTATTTGGCAACTGCCAGAGAGATGTGAAGTTTGTTTCCAGACAGGAGATTGAGTAAGCGATAATCCTTTGAACAGCCGGGAAAAGTTGCAAGAACGGGGTTAGCAGAGAAGCTCTTAAGCTGCCATAGAATTTGCATGAAAGGGAAAAAATGTGACAGGGTTTCAGGCACCTCAGGACCACAGGAGCAAATCCTCTGGCCACGTGGTATGTTAGAGAATGTGTGGAGCAGAAGTAAAAGAAAATTAAAAGCAGACAGCACGTGGCACCCCACATTGCAGCAAATGGCCCTCCCATGGTTGTTTCAGCTTGGAAAACTGCCATGGGAGGGAAGGTTGAAACACCTTCTGGCCCCTGCATCATGGTCATAAGCTGAATCTGGACCAGCAGTCCTTAAGAATGGTGCTTCATTAATGTTATGTCTAACAGAAGTTAGGTTGGGGTCACACTTATCATCTAGCTGAGCCCTAGGAATTTAGTAGCTAAAGCAAGCAAGCAACCCAAATAGCTGTGCTAGAGAATACCTGACCCCCTCCCCCACAGAAAAAAGGAAATATCCTTTTAAATTGCCTTTTTTTTCACTTTCTGGCAATGAAAGAAGGGAGTAGCATGGTTAGCGATGAGTGACACTTTTTAAAAATTGAAAACAATAAAACTATTTCCCGTTTTTGCATGGGTCAGAAGAAGTTGAGCAGATGAGATCCTTAAGCACAGGAGAAAGTTGTCTTTTTAAATGAAAAATAGCCTTCCAGCAGATATTACAAAAAGTGATTCTGATGTCCTATTTTCTATAAAATATGTGATTGTTTTATATTCACTTGACTTGACTTTATGACTATCTTAAGGAGACTTGTAATAAATTGCCAGTATGCCTCTTACATGTTGAACAAAGAAGCAAAGGGGCTGATGTGAGAACTTAGACTTAAGTTTGTATATGCACAGGAAAAAAAGGCCCCCTTTCTGTGTAAAATGTCACTATCTAACTCAATGTTGATTAAATAAACCCTATTGTAATGGTAGCATTATTGTCAACTATTCCAGAACGCAGTAGCCCACCCTGGACAAGTTATGCGGTACATAAAAAGAAGGTAGGCATACCAGATGGCCTATCATGGCAGGCTGTCCTGCTCCTAGCTCCTAATCTCTACTGCCATTTTTTACCCCATCAGGAGCAAAAATGGAAGGTGCAAAGTGATGTAATGATGCTCTAAGAATTCTTCAAATCTCTATGTGTTTTACCAGAGAAATTGGGAACTGGAAATTCCTAGAGCATTGCAACATCACTCCCCCCACCATTTTTGTTCATGCTGGAGTGAAAGGGCCAGCTGGCAACCTTAAGAAGGAGGTCATACATTACCAGAATGGTCCTAGTCTATGCTGGCTTCCTGACAATGCCCTAAACAGAGTTACAGCCTCATAAGTATATTGGATTTCATGTAAGTGGATTTGGAAGGATGTAACTCCATTTAGAATTGCACTGTGAGACATTCTACCATAATTTCACTGGGTCTTGTCCATGAGAACTTCCCGATGGACTGTGGCTTTCAGCTCTACATATCAAAGCTCTACATATCCTTCTATTCCACTGATATTTCTAACACTATCTGCAAGTAGGATTGCCAACCTCCAGGTGGGGCCTGGCAATCTCCCAGAATGGCCACTGATCTCCAAACAGAGATTAGTTTCCCTGGAGAAAATGGCAGCTTTGGAGGGTGGAGTCTATGGCATTGTACACTCTGAGGTCCCCCCCTCCCCAGGCTCCACCCATAAATCTCCAGAATTTCCTAAACTGGAGTTGGCAACTCTATGTGACTTACCAACTGATGCAAGTTTGCCAGGGCTCACTGCTGGTTGTTTGATTGCAAAGGTCCAATAGACCTATTGACTTCAACTTCCCTGATGTGTGCTGGGAGACAAACTCTGGTAAGCGTCCACAGTCACACAACTTCCTGACCTGCCTGGACGATGACTTCCTCTCCAAATGGTGGAGGAAGCTACAAGGGGCTCAGCTATACTGACTTAATATTAACCAGCAAAACTGTTTTGTGTGTGAACAAGATCTTGGGGTACGCAACACTGTAAGCTCAATACTACCTCTTTTGTCTTCTTCCCCCCACTCCTTTCTCCTGACCATAATGGGTGGCTGCCAGGCTCCTGGCTTTATAGAGTTTGAAGTTGTACTTTATTGTATTTATTTACAGTGTTTTAAAATTATTTTTATTGTATTTGTTGTATTTTATTGTAAGCTGGAATGTGCTTTATTGGTGGCTGTTAACTGCTGTGAGCCCCATGGAGTGGGAGGGTGGGATATAAATTTAAATAAATAAATATAAGCAGCCAGTGTGATGCAGCAGCAAAAAAGGCTACTGCGTTCTTATCAACAGAGGCATAACATCAAAATCACAAGATGTCATAGTCCCGCTGAACATTGCATTGGTCAGGCTGCACCTGGAGTATTGTGTGCAGTTCTGGAAGCCTCACTTCAAAAAGGATATGGACAGAATCGAGCAGGTGCAGAGGAGAGCAACGAGGATAATCAGGAGCCTGGAAACCAAGCCCTATCAGGAAAGGCTGAGGGACTTGAGAATGTTCAGTCTGGAGAAGAGGAGGTTGTGGGGGGGGGGAGACATGATGGCCCTCTTTAAGTATTTGAAAGGCTGTCACTTAGTGGAGGGCAGGGAGCTGTTCTTGTTGGCAGCAGAGGATGGGACTCACAATAATAGGTTAAAATTATGGGCGGAAAGGTACTGGCTGGATATTAAGTTTTTTTTACAGTAAGAATAATTCAGCACTGAAATCTGGCTGACTAGGGAGGTGGTGAGCTCCTCTTCTTTGGTAGTCTTCAAGCAGCGGCTGGATGAACACTTGTTAGGGATGCTTTAGGCTGATCCTGCATTGAGCAAGGGGTTGAACTAGATGACCTGTATGGCCCCTTCCAACTCGATGATTCTATGACCCGTATTACTATGACTTGTATTTCTTTCCAGTTTTGAAGCTCATATCCTACAGGGTTCAAATGAAGCCTGAGCTGAGTATGGTCATAAATATGGATTTAACTCCCCCCCAAAACAAAACCTATATTAATGTATATTTTTGTAAGCTTTCCTCCCATTACAGTCATTATTCTGTTAGCTACATAATTCAAACACATGTTCATAATCAGTTAATGCCATCAAATCCAAAGGTTTGTGAACACATAGATGTATAGTCAACATAGAAAGGAAAGCTCCACACACTTGCTTGAATGACCATCTTTCTTTTCTAGAGGCAATTCTGGGAAACCATGCATGTACATTTCTTGAGATTACTAGCAATGCAGCAATAATACTAACTGAAAAGTCACCATGGCTTTTCAAAGAATTCCGGTATTTTCTTAAACCCAGATACTCATCTATGTCAAGTTTCTGGCAGATCCTGAAGCAAGAGAGAGAAATAGGAAACCTTCAGAGAAATAAACATGACAGAGATGCGAAGAGAACAAACAGATCAGTAGAGCCATAAATTTCCTTGACTGGTTATTGTATTCAAACTTTAGATGTTACAGATGAACTAGTTCTATGCTTTTGTTTGCTGGTAGCTTGACAGCATCACTGCAAAATTACTGTTGACTTCTGGGAGTTTCAGACATGATCTTACTCACCCAAAGCAACTTTTTAAATACATGCATACATACATCTAGCTCAGAGCTTCTCATTCAGTGAAAAGTGGTGTCAGGATTTTACCAGGAGTAACTAAATTCATTACTGGAATAGTATGAGGCATGACCACATGGGAGCGGCAACCACTCCACTGGCATAGATCCAACCTTAGGCTGGAGGAAGTTTCTCCTAATTAAGTGATTCTTCTGTTAGAGGAAGGCTCCTTAGACGGCTGAAGGAAGGCTTCAAACTTTGTTTGGTGGAGTGGCAGAGTAATGGTAGGATCCATTTCGGTCAACATAAAAATAAGAACATAAAAGCCATGCTGGATCATACCAAGGCCCATCAAGTCCAGCAGTCTGTTCACACAGTGGCCAACTAGTGCCTCTACGAAGCCCACAAACGACTGCAGGAGCATTATCCTGCCTGTGTTCTACTGCACCTAATATAATAGGCATGCTCCTCTGATATTAGAGAGAATAGGTATGCATCATGACTAGTATCCATTTTTACTAGTAGCCCTATCCTCCATGAAAATGTCCACCCCCCTCTTAAAGCCTTCCAAGTTGGCAGCCGTCACCACATCCTGGGGCAGGGAGTTATACAATTTAACTATGCATTGTGGAAAGAAATACTTCCTTTTATCTGATTTGAATCTCTCACCCTTCAGCTTCAGCAGATGATTCTGCATTCTAGGATTATGAAAGAGGGAGGAAAGCTTCTCCCTGTCCACTCTCTCCATACCATGCATAATTTTAAAGACCTCTATCATGTCTCCCCTTAACCAACTTCTTTCCAAGCCAAACAGCGCTAAGCATTTTAACTGCTCCTCACAGGGCAGTTGTTCTAGCCCCATGACCATGATCATTTTGGTTGCTCTTTTCTGCACCTTCTCAAGCTCTGCAATATCCTTTTTTAGATGTAGTGACCAGAACTGTACACAGTATTCCAAGTGTGGCCTCATAAAAATGGGCCCTTAGAATTCTGATAGCCGTGCCTGCTGGAGCAACAAAGCTCTGAGGATCCCAGTTTGAGAGAGCACAGAGTCGCTAGGAGTCACAGCAGTTTTGTGAGTGTAGGTACATCCCAGGATGTGACTCCTTCAACAGTCAAAAGTCAACTTAAGTAGACCCTCACAATAGATCCTCCATGGATTTTAAAGCCAACTTGCATTTTTCTATTTTAAAACATTTATTGGCACAGTATTTCTACACGTCCAACATAGTGGTGGAAATTGCTGTTAGGTCGCAGGCACTTTTGGCAACCCTGTACGGTTTTTCAAAGCAAGGATGTTCAGAGGTGGTTTGCCATTACATGCCTCTGTGTTAGGGCTGCCAACTGCCAAGTAGTAACAGGAGATCGCCTGCTAATTCAACTGATCTCCAGCCGATAGAGATCAGATCACCTGGAGAAAAATGGCCGCTTTGGCAATTGAACTCTATGGCATTGAAGTCCCTCCCCTCCCCAAACCCCACCCTCTTCAGGCTCCGCCCCCAAAATCTCCCACCGGTTGTGAAGAGGGACCTAGGAACTCTGCTCTGTGTTGCAACCCTGGACTTCCTTGATGGTCTTCCATCCAAACCAGGGCCAACTCTGCTTTTCTTCTGAGACCTGATGAGATTGGGCTAGCCTGGGCCATCCAGGTCAAGGCCACATCCAGCCTACCACTGCTCTATTTCTTTCCAGAGTAAGAGCATCAACATTCATTGTACAGAAAAGCCAATAATGCAGGAAACATTGCACAAATTTGGACCCCCAATTTTGTAATTAAAAAAACTTCCATTATGTACTGTTCACTGGTTTTTGGAAATGTTTTTGGGACAAAATTTATATTATGTTGCATTCTGGATACATATGTATAACTGAGGAAAAATAATTTAACATAGAAAAGAAAAAGTGCATAAAGGAGGATTAACTGGTTCCCCCCAAGCCAGCATGGTGTTGTGGTTAAGAGCGGTGGAGTCTGATCTGGAAAACTGGGTTTGATTCCCCACTCCTCCACATGAGCGGTGGAGGCTACTCTGGTGAACTGGATTTGTTTCCCCACAAAGCCAGCTGGATGACCTTGGGGGAGTCACGCAGTCCCACCTACCTCACCGGGTGTCTGTTGTGGGGAGGGGAAGGGAAGGCGATTGTAAGCCGGTTTGAATCTCCCTTAAGTGGTAGAGAAAGTCGGCATATAGAAACCAGCTCTTCTTCTTCAATCTCCCTGTTGAAACTGGTCTACATTATGGCCTTGAAAGCTGCCCTTTGAGTTCTTCTAGCTTAAAGTAAAACTGAGCTTTCATTGCAGGCTTTGTGTCAGTCAATACAGTTCATTTCCTTTCTAGCATGGCGTGTATTCTCTCGTTTTATATTTTGCTGAAAATAGAAAATTGTCAGCTGCATGCTTGAATAATCCTATGATAGGATGCCCTGGATCTGAAATGTACACATACAGAAAGAATAAGAGGCCAAGTTGGAGGGATGCAGGCTAACTGGTTGAATGGATGTGAACTTAGAAGCTCTCATTACAGTGATGTGATACAAAAAGCCTGAATCCAAATTCTTTCTGGGTCTCTGGAAGGGGAAAAAAAAAACCCCTACAACTAGACCATCTTAGGTTGTTAGCTATCAGAGTTCAGGTTCCCCCCCCCCTAAAAGGAGTATAGTTTCGGTTAGCTCAATATTTTATAGGCAGCTGGAATTAAAAATGTGGAAGGGACATCATTAGCTTGATTCCTATTCCACGCTATTTTTAATTTTGCACCACTGTGATTCTACTTGACATCTCTGAGTACAGTAAAGGCACTCCTGATTTCTGTCGCTTAGTATAAGAACACAGGCAGCCCCAGGATGATCATGACTGCTGAAGCCAATGAATCGGTGTCTTGCTGAATGCTGAAAAAGTGACAGCTGATGTAAGCTTTACTGTTTAGGCTGCCATGAGGGCTTGGGTTGCCATAGAAAACGGTGGACAAAATTGCTCAGTATTGATTGGTCTTTGACCCTTTGGGATGATGCCAGTATCTGTATGAACAAAGAATGGATACACAAGGGCCCTACTGCATGCTCATTCCTTCTGAGGGATGAAACCATATCTTGTGACATGGTCCTAACACAATTATTATATACACCGGTGCTGCTGGCATGTGTAATTGCAACCCATTTTAAAGGAGTGTCACAATAACACAAAACAGTATTTGCATATACATTGCTTGATGTAAATCTCAATCTGGCCTAATTTACACAAACTGTAACTGAAGTGGTAAAGTTGTTCTTAGACTGTATCAGTTCACAGTATGCATGGGGACAGCATAATATATTTTCAGTTACAAAGAGAATCCTACATGTAAAAAAATCAGCATGTCAAGAAGAGTTCTTTTTATTTTATATTTTAAATAAATATACAAACACACAAACACACATATGCAAAGAATTGTGAATAAACATACGATATTGTACATTAAAAATATATCAACATATAAAAAACAGTTAAAGTGTAACCACTAAATACATTTAATTTCAGCTTCCTTACATGCTACTTTTGTAGGGTCAGGGATTTTTCTTCTCAAGAAGGCATTCAGCTATGCAATCCCTTAACTGCAGTGAGGAACAATTTTACTACCTCAATTACTGTTTTGATGAACTAGGCCATACAATATGGTCTCCTGTGACGATCTCCATTCCGGTGGAGTCTGGTGGATGGCGTATATGCATCTATGCACTATACCTATAATTTCTGCCTCCTGTGTGAAACAGTTTAGGCTTTAATGATTGTGCATATTGCTTGAACCTGGTAAGAAAGTACCTGATAAAAGTACACATAGATAATATTGTATAGTAATTATAATATTGGAGTTTGACTGGAGATTCCCAGGTTCAAACCTGCACTCTGCTAAACTGACTGGAGAATAATAAACTTTTCATTCTCCCTCAGCCTGCCTTACCTCACAAGATTAGGACCTGTATGATGCAGTGGTTACAGTGCCCGACTAGGAGTGGGGAAGACCGATCCCTACAGGCTATCTCTCTCCATCTAATTTACTTCATGGATTTTGCCACCCTGAGTTCCTTGGATGAACTCAGCATTTTAATTTTTTTTTACATGTAATCTAATAATAAATATCAACAGTACAGGGTCAAGGTCACAGAGCTTTAGCTCTCAAACTGCTAGGTCTCCACCTGATCATGTTTCTCAGGCTGGGTTGCTCTAGTCCAAACCTAACTAAACTCCCCCCCCCCCCCGCACAGACTCTGGTTCATCCCCTTTCCAAAGGACTGAGGCGAGAAGGCAGACTTCAAATCTAGTTGGGAGCTTTTCTAGTGGTAGTTAGAGCATAGCCTGCATTCCATTAGTACCCTGTTTCTCAGTACTCCACCAGACACCTGTACTCTCCAAATTCATAATCTGGTTTAAAAAAAAAAAAACTTCCAAGGTGGTTTCCAGCAATTATTATGTAAAGATAACAAATCCATAAAGTTAGCAAGAGTTAAAACAAGATCAGATTCCACAGCACTAAAATGATTACCATCAACAGAAGTAAAAGAAAAATTAAAAGAAAACAGAAATCAGCACAGCTAAAGAGACAGAAATCAGACACTAAACACAAAACCATCATCTCAAAAAAATGCCCAGGCAACGCAGGCCTGGCCCTGACCTAGATAGCCCAGGCTACCCTGATCCACCCCAATAGGGTTGCCAACCTCCAGGTAGTAGCTGAAGAACTCCTGCTATTACAACTGATCTCCAGCCGATAGAGATCCGTTCACCTAGATAAAATGATTCACAGTGGGTAGCCGTGTTAGTCTGTCTGCAGTAGTAGAAAAGAGCAAGAGTCCAGTAGCACCTTAAAGACTAACAAAAATATTTTCTGGCAGGGTATGAGCTTTCTGAAGAAGTATCTGAAGAAGTGAGCTGTGGCTCACGAAAGCTCATACCCTGCCAGAAAATATTTTTGTTAGTCTTTAAGGTGCTATTGGACTCTTGCTCTTTTCGACTAGATAAAATGGTTGCTTTGGCCATTGGACTCTATGGCATTGAAATCCCTCCTCTCCCCAAACCCTGCCCTCCTCAGGCTCCGCCCCAAAAACCTCCCACCGGTGGCAAAGAGGGACCTGGCAACCCTACCCCCCAACCCCCACTGGAGGCCAGAGGGGACCTTGCAACCCTACCAATCTCATCAGATCTCAGAAGCTAAGTAGGGTTGGCCCTGGTTAGTATTTGGATGGGAGACCACCAAGGAAGTCCAGGGTTACAATGCAGAGGCAGGTAATGGCAAGCCACCCTTGAACATCCCTTGCCTTGAAAACCCCACAAGGTCATTTTAAGTCAGCTGTGACTGGATGGCAAAAAACAAATAAGCAAAAAATAAATCAGGCCTTGATTTGGCACTGGAAAGACAGCAGCTTTGGCAACAGGTACAGGATTACAGGGGTGATGTTACTTAATTAAGGTGCCACAACAAAAGACTGTGCCCTTAGTGACCACCTGATGTCTGAGTGTAGGGATATAATGGATGACACATATAACATTTCCAATTAAGTGGTTATAGAAATTGAGATGAGATGTATAATCGGAGTGGTGGTAAGAGCCAGTCATAGGCTAGTCCTGGAACCTCTTTTCAATGGCAGGAATTACTTTAGGAATACATGAAATAGCAATAAACCAGATAGTGACTCTGAACATATGCAGAGTGTTTTGATTACATCAGTGAGTGTAATGGTTATAAATGCAGCTGAAAATTAACAGATCTTGGGATCCTGACTTTGGTTCAGTTGGCAGTTAAACTACATTCAACTACAACCTTCGGCTCCTGTTGATTAATTAAGGACAAACTCTTGTTGGTCTCCCACCAATATGTAAAGCCAGTGTGGTGTAGTGGTTAAGAGCAGCGGACTCGAATCTGGGGAACCAGGTTTGATTCCCCACTCCTCCACATTCAGCCTGCTGGGTCATCTTGGGCTAGTCACACTTCTCTCAGAACTCTCTGAGCCCCACCTACCTCACAAGTTGCCTGTTTTGAGGAGGGGAAGAGAAGGCAATTATAAGCCACTTTGAGACTCCTTTCAGTAGAGAAAAGCAGGTTATAAAAACCAACCTTCTTCTTTTTTCACAATGCCTTCCCAGATTGATCCTGTGGGATTGTTGTTAGTAAGCTATGATGCTTTCTGATGCTGTATCATCATTTTAATTGTGTTTTATGTTCAATTGGTTTCAGTTTTTGATATTGTAAGAGATGCTGCATTTATGGAATTGTGGGGCATCAGTTTTTGATAAACAAATTAATACGTCATTTCAAGATTTCCCCCAATAAGTTGGCAATATAAAGCTTTTATATTAGCAGTGCAATTGTAAGCAGGGTTACAGCTTTCTAAATTCACTTGAGCTTAGAAAGGTTCAACTTGTCTTAGGAAGGCGCTATAAAGCAGCAACCCTAAGCAGGAGGCTTATCGCATCCAGTCTGGGAAACGTCTCTCAAACCCTTTAAAAACGTTACATTCTTTCCCCCATGCACCACAGACCTCCCGTTTCAGCTTGGAAATGCTTTGGAAGCGCCCGACATCTGTTTTTTCCGAAAACTCCTATACTACGATGTATTTCCTTATGTCATTTCAAAACCGGCAAGCCAAGGGGTGCGTTCAATTACAAACGCTATGCTGTTCTCCCCCCCTCTTTTCGCAACACCCAATGAAAAGCCTTTCTCCTCCCACCACCTTCCCCCTCCCCTCCCGTTTGCATCCACCAATCTTTACTGCTACTAAATCCCTCCATAAGTGCTTGTGCAGAGGAGGGTGAGGGCTGGGAAAGTAGCAAAATTGCTGCGAGCGGCAGGGGGGAGGGGGAAGCAGCACAAGGAGGAAGGGAGAGAGACTGAGGAATAGAGAGAGCGCCCGCCCGCATGCACGCGCGCACACACGCACGCACACAAAAGTCAGGGCTCTCCAGTGCCGGCACAAAGTTTCTCCCTGCCTGTTTTTATCTTTCTCCCGCTCATCCCAGCAATAAAACGCAACATCGTTGCACCAACGCCCACAAAGACGGCAGTGCTGTGATCAGCTCTGTGCAAGGAACGGCTCATTTTGGTTTATTTTGGGGGGGATGCCTGCATTGGTTGTGATTAGGGTTTCCCTGCCGTAGGGGGGAATGTGAGCCCATTGCCCTATCGTCCGGATGCACTGACGATACCGTGCAGGCGCACTGACATGACGAGAGGGGGTGTGGAGGGAAACCGGTTTCATTGGAGGTGCACTCAGAAGGCTAACGTTTCATTGGAGGTGCGCTCAGAAGGCTAACGTTTCAGAGATGTCTCAGAGACGTTAGAACGGGCAGAAGTGCGGGGGGGGGGGAATAGCAAATTGCCTCGAGCACCATCGCTCTTTAGATGTTTTCCACACGTTTCCCAGACATGGTGCGATAATGCCCCAGGTCTGCTCAGACGTAAGTCCTATTTTATGCAATGGGGCTTACTTGCAGGATTGCAGATTCTTAAAACCTTGCTTTAGAAAGTGATACTTACAAGCCTCAACAAAGGCTTCTTAGATAGCAGTTCTAAAGTTTTACTTACTCAGTATCCTACTCAGTAGCATTCAGCGGGGCTTACTCCCAGAGAAGTGTTTTTAGGATTCCATTGCAAGTTGTTTTTCAGTTTCATCCTGTTTCAACTTGTTAACCTGTTGATCCTGTTCCTAAAGAAAGATGAATATTGGAGACTTTAAAGCAAGACTAATGCATATAGCCAGGGTGATACTTTCCCATCTCCCAATGGCATGATCACAGTGGAGGACTTTCCAGTTATCCCATAATTTAGTTGCTGTTTGGTCGCTTACATTTTCTTTTTCTTTCCCAAGGAATCTTAAGTGCCGGAGACATTATTGCAGAATCTATTTTCCAGTATTCTGGAAACGGCTGTTTGAGCTAAACGTTATCTTTAGCCAGACAATGCATCCTCTATCAGAAGTGGACAACAGAAAATATAGCAGCAAGCAAAGCTCTCAGCCACAGTCGTATAGGATGCAAATGGACACATTAGAGATGTTTTAGCGAGAAGCCACATCAATCAGAAACCTGTATAGGCATCAAGACCAAGATTAGTGTCATGCAAGACAAATTACTCTGTTAAGATTCTGATTGAGCCCCAGCCTAGTCTCAGCAGTGTACTTCAGTACCAATCATCCACTTCCTCTAAAAGACCCCTGATGCACCATTTAGTCTTCTCTTCTATCTGAACTACTAACTTACAACAGCTTTCAATGCCAGGAAAATGTAATGGGTGGTAATTGGGGGAGTGATCTCAATTCTTTTCCTATGGAATAGTCAATGGTGAAGCAATCAGCATGTGTGGAGGTGCAGCTGTGATATAATTGTATGGACTAGTCCTACATTGTACGTTAAAGCGTACTTTACTCAAGAAATGCTTCCTTGCCATCTGCTTATTTCAGAATTTCTCCCATTGTGTTAGCACAATGTGTAAGCTCTTACCTTGGGATTCTTAAAATCTGGAGTTTATTTTAGAAAATAATACTTATAGGCCTCAGGACTCTAAAGGATACTGACTTATTGTTTATAATAACTATAACAAATAATAGTAATCGTTCATTAAAATATAATTCACATATTTAGGTCATCTTATGCGAAACATCTGAAAATTTCAGTCTAGGTAGTCATTGTGTTCCTTCTAGACAGGTAGCCATGTTAGGAGAGCAAAGTGCTAAAAAGCCAGTTTTCCATTTTCCATCACTGCTCCTGGCCATCGCAAGACCTTTAAGTGACATGGTCAAGGTGGGCAGCAGAACAAATCCAACCTTCCAAGCTTCGGTCAAGAATAATCTTCCACATAATGTTACCATTTGTGATCTGTACACGTGGGTATTAGACTAGACTAAAATTCACACTAACAACCAAGGGTAGGAAAGAAACCTCTTCTCCACTGCCCATCACTCCTGTCCTAGGAAGGAGTTGTTGACTTGGGCTTTAACACATGACTGGAAGGCTCTGTCCAAATCTGTACTTGGATCACATCACTTTGGTTTAGGGATCTATGACAAACTTATGGGGCTCTGGAACAATCTTTGAATGAAAACCAAGATTTGAATGGAGTAAAACAAAACTGGAATTGTTTAATTGATCAGGGTACCAAAAAAATCTCATGCAGACAAGGATGCATTAAGTGCCCAATACTAAGAGGCCCACAATAAAATGCATAATATTCCAGTGCTCACATAAATTTGTGCAGTGTGCAATGCAAAAGAAAAGTTTGAAGACAGAGAAAGAGAAAGCATCAGGGAAAGAAGGTTATCCTGGTTTGTGTGTGGATATCATATTGGGTAGCCATTATACATCTAGATACCAATGATCTTGGACCTGCAGGGTTTGGAGATCCAGGAAGGGAGGCTTAGCAAGAACCAGATAGGGCTCCAAGTTAGAGTTCCTGTCTATAATTCAAAAAGAGATCTAAGAGAGCAGGCATGTTGACGTGGTATCACAAGGCACACCTGAGGCAACAAGGGATCTGAGACCCAGGGTACACAGCAGCAAAGTCAAGATCCTGAACATGCTCAAATTGTGTGTGTGAGGGGGTAAATATTATTGCAATTCTGATATAGTGTCAGGGAGTAACTGACAGACACATTCTTCCCGGTTTGGAAAGAAGCGGGGAAGGCAGGTGATTTACATGAAGTATGTGCATTGCATTTTTAATGACAGATCGAAGCCTTCTGATTGGGTGTTACTGGGGTGGAGAAATTCCTGTATCCTAAGAAATGTTTCCAAATAAGAAAAGGCTGTGGTAAGATGTAAGTATATTACAGGTGGTCTTAGGACCAAATTAGATGTGCAGGTTTTTAAAGAGTTGGCTCTGGTTTCCCTGGACTCAACTTGGGTTCCTTGCAGCCACACAGCAGCTGTGTGGAGTGGCTGTTAAAAAACAAAGGGGGGGGGGCAATTTGGGCTCAGAATGCCACTGCAGGGGGAGGAAGGGTCCCTCCTCCCTCCAGCTGTTTTCCTGTTCTGAAATATTGCTTGGGAGGAGTTATTCCCCTATTTTTGCTGCTCCTGGTGGAGTATTCTGTGCATGCAGAGCAACAAAAGCAGGGAAATAACTCCCCCTAGCACTATTTCAGTGTGGGAAAACAGCTTGAGGGGAAAGGCAAGATCTCTTCCTCCCCCCTGCGGAGGGGTCCCAAAGCCAAATGGCTCTCCTTTATGTTTTAATAGCCATTCCCACAGCCGCTGTGTGGTTATGGGGACCCCAACCCAATTCTGTAAAAACCTGCATGTTGACTTTGGCCCTTAGATCACTGGGAGTTAGATGAGGGCAAACAACATGAACAAAACATAGTACTTTATTCTTTAGAATCTGATATCACCAGCTCTTTTGTCTGGAAGGACAACAGAACGCTGTTCAGAAAAGCACCTTGACTGGGTTTCAATATTTGAACTAAGACCTGGAAGTGCTTAACTGGGTCATTTCCTTTTGGGGCTTTCCATTGTGCCAGGGACCATTTCAATGTCCTTATTGTACACTGTGAAAGGTAGCCATTGTGCCATCCTGGCTATGATTTGATTAGGCTGGGCATTCCTTACTCTTACCTGTTTGCCTCCTATTATTATGCAAAGAGCCTGAGATGGGGCCATCAAGACTCTTTTGACTGTGGCAAAAGACTGGCTGGTCATGGGACAGAGAGGTAGAGAGGGAGGTCAACAAAACAGAGGTTTAAGAAGCATGGCGATTATAATTATTCATAGGTTTACTATGATTTTTATATTGGTTTATTGTTGCTTTTATTGTTTATTTTTAGCTGTATTTTTTGTGATTTTTGTCTACTGTAAACTGTTTTGAACAGATCCCCCCCAGAAGAAACAGTATAGAAATGCTTTAAATCAATAAATTGTCTACAGCAGCTGAAAAAACCAAGAATGTTGTGGCACTTTAAGACATAATGGCCACAATAACTGCAATACTTGTGATTGAAAGCCATTCTAGATTACGATAATCCCATGCCTTTCTAAGTATGGGTGTGAAAGTTGGACAATGAAGAAAGGAGACAGGAAAAAAGTAGATTCGTGTGGAATGTGATGTTGGAGGAGAGTTTTACGGATATGGTGGACCACCAAAAGACAGATAAGTGGATTCTAGATCAAATCAAGGTGGAACTCTCCCTAGAAGCTAAAATGACTAAACGGGGGCTATCATACTTTGGTCACATTATGAGAAGACAAGAGTTACTGGAAAAGACAATAATGCTAGGAAAAGTTGAAGGCAGCAGGAAAAGAGGAAGATCCAACACAAGATAAAATGACTCAGCCAAGGAAGCCACAGCCCCTCAGTTTTGGAGGTCATTAATTTATAAGGTCACCATAAATTGGAAGCAACTTGACAGCAGTTAGCATACGCACATGCCTTTCTGTCAGTGCTATATTATTTCTAGTGAGTATACAGGACAAAAACGGAGGTATGTAGACTCCATCAATGGAGGGGGATAATGAAGCCTGTTTGATACATCTTAAATAAATCTTAGCATGATGTGCACTCAAGCACTGAGAAGGCTTCGAAGAAAGATTTTTTAAAGGAGAAAAAGGACAAAGAAAAAGGTTCATTAAATGGGGGATTACAGTAGATGAATAACCTTGCTGACATTCATACTTCCAAGCTTTAGTAGTACAGCAGGGAGCACTCAAGCATTAAGCAGTAGAAGCAATAAAAAGTAAAATAAAACTTAAACAGCATGAGCAGTGTCATCCATAAGAACATGAGAAGACCCCTGCTGGATCAGACCAGTGGTCCATCTAGTCCAGCCTCTTGTCTCACACAGTGGCCAACCAGTTACTCTAGAGGGCCAATAACAGGGCATAGAGGACAAGACATTGTCCTGATGCTTCCTCCTGGCACTGGGATTCAGAGACTTACGACCTCTGAATAGGGAAGTTACCTTTACTCTCTATGATTAGTAGCTGTTGATGGCCCTATCCTCCATGCATCTGTCTAACACCCATTAAAACCTATCCCTATTTATCTTAGGCACTATTAGGGTTGCCAATCGCCAGGTACTAGCTAGCGATCTCCTGCTATTACAATTGATCTCCAGCCAATAGAGATCAGTTCCCCTGGAGAAAATGGCCGCTTTGGCAATTGGACTCTATGGCATTGAAGTCCCTCCCCTCCCCAAACCCCGCCCTCCTCAGGCTCCACCCCCAAAATCTCCCACTGGTAGCGAAGAGGGACCTGGCAACCCTATGCACTGTCCAAGGGGTACTGATGGCATTAATACAAACATTGATGAGGTAGTAACTGGGGAAAACACATTTGCTGCTTTACTACACATTGCAGTAGCCCCTTGAGGAAAGGCATCTTGCTCCTCTGCAACAACTAACAGCAGTGCATTTGTTGCATGCTATAAAATTAGTTTTGAAAGCCATGAAGAAGTGCCCAAAGCCTGAACCAGCTTTGAAGGCCAGTTAGATCATTAACAGTACTGCTGTGACTAGCATTGGTTGCAAAAACCTTTCATAGCACTGGCTGTGTGGATTAGATGTTGTGATGGACAGGAGGCTGCCTTGCCCCTGGAGGGAAAAACAGCCTATGGGCTCCAGCATTCAGTCGCGAGGGAGGGGGGGAATGTTGGGGGGAAGCACAGCAGAAGTTTTAGTTCAGATTTGCCTCAGGGAGAGTGCAGAGATGGTTTTGGGTCTGTCTTCACAGAACAACAGACCGTTTGAAGGGTAGCTCTGCCTCGTCGCATGGCAGAGTGGTTTAACCCTATCTCTGAGAGAGAACAGAGTACCTGATTGTTTCCTCTCTCTGGTAATCAGCAGACCTTGTACCATTTAGTCTGACTCTTGGGAAAGGGCAAGCTGGTGAAGGTGGAATCCCGGGTGTGTGAAAGGATCCGATCTAGTGTCTAGTCAGTGAAAGCCTGTTTGCACCTGTAAGCATTAAAGAGATTTCAGACCATATTCTGAAGCCATAACTAGCTGAAAGTTATGCGCCTCATCCAGGTTTCTCCTTTGGATAGCTGGAGACCTGTGCTGCTGATCTGTTCTTTAAAACCCACCTGTAAATAAATAAATTGTCTTTATTTTTTACATACAACTCCTGCCTCAGTGATCTCTGGGTTCTTGCTCACCACAAAACTTAACTCACAGCAGCGAACGCAAAGCTAAGAACACCTTGTAACTGGGGGGAAGGTTTATAGTGTAAAACAAACCAGGGCCGTGTCCGCACTCACCATTTGCGCCGCCTTCTCACGCGCGTTTTCCCTGCATGTCCGCACCTCATGTCACGCGAAGGATGTTGGAAGCGGCCTCAGCGCACGATTTCTCCGCGTTAACAGAAATCGCATATACAGCGATGTAAATTTAAAAAGCCGTTTTTCCCACCCGAAGCCTGGAGTGCGATCTGAAAATCTACTTTATTTCTCCCCTCGCTGCCATCCCACAATCCCTCAAGCCGAAAACTGGCCAATCACATTTTTTTCCTAATATCCGCGCGGAGTGTGCCGCGCATGCGCATTTCTCGGGACGAGGGCTCTGCTGTGATGGCGGGGGCGCTTTTTGAGAAAAGGGCGATAGGTGGGTACAGAATTTTTAAATCATTTTGGAATCTGCTGTGGTGAGCGCGTTTCTGTTGCGGTGTTATTTGCTAGTGCGTCAACGGGCCTGGTTCCCCAAAACCATAAGAGGCTGTGTGGCTTCCGTCAGTTGGTGGAAAAGGCTGTCATGGATACCCATGGCATGTCTCTCACCACAGCAGTGATCCCTTAAGCAACAACAATGGAATGTCTATGTGGATGTCAATAATATTTTATTTCCACTTCTGGGAAGGAATCTAGGCATTAGGGATTCAACAGCTATCAAGGATCATCTATCAAACAATACCTCCAAAACTGGACTCTTTGGGGGCAGGTCTTTTGATTTAAATATGTCACAGCAATATTGAACTTAAAAAACAAAACAAAACAAAAAAACCCAGCCCTGTCCTTTGCCCAGTCCTGGTAGGGTGTGTGTATTTTTGCCATTGCTCCCTTTCATGGACCAGAGGGCAAGGTTCCATAAACCAAGAACTCCTGCCAACCAGGGGTAAGCAATGGGTGCGTTACATTTAAGCAGCTTCTGCTTATTTTCAGGGGCCATTTTTATACTTCTTCAGGGTGCAGAAGGGATATTATTGGAGTCAAGATGGTTTTGTCTGAATGCTGGTATCCAGGCAGGCTACCCTCAGTCATGGGAACCCACACTGACGGGAAGTATGAAACCTAATGAATGGTTGTTGCAGATCACTCACATCCCAGTTTAATCCATTCACTGAGTCTTGTGTCTTCTTCATTTCTGTGCAGAGGGAAAAAATGCTTTCTGATGTTTCTCTGTTTACCACACATCTGAAATAGCCATCTGAAGACACAGTAGCTTAAAAAACAACAGCCACAGACTGTACTGGCAAAGCCCAAACACACAAAACAAAGTGAGAAACCATAGGTGGAACAAGAAAAAGAGTCTGTAGCTCTTTGATCAGGTTGCATATTAAAGCCTATTTGAACATACACAGGAACCTTAGGGAAGGTACACAAAACCTTGAAGTTGAACTGAGCTGAAAGACTAATCACCCCACTGTATCCTTCACTAACGTCAATTTAACCTCTTATTTATTAAGTTCAAATTCATTGCTCAGTTAACACCCTCTTTTGTGTCTATTGGTTGGCGAACCCGAGTGTGGAGTCGGTTGAGAATCATCTGCCAATATTGGCTTACATTGACAGAAGGTATTCAGACAATGCCAGATCATCGAAGCCAAAATGTCCTTCAGTCAGCTGGGGATAGTTACAATGGATTTCCGTGCAAGTAAATCTCTCTTGACGCCATTAGTTTCAGCACTGAAATAAACTATGCTACTTTAGGGATAATCTTTAATATATATAATGTATAGTGTGTTTGACTCTGTAGCATCACAAGATACATGCAAATGAGCAGAATATTTATTTAAAATACTTGCATGCTAACTCTTCCCAGACATGTGCCTGAGGTGATTCACAACAATACAGTGTGCAGTTATAGAATGAAATTTACAGCTGATAAATAATAAAATAATAAAAAACACAACACTAATCAAATCAACTAGGATAGGTTAAAAAAATGGGGAAAGCCACCAGCAGCACCTGTATCAACAGCAATCAATTATATCCATAGCGCAATGGAAAAACAAGAATGCAAAGGGGAAGCAAAACCTGGCAAGGAGATAGAAACAAATGACTTTTGTCAGTTCAAGGTATTCTGTAATATGATAATAGGAAACATTAAGTGGAGGACATTCATCCTTGTGTTATGTAGAAATGGTCATTTAGAAGAGCTAATGGTCTGTTGTCTTACTCTGAGTACAAAATAGATGTCCTCCATCTGTTTTATGACTACATTTTAACTATTTAAATGATTAAGCATGTGCTCTTTTATTTTTATTTGTCTCAGACTGAAGATCTCCATTTCCTTCAACTGTTCCACATTATTCCTCCATTCCAAAGCCTTTTATCGTCTCAGTAGCATTTCTCTCCATACTGTCTCTAGTTTATCAACGTCCTTCTGGACATATAAGGCCTCACATTGGACACGTTTGGGGCATGCAGAACAATGCCATTTCTCATGATACTGCTCTGGTTAATGAAACCTAAAACATAATTCCTTTTTTTAAAAAAAAACTTGCAATAAGGTGAACATGATACATATTCTATGACCTTGGTGTTGTATAATGATGAATAGCATTAGATAAATTACTTTTAGCTTTCTGTTTCTTAAGGGGGGGAAACCTCTTCATCCTTGCGGCACTGCCAGATTCATATTTTATTTATAGCAATTTTTTATAAAAATGCTAGGATTTGTGTTACCCAGAAAGACAACATATCCCTTGCGTAACACCACTGAAATTAACAAGTTAGGTCAGTGCTAAATTTTGCCTATTTCTGGAATCAATTATTTGTTAATGTTGCCTGCTGGGATTCTTGTACATTATTTATGCAATTAAATAAAATGTGTTAAATGGGACTTGCTTAATTATTCTTTTTATTTTTATTTTAAATAGTACATTCCTGTCCAGATTAACCCATGCAGCTGGAAATTGGGGGGTGGGGAGGAATCCAGCATGCAAAAATAATACTGAATACAACGGACTGTTCCAGTAATTGAGTCAATCTCCAGTAAATTGTGAAAAACAGGCAAAAAAAGGTGAACAGGTTTCCAAACAGGTATTTGAAGGGGAACGAAATATGTAGGGTTTCAGAGAGAGATACTGCATACAACTCGATACAACCATTTGAACGAACATTTTTAATGCGATCCCGAAACAGTGAAGGCTGTGTATCGTGTCTTGGCATTTTACAATTCAGGATCTCATATATACAGCAAGGTTACAAGGACAAGCTGCCAAAGAAAGTCTTTTATGCCCAAACCACATCACAGCAACACTATTAACCCGATCTGATTTTCAGATTATATTGACTGAGTGATGGTGTGGACCCGTTAAATCCCTTGTGCTCTAAAATGTTATAGTACAGTAGTACAACAAATCAGAAATTTGACTGAATTGACCCAGAAATGGTGTAATGCACAGTACAATCCTAAAGAGAGTTACTTAAATCTAAGCCCATTCATTTCAGTGGGTTTAGACTGGAGTAATTGTGACAGCAAGATCGGCAGTCACACCGCTGTTGCTGCATGGGTACAACTTGCTAGCATAAGGCCTAAACGGGGCAAAACAAATATTTCTGTGGTGGATAAGAAGTTACCATGGCCAGTTTTGTTGACTGGGACAACCCTTTGTGCCACCACAGCAATCCACGCAGTGCCATAACACTGTGGCTCAGTGGTAGAGCATCTGCTTGGCATGCAGAAGGTCCCCGGTTCAATCCCTGGCCTCTCCAGTTAAAGAGACTAGGCAAGTAGGTGATATGAAAGACCTCTGCCTGAGACCCTGGAGAGCCACTGTCAGTTTGAGTAGACAATACTAACGTTGATGGACCAAGGGTCTGAGTCAGTGTAAGGCAGCTTCATTTGTTCAACATACCAGATAGATGGCCTAGTTCACCACTCATTTCCCAATTTCTCATGACATGCACTAACAAACAAAAACAAAAGCCATGCCAAAGAAATTAAGATACGAGGCTACATCCTTCTGTTTCCCTCCCATGGAGTCATTAGTATATAAAGACCAAGTGGGAAAGAGGGGGCATTGGTGATGATGGCTGTCTATATACAGTTCTCAATGCTGGGTCAGGGCTGTTTCTTAATTAATTAAAACATTTGCACCCCTGCCTTTCTCATGGTCAAATAATGAGCCAAGGCAGCTAGTGTCTGGGACGTTTTGAAGAGGAAGAAATCATTACCTTTGTACTAACAGCTCATCCTAAAGCCTTGACTCTGAATGGCTTAAAATGCTATGCGTGCAAGATTCACCAGCATTTGTGGCATATGCCCTAGCATTGCTATAACCCTTTAAAAATGGGTAGAAGTGAAAATGCAAGTTTCTTCTGGCAAAGGGGTATGCTTTCTCTGAATGTGGTGTGTTCTCTTGTTGCTAGCCCTGGTGACAATATCTCCCTTGCCTGGTAAATGTTTCCAGCTCCTTAGCCACACCTGCCCACCAAGAGCAGAACCCTTCTGTGAGAGAGATCTTGGTCATTCTATCAGGGTTGCCTCCACCAAGTGGGCTGTAGTGGCATGGAAGTGCTGTGCCTAGAGTGGGCTATGTTATCTTTGCTGTGTGTGCAAGTAACAGAAAAGAACACAGCGGAGGGGGGAGGATGCAGAAGGGGAATAAAATCCACTTTTTGGGGAGCTCCCTAGCTTGTGTTCATGCCAGAGCTCCTAGTGGTCACGCCACAGTCTTCCTTACTATGAGGGACATCTGTGTTCTCCTTGGCCTTATCTGCATTCTCATGTTCCTCACACCTAACTTCCTGTTTCTTGGGGTGGGGGTTTCAGTTCCACACGTGTTTTGCCCCTTCCAGTGGTCGGTTCGATATCACACAGTTTTAAATAGCACATAAAAACACTTCCATTTAAATCTGCAGGGAGATACTCTTCATTCTCCCTTGTTATGTGGGCAATGGCAGACTTACGTCAGGGGCACATGCTGGTTGGCTGCTTCCCTATCTGCCAGTCATAGCAGCATTGTTGACATGTAGACCAAGATTGGTGAACTGGGGTTTTTGCTATGGTCTCTGATGCAATTAATGTACTCTCTGAATATTAGTGTGAGGGCTTTTATGTATTTATATTTCCTCTGCAGAGTAAGCATAGCTGCACTAGCAATGCGCTGGGACTGAGGTCTTAAGATGGGACTACCCAAGAGCTCATCCGAGACATCAACCATGTCAACCATGATATATTATTAAGCCTCCAATTTTGTCCCTTTAAAACATTCTCTTTCTCCATTGTATCACAGTGTCAGCTTATTTTATTCTCATTTACATTTTTTAAATTAGAAACTTCATCAAACACTGAGAAGATGGATAATCTTGTTGTGGATTTTAGTATCTGTAAGATATTAGGGGTAACAAATGGTTTAAAAATGAAGTGTTAAATGCAAATAAAGTTTAGACTGGAAAATGTGATTTTTGTGAGATGACATCTGCCTCGTTGTGATCTGCATATTCCTCTGTCATTCCTTAGCAAAGTAGAATTACGTTCCTTTTTGACAGGCTCACATGTATAGACAGGGTTTATCTATGATGCTTGAAAAGGATTCAACAAAAAAATATTTAAAAAGAAGATAAATGACAGAAGAATATTCTAGGGTGCTAACACTTGCAGCAGATTCAGGAGGTTGTTACCTGGTAATGGGATAAACAGGAAAGGCTGTAGCCTATTTCCAAACTCTAAGGAAGGTTTTATAGATGCTCTTCTTCCTTCAGCATGGAAGTGAAGGCGGGGGAGGTGGGCTTTGCCATCTTTTTTTGGGTTCTCACATGTATCTGAACTTTCCTTATTTGAATTCCTGACTAATCACATTAATTGTCCCCCAGTGTCATTCTAGCTCTGGGATGAAGCCATCCTTGTTTATTTGGATTTCTGGTTGTTCACATGTTTTGAATATCTACTATGCTATTTGGATATATGAAGCTGAAATAACATTACTTAGCATTTATACACCATACAGTTCACTGCAATTTTATGCAGTGAACTCACTGGGCTTAGACTCGAGTAAGTCTACATAGAATTGCTCTGCAAAGCTCTTCATACCCATTATCCAAAGTGATCCATACAACAGCAGTGTTAGTATACAAATATATACACACACATGTGGAACATTTGATAAGGAAAAGCTATGGGCACTCTGAAACAAAAAAAGGAACTGGTAGATGAAGGGTTGATTATACTGAAAGAAAAGGGAGATAAAGAATACAGTGAGTACTTACTAGTAGATCTTAAAAGAGCAGTGGCTTACTTAATATCACCCAATGGATTCAGAGTCCTTCCCTCAGCCCACAGTGCTGGCTTTCAGAGAGTGAGTTGAATCCAGCAAAGGTTTTTTTTGCCTTCAAGTCACAGCTGACTTATGACAACCCCATAGGGTTTTCAAGGCAAGAGACATTCTGAGGTGGTTTGCCATTGCCTGCTTCCGCATCATGAACCTTGTATTAGCTGGAGGTCTCCCATACAAATACCAGCCAGGGTTAGGGCTGAGAGTGAGTGACTGGCCCAAGGTCACCCAGCAAGCTTCCATGGTGCAAGTGGGGATTTGAATCTGGGTTTTCCAGGTCCTAGTCTGACAGCTTAACCACTACACCACTTTGGCTCTCACCAACAAAGTTTATTGCTATAAAAAAAGGAAACAAGCCCCCATTTGACCACTGAAATAGCTATGTGGGGGATCATGGGACCTTCATGCATAAAAGCAGATCATGAGAGGGAGGGCACCTTGGCCATCTTCTAGGCATGAAGTATGGGTCACTGGGGATGTGTGGGGGGAGGTAGTTCGGAATTTCCTGCATTGTGCAGTGGGTTGGACTGGATGACCCTGGTGGTCCCTTCCAATTCTATGATTCTATGATTCTATGAAAAGCAATGTTCAACTGCTGTAGTAAGAAGCGGATTTAGGCCAGATTGAACGAAAAAGCTGGCTGGATCTAACCCAGTGGATTACACAAGCGTTGGACTGTACTTTATTACAGTATAATTTGCTGATTGACAGTGAAGCCTGCTGGGTGACCTTGGGCCAGTCACAGTTCTCTCAGAACTCTTTCGGGACTCTCTCAGCCCACACGGAGGCAGGCAATAGACCACCCCCTAATATCTCTTGCCTTAAAAACCCTAGTGGGTGGTCGCCATGTCAGCTGTGACTTGTTGGCACTTTCCAGTACCAGGTCACATGAATATTTAATTCCAGTTAATGTTTCACGTTGAAATGAAAATAAACCATACATGGTGATGTTAACACCTATTTTGTATCGGTAGCTCTTTGTGTAGAATAGTCTGTAAAAGGTGCCGTGCAAAGAAAATGCTAGATTTCAAAGGAAACCCTTTGAAGTCTAGCACTTCAGTTTTCCAAATGGGGAACTATTTTACTGAAAATTAGATAAAAGACACATCGCCTCACATCAATGATAAATATATGTATTCATTGGTTGTGTTTAATTCTTCAGACTAAATATTCAAAATACCAAGGACCTTTCCTAATATTAGCGAGCCAGATTCTGAGCTCAACCGAACAGAGGTCTGCAGACATGTCTTCATGCCAACAGCTGATATTATAGAAGAGATGTATTGAAATATTGTTTTGAAAATTTAATTATAAGGATGCAGCTTTGTATTCTATCAAAAGCTCCCTACGCACTTTGAAGAAGTGTGCGAAATGACTGCATGTCCATATTTGACCTTAACGGGGGTCATTAATCAAGAGTCCTTTTGTTAGATTCTATGCCAGCTGGTTGTCCAGGAAGCCTCTGAAGTGAACTGAGACAATCTGTTGTTTCTTAAGCAACACTGGATGAATGTGACAAGATTCCCTTTACTGGCCATGGGGACAGACACCGTAAAGAACAAATAGGTCAGCATAGGAGGAATATCCAGAACGGTACATCAGAGGACTGTATTGCTTTGAGAAGTGCAACTAGGTGTATGGATATGCTCTATGAAGTATATATGTATTTGTTTGCATGTGATCATAGAATCATAGAGTTGGAAGGGGCATACAGGCCATCTAGTCCAACCTCCTGCTCAATGCAGGATCAGCCTAGAGCATCCTTGACAAGTGTTTGTTCAGCTAGTGCTTAAAGACTGCCAGTGAGGGGGAGCGCACCACCTCTCTAGGTAGCTGATTCCACTGTGAAACAACTCTTACTGTAAAATTCCCCACCCCCCTAATATCTCTGTCTGCAATTTAAATCTATTATTGCAAGTCCTATCCTCTGCTGCCAACAGGAACAGCTCCCTGCCCTCCTCTAAGTGACAGCCCTTCAAATACTTCAAGAGAGCAATCATGTCCCCCATCAACCTTCTATTCTCCAGACTAACATTCCCAACTCCCTCAGCTTTTTGTGGACCCACGGGCCAGCGGCTCCAAGGGAAGGAGAAATACTTTAAGTAAACACACATACACATGTTCCTTGGGTGTAAATGGCCACAGTTTTTTATTGATCACAACAGAATGGAGCATTGGCGGAAAAACATGGGGGCGGATCCAAGATATCAAGTCACCACCCTGTAACTTGATACACGTATCGAAAGCATCGATAAACAGCCCAACCACCAGTGGGCACCACACCGGGGTAGCACTTATGAGGCCCCACCAGGACGGGCATCTCTGTGTGGAGCCAGTGCCACCTGGGATTGGAGCACCTACTGCAGGCCCCCTAGCTGGGCCTCGTTGCTGTCTCCATCCCAAGACCCCTTATGGGGGTCCCCATAAACGGGAAGGAAAAGGACATCTTCCCTTCTTGGATCAGACCCCATGGAAAAAACCGCCAGAACAAACTGTGACGAAAGCGAACAACATAACTACAAACAGGGAGGGTGGGTGGGTGACCTCGCCGTCCCGCTGCAAAGAGGACGGCGGCTGGGCTGCGCCGTCTTAAGTAGGCGCTGGGGGGTGACGTCAGGACGCCCTCCCCCCCCATTGGGAAGGGAGGGGGAGAACCGAGAGGCAACCTGGCCTCGCGAGATGACGGCAGCCCCACCTGGAGAGACCGACTCCCCTTCCCCTTTCCCCTGCCCGGTAAGTCCACAAGGGTGGGACCTGTTTATTCAGGTCCCCCCTTTTTGTGGACCCACGGGCCAGCGGCTCCAAGGGAAGGAGAAATACTTTAAGTAAACACACATACACATGTTCCTTGGGTGTAAATGGCCACAGTTTTTTATTGATCACAACAGAATGGAGCATTGGCGGAAAAACATGGGGGCGGATCCAAGATATCAAGTCACCACCCTGTAACTTGATACACGTATCGAAAGCATCGATAAACAGCCCAACCACCAGTGGGCACCACACCGGGGTAGCACTTATGAGGCCCCACCAGGACGGGCATCTCTGTGTGGAGCCAGTGCCACCTGGGATTGGAGCACCTACTGCAGGCCCCCTAGCTGGGCCTCGTTGCTGTCTCCATCCCAAGACCCCTTATGGGGGTCCCCATAAACGGGAAGGAAAAGGACATCTTCCCTTCTTGGATCAGACCCCATGGAAAAAACCGCCAAAGAGCAGGGGCTACCGCCCTGCTCCCGCCAACGCTCCTACTGCTGTGACCAACAAAGTAGCGAGCCCCGCACCTCATGCAACCACAGATCCTGGCCCCAGTCGGACAGGTGCACACCATCAGGGCGATACAGCTCCCGCAACCTGAATGATATCTCCTCGTGTCGAATCACGATGCCGCCAAGGGACTCAATGAAACGGCCCACTGCACGGCACACCTTCTTCCTGGCAAAGTCCACTCTGTCCGGCTCAGTCGCGCCGCGCCACACCCTCCGTTCCAACAACCCAGACCAAAACAGCTTCACGCTCGGCCACTCAGCATGCAAGTCCCCAAAGTCTCGTATCATCGATGACCGTAGATCAAGCCCGTTCCGTCCCGGCAGATCGTTTTCCCCCAACTGCACCACTATGGCGTCCGGAACTCCAAAACGGTCCACGTTCAACCTCACAGCAGAAGAAAAGGAGTCCCAGCGCATCCCCCGGCGGCCGATCCAACGTACGGTCACAAACCCCTGCAGCCCCAGCGCTCCTCCCCATCCGGAGGACTTGGCATAGCAGCCAGCCCAGTGCACAATGCTGTGGCCCAGGATCCACACCACCTTCCGATGCCCTAAAGAGGAAGGAGAAAACAAAGACCATTGCCAGGACAAAATTGCCGGGACGTCACTTACGGAGGTATGTGCGGAAAGCACCAGACTTCCATCGACCAATCGAGCGAATGACGTCGGGTGACAAACCGCAATCGGCGGCGTAGGATGCCGCTCCAATCCGGAAGGAATGCGTACCAAACTCCTTAGGGGGCAAGCCCGCCGACCTGAGACAAGCCCGTAGCACTGCCATGAATTGGTACCGTGTCAGAAAAGCCCCGTCTGCATGCAATAAAAGAGGGCCGGTGGCTGAAGGGCGAACCCTCAGGTAAGACCGTAGCGTGGCCACTGGGCAACATGGCCGATCTTTTACAGCATGGAGCACTACCGTGGCTCCGCGGCCAGACTGGTCAGTCTTAGACCGCCTCAATGTGATGGTAAGGGAAGATTTACTGACCGTGACATCATCCCTCTCTATTGCACGGCCGGAGCCGTCCCGGGCAGACCCCGGGACAAGCTCACTGCAGCGAAAAGCCCCGTAAAAGGACAATACGAAGGCCGTGGTGAACAATTTTGCCTCAAATTTTGAGTGACATAGCGAAGGGAGGAGAGCAGTCAGTTGGCAGAGGACAGGGAACGTTATGGGGCGCCTGGCGTCCGGAGGACGAGGGGAGATCCTCTTCCAGCCCCTAATGGCACGCTGTATGGCAAATCCACGGCAGGGATCCTCGTGGCCATATGCTTTACTAAAAAAGGCCACGGCGGCCATATGCAGAGACATCGTCTTGGGAGCCAGGCCCCGTTGCCTCATGCTGGCCAGGTACTGAAGGATCGTGTCCTGAGCCAAGGGCAAGGTGCCATCCCCCCCAACACTCAGATCAAAAGCCATTACCTTGTCGAACGCCCCCGAATACGCCCTCAGAGTAGCTGGTGAGATGGAATTAAATACTCCCTGCAAAATTATATCCCTCCAAGTGCCCACAGCTCGGACGGGAACGGGTCCGGGTCGCGGTTCGCCTCTGGGGCCAATGTCCGGAATCTCCCCTCCTGAAAGCGAGATAAGGCATCTGCGACCTCGTTGTTAACTCCCGGGATATGCTTGGCAGAAAAGGAGACATTGTGAGTAAGACAGGTTAAAACAAACCTGCGCACCAGGCGCATCACCCGCTCAGAGCGTGAGGACTGACGATTAATCACCCGAACGACGGCCTGATTATCGCACCAGAAGAGGACCCTGGAATCAGCCAGGGAAGGACCCCAAATGTCGACAGCCACCACCACTGGAAAAAGTTCTAAAAACGTGAGGTCCCGCAATATCCCTGAATCCCCCCAATGTTGAGGCCATCGCTGCGCACACCAACGCCCGTTGAAGTAAACGCCAAAACCTGTGCTGCCCGCTGCATCCGAGTGAACCTGCAAAGAAGGACTAGCCTCCTGGGGGGACTGCCACAGGGATATTCCATTGTAGTCCGCAAGGAATGATTGCCAAACCCGGAGGTCCGCCTTCATGCCCTTGGTCATCCGGATCCGATGGTGTGGGAACTTAACCCCTGCTGTAGCCCTGGCGAGTCTGGCGCAAAATGCCCGACCCGGACGAACTACCCTACAGGCGAAGTTAAGGTGACCCAAAAGAACCTGAATCTCCCGCAAGGTGCACTTCCTCCTCGCTAGCGCCAAGGAGAGGAGCGCCCGAAGGGCAGCTAATTTTTCCCCCGGCAGGCTGGATGTACCCGCCACTGAATCCAAAAGAATGCCCAAGTACACCAACTTTGTGGTGGGACCCTCCGTCTTCTCGGGCGCCAACGGAACCCCCAGCTTGCCCGTGAGGTCCCTGAAAAGTTCCAGGCTGTCTGCGCAGGCTGTACCCCAGCGCGGCCCGGCGAAAAGGAAATCATCCAGGTAATGTGTCACCCGGGGGGAGCCCGCCCGTACTTTAAAGACCCATTCAAGGAACGTGCTGAATGCCTCGAAAGCAGCGCAGGAGACTGAGCAGCCCATGGGCATAGCCTTATCTACGTACCAAGCCCCATCAAGCCTAAAACCCAGCAGGCAGTGGTCCAGTGGGTGTACTGGAAGCAGCCGGAATGCGGACTTGATGTCGCATTTTGCCATAAGGGCCCCCTGACCACACATCTGAACTATCCGCACGGCACGATCGAATGACGCGTATCGTACCGTGCAGTATTCGGGGGGGATGGCATCATTCACAGAAGAGCCCCTAGGGTATGATAGATGGTGAATCAGTCTATATTCGCCCGGGGCTTTCTTGGGAACAACACCGATTGGGGACACCCTGAGATTGTTAAATGGGGGGGCCGAAAAGGGGCCAGCCACCCTACCCGCATCGCATTCCTTCTTTACCTTCGCAGCGACCACGGCCGGCAATTCCCGAGCCGAGCGCAAATTAGGTGCGTCAAAAGGGGTGCGCGGGCCACAAAAGGGGATCCTAAAACCATAGGAAAATCCATCTAATAAGAACCTTGCCGCCTTACGAGCAGGGTACAGTGCGAGCCATTTCCGTAAAGGGAGTAGACGAACGGGGGAAGGGCAGAGTGGCAAGAGACCGCCACACTTGGCAGCACTATTTGCCGGCCCCGGAGTTGTCTGCTGTGGCGGAGCCGGCACCGCCCTCCTTCCTGCCAGTACCTTGGAGGGGGCGGGCCCGGCGAAAGGGCTGTGGGGCATTGCGGTCCCGGGGGCAGGAGAGCCTGGGGTGGGGACCGAAGCAAACCTCGCAATCGTGACCGTACTTGCAACGTGTCCGATTGCACCGTCCCTGATTGAACTCCCAACATACCTTCCTGTTGGAGTCCCCCCTGAAACTAAACCTGGCCGGCCTCCGGCCTTCCGTTCTACCCCTCTTGGGCCCCACAAAACGGACCCACAACTTGTCGTTCACTAGATCCCACCTCGTATGCTGGCTGTGTGAAGCTCTCTTCCGAAATGCTTCATCATACTTAAACGCCGCCGCCTCACCAGCCACGTCCACGGCAGTCAGCACGTTGGACATGTGGTTGTTTAAATGCCAAGCGCGCTCCGGAAAAGCCGCCTCCACTATCCCCCTAAAAACTGCATACCCTGCCATCCAGTTAAGTAAGGTGCGCTCCGCACCCTCAGGCTTGCCCCGGCGCTTACGGGGGTGAGGCCCCTCCTGTCCGTCGTCAGATTCCGGCTTCAGTAATGAAAACACATTTATGTAATAGCCATCCAAAATCCTTTCTCTAACTTTCCTGGCTAGGTGAATGCCGGGGGGGTCTTCTGCATCCAAGTAGGCCGGGAGGGAGCATCCCAAGCCGGACGAGGCGTCTGGGACCCAGCCTGACGCCGGGGAAGCCTCTTGGGCCAACTTACGCCTCCTAACAACCCACCTGGGGAGCCCTGGAACCCGTGCCCCCGCCACCCAATAACTACCCCCTGTATGGGCGGAGTCATCATCAGAGGAGGACTCACCCGTAGAGGATTCATCTGTGGATAGGTCCCTGGCCCGTCGATGTTTGCGCCGTCGCCGCCCTTTCTTCCTTGCGGCCTCAGCTGTTCCCACTTCACGTGCCGTCGGCTCATCAGATGAACTGGAGGACAGGTCCTGTTGTCCCGGCCCGGCCCCGATCCCAGCAGCCCCGGATCTTGTGGCAGTGGCTTCCCTTGTTGTGGAAGCCGCAGGCCCCTGCGGCCCCCGGGGGGACTCCCACCTGTCCATCCTCTCGACTAAGCGGGCCACTGTGTTGGTCAAACCGACCAGAATATCCGGGGACGGGATCCCCGTTTGGGTCGCCACCAGGGAAGCCGCGGCCCGGGGAACGGGGCCCCGTCCCCCCTCGACCCCACCTGGCTCATCCTGCCCAGCAGGAACCTGAACCCTATTACCCTTGGTGGCAGGCCTAGCCGGGGCATGTCGCACTGCAGACCTCCGAGAGGAACGTGTGGAAGCCCTTGCTGCCACCGGCCCGGCCTTCTTGGCCGGTGGACAGGCCTGGCACACCCCTTTATCAGCAGTGGCTTGGCGCTTAGGCATCCTAGCCCGCTTAGGAGGCATGGGGAGTGCAGCAGCCAAAGTTGGAGCCAGAAACCGCACCCAATGCCTTGCCTCTTATTGTACGGCAAAACCACCAGGAACCGCTACCAGCTGAATGAACTTCCCCCCCAAAACCCAATAGGACGCTGGAGTAATCCCAGCAATCCCAATATTAGCAAAGGCAGAATAAACTGATGCCGAATCAAAGAAAATGGAACCAAGTGGCCTGGTACTATAGCCCCGCACACAATTTTCCCAACCAGGACCTAGCCAATGCCCTGTGACCAACAAACAATTCGTACACCCCCCACAGACACAAACCCCCCAAAGAGACAGTAGTGCTTTAGTCAATAAGCGGGAGGCGGGGGTGGGGGTGAAGATCACTGGTCCTTAACCACCTGGAACCACAAGCAAACACCCAACAAAGACACTCTGACCCGCCCCAACGCTCCCAAGGTGCGGCAGTACCCAGCAAGCCTGATGACCGGGATGATGGGTGTGGGGCCTGGTGGCACCAGCTAATCAGACCTACTCAGCCGCCAGGCCGACCCGCAGCCCCCACGCCAACCGGGGGGGGTGCCAGAAGATTGTGCCGCTGCCGCAAGGAGCCCCAAACGGCCCTAGCCAAGCGAGGGGGGGGTGAGTCAGGCCCCAGTTACGTGGGTGAAGTTGCGCGGCCGCCGAATGGAGCCAAAAGCCCTTAGAGCGCCGCCGCCGTAAGGAGCCCCAATCCAAGCCCAAGCCGAGCGAGGGGGGGGTGAGGCGGGCGCCGGTGAATTCGCCCCGCTGCAGGCCGGAGGCTCCAACCTCAAATCCCCAAGCCAAGCGTGTGGGGGGGGGGAGGCGTGGGCGGGCGCCGGATTAGAGCGCCGCCGCCGCAAGGAGCCCCAAAAAGCCCCAATCCAGGCCCCAAGCCGAGCGAGGGGGGGGGTGAGGCGGGCGCCGGTAAATCGCCCTGCCGCTGGCCGGAGGCTCAAAGCCCCAAAGGCCCAAGCCAAGCGTGGGGGGGGGAGGCGTGGGCGGGCCCCGGATCAGCGCGCCGCCGCCGCAAGGAGCCTCAAAGCCCCAAGTCAAGCTTGGAGGGGGGGGGCGTTGGCGGGCCCCGGAAAATTGCCGCGCCGCCGCAAAGCCCCAAATGGCCTGAGCCGAGCAAAGGAGGGGGGGGTTGGGCAGGCGCCGCCGCCTCCAGGCGCCCCAAAATAGGCCCAAGCCGGGCGATGGGAGGGGGGGGCGGGTCCCAGATCAGTGCACCACCGCCGCAAGTAGCCTCAAAGCCCCAAGTCAAGCTTGGAGGGGGGGGCGTGGGCGGGCCCCGGAAAATTGCCGCGCCGCCGCAAAACCCCAAATGGCCCGAGCCGAGCAAGGGGGGGGGTTGGGCGGGCGCCGCCGCCTCCAGGCGCCCCAAAATAGGCCCAAGCCGGGCGATGGGAGGGGGGGCGGGCCTCTATGCCGACCGCGCCGCAGCTGCAAGGAGTCCGGAGGCCAAGCCTCGGGGGGGGGGCAAGGTAAACAAATCAGCACTACTTGCCCACGTGGCTCCGCACCCCTCCAAGAGCTCCCTGCCGGATCTCGCCGTCTGACCTCGCCGTCCCGCTGCAAAGAGGACGGCGGCTGGGCTGCGCCGTCTTAAGTAGGCGCTGGGGGGTGACGTCAGGACGCCCTCCCCCCCCATTGGGAAGGGAGGGGGAGAACCGAGAGGCAACCTGGCCTCGCGAGATGACGGCAGCCCCACCTGGAGAGACCGACTCCCCTTCCCCTTTCCCCTGCCCGGTAAGTCCACAAGGGTGGGACCTGTTTATTCAGGTCCCCCCTTTTTCTCATATGGCTCTGTCACTCTCCTCTGCACCCGCTCCATTCTGTCCACATCCTTTTAGAAATGGGGCCTCCAAAACTGCACACAATATTCCAGGTATGACCTGACCAATGCTGTGTACAGTGGAACTATGACATCTTGTGATTTGGATGTTATGTCTCTGTTGATGCACCCCATGATCGCATTAGCTTTTTTTGTCGCTGGATCACACTGGCTGCTCATATTTAATTTATGGCCCACCCATATGTACTTCTGTTTAGGATTATAATATTTTTTTCATTACATATAAATCTCTCTTGTGTGTGTAAAGTCCTATGGCAACCTCATAGGATTTTCAAGGCAAGAGATGTACAGAGGTGGGTTGGCATTGCTTACCTCTGCAAAGCAACCCTGGACTTCTGTGGTGCTTTCCCATCCAGGGCTGACCCTGCTTATCTTCTGATATCTGACAAGTTCAGGCTAGCCTGGTCTATCCAGGTCTGGCCCATCTTACTTAGATCCAAAAGTTACCCCATATACTGCATTCCCCCCCCCCCACACCTGTAAGCAGTGCTCAAAATGTTGTAGACTTGGAGATTTCCAATGGCTAGTTATGATGGTTCTTCCCTGAGAGTAATCAACTGTTGCCTATTTGCTGTTGAGCAGAATAATGTAGGTCAAATACCTTTATTTCCACATGCATTCCTGGATGCGGCGGGGAGCTTCATAGCTTGGATCCGCATACCTGCAGGACCATTTTCACTGATATGTGTCTACAAAGCAGCTCTGATGAATAGGAATTATTATTAGTTCCTCTCCTCTGGAAAACTGTTTCTGTTTGGGCTCAGGCTTTCTTGGTGAATGTGCCTCTTCTATGGTCTTCCTGAAAGAGCGAGGAAGGCCCCAACCCTCAAGCCCGTTCTCCTTACATGAAAACATGGAACTGTTTCCAGAGCCCCATACAGGCCTAGAGCCTATGCAGGCAGAGGTACAGGAAGAATCCTTCTAGAATTAAACCACAGAACTATGGTTTGGATTAAAAGCAATACAATGCCATTTCATGACAAGGCAGGTCTACGTGAGGAACGGTTACATCCCTTGGTCTGTGACTCCACCAAACCTCTGCACACCCAGGCCAAAATGAATGACCAGGAGAAATGGGTTTTCTTTCAGGAGAAATGGGTTTTCCCAACAGGCCAAGTAGGCCTGGGAGGATCCACAAGCATCACAGTTGTGATCTGAATCAGGCACCACACATGTGGTTATTGAGGAGAACCTGCAACTCACATCTGTTACCCAGAGCACAGGTTGGAGGGGCCCAGACCCAACCTGTACTCTGTAATGTGTTAACTAGCTGTTGCATCTGACACGTAGAGATGTCAGATGTCCACTGAGTCCCATCAAGAGTGTCCCTTACAATACAGACCTGCCTGGTAAACTAATCAGGTCCTTAATCACTAGGAGAACTTTGTCTACTACCCTATAACCATTCTGGTCAGAGTGACTCAGGTACCTTGAAAATACGGCTCCTGCCACTGCCACATCAGGGCACTTTTTAAGTATATTAAAATTTTAAGTATAAAATGTTCAACATTTTAGATCCAGTTTTAAATTCAATGTTTTAGGTCCCCCAGGGCAGCTCCTCCACCAGTACAACAGGACAACAAGACGCAATCTTTTCTTGGGATTGCTCTCTTCACCATCTTGGTACTCTGACCACATGAATCAGCAATGTATGGGCCTTCCTCACTTGGCTAAGCCTCTCTTTTTGCCTCTCATTCAGCTCTTAAACTTGATCTCTCTTTCTCTCACCTACTCACTTTGTCTTATGCCTACAACACTGTTTCTCCTGCTTTTCGGTTTCTTTCTTGGAGACATTATATACATACACCCATGCGCAGGAATAGTTGTGGGTGGACACAACTGTTTGTTGATAGTTTATTCCCTGATTTGTGTGAATTACTTCATATTCCACAGTTGTGTGATTTACTTGGTTGCCATTATATTCACTTTTAATCTACTTTCCCTTCTTGCTTTTTCCTCCTGTTTATCAGTATTCAATAACGGTCAAACGCAGTTCAATTGAAAGTTGCCTCTTCCTCCTCCTCTCTCTTTCCTGCTTACAGTTTCTCCAAAAATGTCACCCTCAAAATTGTGCCTATACAGACCTTTCCTCAGTAACATGATAGGAATATTTCAAATAAAGGGAAAATAAAACTAACAGCCTCTATTTATGAACTCAGCAATACATGTGTCAGTAACTATATGTACACACTATCTGAATCCTTTCCTCCATACAAAATTACCCATACAATTACAGCTTTATGTATTGAGACTGAGGTTGACACCATGAGTCCAGATGTGACAGAAAACTTTACTACCAAACAAGTGGATTCTATTATTTAACCTAGAGATAAGAGGGAAGAAGAATGAAAAGGGCAAGAATCAGAAACACTGCTGTAGCAGCAGTGATGGGGAGAAGTTGGGCTTAGACGCCAGAACACCCCTCTGAAAAGGCAGGCAGTCAGGCCTTCATCCATTATCCACTGAAAGGTTTAACAGTGGTGGCCACCTATGTGGTGGTGGTGTGAGTGAGCAATGGTGCTGTTAACATTTGAGTAATTAGTTCTGTTCACGTTAACTCCTTTATTGCAAGTCACTGCTGCAGCCCTTGGTGTGGTGGAAGGAACAGCCAATCTAAGATGTATTCTCAGAATGCCAACTGCTCCACTGTAGAAGCTTTTTATAGTCTTCCTCAAGCATGAGGTTTGAAAAGGCAGCATGATTGCTGTAGTTTGTTCATCCTAAGATGAATTCACATGTCCATTATGTATTTACCTTTGTTTTACTATTACTGTTACAGTTTTATAAACAGGAGCACAAGGAAAAAGAAATAAATGTCCAGGCTGAGCTCACTGCAATCTTTTATGTAGGGTGTTCCAAATATATACCCAAAGAGTTCAAGACAACCTCCCCGCTTTGCCTTTCTTTTAAAAACTGTTATAGGAGTAAATTTCCTTTCAAAATAGCCCCTTGGGCCTAGACTATCCATATAAATTCAGTGAATATATTTGTGCCACCTATGGTTGCCTATTTCCATGTCACTGGTGATAAAACTGATTATATTTAGGTAGTTTATTTACTTATTTCATTTATACTCTGATTTTCCCACAGAGACTCAAAGAGGATTACAAAAATTATTAAAACAACAATACAGTAAAAAACACCAATATTACACACGCACACACACACACAGTATTATATATACAGGTTGAGTATCCCTTATCTGAAAATCCGATATCCAAAATGATCCAAAATCCAAAACTTAGGGACCTGTGCAGGGAAGCTTCTCCAAGTCATTTTCTTCACAGGGCTTCCTCTCAGGAAAGTAGCAGCCACCTTCTCTTTCAGCCCTGCAGCTCCTACTGAGATCCTGTCTTTAGCCACACAGGTCTTTTATACATTTCTTGACATAGTTTGCAGGTGGTCATCCCACCCACAGCAGTGCCATGTCACTTTCAGCCCAGTCATCTTCATGCTGCAGAGCTGCCGCCCACTTTCTTGCCCCCACATTTTATAAAAGAAATTATGCCCAGGACAAAGAGTGATATAATGAAACAGCTTTATGGGAAACAGCTATATAGGAGGTATTTCAGCAATCCATTTCTATTAGTAACATCATAGTATCCCAACTAACAGACCCTGGCAGTGTTTATCTGCCCTAACTGGGCAACTTTTTGCATGTATCTTCATTTTTATTTGGGCATCTACACAAAATAATAGCCTGGGTTTCTTTGGGCTTTAAACTAAAAGAAAAACAGATGTCAGCTGATCACAAAATTGGATTAATCTCGACACAGTGTTAAAGATCAATTTGTCGTACCTGTATTTTTGAAAGGTCTGTCATTTATTGTGAATTCTTGAACTATGCCATTATAAAGTCCCAATACGCATGAATACGTTACTTGCTGAAACTTGTTGTGTACATTTTTTCCCTATATGATACACAATTTAAAACAGAATAATGAATTGCTTTAAAGCTCCTTCAGCTATATTTTCCATCAAGTTGGAATAGAAGAACAAATTTTGTATCCCTTCATTCGGAGAACGAAATCAGCCGCTCAGAGAGACTTGAGTCTGAACTTTCACAGAATTAGTTGCTAATGCATAAGGCTCTTATGCAAATCAGGAGCCGCTCATAGGATTGCGGCTGGCTTCAGAATGAACCCAAGGCCTTTGAAGTATATGCAAGCAGAGCAATTCCAGCATCATCTTAAGGATATAAATATTAAATGGAACAAAAGCAAAATAAATGTTGTGGAACATTTTTAAATAAAGAGACATAATGGCAATCAGAGCCATCTGCACCTTGTTCAGGCATACATAAAGCCAGTCTACGTTTGCAGCGCTGGTTTAAGTGCATGCTTTAAAAATAAAGGTCAGCACGACATGGAAATGGCACATCTTATTGTGGCCGCTCTAAATCTCTGCAAAAAAAAAAAAAAAAAGGTTCTGCAGACTGCCCTTTAATTAGAATTAAGGAAAAGCATAGCACAATGTCGTCTGGACAGTTCCCTTTGTCAGAATTCCTTTTTTAGTTAGCAGAATAGATGGAGCAGGTAAAAGGCAGCAGAACTGATGAGGCCCTAAACAAATCTGTGGCATTAAGTTGGAACGGTATACATTGGTATGCATATAATTAATGTTTAGGTGGCATTATATCCCTGTTAAATTAAGGAAAATGTTTGATTACATCTCTGACCAATGCTGGCGGTGCCTTTAGGAAGGAGGTTTGTTCTACCATATATGGTGGACTTGCCCTGTTATGAAACAATTTTGGGGAGAATATATAAATTATTGAATTCATAGCCCATAGAGTGGAATGTTCACCATGGTTAATCTTATCTGGCCAAATACGGTACTCATTAGACAAAGAAGTATGGTCATGTCTTAAGGAATCTGATAGTGTCTGCAAGTTTATTGATTACAGGCCATTGGAAACATAAGACAACACCATCTATCAAAATCTGGCTGAGGAAATGTTGGTTAACTGTGGTAATGAAGAAAATTGCAGTATGTAAGCACTTAAGGAAAGGAAACCTAAGACAGCAGTCATTATTTGTTCAAAGATGGTCTCTGTTCATAGAATACCGGAATAAAATTAAACCTGAAGAGCAGATCAAGCTTGTGATTCTCAACAGTATGTGAAGTAATAGTTTGTAGTAAATAATAGTAATGTACTTAGAAGGTTAGAAATGGAGATAAGTTTTGTATGAAGAAGGTGATAAATATTGCGCTATTTGTAAAAATGGATATTGTTTAATTTTTGTAGTTATATTTTGGATATAGAGAATTGTTATTTGAGGATTATTTTTGGTAAATTGCTGTTATTTAATAATTTTTTAAAGTCTGGCTGGAAGCAGACTTGAAGTGTCACTTGAAAAAATGTAGGCATGCTCATTTTCCACAGAAGACCATCACTAGTCAACACTCTCTCTGCCCAAGGATAGTCTTCAGTGAAAGTAATGGTCACAGTCCCTGCACTCAGAATAGACTGAGTTTTACATGTCTGATGATGGTTGTATTTTCTGTCAATGTACACTTTGGATGTTCAAACTGTTTTAGAATTTTTAGTAACACTTTGCTTTATGGCAGACGTCACATCTGATCATGGATCTGAATTACATCTATTTTGGTCCTGAGACACCCGTCCAGCCTGGCTTTCAGGGACAAAGGGAGTAGATCAGAATACTTCATCCTTAGAATGATCTGGCCATGCTTAAGATGTTGTTTTTAATTGTAGAAATGGTGCTCTGAGTTTTCATAGGACTATGAGCCATTTTAAAAATGGAGCGCCATTTTTGCCAGAAAAGGTTTAGGAAGTTATTGTCGAAGGCTTTCACGGTCAGAGTTCATTGGTTCTTGTAGGTTATCCGGGCTGTGTAACCGTGGTCTTGGAATTTTCTTTCCTGACGTTTCGCCAGCAACTGTGGCAGGCATCTTCAGAGTAGTAACACTGAAGGACAGTGTCTCTCAGTGTCAAGGGTGTAGAAAGAGTAATATATAGTCAGAAAGGGGTTGGGTTTGAGCTGAGTATTGTCCTGCAAAAGTATTGTCCTGTAAGTATCAAGATAATGTGCTAATGAGGGTATGGTATGTTAATATGGAACCATTGTATCCTGAAGTGATCTGTTAATGTGTGTAATCCAAAACTAATCTGTATGGCTATTGTTGAATGTTGTCTTTGTCTGGAGGTTTTTCAGGGCAACTTTAACAGAAAAGAGGAGAGTTTAAGAATGAATAAGGCTTGGCTTCCTGCCCTGAAAAACCTCCAGACAAAGACAACATTCAACAATAGCCATACAGATTAGTTTTGGATTACACACATTAACAGATCACTTCAGGATACAATGGTTCCATATTAACATACCATACCCTCATTAGCACATTATCTTGATACTTACAGGACAATACTTTTGCAGGACAATACTCAGCTCAAACCCAACCCCTTTCTGACTATATATTACTCTTTCTACACCCTTGACACTGAGAGACACTGTCCTTCAGTGTTACTACTCTGAAGATGCCTGCCACAGTTGCTGGCGAAACGTCAGGAAAGAAAATTCCAAGACCACGGTTTAGGAAGTTGTTTGCGCTCCATGTGTGATGTCCATCTTAGGCTTATTAGATAAGCTAGTAATAGCAATATTTTGCCTAATTGATTAGGAATGGTACTGGGTTGTTGTTTTTTGCCTAGTTATTAGCAGCTGTCACAGAAGGGCTTAAGACCAAGCTTTCCATATTGCCTCCCAGAAGTGATTTCCCATTTTTTTAAAGGAACTTTAAGGTTATCCCTCTAGGATGTGTACTGTAACTCTCTGATAAACACAACTAACAAAGTAACCCCTTCACAAATAAGCAAAAAAGATGTCTGCATATGCAAAGGTGACCAGCTGTCATGGCACTGCCATTCGTGAAAAAAATTACTCTGGGTCAACCCATAGATGATTAATTGAAATACTGGGCAAAAAGAGTATATACATTTGAAACAGTATAGGCTACAGAATCATTGGAAAGGCAATAATAGCCACAGAACAAGGGAGATATGACTACGTAGATCTGTAGTAAGGGAAGATTAGGCTCCTTTACCAAGGCAGCAGTACATGGCATCATGGTCACAGCCCAGGAAACATAGCAGCATAATTAGAAGAGGGTCTTCATTGCCTAGGAGATGCTAAATAGTCTGTTCTGACCAATCAAGGAAACAGTCAAGCCACAGGCCATCAAGAGCATAAGCAGGGAGGGATTCTGAGGTTTTCTGTCAGATACTGCGAAATTTCATAGGTAGTTTTTGGCATTTGATCATCCCACTTAAGCGATGACATCTACTTAGTTCTGTTAGAAGAGATAAGGGAAACCCCCAAATGCTGAATTGTTTTCAATAAAGTTAACTGCAACAGCAGGATTTGCAAAAAGTTAACTTATTGTAGGGCTTCCAATAACAGAGACCTTCAGGATACAACAACTTACTTAACTGCCCTGAGCCTGATTTTGGTTGGGAAAAGGTGAGGTAAAAATCAAATAAACTAAACTAATCTTACAGACAGAGAGGAAACACAACAAGAAAGGAGGCATCCAATGAGCTCTGAACACTAGAAAGAATACATTGCTGCTCTTCCTAGAGTTCAAATGAATTAAATGCATCCTGTGGCAGGATTTACATTAATAAAATTGTTCATGTCGCCAACAGGTCCATCCACTGCAGATCCATGACAGTATGATAACAAAAGCTGTTCTGTTCTTCTGATATCATTTCCTTATGTAGATGCTCATTTTTAGACATCACTATTATTGCTCTTCTTAAGTGTTGCAGCTGCTTTAGAAGGGTGAAAGGCTTGTAGAATAATTTCCATTAAAATGAGGCCATCAAAAGAAATTCTAAAGGTCAGGAGCATCCCATTCTTCCAATGGGAAAACTAGCAGTTTCATGGTTAAAGAACTATACGGAGACAGGGGACATGTGGATTTTATTCACTGTTTGCTAAAGACTTTCAGGAGTTGGCGGGGGAGTAATAGTTCACACCAACTAATTCTGTTCTAGACTATCAATGGTATGTGGGGAAGCTTGTTTTGAATATATATATATGTATACACATGCCTGCAGTGGCCAGCAATTCATAATGCCCTCTTATTATTATTAGGTTGTGATGAAACTTTGCAAGGGAAATCATTTATCTTCACTCGGGACCAGTAAAAAATAATACGCTTCAGCAGGTTAATTACCAGTATACTATAGAATTGTGTCCAGTGGTTTTTAAAAAATGAAACTATCACTTCTTCTCTCATTAAAGTCCTCACAGAAGTTCTGTATTCAAGAATTAAAACAATCTTTTTTTAGCTATACGCCCACACAAGTAACACTGCAAAAACAGAAGTGCAGGATAATCAGCAGGCGTGAGCTAAAGATCCAATTACTGGGCAGTGTCGTTTGCGCAGTTCTCAGAATGCTCAGTTCAGAATAAATGGATGAAGCTTTAGCTATTAAGCTGCAGCAATTACCTCGAATAGCAAACAAATGCCATGCCTGTGCATAACAACAAGATACATCTATATGAAAAAATTAAATCAGATTATTCCACATCAGCATATTTTTGCCTTAGAACTACAACCCAAACCTACGTTTGTGACTCAGAAAAATCAATAGTGAAAATAGGAGTTCTGCTCCCAACTTTGTTACTGATACTGGCTATAGCCAGATACTGGTTTAGTTGATGTTTTGGTAACTTTTAAGTAGCATTGCTCATAAAGCAGTTGCCTTGCATTATCTAATACTTTCATATATAAAACACATATCTGTCAGAGTGATGGGGAAACTGCAAGAAGGAGAGCCAACAACTACTCATGTGTGCTATATGTAGGGCTTTTTGTGGTGGTACTCACCAGCACCGAGTATTGGCACCTTTTTGGGGAGGTTCTTCCAAGTCCTGAGATGGGAAATGGTGGAAATCGGTGCAACCTTATATATGAGTACTGCCAGTATTTTTATACCAAAAAAAAAAAAAAAAAAAGCATTGGCTATATATGATGGAGTCAGTGAGTTGTAATTTTTTCTGTACACACACATTTTGTATATCTTGGCTCAGGAATTGCAAAGACTTTTTCAGCTGTGCTTGGAAAAAAAAAGGTGAGATGCACACTGCATTTTCATTAAAGTGAGATTGTTAGGTTCTTTCCCAAGACAGGCTTCCCAAGCTGCTGTTTCATGCTTTAGTTCCATAGGGAAAAGCTGCTGCTGCGGACCTAGAATTTTTATAGGGAGCATTTGCAACAATCAGCACTCTTCATGTAGTACACACAAAGCAACAAGCTTCTTTTATGCTGTTGGAGTACTGCCCTGTTGGAGTCTTCTCCCACCACATATTGAACACCACATGGAGAACTTCAGTTTGGATCCTACTATGCAAGGGTGAAAGGAATTTGTGCAAGTGGATCTCCTTGGAGTTAGTTTGCTCCACTAATGCAAGAGCAGATTTCCACAACACCCCCTTCTTATTACTGTTTACAACCTCTGCAATTTGATTGGTTTCCCCCAACCCTCAGTAATGGCTTTTGGGGTATGCTGAAGGAGGTTGGGGGTGGGGGGAAGAGATCTGCTTACACAAATTATTTTATCTACTCATGGTATGATCCAGCCCAAGCCTTTTCATGCAATTCCACACATGGATCAGAATAAAGTGACAAAAGGTATCTCTTCAGTACAGAGATGAGTGTGGCAAAAGGCACCACATTAAAGCCTTTTCTGTGATGGCCAGTTTTTATTCCTTGACAGTGTATATTTAATAGCCAAACTACATGCTATGCTTTTGATAAGTTAGACTGGGTTCCCCATCAATGCTGCAGGGGCAGGCCCGGGTTCCCCTGCGGAGAAGAAAGGCTCCTGCCTCCCCCCACCCATTTTGTTATTCTGAGCCAGTCAGGCTCCTGGAGACTTTAGAAATGTCTTTCCCAGCAGCAGCTGCATGACTGCAGGGAAAGCAAGAGGGGTCTGGGTTCCCTGGATCTGACTCATCAAAAAGTAATGCATAGTTTGGCCCTTAATGTAGAAACATGCATGGCTCCAGGACAGCTGGCATTAGGAAGACACTTATCACCTAACTGGAGTTCCTTCCATGACCTTACACCTATTTTTTTCTAGTAACTACATCAGTCTAGCTCTGACCCACATGTCCTAGTGCGTCTGTCTGTCTGTCCGTCCGTCCGTCCATCTATCTATCTATCTATCTATCTATCTATCGATCTATCGATCTATCGATCTATCGATCTATCGATCTCTGCTCTGTCCTAGAGCCTCCATAACCAAGACTGTAAGGGGATTACCCCAATTTACATAGGAAAATCTATCACATTGCTTTTTTCCCTAACTTTGAGCAAGAAAGTAGACTTAGTGCAATCCTAAGCAGAGTTGCAGCCTTCTAAGTCCACTGAAGTCGGTTTAGAAAGGTTTAACTCTGCTATGGATTGCACTGTTAACTTCCTGCAAGTTGATGGAACAATCTTTTCTTTCTAGCCCCTCCCACTTTCATTATCAGGAGAAAAAAGGGACCACTTTACTCCATTTACATGTCAAATAGTTACCTGGAAGAAAGTCTCTGCCTTATATAGGGTACCTGAGGTGAGGATCTGAAGCTGGGAAACTGCTTAGATCTTAAAATGTGCAGGCAAGGAAGCATGATCTGTTCGATTTTCTTGGAAACTTTCTGCCTTTCAACTGTTTTCTTTTGTGTACAAAAATAAACTCTGTTTTTATTGAAAATGGGGCTCTAACTGGTGAACATGCAGCTTTGGCATTTCCCCACATGCTTTACCATTGCTTGGCCAAACAAGAAGCTTCATTTTTTAACAAGTTGGGTTGGGGTTTTGCTATGGTTCCGACTGCCAGATAAAGCCTGGAGATATCCTGGAATTGCAACTGATCTCCAGACCACAGAGATCCGTTCCCTGGGAGAAAATGGCTACTTTGTAGGGTGGACTCTATAGCTTTATATTCCACTGAGGTCCCTCCCCCCCTAACCCTGCCCTCCCCAGGATTCAACCCCAAAGCTCCAGTATTTCCCAACCTGGAGTTGGTAATCCTAGGTTCCCTGACCCAATTCTCATGATTACCTTTTAGTCAGATGGCAGTTGATGGGGATTTCCCAAGTACCACAGGTGCCCAATTCAGATCAGGACCATGACACAGGACCACAAATGGCCCAAGGGGTCTTAGCTGCCCTGCCAGGGGACTGCAGCCCTCTGTAATGTCTAATTTGGCCCCGCATATTACTAAATTCCAGGCTGCAGTCCCTGTCCAGGGCCATTTCATGCTGAGAAAATGATGTGGGGGAAAATCTGAAGTCCCTTTATCCCATGTCATGGTACTGTTCCAAATTGGATCCTTGAAGCACTTGGGAAATTAGTTCCCGTCTGACTAAGTGGAATGGGCTCCCCGTAGGGAGAACCCTAAATCAACTTGTTTTTAAAAAAAGTATCATCTTGTTTGGCCCTTAACATTATCAAGTTCCACAGAAGCAGACAGTCACACTAGAACAGCTTTCCCAGAAGAGACTGGGAAGATCTGCTGGCATCTCCAATAACATATATTTTCAAAGAAGCATCTCTAGAGGTTTTATGTGCTGGGGAAGAAAAATGTATGGAAGTAATACCTGAACACAAGTGTGACATGATGGGCAAGACTTGGGTGATATGAGCCCAGTGACCATGGGAGATAACATATTCAATATATCCCCACAAGAAGAAGACTAGCACTGGAAAGGAGATTTCTATTCCAGTCCTTTGCCTGTCCTTCATGTTTTTTGCTTGCAGGGAGGATATTGTTGTTGTTTTTAAACTGGGAACGTTAAAAAAAAAGGATGCCCTTCCTACAGTATGGGGTGGCACAATCCAGTTATCACCTGAGAATTCCACCACCTCATTTGCTCCTTATTTTGCTGTGTGTAAGCCTTAAACTGTCAGAAAATAAGTGTGATGTGTGTGTAAACAGAGTTTTAAAAATGGAATATAAAAATGCTATCTCACATTTGAGGGGACCTTGACCTTTGCTTTTGTCGCTGCAATATAAAACACTATTAAATATGATTGACAAGTGGGATTTTACAATTTGAAACAGAAACATTCTAAGAAAGATCACAGGCTTTTGTCCATTTTAGGAACAGGGAAGCACAAAGCTACAAGAACAAAACTGATAGAAGAAACTTGCCCTTTAGAGATGTAGGCCACAGAGGTCTGCCTGAGAATTTCTGTCTTGATTTTAGGTGACAAACAAGAACACGTTGGAACAAGTGACACAGAAAAGTGCTGCCTCAATTTGAACTGTTGAAGCAATAATTTGTTGTCCATCAGACTCATGAGGCTTAACTAATGCTTTGTGAACTATATCAACTAGGATATCCTTTTTCTTCAAATATCTTTTCCAGCTGATTAGCCTGCAACAAAAAAGGGGGGAGAGAATCTCAAGTAAGGTAAAAATCCTGAACGCCTTGATAAACTGACTCGCCAGCAATCCCCGCTGCAGTGCCAGCTACTGATGAGTTCTATAATTCAGGAGGTTATTTCTTGTCAGTATCATTTTCCAGTGAGGAGGGATGATTGTTTCTCACTACCTGCATTCTCATCCTTGCCCTTCTAAATGTACATGCCAAAAAAATGAATGCGGTATTGCGGGGATCATCATGAAGTTCTACTTTAATAGCAGGCTGAATGGAGGGACTCGTGAAGCGTTGATTCCACAAACACAATGTCTTCTTAGGGATGTCACAAACGAGTACCATCACTTACGAAGTAAGAGTTAAGCATTATCCCTTTCGTAAAGTTATTTGATTTCAATTTCTTCATCTTGTTAAATGTAAAAAATGTAAGCAGTTGTTTGATTGCTCCAGTCCCCACTGAATATATGAGGCGGTTATACACTTCGCTTGCCTTTCGAAGGGGGTGAAACAAGAATTTACCTTTCAACACAACTGCCTAGCAACATAAAAATGGAAATGCTACATTCAAATCTGCTCATCACAGCATGGAGTATAATAATATGCAAAGCTTCTGCTCTGCAGAGCCTAATCAAAAAAATTATTCTAATGTATAAAACATAGGGGCAAAATTTCATCCCCACGCATGGCAGATTATGCTTGAAATTCCTATTTAGGGGTATATGCAGATATTTGCCATTTATATGATGACATAATTTGAGGGCAGCATTTTTAATTAATTGTGTTTAAACAAGCTTTTTATTAACACCTTGCTAGATTTCTTTAACCATGCCTGCTAACTTGAGGATCGTCCACAATATCTTATTATATGATCTCTTATGCTAGTAAGGGAGGGTAAAAACTCTGCCCCTTAGAAAGCTCTCCATGGGTTGACCCTACCAAGGTAACTGATAGTTTGATGGAGATATCATCTCTGATCATTCTTTTGTATATATGAAGAGTGAGCAAGGAAAGCAGTTACACCTGAGTTCTTAGGTTAAGGGCTGCTTCATACCTACATAGTAGCTAGTGATGCCACGCCTCCCACTATGGTGGGAGGCCTTCTTGTGATTGTCAAGTGATGGCAGGAGAAAAAGAAATACAACCACATCAGTGCTGGTACAACCTGGAAGTGATAATGGGTAGGTGCAGGAAACCGTAGAGTTCCAGTGATTCCTAGAACTACCCATTGGCACTTCTGGCTTGTACCCAGACGTGACATAGTGATGCCAGTGACATCATCCTCCATATCCCTACCCCCCAACCCTCCTGCTGGTTGCCAGGCTTGGCCTCACAACTGTGATGCCAGTGACATCATCCTCCATATCCCTACCCCCCAACCCTCCTGCTGGTTGCCAGGCTTGGCCTCACAACTGTAATGTTCACCAGGTTTGGTCCTCCACATGCACAGATACTCCATGTAGAGCAGAAAAATCAGAGAAATACCCCCTCCCCTCAAAAAACACAGCTTTTGCACAAGAAAAGATGAAAGCTTTCCTTTTTTTTTTTTAGGGGCAGTTTAGGAACTCAGGAAAACAAGTTTAAACTAGTGAAGAAATGTTACATGTGGTTGACCCCTCAGCAATTCAGTCAAAATTCACAAAGGAGAGCACTGATATATGTGGGACCACACGTCCATTTTTATCGCTGTTTTTTAAATCATACTGATTCCCCCCCCCCCCCAAAAAAAATGGTGTATAGGAATTGGTAGCATATTTTAAAGGAGAGAGAAACTTACAAGATTAAGTTTTACTAGAGAGGTAAGTGGCTAATGATACAAACAATTTTAAAATGTGGAAAGAGCTACATTTCCACTGTATCTCCTTCAGGACAGCAAAAGTAGGAGGCATATACATTAGGGACGCATATATCTTAGGGATGGGCAGAGCATCTGCTTGGCATGCAGAAGGTTCCAGGTCCAATACCTGGTATCTTCAGCTAAAAGCATAAGGTGGCAGGTGATGTGAAAGACTTCTGCCTGAGACCCTGGAGAGGGACTGCCAGTCGGAGTAGACAATACTGATTTTGACAGACCAAGAGTCCCTGACACATTTTGGACCAGCTGAAGTTTCTGGGCAGTTTTCAAAGAAAGCACATTAACCTGAATGTGATCAAAAGCATGGGCCACCTTAGCCAAATCATGCTTTTCAAGAAAAGACCTCACCTGGTGTATCAGCTGAAGGGTAGAAGCTGGGGGGAAATACAGACTCTGAAATCCTAAACAGAGTTTCACCATTCTAAGCCCATTGGCTTCAGTGGACTTACTCCCTTCTAACTTTGCTTCGGATGGCACTGTGTGATACCTAGTAGAACACATGAAGGGGAGGGAATCAGGAGGCAGAAAGAGAATGGAGATGGGGTTTAGTCCAGAGCATCTTCCCATGACAAACATGCTTGTTCTTGCCTGGATACTGGGTCCTGTGCCTAAAAGTGAGCCTTGCCTGGCAAAGGAATGGATACAAAGCTATCTTATATTGAATCAAGCCATTGGTCCATCAAGGTCTGTGTTTTCTACTCAGACTGGCAGCAGCTCTGCAGGGTTTCAGGTAGTGGTCTTAGACATCACCCACTACTTGATCCTGTTAACTGGAAATGTTGGGGATTGAACCTGGGACCTTCTGCTTGCCAAGCAGATGCTGTCCCACTGAGCCATAGCCCCTCCCTTATACAGAATAAATGAGACTGGTCATCCCTACACAGAGACCTCAAAACAGGACAGCGCTTCCCTCATATACAAAGCAGCATCAGCATGGATAGAATACCTCAGACATCACAGATGTCATTAGACAATTCCATCCTTTTAATAATTACACTGTCAAAGTGCTCTTCCATATATTCTTTAGTTAGAGCAACTAATCCAGCAACCAGTTATTTCAAGGACTCATTTCAAGGCAACAGATCCTTTTTGTGCAGAAGCTTCGATTCTATGTGCCAATGAATGCGTAACCATTAAAATGAAATGTCGGTTCCTGGTGTCTTCTCATAATCTACATGGAATTGATATACCCAGACTTAGAAAAGGGAATATTTCTAACAGCTCAATGACGTGTATGTTTATTCCAAAGTCCTAGTGTGTTCAGTAGGTTTACTCTCAGGTAAATGAGCATGGTGAGCAGCATTTGACATATTTCTTGCCAACTTAGCTTTTATTCCATTATTCTATATAGTATTATTTCTAGTATGCAATATTTGCACTTTGCTCTACATGAGCCACCCAGCCGCCTTGCTTAATTACATCTTTGTGAAACATCCGTCCCAGATATCTTCATGAAAGTCTTATGTGCTCAGCAGAATTAATAAAATCCCGATGCACTTGATCTTTGTATAAATATTACCAAGCAGAACACTAGTTACCCAAATGTAGGTAACTCCTACAGTCTGTCATGTACCTGTGCATTAGCTTAGCTATGTATTAGTAATTTATACACACAAACACAAATACTGTCCTTTAATCTTATTCTTCACATATAGACTGCTTTCACATGGCAATGATTTCTTGTTGTTAATTCATTGCTGCTGTAATTACAGAGGCATTCACAATGGCAAGATAGTGACCATATGGGAGTATACCCCATGTTTTCTTAGGTACCACCCCATACCCACCACATACTCACCATGGTGCTAGCAGGCTTTTAAAAAAAAGATATTTTATTAACATTTTCAAAAGAAAAAGATAACATATACATACACTTCCATTCATACATTTTGTGCTTACTTCAGGAATCAATTTACATAAGCATTGTTCTGTTGTTATGATATTTACTTGAATGTTACTTAGCTTATCTATGTTTATACTCTAAATTTATCTTTATCTATAACTTATTCAAGGTATATGACTATTGTTTTCAATCTCTATTAGATTTTTATTCCACACTTTCCAGTTAGCATATTCAAAAGAGCATTCCCATTTCTTCTGTGAGTCTTCAATCATTTTCTTTCTTTCAGGATGTTGGTTAATCTGGCCATCATTGCATATTCTTCCATTTTTTGTTGCCACTTTGTTGTCTGGAACAGTCTCTTGTTTCCATGATGCTGCCAGTACAATCCTTGCCAGCAGGCTTTTTGACAGCTTTTAAAAAATGTCAGCTATATTTCTCTCTTTTGACTGGATCTTGTTTTATACTAGCCTCTCTTTGTAACATCTCTTCCCTCCAACTGGGTACTTATCAAGTCTATGGATGCACATTTCAACGCATCGGGGGAAGCGAGCTCTGAATCATGAAGGCTTCTGCTGAAATAACTTGTTAGATCTTCCTCTCAAATCCTGCTGTCTGTGCCCTCATCCACAGAGCTGAGGCAGGATAGCAAGTAGAGACAGGGCTTTCTTAGGGGTGACACCTCATCTCTGGAATACCCCACCACCACCATGAGGCTCATCTGGTGGCTTCCTTACCGTCTTTTAGATGCCCATCAAAACATTTACCTTTACCCAGGCTTTTAATTCAATGGTTATACCATTGTTTTGAGATGATGTTTTTATGGCCTGTCTATTGCCTAAGGGCTGCTTTATGACTACTGTTGTATGTTGTCTGAGGTAACAGCACTGTAAGGAAGTAAGAAAGGACACCACTTCTGAACAGTACTGAACCCTGGGCAGATAACCCATGTGAAAATGGCCACTGTTTTAATGCAGGATTAACCTCTAACAATAATTCAAAGGCACCTTGGCCAATAAATTACTATCTAGAAGTACAGTTGAAGTTAAAATTATTGTGTTTCTTGAAGCAGGCAAATTATGCTGCTTAAATATAATTCCTATAATTACATCAGAGTTGGTGAAAAATTCTATGAGCATCCTGTTTTTGACTTAAGTCCTGATAATAGATCCTTGAGATGCAATTAATTGGAATCTGCAAGATATACTTCTTCTTAAGCTGCAATTATAGCAACATATTTGCTAAATACGGATATGCTCAATGTTTAGTCTTTCATAATAAGCAGGCTTTATTGTGAGATGAAACAAATTGCTCTTCCCACTTTTTAAATATATTTTGTCTTCTAAATAATTGTAGAAATCTGCAGCTACCCCAGAAAATCCCAAGATTTTCCTTCTTTCTTCCTTACCCCGGGACAAGATGGCCGCTAGCCCAGTTCCTGATACATCAGTTTGGAGTACGAAAGGCTGGCTGGGGTCTGGTATTCTCAACACTGGCTCGCAGGTAAGGGCCATGAACAGTGTCTCAAAGGCAGCTACTGCAGCACCAGTCCACTGGAGCATGAGTGGCCATTTCTTCTATCATGTCAGTCAGGGGACTCTCTATGGTTGCAAACTATGGGATAAAGCAACAGCAATAGTCCGCCAGGCCCAGGAACCTCTGCAACCCTTTCTTATCCTGTGGTCTAACTTATCATGTTAGGGGCTGACCTTTATAGCCCACAGGCCACAGCTGCCCTCCTCCTACCATGAATCCCAAATAGGATACTCAACCAGGGGCTACCTGCATTTCTTTGGGATAGCTGTCAACTGTTGAACTGCTTGTTCCGTTTACAGCGCATTATTCATCAGAGTCCTTCTGCAGGTTTTCTTTGCAGCCTTATGTGGTGTTGGGTTTGATATAGGATACTGCCTAATTTTTGTAAAATTGCATGTACATCTTAGTCCTGTTCTTCCTTGTTCTAATTAGTATAAATGAGGGATTGTGCAAATAATGAGAATTTGAATTTATAAAATCTAGTAAGCATATTGTGGCAACAGTAAAGGCCTACAGGCTTCCTCAGTGGTAGGTCCATCCTCTGAAACAACCTACCAAAGTCGGGGCAGAGGGTACCTTTGCTAGTTGTATTCAGAAAGGTATGTAAAATGGCTTTATTCCAGAGGGCATTTTGTAAATGGTTATTTTGGCAGTTTTGGCTGTGTTCTTAACTGTGTGTGTTGTTTTTAATTATGTATTTGAATTGATTATATTTAATTGTGCATTTTAACTGTGGATTATTTTTAATTTCTCTCTGGCTGTTGGGATGGTTATGATGCTTTTGTGTCCTTGCAGGTTTTGCTGCTGTCGGCTGACTTGAGTTTGAGGAGATAAGGCATGGCATAAATATTTTAAATAAATAAATAAATGTTTCAGAGCTATAGAGATGGGATGAATAGCTGGGTAGATGAAAATGTTGCAAATGGATTTAACACTTCAGATGTCTGGTCATTAATCCTGTATATGAGTTTTCACTTAGCCCAAAATACTGCTGTGCATTATATGACTCACATTTTCATAGCAGATCCTATATGACTCAACCAAAGTTTAGCACCAGTATAGCACTGGAAATCAAAGTTTCTTTTAAGGTTAGAACTACAGAGGGTGGTGAGTGCCACAAGCCCCCAATTTTTAATCTTGAAATTGTGTAGTCATACCCCAGAACATCAAGGCTATCAGGCTGGTCTCAAATGGATCCAGATTGGGCTCCTGGGGATCTCCAGGCCCTACTTCGTTCTTCATTACCGCAAAGGCTTCTCCCTCCACACCTTGCATTACTAATCAGTGATGAACGTTGCTACATTTGGCATGCAGGAATACTGAGAGTAATGGGAAAGGAAACTACCCACTGTAGCATTCTCTACTGGAAACGAAGCCCTCCTGCTCAGCACCCCACATGTGGTAAATGAAGCTGGGGGTATAGAGTGGGACTGATCTGTGGCATGAATGGCACAGCAAGGCCTCAAGAGCCTGTTGGACCAGCCCAAGTCATGTTTTCTATGTAGAAATCTAAGATAGTGTTCTGGACATCTAAAAAATGTAATTTGGACTGGACCATCTGTAGTCACTTTTCAAGCCTCTAAGGTTTCCCATTCTGGCTTGGGAAATTACTGGAAATGAGGAGGTAGAGTCCAGCCTCCAAAGCAGCCATTTTCTCCAGGGGAACTGATCTCTGAAGTATGTTGTAATTCTGGGAAATCTCCAGGACCGACCTGAAGGTTGGCAACCTTACAAGCCACCCATCCTTTCCATGAAATAAAAAGTGTATGATTGTACTGAATACGTGACACCTCCTCCCCAACAATTGTGTTCTCCTAAGTCAGGGGTCTGCAAACTGCGGCTCCCGAGCCGCATGCGGCTCTTTGGCCCGTTGAGTGCGGCTCTCCGAACTTGGTTCAGAGCCCCTGCTCTTGCGCCCGCTCGTGCCGGCAGCCGGGCTGCAGAGCCGGCGCGCCTGAGAGAGAGCGAGTGAGCGCAAGAGAGCAGGCGCGCTGTCTCTCCTCCACACACACCCCGCCGTGGAGAATGGCCAGGTCCCCCTTTCCCTTGCCCTCAGTGGATGGGAAGCTAAAGCCTCCTCTCCCCTCTAGCCGCGCGATTGCTGGGCGGGTGGCTCGGCGGTTCCTGCCCCCCCGCCCGTCTATCAGCTGTTGGGCGGGGCGGGCTTCCTTTGGTAGACCTGGCCTCCAGCTGAGTCCCATTGGGAGGCCATGTCTACCCACTGGCTTTCTTGGCGGTAGAGCTGGACTCCGAGGAGGGGAAAAAGCCCCCTTTCAGAGGCCAGGTCTACCCATTGGCTTCTATGGGCCTCCGGAGGCCAGGTCTACTGCCAAGCAAGCCAATGGGTAGTCCTGGCCTCCCAATGGGACTCAGCCGGAAGCCAGGTCTACCAATAGGCTTTTATGGCGGTAGACCAGGCCTCCAGACGAGGACCAGATGGGGAGGGGGAAATGGCAGGGACTTACAATTTATTTTTTATCAATAAATAAGATCACTATTAAGTATGATATCAAGTTTTATTCAGTGTACCTATAGTTTAATTAAGACTTAAAACTTTAATTAAAGTTTATTAAGTTAATAAACAGTATATCTACCTATATAGTTTAAGTTTAAGAAATTTGGCTCTCAAAAGAAATCTCAATCGTTGTACTGTTGATATTTGGCTCTTTTGACTAATGAGTTTGCCGACCCCTGTCCTAAGTAATGCTACCAACATGTTTATTTACAATGGTGATATTCAGAGAAATTCAATGTCATCATTATTCCTACACTGTGCTATAAGTACCTGTAGCATTATATCCATTGTAACTTTGCTTCTTCAAATTCACAATCCATTGCTGCATTCATATAGAGCTTTATATGTATAAAACACTTACGGTATTTGACAGCCTGCAGTCCCTATCTGTATACCAGTCAGCAAGAAAGGAAGTGGTTACAAATGGGGTATCTACAACAAAGATATCTGACATTTCCCCCTGAAGAATATGCATTTTTTTGCTTCTGTTATTTCCTTTAGTAATATTGCTTAATCATAAAGAAATAATTAGAAACATTACATTACAAAGGGAGTTACAAATACAAATGATATAAAGGCTTCAAATGTTGAAAAAATTATTATCAAACATTCTTCACAAAGGTAATGACATTGCTTCATATCAGTATTGAAGCAATCAATTAAGAGGAAATTGCCTTTATTAGCCATTAATTTTAAGTTATTTCCTTCTGAGAATGTCCGTGCACTGCAGGTTTAATAGAGTTATATACCTGGAGTGATTATCTCATGATTAAAAGGAGACCTGCTCCCTTCTCTCTCAACACACACTATGCAGAACTACCAGGGTCCTGCCATATGTGATTTCACTTCAGGGTGTAAAGCTTCAATGTGCTAGCTCATGGTTATCTCCTTTATTCCTCAGGATCCCAAGAGAGAGCTTTATAATCTTCATTTTCCTCCTAACACAGTCCTCTCCTGAAGCAGAAGCTGAGGGCCAGATCCCATGATGGGTCAAGCCATCCCTGCAGAGTTAAAGATTAATTGCTTGAGTGTGGGTCTGTAGGCAACAAGTATTTGTTGTTTTTTGTGATTGTTTTTTGCTTTTCTTTAGGTAAGCTGTCCAAGGAGAAGCTCCTTGTCACTGGTAGTGGTGTGGAAATTCTCAGTAATGGGGTAAAATTTTGTGTGCAGACAGGCACAATGCAGAGACTATTTGGAGCAATCATAATATGTTAACTGCTCCTGAGACAAGTGTAGAGAAGCTCCAAGATAAAACAACATGACTTAAGGGGGGTGCTGCTTTTTTGCTGCTGTTGTTGCAATATTGGAGCCATCAGATAGCAGCTTGGCATATCTACCCCAAAGCTCTTCCAAGCTGGTTTACCAGTTCCATATGTTAACTGTTCTATCGTTATAAAGAGTCACATATTTGGCATATTCTTCCTACATCCTTACAAAATGCAAGCAGGGAAAAGAGCCTTATGCTGGATCTCTAAAGGCTGGCACTAGGAGTCCCAGCTGTCTCAGGAAGATGTACACAACCTAGGAGCTTGTGTTTGAAATACAGAAATCTCATCTACCAAGTGAAACAAGGATGACCATCTTCTGTAACCACAAGGACTACTCTGTTCTCCTAGGGACTCTATTTCACCTTTGTACAAATTTGCTAAGATATTACATACATCCAAATATTAAATTTGGACCCTCTCATTCTGAAAACCTATTTACTTTACCTGCAAGTGAAACTGTTGTCAAGCTTGTTATGATACTGTGATTTGTATGGCCTGAACAGACCAGGAATTTTAGGAGACAGTTTTACACCATGGGCAGCTAACAGTTCACCCTCACCATAGATTATGTCCCTCATTCCTGACTGGTGTAGTGTAGTGGTTAAGAGCGGCAGACTCTAATCTGGGGAACTGGGTTTGATTCCTCCTCCACATGAGCGGCAGACTTTTATCTGGATAACCAGGTTCAACTCCCCATTCCTCCATATAAAGCCTGCTGGGTGACCTTGGGCCAGTTACAGCCCCACCTACCTCACAAGGTGACTGTTGTGGGGAGATGAAGGGATTGTGATTGTAAACCACTTTGAGAATCCTCTTAATTTCCTGTTGTTGCTTAAGGTTTGTACAAAACTGTTTCTGGTTAACATGCCTCCTAGTTGGTGTTGTTTGTACTAGTCTCTGTTTTCTCTCTTTCCAGTTTAGCTTGACCTGGCTTGAATTTTGCACCTTATATCTACTTCTGCTATTTTAGCTTGATTCGTTGGCTCTGACCCAGCATGATGGTCAGCTCTTGAATTTGGACTCTGATTGTGTATTTTCTCTAAAATAGCCTGGTGCATTTTGCAGGGCTGTTTACAGGTACTTATTGTCCTAGTGTGACTAGAGATCAGGAGTCATGAAAGTACATGGCCCAGTAGAAAATTTTGCAAGATTGTTTGGATATGTTTCATATTGTAATATCAACATTCCAATAATAATGGAATAGATCATTTTACATTTTTTGCCAAAATACATTGGCATAATAGCATGCCCTCAAGGAAGATTGCAATTTTTTCATTATACCAGAATGGAAAAAGAACGACAACAAGAAAATATGGATTTAAGAAATGACTGCATATCTGTGTAGTAGAACAAGATCTTTTACAAGCACTGTTTTTTATCAGCACTGAAAGATCCGGGCATTTTGCTGACCGGTGTAGTAAAAGTACATTATAGACCATGTGGATAATGGTAACAAAATCTAATCCTTGGAACATATTTTGCAATTACCAGCAGAGTGACCCTCAAACTTCAGCTGAAAAAAGCTTTTTATTTTAAATTCCATTTTATTTTTTAGTATCAATATATAAATTTTATAGAGACTGTTTAGAAAGCTTAACGTATGGTGAAACTATTCATTATTGGGGATTATATTTCTGAATGCTTCCTCGCTACTAAATAAAACTAGGTTCAACTTCAGAGTGAAAGGTTCTAACTTAGCCTTCTTTTTACTATGCCAGTTTCCCATGACTAATTGCTTACCAGTCCAATGTATTTCTTTTTCTTAGCACGGTATTTGTTAGGGAACATAACCCTGTTCCTCTACTTCCAGTTACCCAAACAGAGACCTCTCTCCAGTCAAAAATTACTTATCAGCAGCAATACCCAAATACTGTGAAACAAGCACACATAGATTGTTCTTTTAAGGAAAGCTTTGTCTTTTATTAATGGCTTTTAAAGGACAATATTCATGTGATATTGACATCTTAAAGTCACTTGGTTCAAAGACCATATAGAACTCAAATCCTTTAAATGTTTAAAGAAGCAGTTATGAGATCTCAATCACAATATGTAAAATATGTAAAAACGACGTGTTACATGGAAAATCTTGAATGGGATCTCCCAATGTTTTAACATTAAAAAAGCAGCTGGTGTTAAAGTTAAGCTTGATTGGGATCAAGGTCTTGGCAGAGTAGGGCACTAACTCTGAACTGTGCTGTGCAGCCCAAGTGCTTTTGCTCAGCAGAAATAAACCCAAAGCTACTATTAGTTATATAAAAGAGGGACAGGAACACATATCGTACTCCTTTTTAACACACTGTGACTAACCGGTTTGGGTGAGGGAGCAATTTCTATCAAGGAAGGCACAGGGCAAGCACCAACTCCAGCTCCACTTTGATTCGTGGGGACTTTTTAGTGTTTAAGAAAACACTGAACTCATTATGGCTCTCCCATATAATATTTAGTTTGGTCCTAGGAAAAGAACCTCAAGGTGGTTAGCCCACGAACAGAGTCTGTGTTTGGGTCTCGATGCCTCCCACAGGAACAAAGTTACCAGGCTGCTTCCAGGCAAGACAACACAGGCACCATGCTTATCTTTTCCCCAGTGAAGCATATAGGTTCAGCATGATGCTCTTGGCTCTGCTAAGCAAACATAAATTTAACAGGTAAGGTTCTTATATTCTGTGTGTGAGGCTGCTGTTGAAGGCTAAAGAATATAAGAACCTTTAAAACAAACTAGAAAACCCAAAATTGGCAAGTATGTTATAGGGGCAAAATCTACTCCCAACATGGTGTGGCCTCACTTCCATCAACAAGAGTTTACTTAGGTGTGTCTGTGCAATTGGAATACATGGTCCTTTCAATTTACAAGACCTCCCTTGCATCCCTACCTACCCATGACAATGATAAGGCTTTTTGCTAGTTACACATTAACTGCTGTCAACTGCATAAAGCAGATAAGAAGCCTATTTAATTATCCATTTTAAGAACTTCCTCCTACTGCCAATATCAGGTACTTGTAAGAGTGCTCAGGATGCTGCAAGCAGTAATTTAACATTAATGGTAGTTGCAGAAGTATATAACAAGAGGTTTTGGTTGAGGAATGGCTGTAGCTTGCAGCCCTACAAGGTACAACCAAAATCTTTAAAACGAAAAGTCACTATGTATACCTGACCCTCACCAAAGCTACACAAATCACAGCTATTATCTCCTGGACATGCCCTTTTCCTGGGGAATGTCTTTCACTATATGGAGAACCTTTGTCTTCTCCATCAAATAACCAGAACTAGAACAGTCGGTACATAGGCAAGCTGCCTGCACCACAGCTTCTCCTCATCTTGGTAGCTGGTAGAACTAAAAGAGAGTGTGCTTGCCCCATAGCTAGATAAAACCCTTTTGAGCTCCCGGTACACTGCAAGAATTTCTGTTAATTTCAGTGGCCCATAATAGAAGGATGAAATAATATTTTTCATTCAAGAGCTACACTTTACCTGGTCTTGTAATCCCGTGCAAGAATTTTATCACATGATTTCCTCCAACCATATCCTTAACATTTTTTTAGCCTTTGTGGAACAGACCTGCAAGTTCAGTTCAAAGGTAGTAGTGAAATATGCATTCCATGCTGCACTGGGATAGGGGAGGAAGGTAGCTGTGAACTGTCAGTCTTTTATCAAAGACTGGCTAAAGTGTGTCACAGTTCCTTAGACAGTAAGTATGTACCCTGCCAAAAGCAAACTCACATGATGTCCTTCTAGACCTGCACTTTCCCAGCCAGCATGGTGTAGTGGTTAAGAGTGGTGGTTTGGAGTGGTGGAATCTGATCTGGATAACCGGGTTCGATTCCTCACTCCTCCACATGAGCAGTGGAGGCTAATCTGGTGAACTGGATTTGTTTCCCCCACTCCTACACATGAAGCCAGCGGGTGACCTTGGGCTAGTCACAGCTCTGTTAGAGCTCTCTCAGCCCCACCTACCTCGCAGGGTGTCTGTTGTGGGGAGGAGAAGGTGATTGTAAGCTGGTTTGAGTCTCCCTTAAGTGGTAGAGAAAGTTGGCATATAAAACCCAACTCTTCTTCTTCTTCCTGTCTTTCCAGGATTTAGTTTAACTTTGTTCACTCTCAGCCATTTAACCACAGCATCCAGGCAGTGATTTAGGATCTCTATGTAAAACCAGGAGTATGGATATGTATAGCTGTGTATCATATTCATATTGATGACAGCAAGCCCCAAACCTATGAATGGTTTGGCCTTAGGGCTTTACCTAGAGATTGAAGAGCTGCTTGGAAGAATCTCCTGCTTGTATGCAGAGCAGTTGGGTCAGGATCTCAAAAGCTCTCTGGCAGGAATGCTTCATTAAAGAAACATACCTGGACCCTGCACAGCAAATGAGCAACCGCTGAGAATTTGTTAGACTATAAACTGATTGGAGGGCATTTTGTTTCCAGGCAAACCACTTGCTCTGTGCATTTGAATCTCTACCCAGGAACTGACTAATGTTTCCAATATTAGTGATCCTGTAGATGTTGCCAAATCAGAATTTCCTAAAAGAAAGAAATTGCAATAAATGGTATTACAGAACATGCCACAGATGTCTTTTTCTTATGCCTTTCCATATTGCTTAACAGCAGTGCTTTTTTTTTTTTTTAAAAAAAAGGTGCCAGAACTTACCTGCCAGGAGGACGGTGCAGCCAGTCACCCTTGTCAGTGGGCTCCTCCCTCCCCTCTGGTCCATCTGCCACCCAAGTTGCCTCCCCTTCCCAGCTTCTCTCCTGAGGCTGGGGTCTGCTGAGGGCCAAGCTGATCACTTAGCACAGCTTAGCCTGTCCTTTCCCGGGCATTGCATCAGCAGGTAAGATGAAGATGCTGTATCAGCTGTCATGGGTGGGCACAGCCCTCCACCCCTCGGCCATCTTTTCTGCTGCCAGCAGTAGCTGAACTGGGTCAGATTGATGGGGGCCCGTCCCTGGCAACATGTGGCCCCAACCTCCTTGTCCCTCCACTGACCAAAATGGTGCTGGTATGCTGTACTGATGTGTACCATCAGGAAAACAGCCCAGCTTAACCGTTTGCATTAATTCCCCACAAGGCACCTTATCCTGGTGGATACATGTGTACACAGATACAGTTTTTCGGCAGTTTCCCTATGATCAGGACAACTTAACAATGTTCTGGCATGATGAGAAAGATGGGGGAAAGCCAAAGCTGTATTTTATTCCATATCCTGTGTAACTGGGGGCAGCTGGGACATATTATATGGCAGGGGTGGGGAACCTCCAGCCCGCGGGCCATTTATCCGGCCCGCGGCCCACCTGCAGAGGGCTCCCTGCCCAGCCCCTCCCTGCTTCAACCCCCAACAGGCGCGCGCTTCCTGTGTGGCCGCCAAGGGCCCCCTGCACGGCCCTCCCCGCTTGAACCCACGGCTGGCTGGTGCGCACGCTTCCTGCGCAGCTGCTGAGAGCCCCCTGCACAGCCCTCCCCGCTTGAACCCCTGGCTGGCACGTGCTTCCCGCACAGCCGCTAAGAGCCTCCTGCATGGCCCCTCCCCGCTTGAACCCCTGGCTGGCTAGCGCGCACACTTCCCATATAGCCGCCAAGAGCCCCCTGCACAGCCCCTCCCCGCTTGATCCCCCGGCTGGTGCGCCCGAACTGGGGGTCAGTGCTTTTTAGAGTTTGTGGCTCGGTGGCAGAGCATCTGCTTGAGAGGGGCTGTGGCTCATGGGTACAGCATCTGCGTGAGAGGGGCTGAGGATCAGAGTTAGAGAATCTGCTTGAGAGGGGCTGTGGCTCAGGGGTAGAGCATCTGCTTGAGAGGGGCTGAGGATCAGAGTTAGAGCATCTGCTTGAGAGGGGTTGTGGCTCAGGGGCAGAGCATCTGCTTGAGAGGGGCTGTGGCTCAGGGGCAGAGCATCTGCTTGAGAGGGGCTGAGGATCAGAGTTAGAGCATCTGCTTGAGAGGGGCTGTGGCTCATGGGTCTAGCATCTGCTTGAGAGGGGCTGTGGCTCAGGGGCACAGCATCTGCTTGAGAGGGGCTGAGGATCAGAGTTAGAGCATCTGCTTGAGAGGGGCTGTGGCTCTGGGGCAGAGCATCTGTTTGAGAGGGGCTGTAGCTCAGGGATAGAGCATCTGCTTGGCAGCGGCTGTGATTCAGGGGTAGAGCATCTGCTTGAGAGGGGCTGTGGCTCAGGGGTAGAGCATCTGCTTGAGAGGGGCTGAGGATCAGAGTTAGAGCATCTGCTTGAGAGGGGCTGTGGCTCATGGGTAGAGCATCTGCTTGAGAGGGGTTGTGGCTCAGGGGTAGAGCATCTGCTTGGCAGGGGCTGTGGTTCAGGGGTAGAGCATCTGCTTGGCAGGGGCTGTGGCTCAGTGGCAGAGTATCTGCTTGGCATGCCGAAGGTCCCAGGTACAGGATGGACTACCAAATGTGCAGCATCTCTCTCTGTGTACTCTGTGCCCCTCCCCAATCTGGACCCTTCCAAGTTCAATCGACGGCACTGCTGGCTCGGGCAAGAAATGAACAGAGATGAGTTGCCATTGCCTTTCTCTGCTTAACGACTCTGGTATTCCTTGGTGGTCTCCTATCCAAGTACTAACCAGGGCCGACCTTTCTTAGCTTTTGAGATCTGATGAGATCAGGCTGGGCTGGGCCATCCAAGTCAAGTTCCAGGCAGCATGTAAAATTTTTCAATAAAAAAGTGTACTTCATAGTTTCTCTGGGCCAAAATGGGTAGGCTGCCAATAGGTTAAGACCCTAGACATCTGCAGGACAAACCTACGGACACTTTCCAATGAGTAAGCCCCGCTGACTGGATTTGAGTAGCCTTTAGAGAAGACCTGCATAAGATTTTACTGCTGATCACTTTTTGTTTTTTTATATATATAAATTATATATATATAAATTTTGTATGGCCCCCGAATGATGTCCAAGATATACAAATGGCCCTTGGCAAAAAAAAAAGGTTCCCCACCCCTGTTATATGGAGATCTTTTGTAATGCAAGCTGGCCCTTAGATTTCATACTTGCTTTATGATGTTGACCTGTTCTGGAATAATATTGTTCCATATAATATGGGGCAATGGTTCGCTTCTAAAGAGGGGAACTGCTAGAAGTTAATTGCGCCTGTATATCATACACAGTGATCTAAAAGAACTGCTCCTTGAACCCAGGCAGATAGGAGGCTATGGCTCCTGAGTGGTGATATTGTACAGGGTCGTTGTAAGAATTATAACAATATAACATTTGTTTAGAATACTAAAAATCTCTGTATATATTGCTACTTAACACTTACACAGAAACGATAGCCCGCTTTCTCCCCGCTCCTAGGTCTTGTAACAACCAGTCAGACAAGCAGGCAGGCTTGGGACTTCTGTTTTCTGAGAAAACCGCAAGAGAAAATCACAGTGCACCCACACAGAGGTACTCTTATTACTTATTAAGGCTGAAGCTCAGGCTACAGGAGATGGCAGCAGATCCATTTATTTAAACACAGGCTATATATAATCATGTATGAAGTGGTGCAAAAGCAGCATACTAATAAGGGCTGCTGAAACCTCTTATGCCCACAACAACCTCCCCCCCCCACACTAAACATGAGCCAGCAGTGTGATGCAGTAGCTAAACAGGCAAATGCGCTTTTGAGCTGCATTGACAGAAGTATAGTGTCCAGATCACATGAAGTGGTAGTATCACTTTACTCTGCTTTGGTTAGACCTCACAGTCCTGTGTTCAGTTTTGGGCACCACCGTTTAAGAAGGATGTTGATAAGCTGCAATGTGTCCAGAGGAGGCCGACAAAGATGGTGAGGGGTCTGGAGACCAAAAAGGATGAAGGAGCTGGGTATGTTTAGCCTGGAGAGGAGATGACTGAGAGGTGATATGATAGCCATCTTCAAGTATTTGAAGGGCTGTCATATGGGGGATGGTGCAGAGTTGTTTTCTGTTAACCTAGAAAGTCAGACCAAAACCAATGGGCTGATATTAAATCAAAAGAGTTTTCGGCTAAACATTAGGAAGAACTTCCTAACAGAGCAGTTCCTCAGTGGAACAGGCTTCCATGGGAGGTGGTTCGCTCTTCTTCTTCAGAGGTTTTTAAGCAAAGGCTAGATGGCCATCTCACAGCAATGCTGATTCCATGTCTCACTATGGACTTAGGCAAATTGCCCATTTGCTGTGCAGGCAGGGTCCAGGTATGTTTCTTTAATGACGCATTCCTGCCACAGAGGTTTCAAGATCCTGACCCCACTGCTCTGCATAAAAGGAGATTCTTCCAAGCAGCTCTTCAGTCTCTATGTAAAGCCCTCAGGCTCATGCGCTGACCTTATAGTCACCCCTTGCTCTGCCTCCAAAGCTCCAGCATTCCTACCCTGAGGTCTTAGATGCTAGGACAATTTCTCCATTCTCCCCTTTAATTATCTCTCAGTATGCCATGCCTCTTGGAGCAGTATTTTTTTTTCCAGTGGTTTATTCTTTTTGGAGAGGGGGTGGTATTTTCTTTTGGTTAACCTTTTTTTTCTTTGCTGTCGAGTCACAGCTGACTTATGGCGACCCTGTAGGGTTTGTAAGGCAAGAGATGTTCGTAGGTGGCTTGCCATTTCCTGCCCCTGTGTCATGACCCTGGTATTCTTTGTAGGTCCCCATTCAAATACTCTGACGGGCCCAAGGTCACCCAAGTCTGGACAGCAATGGGCGCAAGCCAGCACCCCTACAGCTTGTACGCAAATGGTAGCCATGCGGTCTGGGTGATGTGCAAAAGACATGCCTCCCACTTCTTCCAAAGTGCCCTCTCAGGCAATGAATCAGCCTTAAACCCAGGAAATTCTCCATCTTTGTCTATGAGTGGCCTGGTTGACGCAAGCCATCATTTTACTGTTAGACTGAGTAATGATAAGTATGAGGATTCCGAGAGCATTTGGGGGTGCATTGTGAGAGCATGTGTTGCAGCAGTCCTGACAAGGCTGGAAAAAATCAGGATCCAGTCAGTGCCCAGATGGGAAGAAAGATGGGATATACATCAATTTGACAAAATTATATAACAGCACCACTTGGTTAAAAAAACCAGGCTTTACCACAATCTTGACCTTTCTTCATTGGTAGGGCTGCCAAACATTTTTCCTGGCAGGGTTTTTTTGTAAAAAAAAAAAAAGGGGGGGGGGGAAGGAGAGATAGAATCATAGAGTTGGAAGGGACCACCAAGGTGATCTAGTCCAACCCCCTGCACAATGCAGGGATTTCACAATTCCCTCCCCCCACACAGCCCCCTATTCCATGCCCAGGAGATGGCCAAGATGCACCCCCTCTCATGAACTGCCTAAGGTCATAGAATCAGCATTGCTGACAGATGGCCATCTAGCCTCTGCTTAAAAACCTCCAGGGAAGGAGAGCTTACCACCTCCCGAGGAAGCCTGTTCCACTGAGGAACTGCTATAACGGTTAGAAAATTCTTCCTAATGTCTAGATCACTGGTTCCCAACCAGGGGTCTGTGGACCCCCAGGGGTCCGCGAGAACTAAATTAAGGTCCACGAAACAAAGTTATAAACCCATAATAAATTAATATTTTCAATTAAAAGTTCTCTATTATAAAAATATATATTCAAATATTATTCTAAGTTTAATGTTTAACTAACAGTTATGATTAAAGTTTATTTTCAAATTCTTGGAATTTTTATTTTGAACCTTGGGGCCCCTGCACTGAACAAAAAAGTCCTAGTGGTCCCTGGTCAAAAAAAGGTTGGGAACCACTGGTCTAGATGGAAACTCTTTTGATTTTATTTCAACCTGTTGGTTGTGGTCCGACCTTCTGGGGCAACAGAAAACAACTTGGCACCCTCCTCTATATGACAGCCCTTCAAGTACTTGAAGATGGTTATCATGTCCCCTCTCTGTCTTCTCCTCTCCAGGCTAAACATACCCAGCTCCTTTAACCTTTCCTTACAGGACTTGGTCTCCAGACCCCTCCCCATCCTTGTTGCCCTCCCCTGGACACGTCCCAGCTCGTCTACGTCTTCCTGAAACTGCGGTGCCCCAAACTGAACACAGTCCCCTAGGTGAGGTCTAACCAGAGCCGAGCACTTCGCTTGACCTGGCCACGTCTGTTGATGCAGCCCAAGATGAGCTTACCTGGGAAGCAGCTGGGAGGGAAAGGGCGTGAAAGAAGCCCTGGAGGAACCGGGGCGCTGGTCCTCCTCACAGGAGCTCCCTCGGCTCCCCCCCCCCCAGTTCTCCAGCCGGGCTCCCCCTGGGCCCCGGGAGGCGAACGCCAAGCGGCGGCTCCTTCCTCTCCTGGCGTGGGGAGCGCGGGTCACCTCTGAGCGCCGCTTTGCAGGTGACAGTCAGGAGCGCGGGGGGGGGGGAGCGCCCAATCACCCCGAAGCGCGAGGAGACGGCCGAGCGGCGTCGCGCGCCGGGCTTGCTCTCCCTCCCTCCCTCCCCAGAGCGCGCGCGTGCGCCGGGGGCAGTTTGGGGGCGGCCGCCGAGGCTTCCTGCTTTTGGCCCAGGAGTCGCCGGCGGGCTGCGGTGACATTGGGGGGGGGAAGGAGGAGGAGGGAGGAGGGAGGAGTCGGCGCCTGGGCTGGGAGGCGCGAGCGGCTTTGCGCCTCCGGCTTTGCGCGAGCGGCGGCTGCGGCGAGGCGGCCACCTCGGACCCGGCGCGCGGGGCTGGGGGCCGCCTGGCTTTGGCGGGGCTTGTGCGCGCGGCTCCTCGCTCGCGCGTGGCCGGAGGCGGCTGGAAGCGGCGGGCTATTAATAGCAGGAGCCGGGGAGCCGCTGCGTGCCGCGCGCCGGCGAAGGAAGGAAGGAAGGGCTGGCTGGCTGCTGCTGCTGCTCCTCCTGCTGGCGTCGCCGCGGCTTCTTGGGGAGGCAAACAGGTAAAAAAAGGAGCAGGAGGCAGGGGGGAAGGCGCTGGGTTTGCTTTGCTTCTGCTCGGGAGCTTCCTCTTGGGTTGGAGGAGGGAGGCGCTTTGGGGAACGGCGGCTTGCCTCCTGCGGGGAGCCTCTTCGGCGAAAGTCTCTCTCTCTCTCTCTCTCCCCCCCCCTCCATCTCAACGCTTCTGGATCCCCTTTCAAGTTTCTTCCTGTTGCAGTTTCACCGGGAAGGGGAACACCCGCAGGGAGGGAGGGAGGCGCGGTGGTGGTGTGTTTTGCCAGAGGGGGCGACGCGCCGAGCGAGCGGGCTGCCTGCCCCCCGCGGCCGGCCGGCCGGCCGAGAGGGAGGCGTCTGCGGGGCCGCGTTGGCCGGAGGAGAGATGGCCACTTACGCGCGGGAGGTTTTGCCTGGGGTTTGCTGCTCTCCCGAGGCGCGTTTCCCCCTTCGGGATTCTCCAAACTCCGCCTGGGGGCTTGGGGTTGAGTTTGGAGGATTCGGATGGGGGAAACAAACGTGCATCTAGAGAGCGGCCGGTCCGAGGCGAAACCTCCCGGGCATAAATGGCCAGAGAGGGGGGCTTTCCAAGCTGCTGTTGCCCGACTGGCCTACCTGCGACTCCAGAAAAAAGAGGAATCATGTTTTGTAGTTGTTTTCCTCTTTTTCGGGGAAGGGCGGGGAGAAAGAGACGTGCGCTCCCTTCCTCTTTGATCCCTCTACTGCATTTCCTCCTGATGGTGATGATCTAGAATAGATTTATCGCTGGGTACCAGTCGAGGAGGCTGGCCGGGAGGATGAGCTGGGATTGCGACAGATGAGCCTGGATTGCAGTGCACGTTAGCACAAACCGGAGAAGATTACTATTTGACTGTCGCCTTGAAATAATGCAGGCTCCCCTCGCTGGGCTTTGGAGCTCGGCTGGGGACGTTGCATCTGGGGGATCCGGTTAGTTTGAGGCTTGATCGCTGGCAACCAAAGGAATCGCTCTCCTTCCAGGCAGTCTTCTCTCCTCCCCGCCTCTGGTTAAGGGTTTTAAAAAGAACTTCTCAGCAGGGCAGAAACTAGATGCTGGAGTAAAGACCTCTTCGCAGTTCCTCAAAGAGAACGTCTGCAAGGTGTTTAGTTTTAATGTGCTAGGCTAGGTGTTGAGCCAGTGTTTACCTCTTGCACACCAAACGGTGTCGGGAATCTCAAACGAGGAAGCCATCTAAGGTAAAAGAATGCTGTGATCTAAAACTATGCATTGGTCAGAAATGAAAGGTAGAGATGGCCTTTGGAAGTACCATAGCAGTGTATTTTCATCAAAACGGGATAACATTAAAATACATTCAACAAACCTGTACAGTACAAATGCAGCTCAGAATTATTCTCTTCTGGGCTGTGCTCTGGGTATACTGATGCAAAAGAATCTTGGATGCATTTTTTTAGGGAAAGCTAGTTAAGTGGTACCCATCTGGCACCCCCCTTTTGTGTGCTTCCGTCTCTGGAACACATTCATACTTGTTAACGATACCGCTAAATGTGTACACTGAAGCCTAATTGAACTTAGATTGCTACATGGTGTGTTAAATTTTTGCACAGGCTAATCGACTTGGTGTTCCTAGTATTTAAATCAAAGCTCCCCCCCCCCATGGTAGTGCTGAAATATTGACTTAATAGTCTGCAGTATTTCTGTCCTGTTTTCACAGGCACCCTTTCTCTGAGCTAAAAGGCTGTTTCATTTGGAAACATACGACCCAAGGACGCATAGGTAAACGGCCTTAAATCTTGGTGATGATGGATTGGATGAAATAAACATTCTGTTTTTTAAAATTGTTATTGAGAATAGATTGTTAATCCAGCTTTTAAAATACAAGCGTGTCTCAGTAACATTCATTTTGCTTTAGACTTCTGTTAGACTACATTATATAACTGGTTTTTTAAAATTCTTTTCCCCCCCAAGGATGAACATTGAATGTCCCAAATGGATATATCTAGATGGACAACAGAGTTGGAGCCAATGCTATCTTCCGTTGAAGTTGGGGGTGGGGGTGGTGTTACAGTGCATCAAATTAAGCATGCATGAAAATCTTTGTAGGATTGGGTTTTTTTAATTATTCATGAGCTTCTGGGTTTGCTTCTGGAATCCAAGGAAGCACGTGATTTACACGAGGGACCCCTGCAATATTGTTTATAATTATCTGGGTATAACAATTCTACTCATGGAGTTTCCCCTCGGGAAGACAGTGCTTTGTTGAAAAGCGAGATTTCTGGATATGGCCATATGGTGGGGATTGATAAGTCTCCGTGTTTGTTTATATGGGTGCCACTGAAACTGGAGGCAGGCAACTTGTTAGAGTTTAAGCTTTATAGCAGAGACTACTGCCCACACATTTTCAAACTTGCCTCCATAGTCATCAGGACAAGATTAAAAAAAAAGAGAGAGAAGAGAAGGGCTTGTGTATCAGCTGGACTCAGGGGTATCGCCTTATGTTCTCCAGACTATTTGCTGTTGTTGGGGATGGTGTGGTGGAGGAAAGTGCCATCAAGTCGTGGCCAACTTATGGAGACCCCAATAGGGTTTTCAAGACATGAGGCATTCAGAGGTGGTTTGCCATTTCCTATTTCTGCATAGTAGCCTTGGACTTTCTTGGTGGTCTCCCATCCAAATACTAACCAGGGCTGACCCTGCTTAGCTTCTAAGAACTGATGAGATCAAGCTAGCCTGGGCCATCCAGGTCAAGGAGGGGAAGGGTAGGGATGTGTTAGAGGGTGACAATAGGACTGCAGCTATGGTTTGTCCTGCATAGTGTTCTGTGCAGTGTGATCTTATACAGATGAATTAACTGAACTCAGTGGGGATTACTTCCCATTAAGCATGTTTGGATTTTAGTGAAAGGGCAGTTTCTTTGTATCTCTGTGAAGACTTCCCTTACCAAGTACCAGATGTGCTCAAGAGGATGTACTGTGAGTGACCATTGGTGGTGTGTACCTAGTTCTCTTCTACCGTGTGTGTGTGTGTGTAAGTGCCGTCAAGTCACTTCCGACTCATGGCGACCCTATGAATCAAAGTGCTCCAGAATGTCCTATCTTTGACAGTCTTGCTCAGATCTTGCAAGTAGAGGGCTGTGGCTTCCTTTATTGAGTCAATCCATCCCTTGTTGGATCTTACTCTTTTCCTGCTGCCTTCAACTGTTTCTAGCATGACTGTCTTTTCCAGTGACTCTTGTCATCTCATAATGTGACCATAATATGATAGCCTCAGTTTAGTTATTTTAGCTTCTAGGATCAGTTCCGGCTTGATTTTATCTATAACCCACTGATTTGTGTTTTTGGTTTTTTCCCCTCTTCTGCCATACATTGATTTAAATAAATACTAGGTGGAAATGCTGCAAAGTAGCAAATAACTGAACACTTCAATTGTTTCTTATTAATCTTTTTTTGGATTGAAAATGGAAGCAAATTACATTGGGTTGGTAATGGGAAAAATCATGATCTCTGATGATTATAAATTGATGGGAAAGTTTCCTTAGATTTCCCTCCCCCTCTCATTAGCAGCTACCAGTGTTTGGTACCCATTTCTCAATAAAAGAATTCAGTTATGACTTTTACTGAATATTTGGAATGTAATCTACAAGAGTTACATGGGCAAATTTTACTCTGGGTTTACTTAATACAACAACTCTGCAGCTCTCGATTTTATAGCTATGGACAACTTTTATGAAAGAAACATTTTATATGGCAAGCCATTATTGATAACTTTAAGAATATTTAACATTCTCATTGCATTAAAATTGAAGTGATATACTAAAAATAAGCCTCTTGTAGTCCTCACTGAACATTTTTCATTTCCTTGTCTTTGCATTAACCTTGGACAGTAAAAGTCATATGATTCAGTACCTCATGCTTTTATTTGAAACAGGACAGGAAAGTTACAGTAGTTTAACTAAAGCAAGATTGATCTTCCTGGTTCTGTATCAGTGTAAGTTGTATTGATGAAAATGGCCTTTGTGTGCCAATATACTGAAAGAGTTTTCATGATACTAAAGAAAGTGTCTTTAAAGCTTTTTCCATGCTCCATGTGAGTGAATGTTGCTAATGAAGAAGCAGAGGCCCATTCTGGTCAGTTGTGTACTGTGCCTGCTGCTGTGGGGTTTCATTCGTGCTACAAATATATGTAATCAAGGACAGTCAGTGGGGATGAATGCCAAATTTTATTTTCAATGCAAAAGTTCAGTCTGTGAATTTCCGACCCTGCCTTTAGGGTGAACTTTGGTCTGATTCAAATGTGGTTAGATAGATATTTATTGATACGGTCTGATTGACCAGCCAAAGGTTGACCAGCCAAATGTGGTTGTCGTTTAACACTCAAAAGTTCTGGATAAATTGGGAAAAGTAAACTAGCCGAATACGCAGTAAAGGTGAAACTAGTGAACTATGTGAATAATAGACCAAAGAATTTCAAGTCTGATGGAAAACATATCACTCATATTATTCTTATAAAATGGGGAGCAGAGGAGGATGTAGCTGAAATGAGATATATGAATTACTAACATTCTTTGTTATATAGTATCAAAAAGGTATTTAGGAAAAAATACTCAAATTTATAGCGGATAGATGATATGAACATTTTTCAATATCTGGGAAATATTTTTAGAAATTCATGTTTTTATTTATAATAATAGTTACCACTTTAACAGTGTATTCCTAAGGAGAGTAACTCCTGTCTAAGCCCATTGAAATGAATGGGCTTAGACTGGAGTAACTCTCCTTAGGAATGCACTGTAAGTTTATTATTTTATCACCATTTATTCTCTAATATTATTTAACATTATGACCACTATTATCAAGTATAATGTAATATATCAAATGTATATTTTCTCTTATTCTCAAAAATGGACTATGTCTTTATTTTCTATTCTATATCTATTTTTTAATTTTAAAAAAGTTCTGGATAAATCCCATTTTACATAAAAGTTCTCATTCCTACAAATACATAACATGCTATTAATTATCTGGTTTACTACTAATAGAGAACTTCTACCCTGGATCATATGTTTTCTACCCTGGATCATATGTTTTCTTTCTTAGAAAAACAGGCTTTAAAATCAGTGAGTATGATAGAAGGCCATGAATTCCTGTTTTAAAGTGGTTCTGAATGTAACCGATTGCCACCAAATGTACATTGAATCCTCTGCGTTTATTCTGGCTGTATTATTTGGCACTGGGAATTATGGAATTAATCCCAGCAAAGGACAATGTGTTATCGACATTTATTGCAGAACAAATATTCATTTTACTTTTTGCTGCAGGGAAGAGGAGAAGGCTGAGAGAGGATATGATAGCCATCTTCAAGTACTTGAAGGGCTGTCATATAGAGGAGGGTGCCAAGTTGTTTTCTGTTGCCCCAGAAGGTTGGACCAGAACCAACAGGTTGAAATTAAATCAAAAGATTGTCGAAGGCTTTCACGGTCAGAGTTCATTGGTTCTTGTAGGTTATCCGGGCTGTGTAACCGTGGTCTTGGAATTTTCTTTCCTGACGTTTCCCCAGCAACTGTGGCAGGCATCTTCAGAGTAGTAACACTGAAGGACAGTGTCTCTCAGTGTCAAGGGTGTAGGAAGAGTAATATATAGTCAGAAAGGGGTTGGGTTTGAGCTGAGTATTGTCCTGCAAAAGTATTGTCCTGTAAGTATCAAGATAATGTGCTAATGAGGGTATGGTATGTTAATATGGAACCATTGTATCCTGAAGTGATCTGTTAATGTGTGTAATCCAAAACTAATCTGTATGGCTATTGTTGAATGTTGTCTTTGTCTGGAACAATGGTTCCATATTAACATACCATACCCTCATTAGCACATTATCTTGATACTTACAGGACAATACTTTTGCAGGACAATACTCAGCTCAAACCCAACCCCTTTCTGACTATATATTACTCTTCCTACACCCTTGACACTGAGAGACACTGTCCTTCAGTGTTACTACTCTGAAGATGCCTGCCACAGTTGCTGGGGAAACGTCAGGAAAGAAAATTCCAAGACCACGGTTACACAGCCCGGATAACCTACAAGAACCAATAAATCAAAAGAGTTTCCATCTAGACATTAGGAAGAATTTTCTAACCTAGAGAGGTTCCTTCGTGGAACAGGCTTCCTCGGGAGATGGTAAGCTCTCCTTCCCCTGGAGGTTTTAAAGAAGAGGTTAGATGGCCATCTGTCAGCAATGCTGATTCTATGATCTTAGGCAGATGATGAGGGGGAGGGCATCTTGGCCATCTTCTGGACATGGAGTGGGGGTCGCTGGGTGTGTGTGGGGGGAGGTGGTTGTGGGTTTACTACATTATGCAGGGGGTTGGACTGGATGGCCCTGGTGGTCCCTTCCAGCTCTATGATTCTATGACTTTTGTTTCCAGTTCTGGAATCTATATCATATACAAGATGGGTCTAATTATAAAATATTAAGAGAATAAAGTAGTCTGTGTATGGATATTAGAGAAATAGCTTGTCCTTACTATTTCTGCCTTCTCTTCTTCTGGTTCTTCACAAAAAAATTCTGTGTGCTCAGCTCACCTGCTGCGCACCATGAGGACTGGAAGACACTAAACTGCATGCTCCTTATCTGTTTCAGAAGTCTATTGGTTATCAAAGCTCTCTTTTGAAAAAAGAACAAACATAAAAGTTAGTATGGTTTGGTGGTCTCTGAAATTTAAGCAGAAGCAAAAGCTATTGTGCTTCAAATAAGGCCTAGATGCTACATGCCAAAATAAAAGAAATGCCTCTAGTAGTGCACTCCTATGCGTTCATGCTTGGAAGTAAGCCCCATTAAATACTGTGGCACCTAATTATGACTAAACTTGCTATTGTTACATTTATCTTTATTATTTGGCCCTACTAATGCATCATAGTATGAAAGTCTCATATCATCTTTGGTTATATAGAGGTCATTTCCCCCCCTTTGTATTTCACTGTAGCTTCTAAATCAGTGATCCTAAGGATATTGATGATCTGTAAGTCAAATCTAGCATGTAGACAACATCATTTGGCCAGCATGGGAGCATTGTAGTCCCACATGATTTCCTGTTGAACTGAACCTTTTTCAAATACGCTCTTGTATTTCAAATATGACCAGTGTGTTTGCAGATACAGGCAGTGAGCCTTTCTAAGAACTCTTAGCCAAGCTATGTGGATTCTGATACTGACAAGGGAGTCACATAGGTGAAATGAATCTGACTCATTCATTTTACGATCTGATAAGATTAGCAGGACCGTAACTAGGGGGGTTGGGTGAGGAGGGTGGCCGTCACCCCTGTGGCATGCAGAGAGGGTGGCAGAACTGCCTCTCCTACCCGGCACAGAGGTGCCTACAGGAGAGGCAGTTCTGCAGCCCTCTCTGTATGCCACAGGGGTGGTGGCCAGCCTCCTCGCCTCCCCTAATTTTGGCTCTTCAGATTAGCACCTAAGCTAGCTGCTGACCCTGGCATGAGCACTTGGAACTGAATTTCCTTGGAATTTGTGTTGTGTCTATGATTTGAGAACTAGTAAGTTGCAGGTCCAAATTAGTTTTTCCAAAGCTGATCAATAGTGGTTTTGACAAACAGCTTGCTAAAAACAACAACAACCTCATGACCAATCCCCCACCTATTTAGAGTTTCAGTTTTAACAAAAAGAGTAATGTTTTCTTTCATTTTGCAACAGGTGGAGAATTCGCTTCCTAGAATTAGAACCTTATCTTTCGACAGGCTTTTAATGGTCAGATATTCTGTATGTCTGTTTCTCATACTTAGGAGGGATTTTCCTGTTATGTTCGTATTTTTATGTGGTATTTGTAATGTAATCTATATACTTAGTTTTTCACACATCTCATTTCTTTAAAATTTCTGCAATGCCCCTTAAATCTTGGAGAAAGACAGGAATCTAGATATATAAACTTTCAACACTTATGCAGAAGGCAGTTCTGCATCTTGTTTCTATGATCTTGACTGAACTGCAAGACCACTTAAAAGAATAATTCTGCATTATGTTAAAGTAATATTGAATGTGGCTTTTTTACTTTTCTGCATCTTGAATGAATAATCCTAAATATAAATAATATTTGTTGGCAGAGGAAGTGTGAAGGAGAGATTTTACAGGATGTGGTGAAATGCTACTTTTTTTCCACAGGTAAGAGTGGTAAGCTGCAGTACTGCAGTCCAAGCTCTGCTCACGACCTGAGTTCGATCCCAATGGAAATTGGTTTCAGGTAGCCGGCTCAAGGTTGACTCAGCCTTCCATCCTTCCGAGATCGGTAAAATGAGTACCCAGCTTGCTGGGGGTCAAGGGAGGATGACTGGGGAAGGCACTGGCAAACCACCCCGCAAAACAAAGTCTGCCTTGGAAACATCTGGATGTGATGTCACTCCATGGGTCAGGAATGACCCGGTGCTTGCACAGGGGACCTTTACCTTTTTTAACATAAAACAATTACAACTTTGGAAGATAATTGTTTAAACAGCCTCTGAGCATTAACAGAGTGCAGTTTTAACATAGTCCTTCTAGTTAGACAAAGGCTGCTGAATATTAAAGCTCTTTGCACGTAACCTGTACTTAAACCAATGCCTGTAGAGGAGGAGCGGACATGAGTGTGGTGGGCTTGTTTCCCACCCGCATGTGACAACTGGCTCGTAAGCTTGACCTCTCTGCATGGAGGAAGTTTATGCACCTATGCTTCTTCCCCAGTTATTCTGTTCAGTCATTACAATTTTGACACTCCAACCTGGTGTAACGGAAAAGCTCTCTAGCCATGATCTTCCTGATACATGTTGTTTTGTGTTGATAAAGTAACGCATAAATTTTCTAGCATTGGTACACACATGATCATGTCTGCTAAAGCAGGAAAACATGCATGATTCCCTATTCACACAAAATGGTGACTGTGTGTATTGAGAGGGTGTCAGCATGACCGAACAAGGTTCATACTAGGAAGTGTTTGAAAAGCAGTACTTTCAGCTGCAGGGGTAGCACCCACACATGTACACTTTCTCTGGCCATATATGCTGGGCGTATGAACCAGTGACTGGGCAGGGGGCAGGATCAGTGACTCATCCCTGCCCCCCCCCAAGTGGGTTGATTGAATGCATGTACAGATAGTATGTCGAGAGCTTAGGAGAATGGCAATTGATGGGTTAATAGTGAGCAGGATGTGGAACAGCCTGTAGCACTAGGAACTTTATCTAGCTAATGAATTTTGTTTAATCTTTCGGAACCAAGAGACCAGAATGTTCCACCAGGTAGAAGGGGTAGAATCTGATGTGCATCAAAGAAGATCTTCCTTGGAATGCCACAACTTCTAGGATGGTATCTTCATAGATTTTGAGGGGCTGGTAGAGTTGTTTTTGGCTGTTTCCTAACTGGGCCAGTCATGGAAGCCTAGCTGAAGAAAAGATGGATTCAACAGCGTGAACTGGGTGGAAGCAATGCCAAAGATAAATATAGATCTAGTCACCTGAAGCTTATTCTGCATATTTGTTAATTTTAGAGAGAGATTTTTTACACTTATAGAAAGAGAGAAGATTGCATTTATCTTTTATGTTATCCTTTGCTCAGTGATTATTATACATTTTTGTTCACACCACATTTTTTTCTGTAATTGATGGCTTTAATTAGAAGTAAAGTAAAACGTTTCCTTTTATGAAACTGGTATTTTATTGTGGTCATTCTGTCTACAAAAGCCAGACCTGGTTCATGTGAACCAAGGTACAAATAGAGTGTAGGGAGAATCCTTCCTAGATTTGAATTATTACAGTACAGTAGATTTCCATGGGTCAGGGTAAATTGGAGTAAGTGCCTAGTGTTATGCCTTTGTTCATTAAATCAATGCAAGTACATGAAGGCAGGTTTTTGGTAAGCAGTATGCAGAAGGATTACAGATCTCTCCATGCTACTGCTGATGGCTAGGGTAAAAGGACCCTGTTTCTTTTAGGGGTGGTGGAACAAGGTTGGAAATATAAATGTCTCATTGAAGGCCTAGTGATGTAATCCACCAGATATTAATCTTGCAGCAAAGAGAGCTGTTAGAAGTATCAACTGTTCTAACATGCATGTAAAAAAAACTTGTTTGTTATTGATACTTACAACAAAAATGTACACTAGATGGCAGTGTATAATACAGGAAACCTTATGTAACTAATTGTTGCAAACACACATAGGTTTTAGGTAATAAGAATAAACGGTTTACCATTAAAAATGTAGATGAAGGCTTTTATTTTGGAGGGCATGTTTACTGAGGATCACCCATAAGGTTGGTTTGACTCAGACATTTAAGGCTTAAAATAATTTTCTGTACAGAATTGTGCTGAGCCACACAATATCTCCCCCTGCCCATTCCATACAGTCAAGTGCTTCCCATCCCAGGGCAGCTCTCTCCCTGTGCCCCCCTGGCCATATAGCTTGATAAGTGGCAGGCTTAGGTAAACTCCCTTCTTCAATAAATGCCTCTAGGTGCTCACCAATTTTCTTGCCCATCTAATTTAAAATTCTATTTGTTCATGGATTTAATTTTTTAAACAAAAACAAATAATTAAAGGTGCAGTCTTTTTCTTTTTCTTTGAAGACCTAGAAATAGCTGCAGGATGTCTATGCTCTTCTAAGGTGATAATCCTCTGATGCTCATAGATGCATGTGAATAGTGTAAAGATGGCTTGATGCAAGTGATATAATAGGTCATGCAGTGGTAAGAACTTGCTTTTTTCTTATAGGGCAACTTTTTATTTCGTATTATTTGCAGAGAAGGAGAAGAGAGGTCTTGACAGAACTGTGCCTGAACAACAATTCGGGCAATTACACACACTTAGCCACAGTAGTAGTTGATATTTCATATTTTAAATGCAATTTGTAGTGATGAACACTTTGGAGAAGTAAGAAGTTAAGGCACAGGCTGTGAAGTGCTAGAAACCTGCCATCTCATACAGCTTGACAGTTGCTGTCTTTATTAACCAGGTTTTGACTTGATTTAGCTAGTCTTGGTTTCATACAGAGAATGTGTGTGGGGGGGAAGCAGTGCCGTGCCCAAACCAGGGTTTGGCAGGACATGGATCCCCCAGTCCTGGACAGTGGACTTGACGAGAAAAGTGATGGGACTAGCAAGGCGCATAATGGATATTCAGTTGTATAGATGAGGGAGGCTAAACTTGAGTGAGAGCCATTAATTTGAAAAACAAATAAACCAATTAACAGACAAAACCCCTGTTTTAAAATGGCATAAGATTAAGGTTGTGCCTTTTATTTTTCTGACCTACAAACAGCATAGCTAATACTGGACATTGTGGGCAGCAATGATTATACAGAATCCTGTAATCTTAAAACTTTCGAGTCTTCAGGCGTTGTGTTAGGAAAGGGGGAAAGTGCGTGTTCACAACAACGGTAACAAATTATGAGTTGGGTAAGGTCTTGAATTGGAATGACAAAAATTTCACGCCGCCTCCTTTCTTACTTTCAAGACAATCAAAAGATCTTTCCGTTGGTTTCGATAGAGAATCACTAGATTGCCTAGATATGCCTGAATGGCTGCCTGTCTCCTCAAAAGAGATATGCGATCTTATAACTAGCCTTAAATCAAACAAAGTCCCGGCACCGACGGTATACCTGCAGAACTTATCAAGAACAATATTGATGGTATGTATTACAGTGGAACAATCTTTTTCCCTCCCTCTGTTATTTGTGTGTGTTGGTTTGTCTCATGCTCCTTAGCTCTGTTTGTTAGAACTGTAGACTGCATGAGCTCCCTTCCCTGCTCCCATCCCTGTATTTTCCTGCTAATAAATGGATGTTGTTTTGAACAGACCCATCTCTGCTGTATGAACCTAAGAGCAGGGACCTGAGGGAGTACCCTGTTTCTGATTTGCAAGCAAAAGGGAACATCACAAGCTTCCATTTTATGTTGCAGTGGAGTTTCAAAACTGAATGGCTTACTTAAACATCTGAAGCCTAACATTTAACACTTCAGATCGAATCTTTGGAAACTGGTAGTTCCACTGCATGCATAAA